>NC_141914.1:54111973-54746248 GCF_057802395.1 Ceratotherium simum simum
AGGCCTGCAGTCTGATTTTGGCAGCTATAAAGCCTGGTCTTGTCACCTGACCAGGTGAGTCCAGATTTTTGATCTACCCATATATAGTCTGTGGCATTGGGCAGCCTAACCATGCGGATAGCTGCGATACCCCAAGTTGCACACGGGTGGCTCGTAAGCCATCCAGAGCACTTGGTGATTTGGCAAATGTTTGTGCCAGAGGGAGTAGTGATAGAGTCACTTACAATTCCCTTGAGAATTCTGAAGATGCCACCTGCGGAATCAAACCACAGAGTTTGACTGCAATATTGTCTCGGTATGTCACCCAGGAAAGGTCCAGTGCCATGTTCACTTTCCATGCAGAGGGAAAAACTTTCACCTATTGCTTGTACTTGGGCAAGGGACAGTCCTTGACCTTCTAAGTAGTCTTTCTGGGGCCCAAGTGACTCACCAGGAGAAGAAGCAGAGTGAAGTTTCCCTTGTTGCGGATACCATACTCTGTTATTCATCCATTTTCCGTACTTAGTCCACCAGGTGTTCATATCAGCAGGAACAAAGACTAGTTCAGGTTCTTTAGCACTATCTAGCTGTTGACATAACCAACAGTCAGATTGATTAATTAGCGTGGCTAGGGCTTGGTAAACTGGCATAAGGGGGTGTTTGGTCTGTGCCCGACCTGTTGAAAAGGAGAGGGTTAGTAAAAGCAAGACACAGATCGGAAAAGAGCCCATAGAGGAGACTTAGAGAGGGGAAGAGGGACAGATAGAGACCAGCACTCTCTAATCAGCTTTCTAATAAATGATTAAAAAAATATATATATATCCACTAATAGTTTGTGTGTGTGAGTGTATATATATAGGGAGTTTTGAAGCAAGGGGGAGGAAATGGGTCAAAGTAGGTTTTCTTGATCCGTGATCTTGGGAAAAGCTGTCTACTTCGTGATGTCGGCTGCTTCTGGGGCCTGGGTTTTGGCCCTCGAAATCCTTAGTTTAAGGTCTCCTGTGGGGATTATCTCCCAGTTGTCTTGAGAGCGATGTTCTGGGTCTATTTTGGCGTGGCTCGCATGGATCCAGGAAGATTTTTCCTTTATTTTGATGGCAGTGCAGGTCGTCAGTAAGACTTCATAAGGTCCTTCCCAGCGAGGTGACAGTGCATGTTTTCTTCTAAAGACCTTGATGTATACCAGGTCTCCTGCCAGATAAGTGACATTTTTTACTTATCCTGGTAAGTGCTGCTTGGAACATAAGGTACCAGGCCAATATTTCCACGTGGCTTTATTCCATAAAGTCCAATCTTCATTCCTCAAAAGCTGTATGGTTATATTGCAAATATGATGTTCCAGTCACAACCCTGGTAATATAACCAGTGTTTCCAATTGTGTCCTGTTATAAGGAGAACAGATTCTTATTGAACTTATGCAAATAACTATATTGCCATGAAAACAACAATACTCACTTACTAAGAGTTTCCAAATCTTGGAGGGATCAGGTAGAGAGAAAAAGATAAATTTTTTCATTTTACTTACAAAAATATCATTTACCAAATTGTTGTAAGTCATAGCTAGCTCAGGAGAACAGAGAAAAGTTTTTCTTAAATCTGAAAAAACAAAACATTAAAAATTCAGCAATACTTCAAATGAAAAATCATAAAAATTATAATCATCCTTATCAGTTCATTCAGTCCTGTGTAATCCATTCTTGATCCCAATCTTTTGTTAGCAGCTTCATGAAGTCATCAGTTTCTCCATCGGATTTCTGTAATTTTTTTTTTACCAAGTTCAGTTTTATGATCAGAAAGTTTGTCAGAATCTTGTATTCTAGAGTAAGGGTTAAAGTCCTTTCCATGAACTTCTCTGAAGATGAAACATATTTTACAAAAGCATTAGAGCAAAGAAATAAGTCTGTAAACAACAAGACCTCAAAATGGCAATTGACAGAGAAATTTGGTTAATTTTGTGACATATAACATTTTAAAATAATAATAACCGGAATTATGACTGATAACCAGAACAGATCAGAATTTCAGTAATGTTATACAATTTTAAAACACCTATATCAATAACATTTACCCACATAATACCACCTAAGAAGGTTTATCTTCACTTGTCTGACAATGCTTTTCATGTAATTTAACATACTGAATCAGCCTAATAAGTTTAGTATCTTTCTCCTTAAGAGAGCAAATTTCTTTGAGAAGTTCCAGGGCCCTTTGAAAATTCTCAAAGAAAAAAAGTAAAAAAAGACTTTATTTAAGATATGAATTTTGGGGAGCTTGTCAAAAATATAAAAAGTCAAAGCAAACAGAGCATTAACAGTCCAAAAAGCCTTAATAGAGAGACCTCAGTCTTTTGAACATAGGAAATTATTTTAACAGGTTTTTTTTTTAGGTAGACTTACTGAAAGGTAAAGAAAAATCATTTGTAACCTCTTTATCAAGTTTAAGAAAATCATCCTGTTAAGAGAAATAAGACCAAATTATAATTTTGCACCAGCTTACTTCTGCTATTAAAACTCATTTACTTAATTAAATTCATTTCAATCTTAGCCAACTTGACTATGCATAAAACTCCTTTTCCAGAATTCCCTCCACAAACCTTCTATAGCTTTCTTTTTACATTCAGAATTTGTCCCATGTCTTTCTTTTCCCTCCTAGTACTTGAGGACAAATTTATCTTTCTTAATCGACCAAACAAAACATTTCCATTCTTTGTACATCTTACTTTCCTTGTACACAGACATATTTTTCTTAATTTTTAGTAGCTTCAATCACATATATTAATTAGAAATTTTAACCCTTAGAAACCTTAATTTCTAGTAAAAACTAAGTAAACAATTATAAACTTTCTTTTACATTAGTATCTTGTGGCTTGGAAAATTTATAAACACTTCATAACTTCTAGAAACATGTTACTTTATAGTACAATCTTTTAATAAAACACATGTTTACCAATAGACCCAAAACACCTTTTAGTTTTCCTGTAATGAAAAGCCAAAAGTAGACAAATGTACATTTAGCAATCAATGTCTAATATCTTATCTTATTTGGAAATGATGATACTCAGAGAATTTTTTTCATAAAATTTAGCAAAACTCTAAAAGTCACCAAAAAGAGTTTGGAAGCTGTAACCACCATAACACATAATTATTGTTTAAAGTTCACCCAACATTCATTTTTTTCACAACTATTTAGTTTCTTATTCCCAATAATTATTTAGACTGCCTATAAGACTTCATAAGACATTAGATAAAATTAGCCATCATTTAAATTACTATTTTTGTCAACCAGTTCTGTAATAGAAATAACATCAGTTTTTTTCTACAAAATTTTATGTAAATTTCATCACCTCTTATACCTTTAAACATAGTTATCACTAAGATTTTTATCAATAGGTCTTGGTCTTCTAATTTTGGACAAGGGAAGCATTCCCAGTCAGACATTTTAAAACATACTCAGGCAAAGTTGATGTAACCTCTTTATATAAAATTAGCTCAAACATTCCAACCTTTATAATCTTATCAACACTTACACTTTACATGTTCTCAATTCAATTGTAACCTGAGTCAAGGTCTTAAGGCTATTTAAATTTTTCCCTTCCTTTTTCTGTCCTTTTCTTAGGTATCAAATAAATAATTATGTGAGAGCTCTCAAAACAATTTTTTTCCCCAATTTAGAAGTTTTTCCAATTCAAAGGATCCATCGTCTGGCCATTAACGAGTAGGATCTTCATTTGTATATTTATTCCAATAGTGACTCGATCCAACAAGCCTTTTTGAGGAAAGACCCGGAGGTAACTTTCCACGCTTAGAATAAATCTTTACCGTGGATGCAAGAGGCGTCCCTGGTGAGGGCGCAGATGATGTAGCCCCCATGATCCACAGAATTCATTTCCAAAGATATTCAGAGAAAGTAAAGACCTTCGTTGCACAGGCTGTAAGGATGGTGTCTCTGGTCTCCCACAATAGTGTGGGACGCCTCCAGTCACAGACCCGCTAATCTGTGACACCAGGCAGGTGATACTGGGATGGGATTTTTCCAGCACTAACAAGCAACAAAGGTTAAGACGACAAAAGCCCTTATGGACTGGGCCCTTTATGACAAACTCCCCTGAGAGCTTGGCACAGCCGGACAAAGAGACAGTTCGGAACCCCAGTCTACTTGACTGGCCACCAAGGGGCACCCCTGTAAATGCACCTTCCGTATGGTGGAGACCAAGGAGAATATTCTCACTGGTCACAAAGCCAAGTTTTCAGGACACAGAACAAGACAGAGACTACTCTGGGAGGAAAAGGGATCAAGATCAAAACCAAGAGTACTCTACCAAATTTGAACCAAGAGTCACTAAAAGCACAAGAAACTAGTTTCCCAAATATTTTCTCCTGCCAATCTAAATTTAGAAAGAGAAAAAATTCTCACCATTTCCTTCCGCCGGACTCCGCAGATAGAGATTCCGGGAGGCTGACGTGGTAAGAAGTCTTACCTTTTGCCGGCTTTCGTCAGGCGCTCCCGTATCTCATCATCTGCAGGAGTCCAGGGAGAAGGCAGGTCTTCCAGCCAGAGAAGGCAACTTGCCAGCCAGTGTGGCTCCTGGCGACTACGCCAAAACTGTCGGGGGAAGAGGGAGAATCTCCCTCTGCCCTTTTCCTTAAGGTTCTTCTGGCTGGCCAAATAATTAACAAGACAGGTTAGCAGGAGAAAATAATATCAAGTTTAATAACATGTATACATGGGAGAAACTCAGAAATGAGCAACTCCTCCCTCTGTCTAAGCTGCTTGCTTAAGTATTGCAGCTAAAGGCGAAGGAACGTGTTGGGGGTGGGTAGTGGCCTGGGACTTCAGAGGGCAGAAGGACAATTCTTTTCAGGGTCATCTATTGATAATTTGGTCAGGGAGAGATAGAGTTTTTTTGATAAAAGGGGCTTGGTGCCCCTCCCATTGTAACATCTATTTTACGTTATCTTTACAGCCATCATGATAGAAGATCTGTTCCAGGAATGAGCCACCATGTCAGATTCTTTAGGCAGTTAGTGGGGGAGGTCAAATGTCCTTATTGTCTTCAGCTCGAAATAATCTGCAAACCAGAGTGGTGCTTCCTGGGGCAGCTTGCCCTGAGCACCATCAGTAGCTTAACAGATGAAGAAGAGGAAGAAGTGGAAGGAGGAAAGAGAGAGGGAGGAAGAGGAAAGAGAAAGAGAAACAAGTTGGGAAACTTGTTTACTTCAGTGTCATTCTTTTTCAAAATTTTCAAAAATTTTGGAGTATATTTAGAGATCAGTAGCAAAATCATCAGAATTCTAAAGAACAATGAGCATGGGAATCAACTTATGAAATTATTCTAAATGCATAAGCCAATACATGGTTTAACTGTAAATAAGTAGAAAACTTCTAAAAAAAAATTAGTACAAATAACATTGTTTTAGATGTCCCTCTTAGTTTTTTTTAAATATATATTGTGCCTTCATTGATAAAGATGATTAAATACAATCCTCTCTAATTTCTCCAATAAACTTAAGGAGAAATTGGACTTGAAAGTACAAATACCAAGTCCAGCTGTAAAATAATACTGTATGGAGTTTCCATTAAAGGCAAGTGTTTTCAGTCCCCTCCTGCCCCCGATCTACTGATATTTTCTCCATTAAACTTAACATTTCAAAAAGTTTTGCCACATTTTTGTTTTGTTTTTGAATATTTGAATAAAATACTTTTTAGTTCATTTTAAGATGAAAATTTTGAAATATATTTTGTATAGCCTTTCCTATCTTTCTAACAAATTATCAGATTTGAATACTGCAGTATCCCAATCCTGGTGACTTAGGCAAAACAGAAGTTTCAATCCAATTCTTAAAATAAAGAACCTGAGACTTGGAAAGTCTTGCATTATAACTTGAATACACACAGCAGGCATCTGCCCGAGACTGTAGGAACCTGATCTTCCCATCCTTAGCGACACAACCACACTTGCTTTACATTAACAAAATCCATTCTGACCTCCTTTGTGAATATCATTTAGCACTCGGTGAACCCAGCAGGTGTCCTTGCTTTTTCTTTGAGTACTTGCAACTTGTAAGGAATGTGTCAAGCTTGCAGATTTCACACTAAAAAAACAAGTTGAATTAAAATATGCTTTCCACTTTAAATTTATGAACCTCTGATATATCTGTCATAATAATTTTCAAAAGTTATGAGCTTTCAATAATTAAACTATTTGAATATTTTTTCCATGTTTCCACTTTTGTAATACTCAGCCAGTAAATAGTAAATGCTGACTAAGTGCCAGACTTTGTTCTAGGCACAGAGGATACACTGGAGAATAAGGGCTAATCCTCTCCCTTTGTGGAACTCATAGCAGAGCTGGAAATCCAGGTAACAATTAAATAAAGAGAGAAATTATAATATAGTTTAAAATAGCGATGTGTTCTGAAGAAAAGTAAGGAAGGGTAAAGCAGTAGAGTGTTTTATTATAAGATACAAAGTATCATGATATAAAATGACTCCTAGAATTTGAGTTGACATTCTTTACAATTTGAAATTTTTATCTAATCACAAACAAACTAAAGTATCAACACTTTTACATGTAAAAGTCTACTGCTGTTCCAGGTAACTGGTCAACTAAATTGGCTGTTCTTATTTTGTTATCTTTTAATATATAATTTATAGCAGTGTCCTTAATATTAACAGTCTTTATTCTGCAGTCTAAATCTCTAATACTTGGATCATGGCCCACAAACTTAGAATTTCAAAAGCAGGAGAGATATAAACATAAAATTTCAAAGTAGGAAGAGATTAAGGAATCATATTTTGCTGATTAGGACCATTTAGACCTAAATAAGTGAACTGAATTTCTCAAAATCTAAGGTTACTTGGAAACCTAGCTTTCTTATTTTCCATTTTATTACTCTTTTTTAATCCTTGTGTCGACATGATACACCTTACACATAACTACAATAGTCTGTCACCTACGTGATGCTGTTTTAAGACAAAATATTAGGGACTCCCCACACCTGCAAAGATCAGCTCACATGCTGGATGATGTCTAAGGGCCCCACAGTTCATGAACAATCATCAAGATTCCTTCTTAAATTTCACAAAGCTGTGGCAAGTGTGATACAGCAAACATTATTTGTTATTCAACCATTATTTATGAATTAAGTTTATCACACACTTGCTGAGATCAGGATTTAGTAGTGTGGAAAAATAAAGGATCTTATCACTAAAGTGGTGAGGAGTGATGGGCAGCCCCACAGAAAACTCAAAAAACAAATGTTGCCCATTTCTCAATTTGGCTTAATAAACACAAGGATGGGAGCAGAGAGGTTCTCCAAACACTGAGTGGTTCCCCATCAGGAGGAATGTGGAAGTCAGATCCTAGAGAACCCCCTTATCTCCTGCTTCCAGTTCAAACACTCCCCATCTATGGCTTGGACTAGTCCTCTAGTTTCATAGTTTTGGTCACGCCTGTTGCTATGATCTGTCCACGCCAGTCCATTGAATGGATACCAGGTTAGCTTTTTCAAGTTCAGATCTAATTATATCACAGTCTCCTCAAAGCCTATATTGCCCCTCTTTCTACTGTCTACAAAAAAAAAAAAAGACCAAAACTTTCTAACTGCTAGTAAACATTCTCCCCATTCTAACCCTGCTTATGCCTGTTTTCTCTGTACACCTTGTATCGTATTTGTCTTTCTGTAACCTCAAAAAACATGCTTTTTAAATATATTTTCAAAAGAATCATTGGAAATAATTGTTTTATGGAAGAAAAACGACATAATAAGGGGTTATATGGTTCAGAGAAATAATAAAAGGAAAGAAGAATCATATAAGAGATGGTGAGCAACTGGAAGAATGGTTGCTAATTATACTGAATATAAAATGATCTTTTCATAAAAATACGGATTCTGTAGAATCATATATTGTGTTGGCAATGTAGATGCATAATTATTTTAGAATAAAATATTTCATAGGCCTAAGGTGTGTTTCTGGTGCTCAGAAGTTCCTGGTCCTCAAATTCCAAAATAAGATCCTAAATTTATTTTTAATCCCGCCACTCACAACTGCCTCACTGATCCCCTGTTTGCTCAGCAAGTAATTTTTAAATTGAGAAATTTTAGCTAATGTACAGAGAACTTAGCTACCTTGAACAGAAGAACTAAATGGGGAAACCTCAATTTGCATTGAAGGTAGGAAAAAAGTTGTCCTAGAAAGTAAGATTTGTTTATAAAACTATAAAAAACTCAGAAAAGCATTATGCATGGATGGAGAGAATGGGATCAGGAAGCTAAAGGGGTGACTTAATAATGGGTTTGGTACAGCTATACCCATAAAATATATTATCAGAGATTTAATTCTGAAACTACCTTTACTCCCCCAAATCATTTTTTTCCTCCACATATTCATATGTTAATGTAAGTGACCCTTACAAATTTTTTCATCAGGATGGATCTGAAAATTGGAAGTATTCAACTCCCACAGATAACCGTATTATTCTGGAAATGGTCACAATTATCTGTCCCCAAAAAGCCATTGTTTTCTAGTATAGTGAGTACCAACTAATTATCATATTAACAAGTTAATATACACTCAAAAAGTTCTGCATTTTCTGGAGAATGAGAGAGTGGAGTTTGAATTGCATCTCTATGTTTAACTCAGCTAGAATATCAAAATATAAGAGAAACATGCAAGAGAAACTCTTTGAAATTAATCTATTCTTCCACAACTGCATATTTTATTACCTTTAAGGATGCACTGCCCAAGATATACACATTAATTGATACTAGCAGTTCAAAAGAATCATAGTTCAAACAAAACCCTTGTTATTTGTACTTTCCTAATAATAAATGACACATTTATTCTTTTTTTTTTAAAGATTTTACTTATTTATTGAATTCATTATATTCATCTGAGCCTGCCAACCTGCTGTAATTGACATTTATACATTTCACTGTTTATAGCATTTATCTCAGATGCAGCACAGATACATCTTTATTTCCTACTAAAGAACAGAATTGTGAATTTACCCAGACAAAGTGTTGCAGAGTTCCCAGGAGCCCTATCTTAGCCTGAGTCCCATACAAAATAAATAGATATGAGGCAAGAGTGTGTGTGCTAACAGTTAATTGGGCAGTACACACCCAAGGAAGCAAGAGTGAGGGACAAAAGGGATGTAAAGCAAGGAAGGAAGGAGAGCAAGTGCAAGGGGTGGCAGGGGGGCCGGGGTGGGGGGGGCTGTTTCTAAGCCAGCCAGTTTCCAAACAAGCTCAGTTAATTGCTCAGTTTCACAGAGCATCTTCATAGCGGCCCATGAATTATTGCGTCTGAGAACAGCCCATGGGGGGGCAGTGAGTGGTAGAGAAGCATTTGTCTTATTTCTGACCACACACACGGGCTTTTCCTTTCCCCTTCAGCCTCCCACCATATTGATTAATCTTTTGCATTTCCATAAGGCCCTGTCACCAGTGCCCTCCAGCTGACTGATGCAGAAGCCGGAGCAAGCTGGGCATTGTCTACCAATGCACAGACATCTCAATTTGTCTCTCTTTGTCGGGCTGTGCTGCCCACTGGGCCTTGGGATCTATGGGGACAGCAGGGGCAATTACCTAGCTCCACAAACTTCTGCTAGAGCCATGTCGATATTTGGAGTAGGACATGAACTGATTTCTGTAGAAACCTTAACTTACCTTACTGTAGCAAAAAATGTTTCAGGCTTCCTAGAAATGAAAAATGGTCACTATATTAATCAAAGTTCTCCAGAGAAACAGAACCAATAGAACATGTAAACATGTTGAGAGAGAGATTTATTTCATCTTGGCTCACAATTGTGGAGACTTGGCAAGTCCAAAACCTGTAGTATAGGCTGCAGACCCAGGGAAGAGTTGATGTTGCAGCTCGAGTCCAAAGGCAGTCTGCTGACAAAATTTCTTCTTTTTCTGAGGTCCTCAGTCTTTTCTCTCAAGGCTTTCAACTGATTGGATGAGGCCCACTCACATGATGAAGAGTAATCTGCTTCACTCAAAGCCAACTGATTTAAACGTTAATCACACCTCAAAAAAGTACCATCACAGCAACATCTAGACTGGTGTTTGACCAAAAACTGGGTACGATGGCCTAGCCAAGTTGACACAAAAAACTACCCATCACAGTCACCTTACCTTAAAGGTATAAAATGTGTGTATGTGTGCGTGGGGGTGTGGGTATATGTGTATGTGTGTATTGATATATTTTTCTTTTTCTTTAATATTTCCATGATCAGAAAAGTCTTCATGAAGGTGCTTCCAGTGATCTTCATGATTTGCATCCAATCTTCAAAATCAAATGCAAAAAATTTCCTCATCTTACCCTTCAATTTCATATTTTTTCTTTGATCTTTGTCTTGTGTCTGAGGCTGAGCATCATTCTTGGTCCTTCTCCTTAATCCTTTTAACCTTAAACATTCTTTCTTACCATTCTCCAGTCTTGGAAGAAGCAGTTTTGATTATTTAATGATATAAACTCTCCTATACCTTTGTCCTATCCATTTAATAATTCCTCCAAAGATTTCCAAATAATTTAACAATGATGCAAATTTCTTGCATTAAGATGGTGAGGTAAAGACGTTATATTCCATCTTCTTTTAAAAGCCATCTTAAACACCAAGAAAAAGAAACACAAATAGCAGCTTTGATGAAACTAAGAGACAATTGTAAGCCTACATCATTGTTCATGAAGACTAAAGGTAATTGGAAGAATGGTAAATGATTTTGTAGAAATGAGGAGGGTAAACTTGGTGCATGCGGAAGAAAATGCTCATAATCAGTAGGTTGATAAAACTCATGCAGCTCTTTAAAGTTGCAGAGGTTGTAGAGACGTGTAACAATACGTGTGTATGGGAGGAAGAGAGAAAGGGCTGAAAAACAAGGGAATTGTATAAGCATCTGTTTAAAGACCAGTTAAACCTAAACACTAATGCTACCCAATTCTATCCAGTTCTGAAGGAAACAAGTACATTCTCCAGCTCAGATGACTCAGGAATCCAGTCACAAAGAAGGGCTGGAATTCTGTTCCAAATGAAACTACCCTACACTGTCAATTGTTCCACTTCGTGCCAGAATTTGAGGTGTCAGGCGCTTATATCCAGTCAGCTGATTGTAGAATTATTCTCTGGAAAATCTTAACTGACCTAGAGAAGTGATGTGCCCCAGAGAAAAGACCATAAATTCTTTCTGAATGTATAACTAGAGGGCTTTCAGTTATTGAAAATTCCATAGGAAAACCCAGAAACTGATAAAATCCATTCATACTGCTGTAGAAATTAAAATCACAAATTCAATTTTAGATTAAGATTCTGTCAACTACTAAAGTCAGCCTGTCAGAAAAAGAAAGATGAACTAGCTTAATTTTCTGGTTGGTACCCTTCGCCTATCTTTTTTTTTAAATTCACTTTTATTTAAAAAAAAATTACGCTGACTTGGCCTAGTAATATAAACAGTCAGGATTATGGTGCCTCTGGCAGGTGATGGTTGGCTGAGTAGAGTCTTCCAACAAGACATTCGAGTCAACTCAAGGGCTTCATTCGAATATATTGCATAAAGAAGGATTGTTAGACATTTGTGGAGATTCCAACGTAAAAGGCAAAGAGCCCAAACAAAGAGAATTAAAGGGACTTAGAAGAAGCAGAGAAAATGTGATGAACACAACAAAACTCCAAAAGAGTTATAATAAATTTCATAAAGAATGAGGAAACAAGAGCATGACCCTACACAGCAGGGAGAACAAAATGAGGCACATGCACAAACACACACACACACACACACACATATATAACATTTATAGTACATTATTTAACACTGAAATAAAAGAAATCAGCAAAGGTGTTAGAAGATAAAATTGAGGAAATTTACCAGGTTGATTCCAGAGTGGAAGCGAGGGAAGTCTCAGATGATAGCAAACAGCAGCCCTATGGAGAACATTTCAAATTGCAACAAAGGCATGTAGGGTCCCAGCGCTTCAGAAAACAGCTAACTTAATGGACGAACTTCCTAAATAGCCTTGCATGAATGAAATTAGATATAACAGAAGATTTTTCAATGCTATTAGACAGACAGGGATAATTTAGTAATGGGTTTAAAGAAAACTAAGCACACAAAAAAGAGAATTATTGATGCCAAGGATAACAGAAAGTGCACAACAAAGGAAATTTAATCTTAGTACACTTTCTTGGATTGGCAATGAGAAATTATTTGTAAAAACACACTGTATACTACATTTACAGAGAACATGCAAGAACTAAGCTAAGAAATTGTGATTGAACTATTTGGGGAGTATGGTTTAGCAGGTAGAGAGAGTGATGTAAAGAAGTAAAAATTTTCATCTACTGTTATGGGAAGTCAATCTAAAATTGATGAATCGGGGAACAGTTTGTACACATTTTTAGTAGAAATATATAGGAAAATACCAGCAGAAATATATATTAGTTAAAAATGATTGCTTCTGTGGAATGGGACAATGATGGCAAGGGAAGAGTCACAGATAGGGGACTATTTATTTTTTAATTGTTTTATTTCTTATAAATATTTCAGCACACTTTGCTCATATTCATTCATCCCTTTTGGATAAAAACTAATAAAAGAGGAAAATAACATAGACTTTCCAAAGGAATTTTGGAAAAGAAGATCAACAATATCACTCACACATAAAACTACTAACATTGTCATGTATTTCTTCCCAGATCTGTGCATATTTTGATATACTGAAACAATGTAAATACTGACTTTTTCATATGACATAATAAACTAAACACTTCAACGTTATTACAAATAACAAATGTTTGTACTATAATAAATAAAAATAACAGTATTATTACTAAATTCAGCATAAAGATTATTTTATTTGTTAAAATACAATTATTTCAAATAAATACTCCATAATTTATCTATTTGCTTCCCTTGGTTTGTTAGTTTCCTTGTGTGGTATTATGGGTTCAGAAATGACAAGACGAGAACAAATATCTAAATATTATTTTCTCAAAATATACTTTCAAAGTTGGAAATACCAAATCAAATTTTAATGCTTGAGTATGTATTACCAAAGTACTTTCCAAAATGGTTAAACTCACATACACTGCCAGCAGAAATGTGTATGATGCTTATTTCATTGTGGCCTCTCTACTTTTCCTTGACGTTCCTAAGATAGTTTCTAAACCGCCAGTCAGCAATTCTTTCTTCTCCCCATTTCAGGATGCAGATTTCTGCAAGCAAGTGTTGAATCAAGGTATATCGGTTTTTATCATTATGCATTCTCACTATCTCCTCACATTCTTTCCCCATACAGAACATGCTCTTATTCCTAACTCTATATCCACATCTTCAACCTAATTAAATGAACTATGAATTGTAAATGCCAGACATTCATTGAGACACTTGTGGATAAGAACAAAGGGCCCAAACTGGACAAACAGGAGAAACAACATAACTTTTCCCCCTTTTCAACCAATATGAACATGGCATTTTAATTAAAAAAGAAAAAAGGAAGGAGGAGGATTTAGAATCAAACTCAGTTTTAAAACTAGACCTCCAGAGCTAAGAAAGGAGGAGGGAGGGAGGTGGCTGAAGCTATAAAAGAGTAGTGTGAGGAATCCTTGTGATGGAACTAGTCTGTATCCTAACTGTGGTACTGGTCATGCAAATCTATATATGTGATGAAACTAAATAGAAATCGCATAGAATTACATGTGTACAAAACACATACAAACACATTCAAATGATTGCATTAAAACTGGTGAAATCTGAGTAGGTTTAATGGATTGCATCAATGTCAACTTCCTAGTTGTGGTATTGTACTATAGCCATGCAGGATGTTACCACTGGGGAGACAGGCATCCAGGACCTCTGAATCTCCCTGTATTATTAAAACTGCAATACGAAAGTACAATTATCTCAAAATTGAAAAGTTTAAAAAAATGGACCCTTAATCTTCCTATAAAACATGGAGAGGGGTTTGAGGTTTATTTTTTCCAGTCCTCTGAATGGGGTCCCTGATTTCAGGACATTATGGGTAAATATTACTCAAGTTTTAATGAAAAACAAATTTGATCTTTTATAATTATAAATTAGTATACATTTATTATTTAAAAGTCAATAAAATAAAATACATATTATAGCATGATACCATTTGATAATTACAAACTCTTCAAATGAAGGTTTAATTAAGTTATTTTTCCCCACTGTGGTCAAATCCTTAAATCTACAACAAGCATAGGCTATCTGAGGCAGACTAGAAAAGATCTTTGAATTTTACCCATGTAAATGATCTGTAAGATTTACAATATACATTGGTCTATTATGTTAGGTAGAATCCGTTAATAAAAATTCTTAGTAATCACTTAAACTTTGACATAAGATTGTTTCCATCTTTTCCTTACTTAAAATCAGAGTCATAGAGCAGTTCTGGAAAAACTAATGAACAGTTTAGAGGGAAGTAACGGTGACAACAAGGGCTTAGAAAGGAGAAGAGTCATGTAGTTCTCTGTCTTGGAGCTCACACAACTTTCAAGTACTGAGAAAATCTACTCTTACACAGGAGAGAAAGGGATATGTAAATCTTAGATCTGTGAGAAACTTTGAGGAGAAATTCACAAGAATTCTGTGCTCTTAGATCAAAAAGAAAAAAAAAATTCAAGAATTGCAGTTAAGAGAATGATTTTATAATCACCAAGAGGAGTAATCCCCTAATGATTGCTGACACTACCCCAAATGAACCAAAAGGACTCTCCAGATGGAGCCTATATGGCCTGGCTTCTTGACCTATTATCCTGCATTCATAGAATGAAGAAAATTCTCATTTTTTTCATTCAACGTATTTGTTCATAGCAGAATTCTTGTTGAGAAAAATAATTTTTTCTTATAGATAAGGAGGACATAGCTAACCTCAATTTTAAATGAAAATTTAGTTCCACATTTATTGAGACTTCATACCTTATAACTTTAAAGTCTAGTAAAAAGAAAAAAAATGAAGACGATTTTAGAAGATTGCAGTACATGTTGCTATGGGAGAGTTGAAGTTGGAAACTTAGCTGAGTTTGAGAGTTCAAGGAAAATCTCCTTCAGGTGATAATGCTTAGCTGAGAAAGTGCAATTTTTGATCCCATCCATAAGTGAAAGAAAGGATATACATTGAACCCATAGAGGGAAAGGGGAAAATTAAGTTTTTAGACAATCTTCTCAACTACTTCCTCTCTTAATTTTTCAGAATTTTTCTGGATGTTTCAAAGTTCAAGTTGTAAAGATATTTGCTTTCAAAAGAAGTAGCAGAAGTTGCTTTTGTTTTTATTAGATACCAGAGCAAAAAACAATAACCAAAATTTAAAATAAAGCGATTTCATTTTTTTTATTACAGCACCAAAAATACATTTGGTGTTCTCCTATCTAAGATATGAACTAGAGAAGACACATCTAGTTAACATTATCAAATCAACCAAACACTTTACATTTTTCTCTACGGGAAATACATTTGAGCTCTAAAACACTTTTCTTGGCTTCTGTTCTTCTAGACTACTGGTTTCAATTCTCCCTCTGTGGCTGATCCCTTTAGATCCCTTAGAAAATACCTGTTCATTGCCTTCTCTCTTAAAACTGATTTCCTCGGGGTTTTAACCTTGCCCTTTGCTAGAACCCTCTCCTAGGGTAACTGTATTTACTAACATTAACATACATCAAATATTCAGAAATCTACATATGAACACAGATCTGCCCACCAGTTTCCCTCCCTGCTCTCCACATTGTACGCTGGACATCTCCACAAGCATCTCAAATTCAATATTTCTAAAGCGCTTTCCCTTCAGTATTTCCTGTTTCAATGAATGGTGCCACCACACACAGTTAGCAAGTCAGAGTGCCACATGTGACTCTTCCCTCTTCCTTACTGACACATTCCATCCATCATCAAGTCTTATTGTCCTCCTCTATCATTCTTTAACATTCTTTGTTGCTTTTTATTCTAAATGCCAACACATTGTCCAGATCATCATAATTTAATATAGATTTCTAGAAGACCCTCCTTACTAATCTTGATAAATTCACATTTACCTCACTTAAAATCATTTTCCTTGATGAATCTGGGATAATCATTATAGAATGTGTCCCCAGATCACTCTCCTCTCAAATCCTTTTAACATCTTCCCATTGCATTTAGGACTAAGTACCATTCTCTAACAAAAAATTCCAGGGTGCTGTGCTAATGCTTATGTCTTCAAGTTCATCTATTTACATTTCTGCTTCTAACTTCACCTTCCAAATATAATGACTTATTTGTCATTTCTGGATATTCACACATTCTGTTTCCCCAACCTAAAACACTTGCCACTCTTTCACCTCACTTTCACTTGGAAATCCTATCATTTTTCAGGTTTCAGGTTAAACACTTGGTGCACCAAATAGCTGAATTCTAATACTTAGCTTAATGCTCACTCCTGTTTTATATGATGATAAAAATAAACAAACAAATTAACAATATAACTTCTATAATCATCAAAAAACAGAAAAGAGTCTTTTTATGAGGAAATAAATAGATGATGGATAAGAAATTTAGCAATGAATTTGATAGAAAATACAAACTGACTATATGAAAAAGTATAAGAAGATAAATATGTCTTACAAATGCTCACATTTTCTTCAATATCCTTTTCCACCCTGCTGAAGCAAAGTTATCAAATCTATTTTTCAGAAATTTACTCACCTCTCGTCTTAATTGTGACATTCATTGGTAATTGTTTAGTTCCTTATTTGGGCTAGTCTATCATAAAGAATTCTTCAGTCATTTCTTTTTTCCATCACTTTAATAAAAACATTAGTGAGTCATACTGTCAGAATATATTTAGCATCAAGTTCAAATTTTAGGCTGTAAAAAATAACATAAGCAGTCAAAAACATATATTTTTACTTTTTTGTCAAACTCTTGAGTGTGAGTAAAACACGTAGATTATGAACACAGATGCTAACACTAGACTGACTGTGTTCAAATATTAGCACTGCGATTTCCTGATTGTGTCATCTTGGATCGGCTACTTAACCTCATCTATAAAATAAAAATAATATTAACACATATATCATAGGGTTTAATGCTGTTTGAAAGAGTTATAGGTGTAGATTATATAGAACAGTGCCTGGCATGGAGTAAACATCATGTAAGTGACGGCTATTATTATAAATTATCTGTGCAACTATTTAGCATTTGATATGAGATTTCAGTAAAAGAACAAAAGTTCAAAGTGGAAGCAACAGCAAATTATTCTAATCTCTCGCTCAGTCCAATCTAGTCAATTTGCCCATGTAAATCAGAGGACCTTGGATTGGCATTCATGGAAACTGCAGAAATGAACCAGCCAGCAAATGTGATGACTGATACAAATTAAATTATACAAAAAATTATACAAATTAACGTGCAAATAAACACTAGGAATTTTGTGCACTAAAACCCAAGGCCGTAAAAACAAACAATGGGTCTCTCACAAGGATTTACAACATCAGAGTTGCAGATAAAAGTTCTTTCCTTTTCTTTTCTTTGTTTTTTTTCCTTTTCAATAGAGAAGTCTCCTGACATTTTGGCAATATAGGAACTCATCTGTTTGCACCAAAACTCTGCCAATATTGTTGTACAAACTTGGGGTACTTTTGTCTTAGAATTTGCTTGGCGAATGTGCCTGTCTTCAAAGAGCTGACATCATGATACCAAACAGCTTCTGTGTGCTTTGTGTCAGAGGAGGAAAGATACCACACGCCTGTACAACCACCATTGGAGAATCACTTTATTTCTTAGTATAAGCTTAGTGCCTGGCTCATAGATAGCACCCAATTAATATTTGTTCAATACATGCTTTATTTTTGGGGATTCACACTAGAATAGCTTTCATCATAGAACTTGTCCAATGAAATTGTTTTTGTATCATAAAGAACTTAAATACAAGCTATGTAACCAACCTAGCTGAAGTACACCTAGTTATTTAGCCACTGTTACTAAATACACAAAAGGAAGTATAATATGGAAGTTACTTGCAGAGTCTCTGATATCTGACCTATCTTAAGACATGGCTTCACCAGTTACCAGCCAAGTAAATGTCTAATGTCCACATAAGTACCATGGGAGAATATTTGTGTTTATAATATATATTATATAACATATATTATATTATATTTTACATATATAAGAGAAGAATTGCAAGAAGTCAAGAAATATTAGTACCTCGCATATCCTTAACTTGTATACATATGTTCAAGAGTACAGAATAATTATAGAACATGACCAATTCTGCCATCAAAAATCTTATACTCTAATTTCTAAGATAGAATGCAGTCACTCATTTAATGACTGTGAATATCAGAAAACTTAGCACCTAGTGAATACTCAGCACCAGACTAAATGCGCGGATGTAGGGGGCAGAATACAGAGGAATGATATAGCATTCATCCTACCTTCAAGAAGCTTTCAAGTATTAAATGTGGCAAGTTCCGGATTCTTAATTGTAAAATAAAATATCTATATTGATTTTTGTCACTGTTTCTTCCCAACTTAATATTTTGTGCTTAGTGTACCATGCAGCAACAAACAACTCAAGAGGACATAAGTTAGAGCCAAACCGCTTGATAACAGTCAGCAAGTGTCGTGAAAGTGAGAGGAGAGGAAACTCAGCAACTGTTGTTATCAAGGGGAAATACAGCAGAAATATTAGAAGGTAGACCTTGAAGAATTAGTAGGATTTGTATGGAACAAAATGGGAAACAATTCCAGGCCAAAGCAAACTCTAAGACTGTAGACTTGGAATCAGTATTGGTTTAAGTTTTAACCAATATACAGTATTGGTATAAGTAGGAGCATATAGGTGATGTGAGGTTTTAGAATTCAGAAAAGAGGAAACATTCATGTTGTCACAAATGGCTGGATCTCCTTCTCCCTTTCTTTTATACGGTGGAAAAATATTCATATATACATATATCTCACAATTTCTTTATCCATTCATTCATCTAGGGACACTTAGGTTGTTTTCATATCTTGGCTATTATGAATAATGCTCCCATGAACATAGGAACACCAATATCTCTTTGAGGTACTAATTTCATTTCCTTAGAGTATATACGAACTTGGATGACATTATGCTAGGTGAAATAAGCCAGACACAGAAAGAAAAATATTGCATGATCTCCCTTATATGTGGAATCTAAAAAAGTTGAATATATAGAAGCAGGGAGTAAAAAGGTAGTTACTAGGGGTGAGGAAATGCAGAAAATGGGGAGATGTTGGTCAAAGGGTATAAAGTTGCAGTTATGGAGGATAAATAAGTTTAGAGATCTAATACACTGTATGATGACTATAGGGAATAATTGTGTATCGAATACTGGAATTTGCTGAGATTGTAGGTTTTAGGTGCTCATCATACATACAAAATGGTAACTACATGAGGAGATGGATATGTTAATTAGCTTGACTGTAATAATCATTTCACTATGTATATGTATATCAAATCATCAGGTAGTACAGCTTAAATATACATAATTTTTATTAAGGATAAATAAATTTTAAAAAAGAAGAAAGAGACTCCTTGCAAATTTTGAAGAGGTAGGTGACATAACTGAATAGATAGTCTAGGATGATTAATCTGGCAATAACAAGCAGGATGTATTCGAAAGGTCAGAGCCTAGAGACTAAGGTATCAGGGAGGAGGCCCTTTCCATAGACTGAGGAGATAAAATCCCAGAGTAGAATCAGAAGAGTGAAGATGAAGAAGGGAGAAGGGACATGAGATCAACATTTCAGAAGCTGAAAAGATATAGGATCTGAAGGAAACAATGAGTAAATGATGACTTTCTGGTTTCAAACTGAGGTGACGGGAAGAATGGGGATGCAGCCAACAAAAACAGAAATAAGGGGAAAGAAGTGTTTATTGAGGAAAGAAATACTTCTCATTTGTGACATATTGAGTATTAAGGGATGGTTAGTTAGCTGCCGAGTAGAAAGTTGGGTGATACAGCTTATAAATCAATTGGAGTAAACAGCAGAGATTGAAACTCTGTAGGCAGCGGTGTAAAGATGAGGGCTTAGATTGCGAGAACGGGTAATTCGGCAAAGGAGAAAAGAGAGCATTCCAAAAGTTGAGTTTTGGAAATAATCACTATTAGGATTCAAGAGAAGGGAAGGTGGGTCAGAGAAGTTAAATTACCTATGAAACGTCGTCTATATAAGAACTAATAAAATGTCAATATAAACAGCCTGCGAAATGCCACATTTTTATAGGCAAGCACAGTTTTAAAAGTCAAAGAATAAAAATTAAGTTAAAAAAAAGAAAGAAATATCATTTCATCACAAATAAATGTTGACGTTTTAATTAGCAGCCATGCGTTTCCTCTCCTAACTCACCTCCTGCACATCACTTAGTCCATGTGAATTGAACTGGGCTGTTGAAACTGAGCTTGAATATTCAAGATGGTTGGCAGAAAGAACCTTATATGGTAAATTGTGACTATTACTTGATATTGTGATAATTAATTTGAATATTTGAAAGCATATCTCTTACCAGAAAATTCACATCTCTAAGATGACTTTTTATTTTGCCTGCTTAAAATGTGAGCGATCACTACCATTGTGTATTTGTAAAATATTTATAGATTATTTGTAGGAAGAAATGTTTTCTGCTCTCCCATGTTTCTTCATGTATAGATTTTTGCTAATTCCTATCATTGTTTTATTTGTTTCTGGGCTCCTTTTCTCTCAGTGCTTTTATTTTACATTATTTTATTAGTTTTTTAATATTAAGATTATTATTTTATTGATTTTATTCATTAGTTAGTTTCCAGAGGATATTTATCACCGAAAAATATTCTGCTATGTGCATTTGTGCAGAAATAAAAATATCCAGCATCAGAGTCAACAATTCTGATTTTGCTTAACATTTTTTATCATTTACTTTGTGGCAAACACTGTTCTAAGTGCTTTACATGCACTAACTTATTTCATGCATAAGACAATATTATGAGGTATAGTATACCAATGTTTTAAACACAAGAAAAATGAGTCAAGGTGCAGTTACGCAACCTAAGGACGCACCTATTTGAAATTCCAGCTGCTTTCTTAAAATCTCTGAAATTTAAGGACAAGACAAATTTTTTTGGTGTTTACCGAGCTGAGACCATTAGAAAACCTAAGGTGTTGTTTTGTTTATTTTATGGTTTTATTTTTTTGTTTTCCTTCCCAACTGCACCTTCTGAAATTTGCCATTATTTTACGTTTTTCCTGCAAGACTACTTATTCATAACTTACTTATTTCTAATTATCTTCTAGGCACCATGACGAGGTTTTAGATATCTGACTCCAACTGAAATAAAGTGACTGGGAGTTTGGTTTTATGGATCTAAGACAGATCCATGGCTCATGTGAGACAATAAGAGGGAGAACACATAGCATGGTTCATTTTTCATTTTTTCCCAAGAAACGTATTGTACTAGTTTGCTAGAGCTGCCACAACAAAATACCACAGACTGGTGGCTTAATCAACAGAAATTTATTTCTCATAGTTTTGAAGGCTAGAAGTCCACAATCAAGGTGTTGGTAGGTTTAGTTTCTTCTGAGGCCTCTCTCCTTGGCTAGTAGGGCTGCTCACGCCCAGAGGGAAGATCATGCAAGGATACAGAGAGGAGGAGGCCGTCTACAAGCCAAGGAGAGGTCTCCAAATCTCCTCTTCTTCTAAGGACACCAGTCAGATTGGATTAGGGTACATGCTAATGGCCTCATTTAACCTTAATTATCACTTAAAGGCCTTATCTTCAATCACAGTCACAGTCTGAGGTACTGAAGCTTAAGGACTTCAACACATAAATTTTGAGGAGACATAATTTAATCTATAACACATTATTAAATTAATAGAATTACTAAATAATAATCACTAGACACTGATTCTGCGTGCATTTTTCAAGAATTGATACATTAGAAAGGATGGTTTGATGAAATACTAATGCCTTTCCAATACCAAATTTGTGTTGTTAATCACTGCTAAATGTAACTGTGGTCTAAACTAAGTCTAAAGAAGAATTCACTTTGAAGTATTTCTCTGCAATTATAGCACTGAAGGGAATATCTAGCACTAGTACGCCCTCTGAGTTTTAATTTCAGAATATTTTAGGATTTGGCAATTAAAGACTTTTACAAGTACTTCCCCTGTCTCCTCTTCTCTGTTAGGGAAAGTCTTTAATTTTCTGTACAAGTATTGAGAAGAAGTTAAGTGCCTTCTTAGCACATTATTTTCTCTTTGTGAATTTCCTGCTCAGATTACCTCTTACCTCATTCCTTAAGTAACTTTTATATAAGGAAAATACCAGTTTCAACTACTTCTGTTCCATCGCATTCAGAAGAAATAAAGATTACAAGGTCCTCTTTATCCTCCATCTGGATTTTATCCTCCAGTCAAATATCCTCCAGCAGTTTGCTCAGTTCTCCTTTATTTCCCTTCTCCGTTGCTTCAGACACATGGGAGCAACGGTTCTTATTCTCCCAGCTCTGTATTTCAGACACCTTGCCCCTTACCTTACAAATGGAACAGCTAGAACAGTTACCTCTTAAAAGCATATTTTTTTCTTAATATTTTCCAAAATATCTTAAATTATATCTTAATAAAACTATTTTTAAACAGAAATGTCCCAAGACTTTCCCAACATATGAAAAAAATGTCCCTGAGACTAAAGTGTCTACTGTTTTTAATAAAAAGAAATTATGATTAAGTGGAAGGCCAGTGACCTTCTCTTCAACTCTTCTGTCCAATCACCACTCACTTAGGCTAGGCTATTACCATTTTCCCTTTAAATACCCGAAGTTACAATCTAATACTGGTCACCTAGACACTATACTCACCCTCTCCAAGATGTTCTCCATACTTCTGTCATGATAATCTCTATAAAATTATACGAACTTATGGTATGATAATAATATAATACTGTATATTATTGCTTTAATACTGATAAAATTTTGGAAAACAATATGAGAAATGTGTAAAATAACTTCAATATTAATATCATTTTTTATTACCCCAAGGAAATGATCTAAGAAAGCAAAGGACACCGATGTTTATTTGCACTATTTGTATTAACGTTAAATTGGAAACAACCTGTAACCCTATAATTGGAACATGATGAAGAGCCTAGAGATATATAAAAATTAGGTAATATTTTATGATCTTTAAAAGCAATTCATTATCCACATATTAAAAAAGGGGAATACATCTTACAGAAAAAAATTTTTAAATAAAATGATTTTTATTCAAATTGTTGGATAGATGTACATTAAACTATTTTTAAAAATCCACATATAAGCTGAACAAGAAAAATGAATTATTCAAATAGTGGTTGTAAAATTTGTCATTGAAAATACAACGATAATTTTAGGCAATGTTGAATAACTGAGACTTCCTGAAAGAGAGGGAGCAAATGCATATATTTTCATAATGCCAGAACACTCAACATCACCTAATAGAACAAGGATCCAAAATTGACTTGAAAAATGTAATCTATTCCAAAATTAGGGAATAGTTACACTTCACTACATAATTTTGATATTCTATTTTTATTATATATGTGTGTGTTTATACAATGGAACATATAGAAAAAGGATGTCAGCAGTCTGAATACCACCTTTGTACTTGATATTCAGTTGAACTGTTACAAGAATTAGAATGAAAAATTGTTAAAAGTTTCTATTGTTATCCTCAGACTTACTGATAAGAGGAGAGATGTGGCTGGCCATTTGGAAGGTGGTGCTCTCAAAACTCATCTTGGTGGAGGTAAGTTTAGAAGATAGATACAATTTATTTCCTATCCAAAACAGTTGTGAAAGAAGATATCCTTAGCCACAGGTAGGTTGGGAAGGTCACTTCATAGAGAGGAAACAATATCCTTTACACAATTTTGCAACTGTAGGTCAACAGGGACTGTATGTAAAATCTAGATTCTGAGAACAAGACAAAGACAATAGAAAAACTCCTGAATAAGCTTGGACGTAAATCACACAAAATATGAGAGAGCCCTGTCTTTCATTGGTTCTAGGTCTTGTCCCAATCTAGTAATGAAACTTGTATTTAATATAAGAATTTTTGGTTTATAGGCTTTTATTTTGATTAGTTGGTTTTGGTCAAACTCCAAATATTGTGACCTTGGCCTTTTAGGGTAGTGTTTTAAATATTTTGTTTGTCATCAGTTATGGGTCACAAAATAAATTTAGTTGGTGAGAATCATTATTATTATTTTTAATTAAATAGATGAAAAGAGAAATAACAAAGTGCATCATAGGTTGTATGCATAAACATACACTTCAGGGGGTGTTTGTGTCTGTGCATGTGTGTGTGTGTGTAGTGTCATAATATGAAAGGTATATTTTTTCTATGTGCCAGAGTTAAGCAGTTCAAAAGCCACTGTCCTAGACATGGTGCGAAAGGATAAGTGTCAGATCTGCTACTGAACATATAATCAAAATCCTTCATTTAATTAAAGATTTTATGCAATTTCTGAACTTTGGAAAATAACCAATTCAAGCCTAAATACACAAGTACTTAATGAGGAACCTTTTAACTGGGGACATAGTAGCCAAGAATAAGCACTTGTTAACAGCTATAGCTATACTCTTTCTTTTCTTCCTGAGAACCATTCATATACTGGCCATATCACTTAGGAATAAGTGTGGCATGTGATGAATGTTGTAGACAGAATTCCCCTCAGAATTTAACTTTACTAATAGGGAATGCTCACTTTGATTGCTCCAGAAAAATTGTGAGGTCATCCAATTTTCAAGAAACTTAAAGGAATAGGCCACTGTCTCCCAGAATTAGTTCCTACTTTTATTGTCAAAAGTAGAAGGTTTTGGGGGCCAGCCCCATGGTGGAGTGGTTAAAGATATGCACACTCTGCTTGGGCAGCCTGGGTTTGTGAGTTTGGATCCCAAGCGAAGACCTAAACCATTAGCCAAGCCATGCTGTGGCGGCGACGCACATAGAAAGTGGAGGAAGATTGGCACAGATGTTAGCTCAGGGCTAATATTCCTCAGCAAAAAAAAAAAAAAAAAAAAAGTAGCAGACTTTTCCAAGAAACATATGTCCCTGAGTTTTGGGATCAAAAAACGAGTTTGATTTCTTACTGGCATAATTTCTTATACATTTTTAAATGAACTTAACGTTAGATAATAGCACAATATTACTGTGAAATGTCTGATAATTGAAAAGATGCTTTATCTTTTTTTAAAATTGCACTATTAGTAAATAAATATATTTGGAAATTTTTATTATTTCTTCTTCCCCAATCAGTGCAATCAAATCTTTCAAAGTCCCTATACCTACCATACTTATAGGAATCCATGATATTGTTGCTATCAGTAAAAGAGAAATAAACAAAATACTAAAAACAACACGTTTTGGGAAAAATCTGAAAGAGAAAGAAAAGAACAGCTGAACGATACAAAAGATATGAGAAGAATACATTTAATTTTAGATGAAAACTACTTCACATAAGATATTAAGATAGCAGATTGAAATGAAAATTTATCTGATAATGCCTAGAACAGACATTAAGGGAAAAGCAACAATGATTTCAAAGAATTTAAAAATAAATCATAAACACCTAAAACACAGAATTAGCATTATTAAAAAAAAATAAATCCAGAACATAGTAATAAGCTTTAAAAGTCACAGAGTCACTAATGAGATAGACATAGAAAAAGAAGAGTATCATGAATAAGAGAAAAATGAAACATAATATCATTTGTAAGAGAAGTGAACTTTGCTAAAAGGGTTTATATATGCAATTTTGATGTTTTACTTGTCCCGTAAAATTTATTAAATGAAAGAAACAGATGACCTAAAATATAACCAAAAAAAAAATGTATGATATTTTTAGGTCTATTTTCCTTAACATTAGATTTCAGAAAACAGAAGATAGAGGAGGATAAAATTGTGAACCGCCAGAATTTTCAAACCAAGAAAGTTTAGGGATACCTATAATGACCAATAAATAAAATAACGACTAAAATAAACAAATAGAAACAAAAACAAAAACAAAAATAACCAAGAATTCTGAAAGCATGTCATCCCTTCATAAAGATTAAATACAAATTGAAATTAAAGAAATGTATCAAAATGAGTCACAAGTAGGGAAGCTATGAAGTATGTCACTTCACTTTGGAGCAGCAATATGGGAAAGGAGAAATGAATGGGGGCAGAAAATTCTTGTTTGAAATAGTACCTTCAACATCTGTTCTAGGATGTCAGCTGTTTAACAGCTACTTGTCTTTCCTGGGGTTTTCGGGGACCTCTTGAGATAGGCATCCCCATTACTGGGCATCCCCCGCCACCAGTTCATTTTCCCGGAGAGAATGAGTCCTGGCCTCATGCGGCCGTGCACGTTTCATTTTTCAGCTCCAGGACTTCTCTTGGTTCACTGCAAGCCTCATTCCGCTGACCTCCCTTCTCCCCTCCAGGTGGCAGCAGTATGCAAAATCTAAAACACCACCATTTACTCCCAACAAATGAATGTCTTCACAAACTTCCCTTGCTCCACTCTCTTGAGTTTTTATTATTCCTCAAGTATGGGAAAGTGTTTACAAGTCTTCAAGAGTACTAGGACAAGCTCTCTCCAATTTCTTTTGACAATCTACATATTGCATTTGATATTTTGTTTTCAAATTTCGTGTCTATCATATGTCCATGCTACACAGAAACTTCCCTTTTAAAGTACCACTGCAGGAAAAACTGAACTAAATGAGAAGAAAAATAAATAGAATGAGGAGGGAACTTCAAACTAAGTTAAATAAGCAAATCTTGACCTTGTGGCTTTTTACTATGAAAAAGATAACTTGAGGAAATGATATTTGTTTTCGAATATTTGAGGAAATAAAATTAGAGTTGTTGAAATATTGATAAGGAATAGAACTATTTCCAGGGAACAAAAACTTCAAAGATAGAAAGTTTTCTCAATGAAATTAAGACTTTTCTAAGAAATGAATGAATAAAAGTAGAATGAATTAACAGTTAATGAGAGAATACAAGAAAAACAAAATAGTCATCCTTGTAAGTAGTAAGTGCTTATGGGTGAGAGAAGATATAAAGGGCATTGGTTTCTGAAATTACCTAAATATTTCCCCATATTATGCTTTCCTTTCATAAATTTTTTATAGTCTTGACATTACAAGTAGGAGGAGGACAAACACATACACACATACTTGCTCACACATACTCGGTCATTTGCTATTCAGGAAATTTAAGATCCTTTCGTCCTGGTAATTTTTTTTACTGAAATCACAGCCTTAGAATTTTGTTCAGTGATTATATAAACATAACCTTATCCAAATAAATTTCACTTTAAAAAAAATGCACTTTAGATATTGGAGTGAAGAATTCATCAATAGTCCTCGATTTTTCTGTTTTATTGCCTTTGGTTTTCAAACAAAGCCTATTTTAGAAGCCCAGAAACTACATCCCTATTTCACACTGACTAGCCAGTGTTTTGTTTTGTTTTGTTTTCTTTTACTTCTTGAAAACAAATTGAGTAAAGCAGAGAATAATTATTTTATATTTAAATATTAAAAAACTCAGAAGTTTAAATGAAAGAAATCTTTATTCTTCTCTGCTGTTGTTTGAGTGTGTGAGTGGCCATCACTAAAATGGTCAAGGGCACAGTCCGATATGGCCTGGAATGATGGACAGATGGACAGAAAAATCCCCTGGTGCTTTATTAGTTTCTGCCATTCTTGAACTGGTAATCAATAAAAAAAGTTTTCTCATAAAATAAATTGAATATTTCACCAGTAAAAGGTAATTATCTTCTTTATTCCCATGGCTGACCTTAATAACTCACAAACTCCATAAGCACTTTGTGATATCTGTGAGTTATGAGACTTTCATACTCATGAAAGAAATATAATAATCACCCTTCACTGCAGAGATATTCTACACCCCTCATATTAAATCAGTGAGAGGCACATGGTTCCTTGTGATTGCAAGAGGCTGAATAAACATGTCAGGTATCTATCTAAATTCAGATGTATGACACCTGAGGATCATTGTTTTGAAAAGGGATTTTATGCCTGCACTGTCAATAAAAAAAAAAAAGGACATTTTATTATACTTGAATTAGGAAAATATGATTCAATACAGCTTATTAAATTTTAGGAGGGCTCCTTGACTTATTTTGTAATCACTTATTTAAGCATATTGCCTTCACACTGAAAAATACAATTAGAATATTTTAGTCTGTCATTATATTGTTACAGAAAGAGATTTAGCAATTACGTTAACTTCTAATTTGTATGTATCATTTGCAAAGCATCCACTCTGCTATGTAAAACCACGGAGATTTAAACAAAATTGGTTCCCTGAGAAAAACAAGGTAGCTACATAGTCTGCATTACCAGAAACAAGCAGACCAATGGAATGTCTCCGGAGAAATATGAATAATGCACCTCTCTATACTTACTGAATAAATAAGGCTAAACAAAGACAGAAGGATAAGATAGGGAGACAACACCTTATATTTTAGAGGTAGCAGTCCTTTAAAAATAATAGCATTGTTCTCATTTCATTTATGAAGACACTCTGGTTAGAGAAGTTGAATAGTTTATTCAAGAATACAAAACTATATTTGGCCAATTGAAAAACTGGAACTGATTACTATTTAATTAATTTTATTTTTTTAAACTAACAAATAGAAAATTTGAATCTTTTTTGGTGTGCTGCTTTAGCATATGTGTATTTTTTTTTTTTTTTTTGCTGAGGAAGATTGGCCCTGGGCTAACATCTGTGCCCATCTTCCTCTACTTTATATGGGATGCCGCCACAGCGTGGCTTGACAAGCAGTGTGTTGGTCCATGCCCGGGATCTGAACCTGCGAACCCCAGGCCGCCAAAGTAGAGTATGCAAACTTACCCGCTACACCACTGGGCCAGCCCCACATGTGTAGATTTGTGTAACCACCACTACAATCAGAATGAAGAATGATTCCATCACCCCAAAAAAAACTCCCTTGTGCTGCTCTTTTGAAACCATACCCTCTTTCTACTTCTAATGTCATCTAAGTGGAATCATACAATATGTAATCTTTTGAAACTGACTTCTGTCATTCAGCATAATGCCTTTGAAATTCATCCATGTTGCTACGTCTATCAATTGTTTCTTCTTTTTTTAGTGCTGAATTGTATTCCATTATATTCCAGAGCAAGATCATGGAACACAAGATAAGGAGTTTGGCTTTTTTCTGATTGTCAAGTCAAGTTATTTTATCAGGGATTTGATGTGATCTGAAATAAATATTCAAGTTCACTCTAGCTCCTCTGTAGATAATAGAGTATGGGCAAGAATGGAACAGTTAGGAGGCTAGAGCTGTGATCAGATGTAGGAAATACAGCCATATCCTGGAGATACCCATGATAGATGAAGAAAGAAAGGACAAAATACAATATATGTTTGAAAGGTGGAGTTGATAGGATTTGAGGTCTGAGAGAAAAAAGAACCAGGCATTCTTTTGCTTTAGTTCCTGTTGGCTTTGAGTTTTCTGCAGATTTAGACTTCTGGCCCACTTTGTTCCAACCTATATTTGCTTTCACTAGCACTAGTTTTCTTCTGAGTGAGCAGAATAACTGTATAATTGGATTCAGTTACACAGCCCAAATAGGAAGCCATATTTGAGGTGTGAAAAAATGATGTTAAATGTCTTAGTTATGTCTTTGCCAATGAAGGACTTAAAATCCACTCAAATACTCAATTACAGTAGAACAGATATTGAAAGATTGGTAGAATGTCTTCATGGGCACACTTACAGTAAATGTCATACTGGACTGTTGAAGAATTGAGTATTTGCTCAAATGTATTTTTGTTTGTTTTTTATTTTTATTTGCACTAACTTAGAAGCTTATAGAATAAGTGGATTGAGGGAATGATTGTAAAATAAACAACATGCAATAATCTGGTTTAAATTGCACTAAGTTCATATCTAAGTCTAAGTAAAGATGTTTATTATCTATCATCTATCTATTTCATCTATCGATCTATCTTTCATACAGAACGTCTTTATCATCTGAACCTGCAAGTTATGTTAGCTTTTATATTTTTCTACATGATGCATGTTAATTTTGTTCAAATCAAATGGGACCTGTGGTTTATTTATATGTATATAAAGTGACCCACTGAGTGTATGGTTCTTACCCTTTCCAAAGATTACTTAAGCATACTTAAGATACATTGTAAGAATTCATTATTCAAAGAAAGTATTATATTTTATACTTAGAAAAAAATAATTTCCCTAGGATTAACCCCAGCTATTAAAAGAATTTGAAATTAACTTTGGATACAATTTTAATTAATGTGCTATATGTAAATTATTAGCAGATTAAGAAAGTGATTAATGTCTTTTCAGATAGTCTTATTTATGGTTAATATATACGTTCATTACTTTGCAAGAATGTACAACATACATATATATAATCATAAGCAATAGAAAATGCAAGTATTAATAGGTAGAAAAATAGAATGATTGAAGGAAGGCAGCATAGCAAATGCCTCTGGAGTACGGAGTATTTTGTTTTCATGTTTACTTGATCTTCTCTGTTTGCCTGGATCCCACTGGAGTAATCTATTCATCAGGATTAAACATTCATGAGTCCCTTAAAAGCAGGTGTTTAGTTTTTCCAGCACTGAATATGGCAGTTTCAAAAAGGCTTCCCAGGAAAAGTGAAACTCGCATAGGGGAGTATTTCTTTTTCAAATGTTTAATTAGTTTTCAAGACTCTCACTGAATTTCAACAAAGTTGAGCTATTGACCAGAACACCTGTTTGGCTCTGAAGACTACTTTCAACCTTTAATTTCAGGTTTGTCCAAATTTAAGTAAAATTAAAAATTAAAAATATACCAGTAACATTTAAAAAATAAGACCTTATTACCATCAGTTCCTTTGGTAATTATTGTTATAACTTCTATTTAGAGGTATTCACTTGACATTAATACAGATGTCATAATAATATCTATGGGGTTTTCATTATCATTTAGAATTAATTAAAAGAACTATTACTTTAAACTGTAATCATTTTCACACACACTGAACACAAGAGGACCTTAATATTTAGTGTTTTTTTAAAACTTATAATAGATTTCCTAGACTCTCTCTTTTCATTCTCATTTCCCTTTAAACTTTATCAAGTAATATCCAGTGGAATATTGTAAATATTTGTAAATATTATGAAATATAGTAATGCCATTAAAACAAAATACATTTTTATTCAATCTAAATCAGTATTTTTTTTTTTTTTTCCTGAGGAAGATTCACCCTGAGCTAACATCTGTGCCAATCTTCCTCTACTTTATATGTGGGTCACTGCCACAGCATGGCTGACAAGTGGTGTAGGTCTGCACCTGGGAACCGAACCTGTGAACCCAGGCCGCCAAAGTGGAGTGTGCTGAACTTAACCACTATGCCATAGGGCCAGCCCCTAAATCAGTATGTTTAAACCTAGAAGAGTTGTTTTTGGAATACGTACAAATATATGTGTGTATAATATCATGATATATGTATATATACACTCACATTCGTATATGCATAAATATAAACTGAGGCCATTTTTAAATGAGTGCGGTTATTCTTTTTACCCATCCTTTGTGATTGTATCCATTCCATAGAGCAGGGTAATACCATATTGAATCCACTGATAGAGGAAATAACAGGCTGAGGAACCAATAAAGATGAATACAGTGCCCACAGCCCTCCTTTGTCTCTTCTCTTACATAGGGTCTCTTCCTTCATTCCCAGACATCCAGGGCCATCTGGCTATGCAGAAGCAACCCTCTCTACTATCTCTGAGTAGTCTCTTATTATTGACTTATTTTAGACATATTTCATTTTATAAATATCTGTTTTATTATATATTTTCATTAAAAATAAATTAAGATCTTGATGTGAAAAAATTTATGACTCACCACTCCCCTAACAGTTATAAAAGGTTTCTAGTCTTACCCCAGCTGGTTTCTTTTTTTGTGAGGAAGATCAGCCCTGAGCTAACATCCATGCCAATCCTCCTCTTTTTGCTGAGGAAGACCGGCCCTGTGCTAACATCTATTGCCAATCCTCCTCCTTTTTCTCCCCAGAGCCCCAGTAGATAGTTGTATGTCATAGTTGCACATCATTCTAGTTGCTGTATGTGGGATGCTGCCTCAGCATGGCCGGACAAGTGGTGTGTCGGTGTGTGCCTGGGATCCGAACCTGGGCCGCCAGTAGCAGAGCACACACACCCAACTGCTAAGCCACAGGGCCGGCCTCCCCAGCTGGTTTCTTTAACATCAGAAATCCAGAGCATGATTTAACTTAATGCTGAAGATAAGTACTACAACTTATTTTTCATGACATTGTGCATTTTTTTAAGAGTACTGGAATAAGAATTTAAGAGCTTGAGTTCAAATGCCAAGTTTCTTAAAATATGATGCTTAGGTAATTAACTTAAACCTTCGTAGACCTAACATTTCTTCTCTGTAAGATCAATGAATTTTTCTAGATAATTTCTAATCAAACACTGATGGAAAACTATGTAAATGAGAGCACAAAACAGAAAAAAAAAAAAGTAATTTCCCAACATTAGGGAATTGGCTAAAAGTACGGTTGATAATATGGTGCCCAATGCAAACTTTAGAATTCATGTTGTATAAAGCAAATGATGGTGGACAACACTCTTAATATTATGGCATGAAAAATCAGATTAATAAAAATTATGAACCTAATTTGACATTGAAAATATAAGTATTCCTAGGAAAAATACCCGAAATAAAAGGACTATATTTGTAGTGTACTTTTCCCCTGTTTTACAATTATGTGCTTTTCACTTTTTTAAAATTTTTTGTTTTATAAAATGATTACAATTTCTTTTGTCACCAGGAAAACTATGCTATTTTTGAAAATAATGGATTGATATGCTATTAGGTGGTAATATCAACGTGGTATTATCTTGGTCTTTTGTCCAGTCATTCTTAGTTGGCATAAACTAAGGTGGGGATCCTGAGAGGGACAATCACAAAGAAGGTAAAGCAATGATTTATTACTAGCTGAGATTTGGCTTAACACGTGGTAGAGCTCCAGTGTATTTAGATGGACCATGAAAATGACACCTTTCTCCTATACTGAGCAGGCCAAAGTCTGAAAATATGTTTTTTCTTTAAATTGAAATACAAGTTCTGCATTTATTTACTGACTTATTTGTACATCAGTTACTTATTTTGCACCTGCCATTTACCAGCGTTCTTCTGAGCAAGAGGAAAAAAACTATAAAAACCTCTGTCTACATGGAGTTTATTTTCTAGTGGGGAAATAGGGGAGATAGACTTTAAACATGTAAATGAATAAAAGATAATCTACATCAGAAAGTAAGGAAATGACGAAGTCTAAAGCTTGAATGCTGAATAGAAAACTGAGAAGAGGGAGAGGATAACATGTCTGATCCAAGCACATCCTCCACACCAGAGTAGAGGGGGTTTAGCTCCTCAACCCCAGATCTCTGAGCCTGGGACATCAGGCAAGATGAAAGAAAAGATGATGGGACTTTATTTCTAAAAGAAGGCCTGGGTCTAGGTCTCTTGAGACTTGTGGAAATGAGAAGAAGAGAAAGGGAATGATTCCAACTAAGGGAACACAAGAAATTAATGGGCATCTTCCATGGGAAAATGAATCCTGCTATAATTTTCTCTCCATTATGTGAAAAGAAAAATGCAAAAGCAAAAGAAGTCTCAAAAAAGGAAGGCAAAGAAAGTAGCTACTACTTTTTACCACTCTGGTTATGTTGGAGGAAGCCTCAAAAGGAACCATAACTATGTATATTTCAATTTTATTTTTATTGAGGTAACATTGGTTTAAAATATTATATAAATTTCAGGTGTACATCATTATATTTTGACTTCTGTATAGACTACATTATTTTTACCACCAAGGTCTAGTTGCCATCCATCACTGTATCCCTCCCCTCAGCCCCTTCCCCTCTGGTAACCACCAATCTATTCTCTGTATCTATGTGTTTGTTTGTTGGTGATGGTTTATCTTCCACATATGAGTGAAATCATATGGTATTTGGCTTTCTCCTTCTGACTTATTTCGCTTAGCATAATACCCTTAAGTCCATCCATGTTGTCACTAACAGCAAGATTTTATCTTTTTTATGGCTGAGTATTATTCTATTGTGTGTGTGTGTATATATATCACATCTTCTTTATCTATTCATACATCGATGGGCCCTTAGGTTGTTTCCAAGTCTTGGCTATTGTAAATAATGCTGCAACAAACATAAGCGTGCATATATCTTTTCAAATTAGTGTTTTGGTATTCTTTGGATACATACCTAGAAGTGGAATAGCTAGATCATATGGTAGCTCTATTTTTAATTTTTTGAGGCATCGCCATACTGTTTTCCATAGTAGCTACACCAATTTACATTCCCACCAGCAGTGTATGTATCACACCTTTTCTCCACAGCCTCTCCAACATTTGTTATTTTTTGTCTTTTTAATAATAGCCTTTCTGACAGGTATGAGGTGATAACTCATTGTAGTTTTGATTTACATTTCCCTAGCAATTAGTGATGCTGAACATCTTTTCATGTGCCTGTTGGCCATCTGTACATATATCTTCTTTAGAAAAATATCTGTTCAGATCCTCTGCCCATTTTTTAATCAAGTTGTTTGGTTTTTGATCTTGAGTTGTATGAGTTCTTTATATATTTTGGATATTAACCCTTTATCAGATATATGATTTGCAAATATCTTCCCCCAATCAGTAAGTTGTCTTTTGATTTTGACAACGTGTGGGTTTACTTCTGGCCTCTCAAATCTGTTCCATTGATCTGTGTGTCTGTTTCTCTGCCAGTACCACTCACTTTTGACTACTATATCTTTGTCGTATACATTGAAATCAGGGAGTGTGATGCCTCCAACTTTGTTCTTTTTTCTCAGAATTGCTTTAGCTATTCAGAGCCTTTTCCAGTTCCATAAAAATTTTAGCATTCTTTGTTCTATTTCCAGGAAAAATGTCATTGGGACTTTGATAGGGATTGCATTGAATAACTGTAGACTGCTTTAGGAAGCATGGACATTTTAAATTTATTAATTCTTCCAACCCATGAGCATGGAATATCTTTCTGTTTCTTTGTGTCTTCTTCAATTTCTTTCAACAATGTCTTATAGTTTTCAGAGTGCAGGTCTCTCACCTCCTTGGTTAAATTTATTCGTAGGTATTTTATTCTTTTTGTGGCGATTATAAATGAAATAGTATTCTTGATTTCTCTTTGCTATTTTCTGTTAGTGTATAGAAAGGCAACTAATTTCTGTATGTTGATTTTGTACCCTACTGTATTTGTTTATTATTTCTAATAGATTTTGGGGGATTCTTTAGGGTTTTCTATATATAAAATTGTGTCATCTGCAAATAATGACAGTTTTACTTCTTCCATTCCAATTTGGATCACTTTTATTTCTTTTTCTTGCATAATTGCTCTGGCTAGGACTTCCAATGTTATGTTGAATAAAAGTGGCAAAAGTAGGCATCTGTGTCTTATTCTAGTTCTTAGAGGGATAGCTTTCAGGTTTTTACTGCGTATGATGTTAGCTGTGCATATGTCTTATACGGCCTTTATTATATTGAGGTATTTTCCTTCTATACCCATTTTATTAAGAGTTCTATCATAAATGGATGCTGAATCTTGTTGAATGCTTTCTCTGCATCTATTGAGATGATCACGTGATTTTTATTCTGCATTTTGTTAATATGGGTGTATCACACTGATTGATATCTGGATATTGAACCATCCTTGCATCCTTGAAATAAATCCCACTTGATCATGATGTATGAACCTCTTAATGTATTGTTGTATTTGATTTGCTAATATTTTGTTGAGGATTTTTGCATCTATGTTCATCAGTGATATTGGTGTATAACTTTCTCTTTTTGTGTTGTCTTTGTCTGATTTTGGTATGAGGTTAATGTTGGCCTCCTAAAATGAGGTAGGAAGCATCTCCTCCTCCTCAATTTTTTGGAAGAGTTTGAGAAGGATAGGTATTAAATCTTCTTTGGAATGTTTAGTAGAATTCACTGGGAAAGCTGTCTGGTCCTGGACTTTTGTTTTTTGGAAGGTATCTGATTACTGTTTCAATTCCTTACTAGTGATGGGTCTATGCAAATTCTCTGTTTCTTCTTGATTCAGTTTTGTAAGATTGTATGATTCTAGGAATTTGTTCATTTCTTCCAGGTTATCCAGTTTGCTGGTGTATAGCTTTTCATAGTATTCTCTTATAATCTTTTGTATTTCTGTGGTATCCACTGAAATTTCTCCTTTGTTTCTGATTTTTTTTATTTGAGATTTCTCTTTTTTTCCTAGTGAGTCTAGCTAGACATTTGTCAAATTTGTTTATCTTTTCAAAGAACCAGCTCTTAGTTACACTGATCTTTTCTACTGCCTTTTACTCTCTATTTCCTTTATTTCTGCTTTGATTTTTGTTATTTCCTTCCTTTTACTGATTTTGGGCTTCAATTATTCTTTTTCTAGTTCATTTAGGTGTAATGTTAGAATGTTTATTTGAGATTCTTCTGGTTTTTTAAGGTAACCTGCATTGCTATAAACTTCCCTCTTAGTATTGTACTGCTATAAACTTCCCTCTTAGTATTGTACTGCTATAAACTTCCCTCGTAGATTTTAGTATGTTGTATATTCATTTTCATTTGTCTCCAGGCATTTTTTGATTTATCCTTTGATTTCTTCATTGACTCAATAGTTATTCAGTATCATCTTGTTTAATCTCCACATATTTGTGACCTTTTCAGGTTTCTTCTTGTAGTTGTAGTTGATTTCTAGTTTCATACTCTTGTGGTCAGAAAACATGCTTGATATTATTCCAATCTTCTCAAATTTATTGAGACTTGTTTTGTGGCCTAATATGTGGTCTATCCTGGAGAATGTTCCATGTGCCTTTGAAAACAATGTGTATTCTAAAGTCTTGGGATGGAATGTTCTATATATATCTATTAAGTCCAGCTGGTTTAATGTGTCTTTTAAGGCCAATGTTTCCTTAGTGATCTTCTGTCTAGATGATCTATCCATTGATGTAACTGCAGTATTAAAGTCCTCTACTATTATTGTGTCATGGTTAAGTTCTCTTTTTACGTTCGTTAACATTTGCTTTATGTATTTAGGTGCTCCTATGTTGGGTTCATAGGTATTTACAAGCATTACATCCTCTTGTTGGATTGTTCCCTTTGTCATTATGTAGTGTCCTTGTCTCTTGTTACAGTTTTCACTTTAAAGTCTATTTTGTCTAAGTATTGCTACCCCAGCTTTCTGTTTCAATTTGCATGGAATACCTTTTTCCATCCCTCCACTTTCAGTCTGTGAGTGTATTTAGATCTGAAGTGTGACTCTTGAATGCAGCATATATACGGGTCTTGTTTTTTTATCCACCCAGCCACCCTATGTCTTTTGATTGGAGCATTTAGTCCATTTACGTTTAAAGAAACTATTGATAAGTATGTATTTATTGCCATTTTGTTACTTTTCTTCTGGATATTTTTGTAGTACTTCTCTGTTCCTTTCTTCTTTTCTTGCTTTCTTCCCTTGTTATTTGATGGCTTTCTTTAGTGTTATGTTTGGGTTTATTTCTCTTTGTTTTTTGTGTATTTATTATAGGTTTTCGGTTTGTGGTTACCTTGAGGTTCACATATAATAATCTATGTAAATAACAATCTATATTAAGTTAATGATCTCTTAAGTTTGGTCTCTTACCAAAAGCCCTACATTGTTACTCTCCTCCTCACTTTTTATGTTTTTGACATCATGTTTTACCTCTTTTATTTTTGTGTATCCATTAACCTCTTACCATATATATAGATGATTTTATACTTTTGTCTTTTGCCCTTTATACTAGCTTTACAGGTAGGTGATTGATCTGCTACCTTTACTGTATATTTACCTTTATCAGTGATATATTTTTTTGATAATTTTTTATTTCTATTTGTGGCCTTTTCTTTTCCACTTAAATAAGTCCCTTTAACATTTCTTATAAAGCTGGTTTAGTCACAATGAACTCCTTTAGTTTTTGCTTGTCTGGAAAACTCTTTATCTCTCCTTTAATTCTGAATGATAACTTTCCTGGGAAGAGTATTCTTGGTTGTAGGTTTTTTCCTTTCAACATTTTGAATATATTATGCCACTCCCTTCTAGTCTGTAAGATTTCTGCTGAAAAGTCAGCTGATAGCCTTATGGGGCTTCCTTTGTATGTAACTTGTTTTTCTCTTGCAGCTTTTAGGATTCTCTATCTTTAGCTCTTGATGTTTTAATTATAATGTGTCTTGGTGTGGACTTCTTTGGGTTCATCTTGTTGGGTACTCTCTGTGCTTCTTGTACCTGGATGTCAGTTTCCTTCCCTATATTAGGGAAGTTTTCAACTGTTATTTCTTCAAATAAGTTCTCTGTCTCTTTGTTTCTGTGTTCTCCCTCTGGGATACCTACAATGTGGATGTTAGTATGTTTGATGTTGTCCCAGAGGTTCCTTAGACTGTCCTCATTCTTTTTAATTTGTTTTTGGTTTTCTGTTCAGCTTGGGTGATTTCCTCTACTCTTTTGTCCAGATTGCTGATCCGTTCTTCTTTGTCATCTACTCTATTGTTGATTCCCTCTAGTTAATTTTTTATTTCAATTATTATAATTTTCAGCTCTGACTGGTTAATTTTTATATTTTCTAACTCCTTGTTGAAGTTCTCGCTGTGTCCATCCATTCTTCTCCCAAGCCCAGTAAGCATCCTTATGACCATTACTTTGTACTCTTTCTCAGGTAGATTCTTTACCTCTGCTTTGTTTAGTTCTTTTTATGAGGATTTGTCCTGTTCTTTTATTTGGAACATATTCCTCTAACTCTTATTTTGCCTACATCTCTGTGCTTATATCTATTTATTACGTAGATCAGCTATGTTTTCCAATCTTGGAAAAGTGGCCTTACGTAGGAGATCTCTTATGGGGCCCAGCAGCCTGCTCCCCTCTTATCATTGGTGCCAAATGCTTCAGGGGTGTCCCCTGTGTGGTCTGTGTGTGCCCTTCTTTTGTGGTGGGGTTGTAATTGCTGTGGGCACACAAGAAGGCAATGTTGGCCCACAGGCAAGCTGGTTGCAAGGCCTGGCCATGTGTGGCTATCGCGGGCACACTATTGGGTGGGACAGGCCACCAGCACAGCTAGCTGCAAGGCCTTGTGGTACACAACTTCTGTGGGTTTACTGGTGAGTGGGTCAGTCCCCTGCTGTGGCTGATTGCTGGGCCCAGCAGCACATAACTGCTGTGAGCTTGCTGGTGAATGGGTAGGCCCCTTGATTGGCTGGTTGTGAGAGCCAGTTGCTCATGACTGTTGCTAGCTCACTGGTGGGTGGAACAGGCCTCTGATAAGGGCTGGCTGTGCTGCATGGCAGTGCACAACTGCCTTGGGTGCACTAGTAGGCAGGGCAAGCCCTGGTGTGCGCAGGCTTTGTGGCTTGGGACTGCTGCTGGCCACTGGTGGGTGGGGCAGGCCCTTGGTGCACCAGGGTGTGTGGCCTGGTGGTGCAGCTGTTACTAATTCACCCTTGGGTAGGGCAGGCCTCCTGTGTGGGCTGGCTGTGTGGCCCAGATGCACAGCTGTTGCTAGCTTGCTCTTGAGTGGGGCAGGCCTCCAGTGTGGCTTGGCTGTGCATCCCAGTGGTACACAACTGCCTTGGGCACTCTGGTGACAGGGCAGGCCCCAGGCGTGGCAGCACACAACTGTTTCAAGCAGGTTGGCGGGCAAGGCAGGGCCCCTGTGTGGCTGGTTGCAAGGCCCAGTGGCATAAGTCTGTTTCAGGCTCACTGTAGGTGGGGCAGGTCCCTGGCATGGGCTGCCTATGCTGCCTGGCTGTGTACAAGTGCCTCGGGTGCTCTAGTGGGCAGGGCAGGCCCCCACACTAAGAGGCTAGAAGGATTCCAAAATGGTGCCTGCCAGCATCCACTACAGCAAATCTGAAATAGGTCACAAAAATGGCTGCCACCAGTGTCTTGGTCCCTGGGTCGGGGTATGGGGGCCAGTTGCCCCTGCCTCTCCAGGAGACACTCCAAGTGTCCACTCAATGGAGTCCAAAAAGACTCCATTGAGTCTTTTTTTACCAATGGACTATGCACTTTTCCATCTGGTGTTTTTGTGCTTGTTTCTGGGTCGAGTGAGTCTGTGTGGGCCCTTTAAGAGCAGGTTTTCCTTTCCCTGAAGTTTTAGGCTTTTCCTGGGCATGTTCCTGATAGGTTTTCAAAGCCAGGTGTTTTGGGGTCTCGTCTCTCATATTCTGGATCTAAAGGCTATGGTGCCTAATGTGGTGTTTGAGTCCTTCACTCCTCTGGGAAAAGCTCTGTACCTTTTAAATTGCTTCAGCCTGTGAAGCGCTGTGGCTAGGGTGTGGTTTTTTCCTCAGCAGGGCTCTATCTATACCTCTTCCATCCCTCTTGGTGCTGACCCTTGTTGTGGAGGTTCTTTTCATCCAGTTTCTGGATTTCTATCAGAGGAAATTGTTCCACATGTAGTTGAAGGTCCGTTGTGTCCATGGGAGGAGGCAAGCTCAGGATCCTCCTATGCCACCATCTTCCAAACCTTAAATTCCAAATTTTAGCTTACTCTACCAATATTACCCATTTTCATGGTAGTTCAAATATTTTACTATCCTAAAACCTGAATAACCTTTTTTCGCCCTGGGGATAGAATGACTTGGCCAATTCTTGAAGACTGGAGGAAGATAATATGGAGGAGTTTTGAGCTCTCTAGAAATTTATCAGAGATTATTTCTAAAGAGTTTATGATCTATGATACATAATCTAGCAGCTACAGATCCACCAAAATACAATCATCAAATCGCTTTGTCCAAGTAGAAATACCACACCACTTAGGCATACTAAGTGGAGGACTTGTGAAAGATTATTCCCTTCAGTTATTATAATTATATTTCCTCTTCTTTCTTGGATTTAATGTGGGCCCGTAATATCTGTTGTCAAAATGTATCTTGCACCAACTATCCACAGTTAATACTTTTAAATAATGGTTTTTATGATGTCTAAAATTTTTTGATGACTGTCATATATTAATTCTCATAACACTGAACTATTCATAATCCATATATAAATTCCTATAGTTTTCAAATGTGTACACACACACACACCCATACACACTCCTTATATGTTAGTTTATAATTATTCAAAATTTTACACAAGAAAATCTGAGGCTCAGTGTAAAAGTAAGGTAATTACCGAGTTTCACACGTATTATAAGTAAGGGAACCAGAAATGAAATCCTGTTCTTACTTCAAAGCTTCTACACTTTTACTGGCTAAAATTCTCCTCAGGCATGATGATAATGATAATCCCAATTCTCTTTTAGCTCTCTTTGCTTTATAAAGTGTTTTTATTTCTTTTATGTCAGGTAATCACATCATCAGCTATGTGAAGGTAGGACAAGCATTTTTATTCCCTTTTGACAGGAGAATGCTTTTGAATATAAAAAGCGCTATACAAATATAATGTGGCATTATCAGTGTCTGTGAAAAATAAATGAGTAGTAAACAATTGAAACACAATATTTACCATACCAATCCTCTATTTCCTGCATCAAGATCTCATTGATTTTCATAGGGTGTCTAGGATTGGGTCGACAGTATGTATTTAGTGATGAAATACAATCTAAGTTGATGGTAAAGTTGTCAAAAGAAAGAAATATACAAGTACCAACATTTGCTCTAAAACTTAAGTTGTTAAATATGAAATGCTGCTTCAGGACACCAAGCTCCATTGCATTAAAATACATTTTTATTTTCTACACAATGCAATCTTTTAGAATTCCTGAAGTTAAATGAAGCATAGATTGGGGACATCCACCATTCTCATCACAGCTGCTGCAACATCATGGAACACATTGCAAGCTCAATGGGAAAGAAATTAACTGCCCATCTGTGCAGTATATATATATTTTTGGCTTCTCATGCTTGATTAGTGGGAAGGTTTTTAATTCTATGATAATCCAACCATTTCACAGAGATTATGTGTGAAATCTGAACATGAACAATAAAACATAATATCTTTCCTTTATCTGGAATCTTCTAGAAGCAAGTAGAACCTACTGCAAGAATAAGTTATATTATTGCAATTTAATGAAAATATTTGAGAGAATTAGTATCTCTGAACCAGACAGTTAAGGATTAATGGCCTCAAAACTAGCACTTGATGGACATTAGATATGGGTCCTTTAGGGTACAGAAGTAAACTAATAGCTATAATATGGGAAAGAGGTTAATTTTTTTATGACAAAAATATGAAGACTGCCTGGAAATCAAATGGTTTGCATATGACTTTACTAGTCAACATTAAAGAATCACCATCAAAACATGGGCATGTTCTGTCCCAGCAAACAGAAAACTCTTTGCAGAAGAATAGTAGACAGATATAATCAGTGGACTTCTAACAATGAATATATAGAAAAATTAGTGGTAATTTGATGATAATCATTAAAAGCAAAGTAATAATTTATGACTTAAAATGACTGAAATATTTTCAAATTATTTCTATTCTGCACAGTATAAAGTCTGAACAAGGACTAAAAGATGGTGAAGTACATGTAAAACATATTCTTGTTGGATCAGTATTTCTCATTTGTCATTTGTCTACCTTGGCTCACTTCAAGGAGTAGGAAATTGGAATTGGAAAATTCAAAAGATAAGAAGACAGACTTTTGAAACTAAATCAAAAGTGCATTCTTTACTTTGTAACCAATAGCAAAAAGGTAATATATTCAGCAAGCTATTTACATACCATTCAGTCATAGCCTAAAAATTAATTCATTATTTAGATAATTTTTGGCCTTTCATGAAAAGAAAAAAAAATGCAAATAATAGATCTTTCAATATAGTTAACCTTCAAATTATCTCTAAATGTCAGCTATTCCCCTCTATATTTTAAGGAAGAATCTTAAAAGCAAATGAGATGTAGCTTTGCTGTAACAGAAGCTAGGGTCATAGGTTACGGGAAGAGGGAGAGGGATGGGGATAGGAATCAACTAGCCAGCATGGGTGAACTTTTAGTTTAATTGGAAAGGTTGCTTTATCAGTCAGTTTTTGAAGCAAAAATACTCTTTAAAAATCATCCAAGATTCAGTGGCTTATTACAGCAAGCATTTATTTTCATGCTCACAGATGTGTGGGTTGGTAGAAACTTGGATAATATCAGCTGGGCTTGGGTAGACAGCTCTGCTTTAATCAGTGGTTATGTTCAGCTTAGATTTAGCCTGTGGGTGGGGCCCACGTCTATGTTATGTGTCTGTTATCTTCCTTGATTACAGGCTACTCAGGCAAGTTCTCTTCTAGAATAGCTGGAGTGCAAGGGCCAGGTCACATTGCACAAGCACATTTATGGCCTCTGAAGACACCACAACCACTCATAATCCACTAGCCAAAACAAGTCTCCTGGCCAATGCCCAAATCAGAGAAATAGGAAAGGACACTATGCTATAATGAGAAGAGATGCTGAAGGCATGTAAAACAAGAGGATAAAACAGCAGGAAAGAAAGCCACACAATATACTACAGACTGAAGCAGAGAATCCACGGGAGAAGTATATAACACACCCTTAAGTAGCTCTTTGTTGCCTACAGTGAAAATCACAGGGAAAGCGGAGAAATTGGTTCACTGAACATTTTGTTCTGTGATAAAAGTCCTAAGATTTGCATTGATCTTATTTTCAACACAAACCAATTACGCCAAGTGAGTATAGAGAATCTTTAAAGGAACCATCTGTCCATCATAACTAACTGGTGAGGGGCGGCTGATGTTACAGAAACTCAGCTAAACCTGGAGTATCCAGTAAGGATTATTTAGTTTTTGCTTTCAGTTTTACTCTGACTTTGATGTTTTCATGTTTTGCTGCCAGCAGAAAATAAATGTCTAGGAAGTTGTCTAACAAGGAAAGCAAAGTAAAATATCCATGAGTACATATTAATATTTCCCATGTAAATTAATATTTTTCATTGCATTAAATATCATATATCAGTACTAAATAAGTCAAATATATAGAGAAAATTACAAATAAACTCATGTGGATAATTAAATTCTCAGTCTGTTATTATTCCCTATCACACTTTACATAAGCACCTTCTACGTCTCAGCCAATGTGTTTACTCCTGTGGATTCAGAGATGAATATGACTTATTTTCTGATTTGAAGAACTAGTGCCATTGGGCTTAGACTTCATAGACAGTCTTTCTATCCTTCCAGTGGTTGACTTTTTTTTCTTTTAAGAAGAAATATTGGAGAATAATAGAGAATGCACTTGACTAGCTTTTAGGAATTTGAGTTTTAGCCCTAAATCTGTCTCTAACTATACATGTGACCTAAGCAAGTGACTAGAACACACTGTGCCTATTTCCTCTTCTGTAGAGTGGGAATCATGGTGTTTGCCCGACCCCCGCCCCACACACACACATTACGAGGATTTGTGTGAAGTTCAAATAGAAGTAAACATAGTACCAAGTTAAAGAAAACTATGAAAATTACCCTTTAGTGTCTATATCTTACTGGTGTTTCTTTGGTCAATTGACACGAAAATAATAAAACAACATTTGCATTTTGCTTTTAATTTTTAAAACTATTTTCCCATATATTATTGTGGAATAATGTCTCTACAAGTATGTCTATGTCCTAATCTGTGCATATGTTTCCTTACATAGTAAAAGAGACCTTGAACATCTGATTAAATTAAGCATTTGAGATAGAGAGATTATTCTGGATTATCTAGGTGGCTCCAATATAATCACAGGATCGTTATAAGAGAGTTAAAGTGAAGAGAAATAAATGTGATGGAAGCAGAGGTTAGAGTGATGTGGCCACCAGCTACATCACTGGTAGCCTCTAGATGCCAGAGACAGCAAGGGATAGATAGATAACCCTAGCCTCAATAAAGAACCAGCCCTGCTGACACCTTAACTTTAGCCTATTAAGACTGATTTTGGACTTCTGAACTCTGCAAATAAAGATAATAAATTTGTGTTGTTCTAAGTAAATAAATGTGTGGTAATTTGTTTCAGCAGCAATAAGAAACTAATACACTTACATATTGTATTATGTCTTTATATTGTTATCCTATTACCTTATCTCTTTATAGTCCTATCACCTTATTACAAATTCTTTCCACTTATCTTCTTTAAAAGTTTGTGAAAGTCAGTGCTCTGACCTTGGTATTATTTACTATAGATATTTATTGTTTTTTCTCTTCGAGAGAGCTGATTAGTTAGTCATTTAAAAAATACCTAACAAATATTAATTTATTATCTATATACAAAATTTCCATCATATAAATAATGTCTATTAGTATATATTCCTTTAAGACTATGAAGAATAGTAGAAATTACATTTTTAACTAAAACTAGAAATAATTTTTACACACAACTGTGAGATAACTTATGATATATAAATGATATTTGCTAGGCTTTATACAAAAGAGTGACAGTGGGAAAGCTTACCAGTAATTCAGAGAAAATAAAATTAGAAAAATGATCTAATATTTAGCTTATAAACCGAAAAATGAGATTTTAACCATGGTTATAAACTATGAAAAGAATGATTTTAAAAAATTATAAAAAACCTAACAATTGAAATATAAGCAAAAAGGAATATAATTTGAAATAACAGAAACATGCCTAGTAAATGTGGAGGCCAGGGGGACCTGTGAGTGAGGCAAGAGAGATGGATCTAACAGCAGAGGTGACGTAGAGGACATCTGGAAGTCAGCAAGAAAGAGAGAAAAAGAGAATGAGAGAGAAGAGAGGGAGAGAGAACAAGAGAGAAATACGTTTTATCACAGTGCAAACAGATGGCAGACACCTAACTAATGCTAGGACACAGATTATGTAATTGGTATAATAATATTTCATATATGTAAAACATTGTTGGAATTCAAGGGTACTAATAGTTTAGAACTGTTAATTACAGATTTTTTAAGATTTTGATTCTCTGACAGATAGAAAAAGTTTAAGGAGCATAGATTTTCTTGGCTCCATGCTGACCAATAAAACAAATAGAAAAACAGGAGTGGTGAAATTCCCGCAATGATATAGCCATTCCTAAAACAAAGTGTGACTGTATAAACAGTGTGACCCAGACTCCCATATGCTGGTGACTCTCATCAAAGGGGAAATGAGCCAAAGAGAGGGAAATATTTGGGTCAAAAAGAATAGCTCATTAAGAGTTTGAAAAGGCAATTGGCAGTCTACATTCAATATCACAAGAGCTTGATGTATTTTTTAATGTAATAAATGTTTATGATTAAAAAGGAGTGAACGACAGAAGAAGGTAATGAAAAGAGAAGGAGAAAGGAATGAAGAGAGGGAGAAAAGAAAGAGAAGAAGAAGAGTAATATGTAATAATTAAAATAGGATTCATGAATAATTTATGAACTTGCAGGTATCATAGAAGTTGGATTAACAAATGGAGGAGAAAAGTTTGGTGGAATGCGGCATTATGATATGATAGTTAGAAATTGTTTTTAATATGCTTTCATGAGATTCTTGTGCAAAGAATGTAAAAATACCAGAGGCAAGATACATCCTAGGAATAGGATTAGTAGAATCTTGATGTGATAGACCTGCATTTTAACCTATTTTTTTGGTTTTCAATGCTAGGCTACAGCTTTCTTGTTTTCCCACCTCTCTTGTCTCTAGTATAGGTGTGTCTGTAGGGAAGTCTGGAAAACTAGCAGAGAAATTAAGTCTTGTGGACCTCAGCAAAAATGTCAACTGTTTAAACTGGCCACTCCCCAATGAACAGTAAATGGCTCCACAAGGATTGAGGGCTCTCTCTCTCTTTATTGACTCTTCTCAGAAGTATCTGAAATACTAGCTAGATGAGGGAACTACTACTCTCCCACTAGGCTGATTGCTTATTTATGGCAGGTTTAGTTGGAGATGGTCTTTAGATGGTTAGTGAGAATAATGGGACTTACACACGTCTCTCCGTTTCTTGAACATACCATACCTGTTCCTACCTAGGGCCTTTATGTTTCCTCTGTCTGAAATATTTTTTTCTCATTCAAAACTCAAGTTTTCTTATCATTTTTCAAATCTTAGCTTACATAAACTTTCCTTGGAAACCCTTTAGCAAACACCTGTATTCAGTGTTCAATAATCTCTTTGTTTTCCATCATAGCTCTTCCATCATAGTTGTAATTATTCATTGTTTGCTAATTTGTTTAACATCAAACTCCCTCAACTGTAAATTCCTTCAGCGTAGGGATGATGTGTGTTTTATTTACCTCTGCCTACCCAAGGCCTACCATGGTGCCTGAAAGGTGTCTAATATTTACAAGTTAAATTAATTGATGGATGGATGGATGGATGGATGGATGGATGGGTGGGTGGATGGATAGAGAGACAGTGAATCAATTTATGTGACTCTCCTGACAAAGTCAGAAATTATAAAACAAGTTATATAAACAAATAATAAAAGAACTGAATGAAAAATCAAAAGAAAGAGATGATACTTATAAAAATGCTGAAGACAGTTAAAACTGTTTTGCATATTCTGTTCAAAACAAGAAAAATGAAACAAAATAAAACAATACTCTTCTATTCTACGGTTTGACTGTTTTAACAACCTGGATCTGAATCAGCAATTCCCTCTTTAGGTTGCTGCTTTAGTTCTTTCAAAATATTTGTATGACTGAAATAGAAGGAAGGGTGTCTAACAATCCTATATACACTTCTCTGCTGTTTCCTTCAGGCTGCTGCTTCTCTGGATGTGGTTATTGAGTCTTGACCAACATGACAACACCGCTTTGTGTGGAATGTCCTCTTTACCAGATCTGAAGACAGCTTTTCTAGAATAGATTGTACTGGTAGCCATTCCTGAACCTTCTTCTCCTCTCTCAGTGGCAAAAACTACTCTCCCTTACACACCAGGCCAGCACAGATAGGAGAAACAAGGGGGCGCACGCCCTATAGAGAAAGGGGTGTATGCTTTGCCCATTCTCCGCTCTTTCACTGGACTTGAAAAATACTGGCAAGAATGATCTCTTCCTTGATTCACACATTCAGCTAAGTTTATCTGTCAAATTGTGAAAGAGAAGTGGGAAATATCTGTATTTTTATCAAAAAGAGGGAGAATTCTTTCCTATAACAAAAACAAAAAAATTAAAAAAAATGATATAATCTAAAGGATATGGTTGTGGACATGTGCATGAAGTTGTCCTCGAGGACATTTGCACGCATCTTTACATCTATGACAGAGCCTGAGTTTGATAATGAAATGTGATATTTTACTAAAATTTTCATCCAAGAAATGGCATAATGAGCCTAGGGATTTGGTTCATGGAGGATAAAATTTAGGGACATTGTCATTTCATGTTACTGTAGAATTAACTGAAAGCCTCTGAGGCCTAGCATTGCTGGATCAAGAACAGAACTGCTTGGATTTGAATTCTGAATTACAGCTTCTACCCTTTACTTCCTTTGGCAAGAATCTTAAACTTCATGTATCTTATTCTCTCATCTGTAAGATGGGGATAACAAGGATATGGTTCGTACATTTATTTTCATTGTTGAATCAGCCAATACAAATTAAAAATTTTAGCACAGTCCTTGGCACCTAGTACTCAATAGTTGTTGGCAATGTATATTTTATCCTTCAGTATGCTACTGATGACTGAGCAGGACATGCAGTCATGGCATGAACAACTAATTTGGCTGACGACATCACTAAAGATCATAGAGCAGCTAAAACAGAGATTAAGAGTTTCTTTACAATGGAACTTTCTTCAGGGTGCAGGGTAATGTCAGAGTTAGGTTTGGCAAGAGGGGCCTGAATATACATGTTCTGCTACCACCGTTCATATACAGGGATTTTGTCGTAGTATTGGGGGTAATCATGTTTGCAGTGTCTAGGAGAGAAGTGCCCAGTGCATGATGTGGGCGCCCAGATGTGTAGTTTGGATCTCCAGTGCTTTAATTATTTTACCTCAATATTTTGTAGATTACAGCTTTATAAAGTCCTAGTTCCTATCATTCTTGAATATATTTATGTCCAACGTGTGTAATTCTCTATTCCACTCTGTCTCAGGTATATATCCATCAGATATAAAATGATTGAGAAGACTTATTTTTCTGATTTTATACAGAGCAAATGTATGAGACAAAAATCACTCCATCTGACATGACTGACTATAAAGTCTATCCAATGGGGAAGCATTCTGTATTTAAATTTTATTCTTTACAGGGTCAATACCCATTAGAGTCAAGCTTCCACTAAACATTCAATTAACTTATATTTAGTGATCTTGATGATGAAAAATACACTTTTAAATTTGTTAACTTAAGAGACTATTTATTATTATGCCATATAACTGTCTAGGGCTATTATTCCAAACATAATGGATGGGATGGGTCATGAGACTATTTTATGTCCTCGAGTTCATCCTAATTCAAATAATTGTTTTTAAAAACCACACCTTTAACTACCTATAATATATAATCATCATCCTTCCTTCCTGTGACAGATTAAAGCAGCTTGTAAGTTATAAAACTGATTTAATTCTGGGTAGTAAATGCCTGTCCTCAAAATTTAAGCACCTTGTTCTTTTTTTTATATCAAGAATATTTCTCAGTGATAAATATCACTTTGTTGCTGGAGCCTTTTGTAGCTTCGATTTTTTTGTAAACTCAGTATATTTTCAAATTTTTCTATTATTCATAAGAGAATTCAGAATTGCTGTTCTTGCTATAGCTACAGGATGATTACTTGCTTTCTCTCGTGGAACATATAAGTGAATATGAGAGGCCACTCTTGGGAAAGGCTGGATCCAGAAGAGGGTGCTAAAGCTATGTGGTGGAGTCTACTGGCAAATGAAACAGAGTAAAATAAATAATACCTCTAGGTAAATCCTGTTATGCATGCAAGTTTTATACATTTATCCAATAATTTTATATTATTTTATTTTGCTATTCTCCCATGCTCTCTCCCTTTCCTAAATGAAATTCAATCTACCAATCGTTATATTTATTTATTTGGTTTTGTGGCTGGTGGTAACTGTTGGTTTTACCAGCTATTTTATTTCAACAACTATACATGAATGTGGTTCTACTCTTACAATTAGGTGGCACTAGATCCCGCAGGAAATACATTCTGAAGAAAACATACCTCATCCTTTCAGCATAACAACAATTTTTGAAAATTTGAAGACCATGGATAATACCTTAATATACTTCATTTCATTTAATAATTTATAGTTGCAAAGTACCTTCACATATCACATTCTTTTGCCCAAATTCTGTAGAATGGGAAACTGTCATTCGAAATGATAAACTGACTAGCCATTACTTAGGGAGTAATTGCTAGATCTAAGACTTGAATGCAAATATTCTGATTCCAAGTACTGCTATATCTTTAAAAAACTAACATATGTCTAAATACAAAGTCAGATAACTCTATATTACAATTTACGATTTGGAATATTATAATTAAAAGAGAAAAACACATGTTATACTTAGGGTGTAATGAACAATCTAAAAGTTTCCCAAACAGAATACTAGAAGCTGAGGTGTTTAATTGAATCTTTAAGAATTAACGTTGGCTAGTGAAGATTCCTTAATTTTAAAGAAAGTCAAGTCAGTGCATCTATTCTTTCTTGATTCAGAATCTTTGAAATAATTTAAAAAATATCTCCAGTATCTCCAAAGACTAAGCAAGTCTTTATATATGACAGAAAGTAAAGATTAGATAATAATCTGCTTAACTGGAAAAATTTAGCTATCTTGTATAAGTATTGTATGTTTTTGTCTACATAATTTTGTCTCAGACATGAGCTGGGGTGTGTTTATTTTGTATGTTTTGCTATTTTTTCTTCTAACTTCAGCAATTTGATTCAGTTCAAAACATTGGGGGTGACTGCTACAGATCTACATATTATACTACCATGTACTGATAAATGTGATGAAGATCACAGGGTGAATAAGACATAGCCCCGTTCCCCATCAGGTTGATAGTCTAATGGGGAAGACGTACTTGGATCATTTCAATATTTAAATTAGAGAGTTGCCCAGGAATCCTAAAGGATCACAGAGGACAGACATTAAATGTAGCTGTCAGCTAGAAAAATAATGCCTGAACTTGTCTTGCTTGGTGTAATTCTTTTAAAGCAGTTGCTCATTTTACATTAAAAAATGTTGCCAAGCATCGCTTTGTTTAACTTCAATAATTATGTGCTCTGATGGAAAAAGTTCCTTGGATCTCAGGCTTTGGTCTTGCAACAATCCATGGTAGCTTCTCTTGATATTATGCCTCTGTGGTCACCTTTATCCCTTAATGCCTTCTTTCTATGTAGAACAGGAATTTGAGGAAAATAAATCATGGTTCTTTACTCTTGCAGCCCATGTGCTGAATGAATGGGCCCCTTGGAAATGGACTGCTCTGGATGTCATGCAGGGAGCAAAGCCCTCTGAGGCTACTGGAGCTGTAACCTAACCACTCAAATCGGGTTGTGTGAACCCATATACCACGTATCACACTGCCTTGTAACCGTCAAATTACTTACTAGCCTGTATCCCCCAAATCCTGTCAGCTCCTCAAAAACAGAGATTTTCTTAACATTTTTTTAATCACTGACCTTAGCACTGTTAAAAGCACATAGTTGATAGGCTCAATAAATACATGTTGAATTAACTGAGATAGGATTTGAATCCAGCTCTTGAAAATGAAAGGCATTCTTTTTTTCACTGCTTAAGATGCCAATAGTGTTGCATCCTAAGTTCCGTGTGTCCTGAAAAGAAGGGAAAGAATTTTCCCAATATAATATAAAGCAGCTGCTTAAAATAGATCCAAGCCTTTTTAAAAGGCTTCCTTACTTATTTAGGAATTTGATTTTGGCGCATATTTGCTTCACTTTGGTTATTCAAGGTTGTGTCTTGGCATAAAACTTGTAAGTCTCTGTATGGTTACTGTAACTTGTCAATGAGTCGGAATCCCCAGGAACCAGCTCTGCACAACACAGGGACTGTTGGCACAGGTACAGAAGAAAGCAGGTGTAGCAGAGAACAGAGCAGGTGATTACTAATATCTCATCCATCAGCAACAATCACATCCCATGACAAGCATATACTGGACTATGGACGAACTGGACTAGAGCTTGGTCATGCTGTTGAACACAAGAACACTGATCTAGTTTAAAAATTTAGCATTTTAGTGTAACTATACCAGTATTTTTGTTAGTATTGACGTAATATATCTTATTTCCTTTTTTTTATTTTCAGCATCTCTGTGCCCTCATATTTAAGGTTTCTCCTAAAAGAAACATAGTTATTTTTGCTCTTAAAAAGGTCTTAGTTCCTTTATAGTTTTATCTTTATTTTCCTTTATCAAAATTAGCAGCCCACATCAAATCTGGTAACCAAGCATAGTATGGTGTGTAAATGTTTGATTTTATTATTTAAACATTTTGAAGTTAGGTAGTAACAATATGAGTCCCAACACGGTCAAATTCCATCATTGGTATGCACTTCTACACTTTAATTACAGAGTGGTGTAATCAGTTGCTTTCTGATAAAAATGAAGAGGTTGGTTAAAGTGAAACTTGCTAATAGTGTCATCTAATCAAAGGACACTATTCTCATTACAATCCTTTTTTTAGAGGATTGATAATGTGGCCATAAAAAATCCTGCTGAGTCTATTACTTTCTGGAAAATAGATTCTCATACAAGCACTAATATTTGTGGATGGTAAAACAAAATAGTATGTTGTAATATCAAAATCAGTTTCTGAAAATTCTTTATTTTCCATTTAGTGTAATGCATTACTTACCATTATTAATATATTTTGAGCAAGAGTCACATGAATTAATAATAGTCATTTAAAACACAAGTTATTTGTAGCATAAAAAATAAGGAAAGTTTAAGAAACTCACAGTCCAGAGAAGGCTAAAGAGACACAACTAAAAATAATGTGGTATCTTGGATGGACTCCTGGAACAGAAAAGATACATTGAGGGAAACTGATAAAATCTTAAAAAATTATGAAGTTTACTTAATAATAACATATCAACATTAGAGGATTAGTTATGACAAATATAACAGTGAAGTAGGATGATAACAATAGAGAGACGTGTATAGGGTACACAGAAACTCTCTATACTGTCTATGCAAATTTTCTGTAAATCTCAAACTCCTCTAAAATAACAAGTTCATCTTTTTAAAACACTTGGTGTCTATTAAAAGTCTTGTAACACAATTTTCTTAATTATTTTGTCAAAAATGTAGAAGGACTTAAGGGGATACGAAAGCATTTGAATTATATCGTGAAAAGAGTGGAGTCATTGATGTTTCAGACGAGGAGAATGACAGTCTGACATACATTTTAATAAAACAATTTTCAAAGGTCAGGTTCCTCATGTACCTTCCTAGACTCCTCTTGTCAGACTGAAACGTTTCCTCGTGGCATTTACTGATTTCTCGTGTCTCTACTTGGTAGTATTTTAATTCCTCTTATTTATTTAATTTGTTTCAATTTACTTATATATTTTAATTCAATTTATTTATTATTTCCATACATACATTTACTGTGCTAGATGTTGTAAATAAAAAGACTGAATATTATCCTTGACCTCAAATATCTTATGGATTAATATAAAAGTAGGCAAGCAATATTATATAATAGGATAATTGATAATCTGGAGAATTACGCAAGGCACAATAATAGCGTAAAAGGAGGAAATTTTTTTAGAGAAAATGATTTTTGGTTTGAGATTAAGACATTAGTAGTAGAAATTTGCCAGTTTAAAAAATGGAGTGAGTATTTTTCTCTTCTTTTACTTTGAAAGTAATAATAGGTCTCATTTTCTTTTCTGATTACAAATAATACATTTTTATTACGGAACATTAAACACAAAGATATGAAAAACTTGGTAACTATGTCACCAATATATAAACATTTTATATTGACTCATATTTTTAATATTGCTCTATGAATATATTTGCATTTTTACCAAAATGAGTCATAACATATATGCAGATTTACTGTTTTCCAAACATTTTTCACATTATAACATACTGCAAGCATTTTCATGCCATTAAAAATATTTAAGATAAAGAATACTGGCAAAGGCAATGTTATGAGCAAAAGCATAGAGATGTATCTGAGGATGATTTATTCTGAAAATTATGAGTAATGAAGTAGCATTGGATAAGGCAAAGCTGAGGCAGGAATAGGAGAAAATGATGTCAGCCTGGAGAGGTTGGCTTGGTCACAAAACTCTCATATCTATTACCAAAACATTCAGATTTAAACCTTTTAGCAATGAAGAATCATTGGAGAATTTAGACTAGCAAAGTGACCTATGATCATGTTTTTATATCTCCTCTTCTACTGGGTTGCAATTAGATAATATTAGATGACATATGTAAATTACCAAGAGTATATAGTTGCTTATCATTAAACATTACACTCCTGCAACCCATTGGATCCAGGGTATGAATGTGTATGTGTGTTTATATATATATATTCATACAATTTCTCACGTTACAAATGTAAAATGCTTTACACTTAGTAAGTACTCAATAAATATGAACTGACATCAGAATGAAACAAAATAAACACCAGCACTGTCACTGAAAAGTTAACTTATGTGAATCTTAACATCTGACTACGATGTTAAGATAAAAATATAAATTGTCTTTTTTCAACTTTTGGCCTTTGGACACCTTAACATGCTTTACTCTACATTTTTATTAAAGTTACATGTTTTTAACAAGCCATACAAAATATGATGCAATAAATTCCTTCCTTCATTAATCTTTAATGGATCCAGAAAACTACTTGGCATAACACAGACAGTTTGAAGAATTTGGAAGAATAACTAGATTTAAGATAATGAGATTCAAAAATCTTTGCAGTAAAAACATTTATGAACAATGTTAAATAGAAACTGATGGTGCCAGTTGGAACACATATTTTCACTTGGAAACTTTCCCTCTATTCGCACTAACAGCTGAAATATTACATTTAGGCAGTGTTCATAGGAATTTAGAAGGCAACTGCTTAGTCAATTATTGTATTGACTAACCCAGCTTATCTCACGGTTTTCCGCAGAACACTAGTTTCAATGAAACAGTCTTGACTTAAAAAAAAGAAAGTGTTCCACTTAGTCACAAGCCTTCTCACTAATACTTGGTTCTCCCCTCTCTGGGGGCACAGTGAAGATTAAATGTCCTTGCCCCCTGGAGTTTGGTGATTTAGGACTTGTTTTGACAATCAGTTATAAATGGAAATAATCAGAAAATTTAATTCCAAGGGTGAAACACTTCTATACTCTTTCCCTTTGGCATGGAGGCAAGTCTCATGGGTCAATAAGTAAAGAGCCTCCGGTGACATGAAAGAGAAATAAACTTTCGTTGTTTTATGCTGCTGATATTTTAGGGTTGTTATTATAGCATTACCTAGCCTCTTCTGACTTATAAAGGGATTATTACCTAGAAAAACAATGCCACTTTGACTAAGGATCCAAGGGGCAGTTCATTAAAAAAATAAGCTGTTTATAAGAGTTGGAAGGATGCAGTCTGTATTATAGTGCTGTGGAACATTTGGTATAATGTTTACATGTGATACGTTGGAAAACAGATTCATTTGGTACAAATCTTGCTGTGATAACATAAGATAGCAACTATATATCTTATATAGTTGTTGTTATTATTATAATTTGTTGTTGGGAAGATTTTGGAGAAGCAAAATATTAATAATATTGGTTGTAGTTGGCTTGACTTAGCAAGGTTTTACAAGAAGTTGATAAGCTCAGAAAAGAACTGGTCAGTTAGCAGTAAGTGACTAGTAAATCTGGAGGGATCACTTTAAGCCCAAGCAGTAAATGATAACTGAGAAATGTTTTCAACAACTTTAAGCTGTTCAAACTCAGACCTACCCAGTATCAAGTCAAAGATATGGCTGTCATAATCATTGTTAAGACAGTTTTTCGTCTAAAGATAGATTAAATCTGGATAGGTTAAATTGTCTCAGAGTAAAGACACATTAAATGATACGGTATACAGGTGAATCTTCTAAGTAGGCAAACTGGCACTGCGAGATTCTCCAGGCTCTTCTTGTACTTTCCTGCTCCAGCCTTAGAATAAATTCCTTCTCAAAGGAACTTTTATTGGAGAATGGTATTTAGAAACCAAGCTCTGTGAGCTTTTTTCATCGTATGTGTTATGTCCTCCAAATAAATTAGAGAACATGGTCCTCTCTTTCAATAACACTGATTCCAGTACCTGGCTGATGTTTAACTGGCGGTCAGATGAAGAAGCCAGACTATACAGACTGAAATGAGGGCAGGACATTTTAGGTACATGTGCAGCCCAGGGGAGGCCAACATAAGGGTACTAAATGACTGCAGAGAGGAAGAAAAGCAAAAGGAAAAATACACTAAATTGAGAGATGATACATGTAGGTAAAGCAAAAGCAGTTTTATGTGAACAAGAAGCAAGAGCAAAATGGATTCTGTTCAAAGGTGTGCTCTTGGCATCTCTACAGGTTTCTCAGAATTAAATAGGAAAGAAAAATCTGTATACAATTTCTAAGTATTTATAAACTAATAAATTTGACTTGTAATTTCTCGTTAGATTCATTTTGCTTTAACTACCTCTTTTTTCCTCCCCAAAGCCCCAATGCATGGTTTTATATCCTAGTTGTAAGTTGTTCTAGTTCTTCTATGTGAGCTGCCACCACAGCATGACAACTGACAGACAGGTGGGGTGGTTCCATGACCGGGAAGCGAACCTGTGCTGCCAAAGCAGTAAGCGCTGAACTTTAACCACTAGGCCATCAGGGTTGGCTCTAACTAACTTTTTTTTACTTTAAAAAAGTGGATTCAGGGGGCCGGCCCGGTGGCTTGGCGGTTAAGTGTGTGCGCTCCGCTACTGGCGGCCCGGGTTCGGATCCCGGGCGCACACCGATGCACCGCTTCTCCGGCCATGCTGAGGCCGTGCCCCACATACAGCAACTAGAAGGCTGTGCAACTATGACATACAGCTATCACTGGGGTTTTGGGGCAGAAAAAAAAAAAAGGAGGAGGATTGGCAATGGATGTTAGCTCAGAGCTGGTCTTCCTCAGCAAAAAGAGGAGGATTAGCATGGATGTTAGCTCAGGGCTGATCTCCCTCACAAAAAAAAAAATAAAAAAAATAAAAATAAAAATAAAAAAGTGGGTATTCAAAAAGTAAAAAGAATAATGTATTAGGATTCTCCAAAAAAAAAGAGTCAATAGGAGAGGTGTATTTATATACACACACCCATATTGGAGATAGATAGATACCACATAGGAGATAGATATATAAAGGTAGATAGATAGATAGATTTCTTACAGGAATTGGATCACTCATAATGGAGGCCAAGAGGTCCCACCATCTGCCATCTACAAGCTGCAGAACCAGGAAAGCTGATGGTGTAATTCAGTCTGAGTCTGAAGGCCTGAGAATCAGCGGGCTGATGGTGTTAGCCCTGGCCTAAGTCTTAAGGCCTGAGAACCAGGAGCTCTCACAGTCAAGAGCAGGAAAAGATAGATATCTCAAGCAGAGAGAGTGAATTTGCCATTCCTCCACTTTTTTGCTCTATTCAGCCCCCAAGGGAATTGGCTGATTTGCACTTGCATTGGTGAGGACAATCATCTTTCCTTGGTCTACTGATTCCAATGCTAATCTCTTCCAGAAACACCCTCACAGACGCACACAGAAATAAGATTTTACCAGCTATCTGGGCATCCCTTAGCCCAGTCAGGTTGATGCATAAAATTAACCATCATATAGAGGGTTAAAGTAATTAAAGATGACAATCTCCATTGCATGGCTCTCATCATGGATTGCTGAGACAGGTCAAAGTACAACCTCACTGGAGGAGGGATTGGGTCAGAAAAATGAAGTGCAGGGGATATTAGGGTGATCATCTTTGTGGAAACTGAAATTACCAAGTTTTAAGATGAGAATTTAAAAATTAATCAAGAGCTTAAATCTATAAGGAATATCAGAAAGAGGCAGACAGACTAAAGATGACTATAACAAAGACTATCATCAGGTGGGACAGCCTGATAAATGTGCTTCAAAAGCTCAGGATATTTTAGGAAGAAGGAATGGCTGGTGGCCCAGTAGTGGTAATGGAGGAACAATGTAAATAACTACCCAACCTCTAGACCAAGATACAAGAGAAAACAGTTGCAACTTGAGAAAGCTATAGGAGTGACAGTGCCTTCAAGGGAGAATTGGAATGCAAAGAGATAAAAAAAGTGAAGGGGAAACTCAAAGAAATGTTGAGAAGATAGACCATAATTTTCAAAAAGACAATGGAAGAGGAAGTGTGGAAGACGACTTCATAAAAAGAGTACAGAACCTTATGAAAATGCTATTGTGGGAGACCAGGGATGATCTGAAAATGCTATACTTCTTGTGGTCATTAAAGTAATAGAGCTCAAGAGCATAGTCATGGTGGCTTATAGTGGAGGTGAGACTGTAAGATTTGGGGGAGAGAAGCTTGGTGTTCTTGCCAAGAGTTCTTAGATCTTTGGGACTCTGTCATCATTCCTACTAATGGAAGAATGGACGCAAAGGCTAGAGGTCATTTTAGAACAAGTAATAGTTTGGTTTATATTTTGGCTTCTAAAAATGGGTTGACAAATTCAATACAAATAGCAGAACTATGAAGCTGATATTCTCATTCAATCCTGGAAAAGATTCTAGAGTCATCTACTTAGACTTTAGGTTATTAATAAAGTTTTAATTTATATATTCAATTGACTATAATTCAGTCTTAAATTATTACTTACCTAAATTTTGATCATATATAACTAAGCATGAATTTTTAAAAACTGTACCCTAACAAAAATCTCTTATATTAGTCTCCTTTTTGGCCCAATCTTCCTTTTCTTTAGTCTAACACTAATACATGATTCATTTAACCAACATAGAGACAACGATTCTTAAGACTAAAAATAGTAAAAAGAGTTCTGTAAATTCTGGGAATAGAAAGCAGTGATGGTTGCACAATGCTATGAATGAAAATTTAATGCCACTGAATTTTACAGTTAAATATAGTTAAAATGGTGAATTTTATGTATGTACATTTTACCACAATAAAAAAATTATAAAGTTCTACATATTAGTTTCATTATAAATAAAAATATCTCACTTGAAAAATATCACTCATTGAAAAATTCAGTGAAAGGAAATCAGTTGAATGTTATTTAATCCACTTAATACTATTAAATATGTACAAGAATGCACCATATACTTTTGTTTCAACTATTATGTAAATTTGTTTTAGTATTTTTTATTCTAGCAATCCCACCAGTTCTCATGATTTTCGCCCGGAACAAAATCACATAAAAATTCCACGGCTACGTCAAACCCAATTGATCTCCAACTGAACTTATTATTTTCTTTGCCAAACATCTTTTTTCCTCCTTGCTCCCTAACTCAGCTGGAAACATCCTCTTCCTCCCAGAAACACAGTCTAAAACTTGTGGTCACATGTAGTTCACATATAATATTAGTGAAGACTTTTGACTGCTTTTTTACATGGGACTCCCTTGTGCCTGATTGAACTGCTGTCACTTTTTTCAGTTGATGTATCACATTGATATCAGTTATTGTCTGAAAATACAGATTATGATACTCTCTTCCTCCAAAATTTTCAATGAATCCTCATTAGTTATAGAAAATCTCATATATCTTAATATTAAAATCATATATGTTGTGGCCTTGGTCTATTTTGCCAATATCATTACCTATTTACTTATACCTCATTTCTTTTGTCTTAACCATACTAGTCCACTTGACATTCTAAAAAATGTCATTTGCTTTTATCCCTGTGTTCTTTTGTGTCCTCTCTTTCTGGAATGGACTTCAATGTGATCAGTGCTTGCTGAAACATCTCTCATTCTTAAAGCAACAGTGATTAAGAGAGGGATTTGCACACAGACTGCCTGAGTTTAAGCCCTGGCTTTTCTGTTTCATCATCTATAAAATGGGTAAAATAATAGTCATTATTTCAGAGGGTTGTTGTGAGCACTGAATAACTGAATATATGGAAATCTCTTAGATCATTTCTGGCATACAGTGAGAGCTATAAGGTGCTGCTTCCGCTGTTGTTGACAATGTCATCATTATTATTTAAATAACATCCTGTCTATACCTCTCTATATATGTTTTCTCTATACTTCAAGTATGAAAATATGAATCAGTAGTGTTTTCTGATGTTTCCATTGAACATACATTATATTTCATCAGATGATACTTATTTAGTAGATTTTTAGAATGTTTCTTATATATTTTAACATTTCTGAAATCAGGATGCACCTTCTTAATGATAACATTTTACAAACCCAGGTTGGTATACACTGACACCAAGATTTGTATTTGGGGCATCTAGGGGCACAAGCGATCTGAGATCACTTTCATTAAATTTTCTGCTTGAGGCTTTTTGGACCACACCGGTATTGTGAATTCAGAATGCAAACCTTACAAGATAACACCTGATGATTTAAATTGGCATGGAAAGTTTTACCTCCTCCATCCATTATCAAGTTGGAAACCTGTGAGTTTTCCTTTTCTTGTGGAGTTTAATTTCTTGTTTGCCTTTACACTGAGGATATAACTTCGTGTGGCTCAGTCTTAAGTGGAGGTCTCCTATTAGATTGCCCATAGGAACATTTTTTTTCTCTTCAGTGGTATACAAATGTACATAAAATAATGGCACATCTTAAAACATATTGCATCTTGCTTTTGGTGAAATATGGAAATAAATACATATAATATTCAATATTTGTAGGTTAAAAACAATCTTGGGTTGGCTTATGTATATTATCCCTCTAAAGGTATTTTATCCCTTTGATACTTCTACTACCCCACACAATCTAGCCAGATGTTTGTATGTAGAAGATGTACAAAGGTTAGCATCAAATTGTGTACAATATAATTTTACCCTGTATTTAAGGAACTAGAGGACAATTTATTTGCCAGTGGTAGAGTTTGTCATGTAAACATTTTACTGAATCCATAGTATAAAATATTATATGATATATATACATATGTATAAATTGATAGATTTGTACTAAATTGTATGTAGATGGCGTTCTTATTTACATTATAATTTAAATTTTTAGAATTTATTATATAATCACATAGGTATAGGTATAGTAAGTATATATAGTATAGTATAGGAATAGTTCTCAGAAGAGAAGTGAAAACAAACAAAGAAGAAAGTGCCTCATAAACCACAACACTAATAGGATAACCAGTTAAGACTATATTATTTTGCTTTCCCCTTTCCTCTACAGATAATTTTTGCCTAATGATAAAAAATAATATTGCCAAATGGGCTGTATGCAATTCAAAGTTTGTTTTTTCCCTCCAACTAATGTGCATTGTAGCAGAACATGATGGTGCATAAATATTTAAGAAAAGTTGTGGTATGAGGACATTGTATAAATGACCTGAAATAATAAATCTTTTGCAAGCTTCATCACTTCTTTGATTGCCCCATAATCATTAAACTTATATGTTTATTTTGAAAATTAAAACCAAGTACCCATCATTAAGCTTGAAATTTGATGCCATGTTTACAGTATGCTAGCTCTATAATTAAAAAAAAAGGAATTCAGTGAAGAACTAGAAAACAATTCTATCAAGTTTCCTTGTCATTTCTTTTCTAAAAGACTTAAAATACACAAATGAACTCTGCGTTTAAATCTGCAATATTTTCTTTAATATGGATTTCTTTTTACTCCACTGAGTATTCAGTGAATTTAGGCAAAAAAAAAAAACCTTTTACAATTATTGGAACCTCTGTCCTAAAATATAGTTTTAAACACCCTACTAATAATTTTAGCTCAAATTATTTTTTTCTCAAATGGAGATAAGAGCTACTAAATCTGATATATTTCAAGATGTTCAAAACTGGTTTTTGTCAGCTTTACTTAGTAACAACTCCCAGATCCCAGAGGCTTACAAGAACAAATGCTATTTCTGTCTCATGAATCTATGGGTCAGCTGCATCCCTAGTTGGCTGTACTTGGCACATCTCTGCTATGTTCCATATATTCTCTTATTTGGGGCCCTAGAATGATGAAGTAACTCCTACCTGAGTCATGTTTTTCTTTGTGTTCAAGGGCAGAAGAAACAAGAAGCTGAAGCAACCATGCAAGAGATTTTAAAGCTCTTGATGTATGTCAAGCCATCTCACATTACATTGGCCAAAGCAAGTAATGTGGCCAAGCTTTATTATAAGACAGAGAATATGCTCCAACTACAGGGAGGCATGGAAAGGCAAGGGATAGGGGTTTTATATATTATGTTAACACTGTTCTAACAGGGAAGAAACAGATAACTAGGAAAATTTAACTTACCATATCTATATATCATAACGTTTAGGCTTATATTGATGAAAGTATATCATTGTAGGAGATAGTCAAAATAGCTTTCAGAGAATTGGAAGCATTTGCAAGTACACACTTTAAATGGAGAGTCAAGAGGAAAATTCTTGGCTGCCAAAGTTACTAATAAATACACTTATATGCTTTTCCATACCTATGATCTATATTATTGTTGAAAATGAATTACCAAGGCTTTGGGGAAAGTCTGTCAATAAAAAGGAATGAAAACAATACCTCCACAAATATATAATGGGCTAGATATGGAGTTAACAGAGGACCCATCCACACAAACATACTACCTTTCCTCTGACCACACCACATTTTAGCTGAGAATACAGCCTAAGTTTGGGCTTATTGTCTAAATTCTACAATTTCTATTAAAAAAAAGAGAGTGATTCTAACTCTGTTTAGTCTAAAGAATATAAGGGCTGTCAGTGTATTCAACAATAACCATATGGTCAACAAACCACAAGAAAATTAAAGACAATGTGTGTGTGTTTGCAAAATGTCTATCATTATCATTTTTAGATATCTATAAGTAGTAAATGTACACAAAGGGGAATGGAGAAATATTTAGATAATTCAATAATGATCCATATTTCTAAAAGAAAAGAAATTTTCTTTGGTTTTATCTTTGTATATATAATAAAACATTGAATATAAATATGTTACTTCTTTAGATCAAATGTTTAGTTACTATATTTTCTTCCTAAATACTTTCTTTCAAATAAACCTAGATGAGGAAATAAATATTGTATAAAAATAAGTTTATTATACAAATTCCTAGTAAGTACTCATTTGAATTTCTTCTTTAAATATATTGGTTTCCATGTAGTTATGAAGATGAAGTAGTGAAGAAGAGTGATGTCAGCAAGATGGCTGAATAAAATACCCCTAGTTTGTATCCCTCCTCAACAACAATAATTTGGCATCAATCCACAAACAAAAGTGACTTTATGGTAGCTGTGAGATCCAGGTAGGAGACTGTGAAACTGTAGTGCAGTACAAGAACAAGGAGAGCTTCTTGAGAAGACAGACCAGCACTCAGGCAGCTGATTCATCAACTAAGGTCTCAGCTCTAGACCCAGAAACAACTCCATACCTTTGAAGACTTGGCTACAGCCCCATTTGGCTTTGGTTCTGTTACTAGCACCACATGCTAAGAGATCCTGGAGGAATCTCACCCACTCCTGTGTTGGGTAATAGGTATACAGACCTCAGTCTCAGGCGTGGACCCTGAAGTAGTCCATGAACTGGCTCGAGCTCCAGTTGGCCATGGTCCAGGAGCTCCTGGAGAAAACTGATTTAGACAATCACCCACAGATGAGAGAGCCTTTGTGAAAGTCCACGAGTCCTGCAGAGAAGTTACAGCACACCATTGAAGCAAAAACTCTATTAGATGCATTAAAGAAGGTAAGAATAACAGTTTGACTTTACCCACTTCACTCTCTTCCAAGGCAACAAACCTCAATGCCAAGAGAGACTTTAGTGGCCTATAATTTCTCTCATGGGGGAAGGTGAGAGTGTGTGGGGGCTTCCCCAGCTGTGCTAGACCTTGCCAAGAGGTCTATTTTTCTCTCACCCCATCTAGAGTGCTCAATTCTTTTCCCATCACAATGGTATGAAACTAGAAATCAATAACAGGAGGAAAACTGGAAAAATATCAAATATGTGGAAATTAAACAACACACTCCTGAACAATCAATGGGTCAAAGAATAAATTAAAAGAGAAATTTAAAAAATATCTTGACTCAAATAAAAATGGAAACACAACATATCAAAACTTATGGGATGCAGCAAAAGCACATCTAAGAGGAAAGTTCTTAGCAATAAATACCTGCATTAAGAAAGAATAAAGATATAAAATAAACAACTTAATTTTATACTTCAAGAAACTAGAAAAAGAAGAACAAACTAAGCCCAAAGTTAGCAGGAGGAAGAAAATTACGAAGGTCGGGGAGACATAAATGAAATAGAGACCAGAAAAACAATAAAAAAGATCAACAAAACTAAGAGCTGGCTTTTTGAGAAGATAAACAAAATTGACAAACCTTTAGCTAGACTAAGAAAAAAAGAGAGGAGAGTGAAATGCATAAAATCAGAAATGAAAGAGAAGCCATTACAACTGATAAGACAGGAATGCAAAGAAACATAGGAGACTGCTACGAACAATATACACCTATAAATTGGATAGTCTAGAATAAATGGATAAATTCCTAGAAGCTTACAACTTAAAAAGACTAAATCACGAACAAATAGAAAATCTGAACAGACCCATAATTAATAAGGAGTTTGAAACAGTAATCAAAAACCTCCCAAAAAAGGCAAGTCCAGGAGAAGATGGCTTTACTGGTAAATTCTATCAAACATTTAAAGAAGAATGAATGCCAATCCTCAGCTCTTCCAAAACATTAAGATGAGGTAACACTCTCAAACTTATTTTATGAAACCCACATTACCCTTATGCCAAAGCTAGACAAGGACTCTATAGGAAAAGAAAACTACAGGCCAATATCCCTGATGACTATAGATGCAAAAATTCTCAACAAAATACTAGGAAACCAAATGCAACAGCACATTAAAAGGATCATAGACTATGATCAAGCGGGATTTATCCCTGGGATGAAAGGATGGCTTACCATCCACAAATTAATTAATTTGATACACTGCATTAACAAAATGAAAGATAAAAGTCATATGATCATCTCAATAGAGGCAGAAAAAGTTTCTGATAAAATACAATATCTTTTCATGATAAAAACTTGACAAATTGGGTATAGAAGGAACGTACTTCAACATATTAAAGGCCATATATGACAAGCACACAGCTAACATAGTACTAAATGGTGAAAGATTGAAAGCTTTTCCTTTAAAATCAGGAACAAGATAAGAATGCCCACTCTCACCACTCCTCTTCAACATAGTACTGGAAGTTGTAGCCAGAGGAACTGGCAAGAAAAAGAAAGAAAAGACACCCAAATCAGAAAAGAAGAAATAAAGTGGTCTCTGTTTGTAGAAGATATGATCTAATATGTAGAGAATCCTAAAGTCTCCACCAAAAATTTCTTAGAACTAATAAACAAATTCAGTAAAGTTGCAGAATACAAAATCAACAAACAGTAATCAATTGCATATCCATCCACTAGCAACCAAATATCTGAAGAAGAAATAAAGAAATCTATCCCATGTACAATAGCATCAGCAACAATAAAATATTTAGCAATAAATTTAACCAAGGAAGTGAAAGATCTGTACACTGAAAACTATAAGACTTTGATGAAAGAAGTTGAAGAAGACACAAATAAATGGAAAGATATGCTGCATTCATGAGATGCAAGAATTGGTATTGTTAAAATGTCCATACTACTCAAAGCCATCTATAGATTCAATGCAATCCCTATCAAGATTCCAATGTCATTTTTTATAGAAGTAGAAAAAAAAGAATCCTAAAATTTGTATGAAGTCACAAAAGACTCTGAAGAGCCAAAGCAATCCTGAGAAAGAACAAAGCTGGAGACATCACACTTCCTGATTTCAAACTATATTACAAAGCTATAGTAATCAAAACAGTACGGTATGGGCTTAAAAATGAATACAGAGACAAAAGGAAAAGAACTGAATGCCAAGACATAAATCCTCACATATAGAGTCAACTAATGTTTGACAAGAGAGACAAGAATACTCAATGGGGAAAGGATAATCTATTCAAAAAATGGTGTTGGGAAATATGGATAATCATAAGCAAAAGAATGAAACTGTACCTCTATCTTATACTACTCACAAAAGTTAACTCAAAATGGATTAAAAACTTAAACATAAAATCTCAAACTGTAAAAGTCCTGAAAGAAAACATAGGGAAAAACCTCCCTGACATTGGTCTTAGCAATGATTTTTTGGATTTGACACCAAAAAGACAAGCAACAAAAACAAAAATAAATAAATAGGACTACATCAAATTAAAAAGCTTTTGCATAGCAAAAGAAACAATCAATAAAATGAAAAGGCAATATATGGAATGGGAAAAAATATTTGCAAAACCATCTGTGTGATATATATACAATCCTGCAACACTAACAATAGGGATATGTTCTGAGAAATGCTTCATTAGCTATTTCATTGTGTGCAAACATCATAGAGTGTACTTACACAAACCTAGATGGTATAGCCTACTACACACCTAGACTATATGGGTACTCATCTTATGGGACCACTGTTGCGTATGTGGTCCATCATTGATGGAAACGTTGCTATGTGGTGCATGGCTGTACATAATGGAACCCCTGTATAAGGTACTTGATGTAAATTGGTAGAGCCACTATCAAAATAGTATGGAGGTTTCTCAAAAATTATATATTGAAAATGTATAAAGAACTCATAAAACTCAATAGCAAAAATCAAACTATCTGATTAAAAAAATGGGCAGAAGACTTGAATAGATATTATTCTAAAGAACACATACAATTGGTCAACAGGTACATAAAAAAATGCTCTGCATCACTAATCATCAGGGAACTACAAATCAAAACCACAAGGAGATATTACCTCACACTTGTTAGACTGGCTACTATCAAAAAGGCAAAAGGTAACAAATGTTGGCAAAGATGTGGAAAAAAGGAAAACCTTGTGGACTCTCGGTGGGATGCAAATGGGTGCAGCCACTATGGAAAACAGTGTAGAGGTTGCTTAAAAAATTAAAAATAGAACTACAATATGATCCAGCAATCTCACTTCTGGATATGTCCAAAGGAAATGAAATTGGGATCTCAAAAAGATAGCTGTACTCCCATGTTCACTGTAGTATTATTTACAATAGCCAAGATATGGAAACAACCTAAGTGTCCATCAATGGATGAAGGGATAAGGAAGATGTGATATATATAAACAATGCAATATTATTCAGCCATGAAAAAGAAGAAAATCCCGCCACTTGCAATAACATGGATTAAATTTGAAGGCATTATGTTAAGTGAAATTATTTTTTGTGATCTCACTTATATGTGGAATCTAAAAAAGCCAAACTCATAGAAACAGAGAGTAGAATGGTAGTTACCATGGGTTGGGGTCGGGGGAGGGGAATAGGAAGATGTCAGTCAAAGGGCACAAATTTCCAATTATATGATGAATACGTTCTGGGGACATAATGTACAACATAGTGACTACACTTGACAATGCTGTATTATATACTTGAAAATTGCTAAGAGACAGTTATCTTAAATTTGTCACCAAAAAATAAGAGTTAATTATGTGAGGTGATAGAGGTGTCAAGTAACACTAATGTAGTATTAATTTTGTAATATATATATGTATGAAATTATAACACCGTATACCTTAAACTTACACAATATCATATGTCAATCATATCTCAATAAAGCTGGAAAAAATATGAACTGATGAACATTTAATGATAATTGCGATTTATCTGTCTTCTCTATGCAAATCTTTGAAATCTAAAATTAAGGATAATTAATTTTTTCATATATACTATAATTATTCAAATATGAATCCATATAAAAAAAAGAACAAAGGGCATGATGCCTGTCCTGTCACTAAATTGAGTACATATTAGTAATATATATCAGTTATTAATATGTATTAATAATATATTATACTATATGATATATAATAAACAGCACAATATATCATATTATAATATACGTGATAACTTATTTGGTTTTCACTGAGTGTTAAGTGAGTCCACTTAGGAACCAAAGGAAAGAAGAACATTGATGAATAAGAAGACTCTAGAACATGATTTCAGAATCTGTGCTTTGTATTCCCTTTATGCTTACCTTTTCCTTTACTTTAGGAATCTTAGTATTTTACAGAAACAAATTTGCATCCTGCCTTCCCTCCAATCTAATAAAACTTCTCGACTTAACAGAAGATAGCATTTAAGATCATGCAATGAGAGTTGGGTGCATAGAAAGGGTAATAAAGGAAGACATCTCAAGAACTTCCTGAGCCCTGTACGGTGAGACTTTCACAGCCCATTGTTGATGACTCTTATACTCTGTGCACTGCTGCACAACTGGGTTTACTGAGCGGAACTGAAGCATTTATTTGCAAGCTGGGAAATGGCTAAACGGAAAATATTCTCAATTCTAAGACGTTCTTCCATTTTTAAAGCATTTTGGATTTGTCCTCCAGGGTGTTAAACATTCCATAAATCGACAGATTGAGAGAAAGACTGGCCAAACAAAGAATTAAATAGTCCCTCCCAGAATACCAATAGCTTTATTGTTGAGAAAAAAATGAACCAGGAAAGTAACCTTTCACTTTCTTTTCTGTAAATATTTTTCTAAAAAAAAAATGCAGAAGAATAAGTCTAAAAATACATATACTAAAATATTTATAGGGTCATTTCCAGATAATAGAATTATGAATATTTTTCTTTAAGATTGTCTCTGTTTTCTTAACATGTATAATGATCATATGTGTTTGATTATATGGGTTTATCATTCTTATTTAATATTTCCCCATTTTTCTTTTATATATTTTTCTTAAAATTATGATGATGTTATTGCCTTTTTCATAATGGTTTTGGTTATTACTGAGCACTGAAAAGCTGACCATTTGCTCCAACTTTTATTTTCATACTTAGGTATACTCAAACTCTCTGAGACAGATAATTGCAAAGTATTTTTCAAGAAGACCTTCTCATATGCAAATTTCTATTATTGCCCTAGAGCCTGTTTAAATTTATAATAATTCCAGAGACTGACACCCTACAATAATTTGAAATAGTTCTTTCTTATTTAGGATTTATGTAAAAGAGGGTGGAGGGGGTCATACAAATAATCTCCATAGTAAAAAAAAAAAATCTCCTTGCTACTTGAAGAGAATGTCTAAATATTGACAAAAGTAGAAAAAATAGAGCATTATAATAAAAATATTCCAAAATGAGATAATTATATAAAGAACAGAATTGTCTTCTTAGGAAATAAATTTATGCAATGATACTTCAAGATATATATAAATATTTAAAGATATACATAGATATATAAAGATACATATAAATATATTAAGTAATATTTTAAAATTTATGTATGTATTATTTACATAGGTATCATAAAATTTCTTCCACAGATATACATGGAGATTTTCATTACAATGTTTTTTGAGTTAATAAGAAGATGGAGAAAAACAATTTCCATCTCTAGAACAACAGATAAGTAAAACATGACTAGTGCACACTAAGATACTATGTAGCAGGTATAGTCCACAAGCAATATATACACAGAAAGACATAGATACATTTAAAAAAGCTAATGGTGGGGCCAGCCCTGTGGCATAGTGGTTAAGTGTGGGGCACTCTGCCTCAGCAGCCCGGGTTCGTGGGTTCAGATCCCAGGCATGGTCCTACACCATTCCTCAGCCATGCTGTGGTGGCGACTTCCATACAAAATAGAGGAACATTGGCATAGGTTAGCTCAGGGCCAATCTTCCTCAAAACAAAAAAAGAGGAAAATTGGCAACAGATGTTAGCTCAGGATAAATCTTCCTCAGTAAAAAATAAATAAATAAAAATAAATAAAAAACATAATAAGTAAAACAAAAAGAGACAGATATACCTCAAAACAAAATGAATATGTAACTGGACACACGAAGAAAAATACAGCACAGCTTATTTTTCAAATGTATATAAATTTAAATTTGTTTGGGGGAGGGGAATTAGAATGAGATTGAAATAGTTAATATGGCCACAAATACATACATACTTTTAAAAAATGAGAGAAATTACAGAGATGATTTATTAACTGAGAAATATAAAAATTTTAATTCTTTACTCCTCTATCAGTTATCTATTGCCACATTAATGCAGCATAAGAAATCACTCCAAAACACAGTGGCTTAAAACAAGATGAATTTATTTTGAGTCTGTGGACTGGCAAGTTCAGCTGGGCAAATCTGCAGGTCTCACCTGGGCTCCCCAGCACGTCTGAGTACTACCTGGCTATTGTCTGGGGACTCAAGAATCTGGAAGTTGGCTGACAACTGGCAGGTGCAACTGGCTTCTGCTTCATTTTTCTCTTACATCCTTCCAGTAGGTAGCCTGAGTGTGTTTCCATAATAAAGGCAAAACAGCACCAGTTCTTGTTCAGCCTTTGTTGATCACAATTGCAAATACACCAAAGGCCAAACAAGTCACATATCTGCCTCAGAATCAAGATGAGGGGAATTACACTCAGTGTTTCATGGCAGATGCTGGAAAGCCACATTTCAAAGGGTATGTATTCAGTAGAGCCAAGGAATTAGGGCCATTAGTACAACCTGTCTATCACAGCCCTGAGATTTAAAATCATGATTTACATTTTATTGGCTAAGGGCTACGGAATAAACAAAAGCAAACGTTCTACTTCAATTTTTTAATTAGGACAATTGATTACACTGTATTTCTATTTATTTCTGATCAAACAAGCAAAGAAAAACAAGACAACATAAATGGGCATCTGCTCTGCACTTATAAAAACATAAGTAGAAAGAAATACATCCAAGGTGTGACTGATTGACCTGCAACTTTTAAATATGAAGCTACTTCATTATATAAAATTCATTAAAAGAAATACTTACATGAATAGCAGCTGCATTCCGATTATCAAAGGTAACTAAGACTGTAAATTCTCTTGCTTTTGTGTATGAACTAATCAGTACCTAGAGTCAGGAAGTAAATTCTACCCCCTGTTGTACAAAGGCTTGATTAGATATCTGTGACAAGATAGGCTGCTTTCACACATTTGGCCCGGACTTTCCTAAAGGACATTAGATCAATTGTCACTGGCATTAAAACTTTTCCTAATAAATGAAATTGGGGGAAAAGGAGTCTCAATTATAAAATTAACCTAGGAAAATAAAAGCAAATGACAATTGCAAAGTTGCTTTCAGTGAGTACTCCCTAAATATTCTGCAAATTGTACATTTTTTACATGCTTCTTTTTTATTTTATTATTATTTTTTACCCCCAGGAAATCAGCCACCCCTGGTAGCACTGACAATAAGATTTGAATGCTACAGGTAGATGATGATAAAAGAAAATTAAACATCAGATAAACGGTAGTTCATAAATGGTAAAATACAACAAAACAACTGAAGAAAAAGAAGGCACACAAGGAACAAAGCCGTCTCAGAAACACCAAGTGATTTTTTTAAAGTGGCTTTTTCCTGGATATAGTAGTTAAAAGGAAAAAAAGTCAGAACACAGAGATTGGGTGTTAATATAATAAGAGGCCTTAAATGTGAGTAAACTAAAGTCCAACACATCATCCCAGGTGATACTGGGTAATAAAATATGTTTAAGGAAAAAGGATTAGTCCCTATCTAAATAATTCATATCTAAGACCCTAATACCATAAATTCAATTTGTCTGATAAAATGTTTGCAAACAATTTGGCTTTTAGATAGATGCTCTTTTTAATTAATTCTGAGGCAGTTTTAAAATTTGTTTGATCAGCTTTCCATAATTGGATATTAATTTAAGGGATCAATTTTTGCTACGCTTAATTAATCTTCTTTCCAACAATTTGCTACGTGCAAGTATTTGCATAAGAGACCACATCTATTTTTATTTACCTATTTGAAAATGCCTCAGTGTGTATGTGTATATGTATGTGTGTGTGTGTGTGTGTGTGTGTGTGTATCTGTATATATATCTATCTTCCTAATGAGGCAGAGTGATAGTTAATTATTTTAGGTGTCAACTTGGCTAGATTGCGGGGCCCAGTTATTTGGCCAAACATCAGTCTAGGTGTTGTTGTGAAGGTATTTTTAGATGTGAATAACATTTAAATCAGTAGACTTTGAGTATAGCAGATTACTCTCCATAATCTGTAGAGTAATGGGTAGGACTCATCCAATTAACTGAAGACGTTAAGAAGTCCCCAAAGAAGGGGAAATTCTGCTTTCTTGAGTGCAACATAGAAATTCTGAGTTTCCAGCCTATAGACTCAAGGCTGCAACATCAACTCTTGCCAGAATTTCTAGCCTGCTGGCGTGCCCTGCAGATTTTGGACTGGCCATCCTCCACAACTGCATGAGCCAAGACTTATTTTTTCCTTAAAATAAATTCTCTAAATCCTCTCTTTCTGTCTTTGTTTCTCTCTGTATATATAAATATATATAAAAAGGTGAATCTAATCTGGGCTAGTCTAAGGTAACACAAATCAAACGCTGAAACACTGAAGGGACACTGAAGGAAGATAAAAGTACCATATGTGAGCAACTTGCTTATAAACAAATGAAAACCCTAGATACCATATTATAATAAATGACTCATATTATTTGGTCAAAATGATAGTGGTTTATTCCCCTCTCCCTAAAAATACTCAGCAACACTTTAGTTATTAAATTATTAAATGATTATTCCCCCAAACTGAAGTCCATTATATTTTTGAAGATTTCATCCAAAATGTATGCGTCTCACGCTACATGAGGTTTAATGCCATGTGCCAAGGTTTCACATGACAATTAAAGAGATTTTAGACATAGCTACCTCATTCTCAAGTATTACTAAGCATTTCCTCACTTTATAGGGAAATCTTCTAAAAATAATTTACTAAGGTATAGTAGCAAAAACTAAATAGTGCTACATTTATTTATCTCTTAAATTTTCTTTAATATGCTAATGAAGACACAATATCTAGGTGACATTTCAATCACTCTGAAAAAAATAGGACAGAATTTATGAAACACAGGTAATCTTTAATGAAATAGGTGAAGAAAAATTACCTGAACTAGATAACAAGCTGAATCTCAATATCAACTTGTACCAGGCAAAATTAACAAAATGATGATTAATTGCCAAAATATGTTCTGTTAAAACTGCTAAATTTCACAAATAAAAATGAAATGCAAAAAGATGGCATACTAAATACAGCATACTAAATACATATCGGTTTTTCTCCTGTTTTGTTATTATTACTATTGCTGTTTTTACTTTGCATTTTTAAAAATGTGTTGTTCTGTTTTGGTTTGGTTTGCTTGGTTTGGTTTAACATTAAACATATATCCATACAGATGAGAAGAACAGAAAAGTGGCAATCAAGTTTTGGAAGTTGAAAAGCAGATGTGAGTAACAAAACACTTAGGAGATCTATGGTGGGAAGGGAGAGCTGGGAGGCCTAAAACCTAAGCTGACAGTGAGGAAGACTATCTCCCCCTTAATACCACACAATTCCCAAAATGTGCCAAGAAATGACTGCAAAAGATGCTATGGAAGGGGAAGGTAAGTAAGAGACCTAAATGGGAAGATTATTTTCTTGTTTATTTTTTTAAAAAATTATATTTCCAGATATGTTCCTCTTTTCAAATCAGCCAGTCAACTTTTCCTCCAGCAGCAGCAGAATCAAACTTTCTTTTCAAAGCTCAATGTGTCTAATGACTCAGCATATCGAGCTCAATGGCAAGTGAGAGTAGAGTGAAGAACTTCATATTAAGTGTGCATTCTGATGCTGAGAACACTGAAGACAAATGGAAGATCTGACAAACTTTCACAGTGAGAAAAATAAAAAAAGATTCAGGAGTCAAAATGGCTTCAAATGATTCAACAACAGCACTGAAAGCCAGGAGAAAATGAAGCAATGCTTCTAAAAGTTTTAACTTATGGAGATTTCCTTACTGTCAGCTTCAAAAGCAAATTTGCCTGTTATTTTATCTCAAAATGAGTTTATTCAGGAATAGCCAAAAGAGTTGCAATTTGGAATATGCAGGCTATGGCAAACCATAGGCAAATCAGGAAAAGAAAGGAGGGGAGCTGCTTTTATAGAGAAAAAGGGAGAGGTGCTGTTCTAAAGGAAAGTCCATTGGGGGGAAAGTAACAGTTTAGGGCGGCAACGGCTTCTCATTGGCTGAGCTGCAGCATTTCCCATTGGCTGGGCTGTTGCCAGGTGGGGCAAGAAACCTTCCTTCAGTCGTGAAGTAGTTTTACTTTCTGTCCAAGATGCAAGCATCTGTCTATTCCTGTTTGGTGTAATGTATGAGAGGGCACGAGAGCTCCCCCTACAGGCCTTCCTGACTCCAACTTAGTTGAGTTTTCTCTTATTGATTTCCACATTACTGATGAGTTGAATTTATACCTGTCCCAATCATGTATCTAGGATGAAGGTAAAATAAAAGACTTTCAGATATTGAAAGTCTTAAAAAGTAACTTCTATTCAATCTTTCTCAATGTGAGACACTGTTAAAATGAGGAGTAAACCAAGAAAGAGAAAAACATGGAATACTCAAAATGAGGGAAAAAAACAGGATGGGAAAGGAGATCTCCAGGACCCTGGAGAAAGGATATTCAAAATGTGGTGGTAGGAAGCAGAAACAGTGAGTCACCAGTTCAGAACAGTGAATTTTAGAAGACTCTAGTGGGAAATTCTCTAAGAGAATAGAATTGAGAGACCCTCCTGATGAGATTTAGAGATTTAGAACATTGGTAAATGCTTATGTTTCAGTTAGTGCTAGGTACACAGAAAAATTTGAAAATCAAAAAACAGTTTATAATTAACTTCAAGGATAACATAAATTTATGCATGTAATAAAAACAATAAATAAAAATCCATTGGAATTCACAGCTGTGAATAACACAATGTCAAAATAGTGTAAACACTGAACACATGTATCTAATATACATTTTAATAACTCTCTGGGAAAAAAGGGAAAGATGAAAATATGTAGTGGGAATGGGAGAGAGAGAGCAAGATCCTTGTTATCCCTATTGAAACATCCATAAATAATGCTTAAAATTATATATATATATATGTATACATGTATTATATATATGTATATATGTATTATATCTATACATACACACATATATACACACATACAGGCATATATGTATATTATATATGAGTACATAAATATGTTATACAGACATTTACATACATTATATACAGTAAGAGATTAGGAAGTAGAAAAGCCAGCATGCTATTTAGTAGTATGGAAGTAACTCAAAAGATAAGTTAAAATAAATAAAAGTGGTTGCCTTTGCAGAAAAGAGAATGGGGACGTAGGGTGCAAGTCAGATGTTTTGCTTTTAAAAATTGACTATACAAATCTACAAAAAATTGGTAGATTTTTAAAAATGATAATATACATTACTTTCCACCCCCAGTACGAAAAAGAAGCATTTAAAAAAGTTTGATAATACAGAAAACAGAAAGAAGTAAAGAAGGAAGGAAGGAAGGAAGAAAAGGAGGAGGGAAGGAAGGGAAGAAAAGAAGGAAGGAAGAAAGAAGGAAGAAGGAAGGAAGGGAAGGAAGGGAATGAAGGAAGGAAAGAAGGAAGAAGGAAAGAAGAAAGAAAGAAACGAGAAAAATAGTTGATTGTTCTTGTGTATTTACGTCCTTTTCCTGCCAAAGCCCCATTAAAGTGTCAGTAGAGAAATTTATTTAAAAAAAATAACAAAACATCTAGAATAAAGAGGACACGGGAGAGGACAACATCAAAAGAAATACATTAATAAATTTTGAGAAGATGGAAAGCAACTGTAGAAGTGGTAATTAAAAAATTTTTTTTCCAACTTTATTGAGATATAATGGACGCATAACATTGTGACAGTTTAAGGTGTACAACATGGTGGTGTGATGCTCCTGTATGTGTGAAATGAGTAAGTGGTAATGGTTTTAAGCAAGTGAATGAGGCTGAAAATTAAATGCATACAAATAGAGATACCAAAGAGAAGTAGGTTGATTTTCTTTTCAAAACCCTGAAAACTCTCAGAAGGTGAAAGCACTAGGTAACATGGACAGTGGCGGTGACACATGCAGGTAAAACAGAGGGTCTGGAAGCAAATTTACCCAAGAAGGCATTAAACCCCCAGGCGCTCAATCTAATTCCACAATGCCAAGCACACTTCTCCCTCCCTCGACACAAAGTATCTGTTTTCTAGCAAATGTAACCAGAGGCACTGACTTCAGATAAACAGAAGGTAAGGAACTTGTAACTTAAAGTGTCCTTTCTTGTCCCAGCCCGTAGGACAATAGAAACATGGGATTTTACTCCCCAGGAACGTTATTGGAGGAGGATACTTCTCTAAAGATAATAACAGAAACAGGGGAATTCCTGAATTCCTGAGGAAACTATCGGTGGTGGGAGATGCTAGTGAAAGGGAACTCGGCACTTGATCGTGCTATGGTGAAATCCATTGATTATCAAGCCTGAAAAGTGAATAAGTGACAAAGAAAGCGAAGGAACAACGGAATGAAAAAGAAAAGTGAAAGAAAGAGGTAATGTAGAGAGCAGAAAAACATAATCTTTAAAAAGTCTATATTATTTTTAAAGGGGCTGTAGAGGATAGTGCAGTCATGACGTAAGAACAGACTTACGTGGGAGCAGGAAAGTAAGGAGAGGACTCGGAAATTAAAAATGCATGAGCGCCACCAAAAAGTCCAAAACAAAGTAAAAAACAATTTTTCCAGAAGTAAGACAAACACACAAAGATTGAAAAGAGAAAAGAAAAGAGGTGAGGGAGAAAGACAATTAAGGAACCAATGCTAGAGGTCCAACATCCAACCAATACGAATTCTGGAAAAAAAGAACTTAAGTGGACATGAAGAAAGTAGAACCACTTCTGTTTGCCAGCTACAGTCACTTTTTACCTAAAATAACACGTGCTCTGTCTTAATTAGAGAAGAAGAAACCCACTTTTTCAGCAGATGTAAAAAGCCACTGACTGCCTGAGTGTCCCTAAGTGCTGTGACTTCCCAGAACTTATCAGTTCAGACCACATCTCTCTAAGGAGTACACGTAGGAAATGAAAAAGAAGTCAGCATCATTCTGACTTTAGAAAGTTATGGACGATACTTTTAGATATTTATACCTAGACGAAAGTGAGAGTGGAGAAGTGAAAAAAGCAGATAGACAAAAAGATTTTCCAAACCCAAACCCCACATATTCACAGAGTCCACTTTTTTGAATTACATTTCTGTGCTTTTGCCTGTGATTCCAATAATTGGAAACATCCCCTGATAACTGTGTATAGCTGTCACTATACTGTGAAATCAAGTATGTAAAAATATGGATTATTTCATTGCACAAATTGTTTTTACAGACATTGGTATCTAAATGTAATCCAAGGTTTATATATTATAATTAATTCATATATATCCACATTTAACTATAATAAGACAAATTTATTTTGTCATGGAAAAAAACAAATCACACAGCATTCAATGTATGTTTGTATGGTTTGTGTAAAGCTATTTTTTTATATTCTAAAAATGTGGTTTAAAATTTAAAGCTGGTTTTATTGAAAAGTGCTTTGTAAATAATATTTTAGATTAGGAGGAAGCAATTATGGTCTTCTAACCAAATCCAGCTCACATCCTGTTTTTATAAGTGAAAGCTATTGGAACAGAGCTGCATCCATTGGTTCACATATTCTTTATGGCTGCTTTAGCACCAGAAGTGCAGAGCTGAGTTGCTGTGACAGAGAACATATGACCTGCCAAGACTAAAACATTTACTTAACAGAAAAAGTTCGCCAACTCTTGCTTTAGATGAACATGTATGTGAACAAAAGAACTATAATTTTTTTCAAATTAAAGATCTCCCACTTTCAAAGTTACATTATAAAATTATAAAGTTCTGTTATGTTATTCTGAAATATTCTGTAGGATATTTCAAAGCTACTGTCACAAAGCTACATACATTTTATGCTAAGTTTTTATGCTTTAGCCTTAACCCCTACATCTATAACCATGCTATCTGATGGCTATGTGCCTTCAGGAGCTGTGTGCCTTCTCTCTAGCTATAACAAATCTCTCCTCAAAATTTATTCTACTATCGCTCTCAAACTGAGAGAAATTTTCTCACATAGAAATCAGAGGCTTCTCTTTGGAGTCAGGCTCCTGAATGCATATGAAGCATAGATAAAGGACTGTCTTCTTCCAACAAAGTAGCAAATTATTCTTTCAGCAAATAATAGTCTTCTAGGAATGAGAATCCATATTGTCCCTATCAGCAGCCATGTACTACCTAGATGCTTCTATATGGCTGTTCACCTGGCCATTCTCTGAGGCTCTTCTCAAAGTCTTTGCCAGCCCTTGTCCTGAAAGGGCTTTTGTTAAATCTTTGTTAAATCTTTGTTAAAATTTGTAGAAGTCTTCTTTAAAATCTTTCTTGTCCTTCTAAGAAACACTTTAATATAATAAAATTTCTTTAATCAAGGCACTCATTCTATAATATTGCTCTGGTCAGAGGATCCAATGAAGTTCTTTACTTCCACCTTCAGCAAAATAAAATCTATTTTGGCCCCACAAGAGCAGAAAATGTTATAATCTTTCCTATGTATCCTTTGTCTAGACCTTCACATATTAGGCACTCTATAAGCTTGTTGAAATGAACAGATAATTTAGGAATATCTGATAGCGGTTATATGTCATCTAAAATCTTCCTCCCAAGCCCGTGTGAAAAAAGAATTTTAGTAAAGCTGAAGTGACATCATACACAGCACCTCAACTGCCATCTTGCATGAGAGCAGCGAGGGTTGGTGTCGGAGCAAGAAAACATGATGTTTCGAAACTCACCTGCTAACTCAGGGTACATTACATAGGGTCATGAATGTAGAGTTAAATTATAAGGGATTGTTTATGATTCTTAACTATGCTGTGCGTTAGGAAAAAATGAGTCATCCTAGGATTCTTTTAACTAGCAATTATACCAACTATATCATGTGATCATGTTTTCAAAAACTGTATGTACACAAATGCTTTCTGGAACACATTTGCTAACCAAAATGAGGTGTGGCTGCAAAATAATTAATTATATGGTGATTTCACTAAACATTAAAAGGTCAAAAGAGTAAAAACCAAAATATTTTATCTTCATTTGTTAACATTTTCTTTTATAAAGCTAGATTTAACATCTGAAGTAGCTTACATTTAAATAAAGCTAAGATTAAAAACAAATACAAATTATCACACATTTTTGCCTTATAATTTACTTGTTATTGAAAACTTAGAGTGACATGGCTTAAGAATGAGATTATTTTGAAAGTTTAAAAATCTACTGGTATTTGGGATAATAAAATCAGTCTAAACTACTCTGAAATTATGATAATTAAGATTTCTGTCCTCTTTGCAATTTTAAAAAGAAATAAAATGTGAATTATTTTTGTATATTTATTCTACATTATTATAAATTATCATGCTGAACTTATTTCCATTTTCATAATGGAACAAGATTACAGATGTCAACTCTTAAAGGTTTGAGACATTAGCTTAAATTCAACAGTTTATTTTAAAAATGCATTGCCCAATCTAACTGCATTAGAGATCTAATTGGACATTTTTTATTTAAAACACAAATTCTTCTTTGTTAGCATTATCCACAGCTACTCGGTTTCATCAAGTTTTAAGATTTACAGCTATTTATTCAGCAGTAAATTCTGTATGGCCTAATGTTCGAGGACTATGAAGTCATTTATAAAATGAGTCTCATTGAAAAAATAATTCATCTAGGGCCAGAGTACATTGAAATTGAATTTATCAAAAAATTATCATATAGGAAACACACTAATATTTTGATGACTAGTCTTCAAAATGCATCTATAAGCTTAAAGCATTATACACACACGCACGCACCACACACACACAAACATTAATGTTGAAGGAATAAATTGAAACTATTTCAAAATATTTAAAATTTGTTACAGCTATTGCCTTTCATTCTTTCTGATGCATATTGAAGGGCTGACCAGCACCTGAGCTGCCTATATAGAAAAAAAAAAACTTATTGTGGACGTACTCATGATGGAAATAAGGACAGTAAGGGCAATTCTGATGAGGTCTCAGATGGAAATGAGGAATATGTTATTGGAAACTAGAGGAAAGACAATCTTTTTTTATAAAGTGGTAAAGAACTTGACTGAACCGTTTTCTCATGTTTTATGAAAGGTAGAATTTGGAAGTGATGTAATTGGATATTTAGCTGAGGCGATTTCTAAGCAAAGTGTTGAAGGAGTGGCTTGGTTCCTCCTGACTACTTATAGTGAAATCAGAAAGGGTAAAGATAAATTGAAGATGAAATTATTAAGCAAAAATAAACCAGAACTTGAAGATTTAGAAAATTCTCAGCCTATTCATATTGCAAAAAAATGACAAAGTTTGTTCTGAAGAGAAAACTAAGGGTGTGGCTGAATAACCATTTGATAAAAGAGTTTATGGAATTATATGAGTAGAAACACTGCCAGTTTAAACTGAAGGGGACAGAGATGGGATGAAATGAAGGAAGGATGTCAGACTTCTTAGATTTGGCAGGGCTGGACAATAAAGCTAATTAGCTGCAAATGTATACTATTACTCAAGAAGAGAGAAAAATGACCCTGAAGGTGATTCAGAGATCATCAAAGCCACTGTTTCATTTTCAACAGGTTGGGGCCTCCATCCAGAGCCTTGTGGGTGGGACAACTGGGTGGAGCCTTGGGGGTGGGACTACCCAAGGAACCCAGCCATAGGGGTGACCTTGCCATCCCAGTGGCCTGGAAGATGGGATATTAAACCAATGAGGATTATTCTCAAGCTTTAAGATCTAATGGAATTTTTCTTGCTAAGTTTTGAGCTAGCTTGTGACCCATCACCCTTTTCTTCTTTTTTTGAATAAGAATGTCTATCCTATGCCTGTCCCATCATTGTATTTTGGAAGCACATAAATTGTCTGGTTTCACAGCTTCAAAACTGGAGAGAAATTCTGCCTCAGGATGAATCATAAATTGAGTCTCATCCATATCTGATTTAGATGATATTTAGATAAAACTTTGGACTTGAGACGTTAGAGTTGATGTTGAAATGAATTAAGACTCTTGGAGCTGTTGGGATGGAATGAATGTATTTTGCATGTCAGGAGGATACTTACCTGGGGGGGCAGGGGTGGAAGGTTATAAACTGAATGCATCCCCCCAAAATTCATATAATAAAATCCTAACCCCTGAAATGATGGTATTGGGAAGTGGAGTCTTTGGGAGACAATTAGATTAGATGAGATCTTGAGGGTGAGGCCCTTATAATGAGATTAGTGCCCTTATAAAAAGAGACATCAGTGAGCTTGCTCTTTCTCTCCTTCCTCCATGTGAGAACATAGAGAGAACATGACCATCCGCAAGCCAGGAAGAGAGCCCTCACCTGAACCTGACCATGCTGGCACCGTGATATTAGACTTCCATCCTCCAGAACTGTGAGAAAATATATTTCTATGGTTTTAAAAAATATATAATAAAAGATATTACTGAGATCAACAATATTTACTCATTTTAGAATGTTTAATAATTTAATTAAGGTTCAGAACACTTTATTCTATGTGACTCATTAAATGCTCAGGAAGCTAGTGCAGGAATGTAGAAAAGACACAGATTATCCATGGCTAGAGAGGAATAATTGTTAAAAGAAAATGATGAAGTTATTTCAGAGCTAACGAAACTACTGAGGCACGATAGTGAGTCAACGAAGTCTTTGCATGGCATAAAGAATACACGGAAAGGCATGAACTCAATCCTTATAAAACCAAACCTAATCGATTGCCAGTACCAGTACCCACATGTGACACTGGAAGCCACTTTCTATACAGCCAACAAATAACTCAAATCGAGGCATCATATAGTCCGTTCAAGTAGACAATTTTTTCTAGGATTTGGTCAGACTCTGTCATATAATCAGATGTTATGGCACTAAAGCAAGTTCTCTTGTTAAACAGTTTAAGGAAAACATCTCTAAGGCACAGAATATCTCTGAACAGTCCAAATATGGAGACGAGCATACATACAGGTCCTCATTAACCCTGTTTTCATGTTCTTGTCCCTCTTCCCTCTCACCAAGCACAGCAATTATCCAAATACACATGACTTTGAGTATTTCTTACTCTCACATTCCTGTTTTGAGGTAGAGTAAAAATATTTAAAAATATCTCTAAAATAGTAATTCTTAACCATTTTAAGTATGTGATTTAAAAAATACAAATACACTTTCAGAATAAAATGTCAATGCCATTTTAGAGAGTACATAGACCACAAACATTTTTATTCTCCCACTAGCTCAGGTTAGCAGTCCTGTTTATACATTTAATACTTTTAAGAGAGAGAAACTAATGAGTAAGAAGGTTGGAGGAAGCATTGTCATAGCAATTGGGCAACGGGTTTGGCCAGAATGTACTTAGTTCCAATTCTGGTATGTTAAAGTCTCACAAGTTAAGATGTTGAACAAGAAGTGAAAAATTCAAGGGAAAGATTTAAGTGTAAATTTGAGCTGAAAGTATTACTTTGAAAACTATCTGGAGTGATCATGGGAAGATATTTAACAAGAAAAAAAAATGTTTAAGAGGAAATGTGCTGGAATCAATATAAAGATGGGAGAGAGGTAGAGTGCAGAAAGACAGAAAAAGTTATCAGAGATTTAAGAGAACTTATGAAATGGGAGGGAATACAAAAAGGAATGCTAGTATTGTGGGATTCTATTTATAAGACACATTATTGAAAAGGCAAAACTATAAACACAATAAATAGATTTAGGTTTATTATTGAGGAGAGGATAGGCCTGAGTAGGTTAAGCACAGGATTTTTTAGGGCTGTGAAACTGTTCTATGTGATGCTGTATGTAATGCAGCATATGTTTTTTTAGAACCATGAAACTATTCTAAATGATACTGTAATGATGAATACATGACACTATGTGTTTTCAGAAGCCATAGAACTTTACAGCACAAAGAGTGAGCCTTAATGTAAGCAAATTAAAGAGAAATCATTTAGGAAGTTGGGGGATTGCAGGATGGAATGCAATCTGTGAAAAAATGTCTGTGTTCTAAACATATGAAATAATCAGGCAAAAGAAACTACATAAGCACTCTACTATAGCTGATAAATTTAATCCCATGGAGATATCAGTTAATAATTCTGAAACTAGTACACATGTATAGTGGAACTGAACAATTAAGTGGCAGATGGTGGGAGCTAGGTTTCTCACTATTGGAGTGGGGAATTACAGACAAGGAACGAGAAAAGGCTAGAATGATTCATGAGATACTGGATTAGAGTTGGAGATATATATATGAACTCATTTTTAGCTTAATATAAATATAGATGGATGCATATAAAATATTTATAGATATAAGTTCATACAAGGTGCATCAGTCTGCTCAGGCTGCCATAACAAAAATACCATAGACTGGGTGGCTTAAACAACAGAAATTTATTTCTCACAGTTGTGGAGTCTGAGAAGTCCAAGATCAGGATGCTAGCAGATTCATTTCCTGGTGGGAGTTCTGTTTCTGGTTTGTAGATAGCTACCTTCTCCCTGTGTCCTCATATGGGAGAGCAGAGCGATCAAGAGAGAGAGCTAGAGAAAGAAAGAGAGAGAGAGAAAGCAAGAGAAAGAGACCGCTCTCTAGTGTCTCTTCTAATAAGGACACTAATCCTATGAGATTAGGACCCTAACCTTACAAATTCATTTAACTTTAATTATCTCCTAATACAGTCTCCAAACACAGTCACATTGGGAGTTAGAGCTTCAACATATGAACTTTAGGGGGAAGGCAATTCAGCCTATAGCACAAGAGGTTAGTATATATACACATATGTTTGGTTTCTAATATCATCCTCTAGTATAAGAAAATGAATCAGGAATCCTTGGAGAAATGACAGGAATCCTAGGGCTGGTTCAATGTAAGCCTGCGATATCTTATAGTGCTTAAAATGCACACACACACGATGAGGAGGGTTTGTCAAAGGGACATAAGAACCAACTAAAAGCGTTTCCAGTGGCCAAACTGTAAAAATTGGAGCAAAAAAGTATGTAGTGTAGTATTAGGTTATAACCCCAAGTATTAAATAAGTATCCGTGAGCCTATACTGATATAAATAAATTACTGAACCATAAATATGTGAGGGAGAAGAGACAAATCTCTAATGCAGAAGTCGTCCAGATAATTCATGTAGGTACTTTCCCCTCAAGGAGCTGGAGATAATGCCCCCTGCCTTTAGAAACGACTGAGCACAGTGACTTTCTTGCAAAGGGTGCAGTATAGCAAGCGGGGGAAAAAAGAATAACTTTATGTGGAGAAATCTGACAAAATCTACATCAGTAACATGTTCAAGGTTAACAACAGTGATGTGTCACGTTGTCATGTTGATAGCACGCAACCTTGATATGATGGAATACAAAAGTCACTTTGCCTCTGTGGTATTTCTCCCCGAAACCCATGACCCCTGTCTAACCACGAGAAAAACATCAGACAACCCCTAACTAAAGGCGATTCTATAAAATACCTGACAAGTGCTCCTCAAAACTGTGAAGGTCATCAAAAATGAGAAAAGTCTAAGAAACTAGCATAGGACAAGGAACCTAAGAAGATATGGTGACTAAATGTAAGACAGTATCCTGGATGGGATCCTGGAGCAGAAAATAGACATTTAGTAAAAACTAAGGATCTCTGAATAAGGTATGGATTTTAGTTAATAAAAATGTATCATTATTGGGGTATTAGTTGTGAAAATATACCACGTAAGATGTTAACAACATGGGACACTCGGTATGCGATATATGGCAACTCTCTTATGTTATCTGCACAACTATTATATAAATCTGAAAGCGTTCTACAATGAAAATTGATTTTCAAAAAGGAATACTACACACCTCTTTAAGTTTGTTTTTAATATAGAAAAAAAATTTAAGTTACAGAAGATAAAAGATAACTAAGAGCTACATGATAGGCAAGTGACCAGTGATAAGACACTTGAAGTCACAGAACAGAAGTGATGGTTTGAATTTTGTCCAGAAAGAAGGAAACAGAAGTAAAGAAGAGCAGTTATATGTAGAGTTTAGAGGTGGAGCTGTGGAAAGTTGAGAAAACTCATATCAGATAAGTTCCTTTTTCCCAATAAAGCAGGAAGTGAGAAGATCTGTTGAGAAAGCAGGGACTTTAAGAGAGAGCAGAACAATTGAAAAAATGTAAAATTTAAGAGTAGTATAAAAAAATGTTTAAAGAGGCAGTCGCATTTAGCTTATAAGATTTTTTAAAGACCATTCGTTTTTTTAACATCTGTTGCCAATCTTCCTCTTTTTCCTTGAGGAAGATTGTCCCTGAACTAACAACTGTGCCCATCTTCCTCTATTTTATATGTGGGTTGCCGCCACAGCGTGGCCTGATGAGCAGTGTAGGTCTGTACCCAGGATCCGAACCCTCAAACCCAGGCCGCTGAAGCAGAGCACCTAACCTGAACTTAACCACTATGCCCCTAAAGACTATTTTTTAGAGCAAAACTGAGAGGAAGGTACAGAGATTTTCCATATACCCCCTACCCCTAAACAGCCTCTCCCATTATCAACATTCCCCACCAGAGTGGTATATTTGTTACAAGTGATGAGCCTACATTGATCCATCATAATCATCCAAAGTCCACAGTTTATATTAGGGTTCACTCTTGGTGTTGTACATTCTGTGGGGTTTGGACAAATGTATAATGATATGTATCCATCATTATAATATCATACAGAATGGTTTCACTGCTCTAAAAATCCTCTGTGCTCTGCCTATTCATCCCTCCACCTCCCAACCCCTGACAACCACTTATCTTTTTACTGTCTCCATAGTTTTGTCCCTTCCAGAATGTTATATACTTGCAATCATACAGTATATAGGCTTTTCAGATTGGCTTTCCATTTAGTAATACATATTGAAGGTTCATCCAGGTCTTTTCATGGTTTCATAACTCACTTATTTTTAGCACTGAATAGTTTTCCATTGTCTGGAGGTACCACACTTTATTAATCCATTCACCTACTGAAGGACATCTTGGTTGTTTCCAAGCTTTGGAAATTATGAATAAAGCTGCTAAAAACATCATGTATGAGTTTTTGTGTGACTATGTTTTCAATTTCTTTGGGTAAATACCAAGGAGTGTGATTGTTGTATTATATGGTAAGAGTATGTTTAGTCTTGTAAGAAACTGCCAAATTTTTTTCCCAAGTGGCTGTACTATTTTGCATTCCCACCAGAAATGAATGAGAGTTCCTGTGGCTCCACATCCTCTCCAGTGTTTGGTGTTATCAGTTTTCCAGATTTTGGCCATTCTAATAGATGTGTGGTGGTATAAGGTTTTTGGAATGAAATTAATCAATGTGTTTCTGTCTCTCATACTATCTGCCAAATTAGGGATAAAGAAAAAGATTATTCAATAGCATGAGTTAACTGACTTTTGAAACTGAGAAACAAGACTGAAGTACATAAAGGAACTCAGGAATTCTAGAGTGGATAGAACGACAAGCCACAGGATGCAAAGTGGAATGGTGGCAGATGATTATAGAACAAGATTTGTAATGCAGGCTAAAAGGTTTCATTTTGGGTTCTAACTCCAATCAATTGTTAGTGGCTACCTGAAGAATTGAGAAGAAAAGGATTCAAAACCTTAGTCAGGCTCAACAAGACAAGCTATTGTTATTGTACCAGATTAGTGATGTCTGCTATAAATTAAGGAGGGGAGAGGATGGTATTGGTGCCATGTATTTGATTTTTCTCGAAAGTCAGAAAATTTAGGTTCAGGATGAGTTTTAAAAATCTAGTAGTGGAGGGTTGAAGAAGATATGAAACTAGATGAATATGAAACTGGAGGGAAATAGGGTTTGAGATCTTATAAACAGAAGATATTTAGAATTATGTAGGGCCGGCCCTGTGGCTTGGTGGTTAAGTGCACGCGCTGCAATGCTGGTGGCCCGGGTTCGGATCCCGGGTGCGCATCGAGGCACCACTTCTCTGTCCATCCTGAGGCCGAGTCCCACATACAGCAACTAGAAGGATGTGCAGCTATGACATACAACTATCTACTGGGGCTTTGGGGGGAAAAAATAAAATAAATAAAATCTTTAAAAAAAAAAAAAAAAAAAAAAAAGAATTATGTAGTGTTATTCTTCTGCTAAAAACCCTCCAGTTGCTTCCCATTTGACTGGCATACAATCCAGATTATGTACAACGTCCTCAAAGGCCCCACATGATCAGGCTCCCATTATCTTGCGACAATATCTACTACTTTTCTTTCCCTCACTTATTTGCTCCCCACTGGCAATTTGCTACCCCCTGGCTTTTTGCTGTACCTTCAACAATTCGAGAACATTCCTGCCTTAGCACCTTTGCTTATGTTGCTTCCTCTGCCTAGGATACCTTACCCTCAGATAGCCCCGGGGCTTGATTTATCACCTCATTCAGCTGTCCACTTAAATGTTTATTTTTCATGAACATCCTATTTAAAATTGCAAGTCGCCCACCTTCCTGCCCACACATTTGCAGTCAATTCTCTGCTCTGTGTTCTCTGTAGAACTTACCACCTTCTAAAAGAGTATGTATTTTATTTATTTAATGTTTTTATTGTCTGTAATCCCATCACCAGCTCAGGTAGATTATAGCTCCATGAGGACACAGATATTTGTGCTTTGTTTGCTGCTTTATCCCCAATACCTAGAAGGTGCTTGCACATACTATGTATTCCATAAATATTTGTTAAATAAATGAATACATAAATCAGAAGATAATAGAGAAGATTAGCCTATAGCTAGTATTTGATATGTCCAATTAGGGGGAGAAACAAATGTTCCACAAATGTTCCAGTACACACATATACACACTCACACAAAGACACACATATATATATATATACTCTAAAGTTGAATGGCATTTAAAGCTGCAGCAATTTCCCAGAAGATCAGCAAGAGGTGATGCAGAAATTGAGATGAAAGGTAAAAATTGTTTCACAGCAATTTGGCTGACAGCAAAGATTGTAAGGACCAGAGATGGCACATGTAGAAACAGAAGAAAAATCTCCTATTGAATCAGGACAGATGCCCTACTGTTACTAAAGTCTCATTTGAATATCTTCTAAATCTTCTATTTTCCTAGAAAATTTCATAAATTTGTTTCAAAAACTAACTCCAAGAGGTTGCAAAATTCCCCATCCAAGTATTAAAGAGCCATCCAACCATTTGAAAATAACTGAAGTGTGAAAATTCATTTTCTTTATCTGAAAAGTGATCTGCAACCACCACAGAATTTCAAGGAAGTTAAGGAAGAACTTTGTAATTATGATTTAAAAATTTAAGTGAAAAGGCCTAAAAATCAGACACACAAAAGGAGAGAATTAGTAGGTAAAAAGAAAAAAGGAAACAAGAATAGATAGAATGGAATAAAAGAGAAGACTGGAGATGTTTAGAGAAATAATATTCTCCTCTTATGTGATGCCATAATGGGATTTTCTGATACATTTTTATATCTCATTTCAGATCCATTATGAGACTAAAAGTTAAAATTTATGGTCCTAAATTTATTATGCCAATAAACTAGCTTCCCAACCAAATCCATGATTTTTATTGGAAATGTTACTTTTCCTCAATCTATTTGCTCTTTTGTCTCAGTTCCTTCATTTATCACATACACCACTGATGGCATTCTGTTACTTCTTCCTAAAAATTATCTATGTCTATACATTACTCTCCCTTCATTTCCATTACCTGTATTCCCACATTGTCGATTTCCTAAAGTAGCCTCTGATTTGTTTTTACTTCTAATTTTTTTGTCTGCAATTAATTTTCTACAGCATCAATAAAATAATTCTAAAGCATTTGTCAACATTTCCAGGTCCTCCTAAACTTCTATGGATTAAACTTTGTTTCCACCAATTTTGAGATGAACTTATCACTCCAGTCAAAGATGACTCAAATTGGCTCATTAAGACATCTTAATTCTTGCCCTCTTCATACACTCACACTTTTCTTTCAACTTAAATTATTGTATACTCTCTTCTAAGAGTTGGAATCTTTCCCCCACATTTCAACTCCCCATTTTTTTTTAATAGCTTAAAACAACAAATATGTATTATTTCTGGAGAATCTCTGGGTTGGCTGGGTGGTTCTTTTGGTCAAACTTGACTTCTCTTGGCCTAGGATGGCCTCACTCATATGTCTGGTGGCTGATTTGATTTCAGTTTGGGGTAATGGGGAAGACCTGCCATTAGTTTTTCACCAACCAGTAGTATTCCAAAGAGCAGTAAAAGATGTTAAAACTCAATGCTCAAGTACTTTTCAAGTCTCTGTTTGCAACCCATTTGCTATTGCTATTATGTCATTGGTCATGGCAAGTCATATTGCCAAGTCCAGAATGAGGGAAAGGAGACTACTCAAGAGCATGGATGCAGGGACACCAATTATTACTATTTTTTGTAGTGTTAAGAACACTTAACGTGAGAGCTATCCTCTTAATAAATAATTAAATGCACAATACAGTATTGTTAACTACAGGCACATTGCTGTACAGCAGATCTCTAGAATTTATCCAACTCGCATAACTGAAACCTTGTACTTGTTGAGTATCAGCTTCCCATTCCCTTCAGGGTGTTAGCTGGGGTCCCAAGCAGCTGCTCCACTCCCAGGAATGGGGGTCAGGTCCCTGTTTCTGCAGCCCTGGTCACAAAGGAAAAAACAGTGATGCTGACACTGGTCTGGGAAGGTCAGGCAGCACAGGCTGGGGGACAGACATCTCTGCTCCTTGGAGGGGGGCAGCTTCCTGGGACGGCTCCCAAGTCGGCCCAGCCTGTGTGGGTTTCCAGCCAGACCATGCTTTCCTGCACCATCTCCCAATGAGAAAGCATGGTGTGTCCCGAGGGTGCTGCTCACACTCAGGCTAAGACATGGGAAGTGTTGGTTGTGGGTTCTGAGAAACAAACCAACAGACTGCATCAGAGAGGAATTCAGCGCAGCAGTGTAGGTAGCGGGCTGATGGCTCCCAGAAAGGGGGCAGGGATCAGGGGGCAGGGGTCGGGGTGGGATGGGGGAGACCTGGCTGGCAGGACCTGCTGAACAGGAAGCCAGCACGACTGGGAAAGGAGGTGTCCAGGGGCTGCCTGTGCCCCCCAGGCCCTTCTGGAAGTGGGGAAGGATCAAGCCCTGTGGTCACTGTGAAAGGAGCTAACAGCAGTGACCTTCTCCAGGAGGAAGCTGACGGTGCGTGGGGGCTTAGGCAGGTGCCAAGCAGCAGAGAGAGAGATGGCGCCCTCCTCCTGGTCTTTCTGTGGCCTGGCTGGTCCCACACCCTCCCAGATCCACCCCAGCTGCCCGCCCCAATCAGCCTGCGGCATCTGCCCCTGAAGGAGGGTCTGTATCACGTCACATGTAAGGGCTGCTATAAACAAAGGTGGACGGGTGGTAGATGCCCCCCTGTGCCTGCCTTCTCAGGCCTGGGCTCACCTGGTGGTAGGGGTCTAGGCCGGGGTGCAGCAAGGCAGCTGAGGCCACTGCCTCATCCTCCGTGCCAAGACAGCCGTCATTCGAGGTGCCTGGCGGTCCCAGGACACAGACCTCGGCCAGTGGTGGGGACGCACAGCCTCCTGGACACCCCTCACGCTGCCCTCCGCGCAGGCCGCTCTTGGTGACGCTGATGCTGGCGCAGTCTAACCAAAGCTCTTCGCGCTCATTGGCACCCCGGCAAATATCACGAAGGAGACATTTGTCCAGCGAGCGCGTTGAACAGCGGGCACGGCCCAGCTGCTGAGCAGGAACACGGGCCACTGGGCCTACTGGCTCCAGGAGTACAGGTGAGGCCAGCCCTCCCTTCCGGGGTCAGCGAGGCTCCGCGTCGTCGGGTGCCGAGTGCCCATGTCACCATCTCCCTTTGAGGTGGTCACAGACGGCCCCCCATGCAGGGAAACAAATGTGGGAAGGTTGGGGAGTGCTGCATCTGCGGGAAAGTGGGGTTTAGATGTGATTCCGGAACCTGGCTGGAGAAGGACACGGAGCACGGCGGGAGTGGCGCCCTCTGGAGGGCTGGGCGCATGCGCATCAGCCACACCGGCAACCCCAGTGTGTCCTGTGGTGGCGCAGAACGCTGATTCAGAGGCAAGTACACGCGTGTCCCCTCTCTGTCTCTCCCTTTGTTTTCTTAATAGTGTCTTCAGAAGAGCAAAAGTTTTTAATTGTGGAACAGTCTAATGTATCATTTTTTCCTTTAAGTTTTCTGTCGTATCAAAGAAATTTTTGCTAATCCAAGTCATATATATTTTTCCCAAGTTTTCTTTTAGAGGTTTGTGATTTTTGCTTCTATATACAAATCTGCATAATCCATTTGGAATTAGCTTTTGTATATGACATGATGTAGGAGTGAAGGTCCTTTTGTTTTTTTTCTCCAAATGGTATCCAGTTATATCCACATCTGTTGTTGGAAAGACTACTTTTCCCATTGAGTTACCTTGGCACTTTAATAAAAATAAATTTAATTCATAAATGTGTGGGTCAGTATGTGGACACTCATTGCTGTTCCAGTAGTTTATACATCTGTGCTTATGACAACACCATACTGTCCTGATTACCGTAGCTTTATAGCACAGCAGTAGTGTACCGCAAGTCCTCCAACGTTGTTTTCTTATTTTAAAATTTATGTTGGCTTTTATATAAATTGTAGAATAAGCTAGTCAAGTTCTATAAAAAGCCTGCTAAGGTGTTGTTTGTGATAACGTTAAATATATAAATTACTTTGAGGAGAATTATCACTTTGAGAAAATCGAGTCTTACAAATCATGAACATGATGTAGTTTTCCATTTACTTAGATCTTCAGTTATTTTCCATAATATTTTGTAGTTTTTAGCGTATAGGACTTGCACACTTAGCTAAAATTTTTCCTGTTTTCCTTTAATGATATTTTGACTGCATTTTTAAAAATTAATATTGGATTACTCACTCCTAGTATATACAAAATAAATTAATTGTAACTTGATCTCCTACAAATTGACTAAATCCACTTAATTAATTCTAGTAGCATTTTTGTAATTTTCTTAGTATTTTTTTCATATACACTGATGTATTTTGAAAATACAATTTTTTATAACTTCTTCCTTTCCTTTCTTTTTCTTGACTCATTCTTGTGTCATTGTAACATATTCATATTAGCTTCCTTGAAGTCTTTTACTGCTAAATTCAAAATCTTTGTTCTTGAAATCAAGTTTTTATTACCTGGTTTTTCCTCCTGAAGGTGGGGCACACTTTTCTGTTTCTTTGCGTATCTAGTAATTTTCGTTTATTTTTTATTGAGATATAATTGACGTATAACATTGTGTAAGTTTAAGGTGTACAATGATTTGATACATTTATGTATTGCAGTGTGATTACCGTGGTAGCATTAGCTAACACCTGTATCATGTCACAATTATTTTTTTGTAGTGAGAACGATTAAGATTTAGTCTCTTAGCAACTTTGAAGTTTATAATATAGTATTGTTTACTACAATCACTGTGCTGTGTGTTAGATCTCCAGACATGATAAATATTTATCTACTTGTTGCAAGGGAGATGTTGTTTAAGGGTAGTAATTTTGGTTTAAAACTGGGCATTTTGTATAGTTAGCTGCTGTATTTTTGTAGGCAATAAACTTGCCTGTATTAATATTTAAAATTTGCTTCCATAATTGTTGTTATTGTTTTCTCCTGGCTTTCTATGAATCTCTCCTGTACACAAGTAGTTTAGTTTCTGTATAATTTGTTGTTCTTGCCTGTGATGGACTCCGACTCCTAGCGACCCTGTGGACAGCAGAGTGGAACCCTGCCTGGTCTTTTTGCACCATCGTCTCGCCTTCCATCGCTGTATCAGACAATGCTCTGCTGCTATTCATAGGGTTTTCATGGCCAATTTTTTTGAAAGTGGGTGGCCAGGTCCTTCTTCCTACTCTGTCTTAGTCAGGAAGTTCCACTGAAACCTGTCCACCGTGAGTGACTCTGCTGGTATTTGAGATACCTGTGGCATAGCTTTCAGCATCAGAGCAACACACAGTCACCACCGCAGGTGGGTGGTGTGGTTCCCTGACCGGAAAGGAAGCTGGGTCGCCGTGGTGAGAGTGCTGAATCTTAAGCACTAGACCACCAAGGCTGGTTCTGTGTAAATATAATCTGGTATTTTCAATATTCACATGTTGCATCTTGTTCCCAATTATCTTTAGTAATAGTCTTCTGCTTCTTATAATGTTAATTTCTTTGTCCTTTTTTTTCCATTTTAAGAGCTTTTCTTGAAACTTGCTCAACAACTCATGAGTTGTTCTACTGGTTTATTGTGAGTTTTTTTGTTTGTTTTATTTTTAGTTTTTGTGTTGACTGAATTAATTATGCTCTTTACTCTTTTAGTGTAGATTTGAATGGATTTGTCGTTTCTGTGGCCTTCTTCCTTATTTCTTCTATTGAACATTTGCTATTTTCTTGATTTTTAAAATTAGCCAGTTTTCTTCTTGTGATTTTAGATGTTATGCAATGAAGCCACATATTCTTGCTTTCTATAAAAAAAAAAAAAAAGACTACAAAGATTATCCAAAAATGAGGAGTATGCTTAATTCGCCTTTCTGTCTTCTAGCAAGGCTTTTTAGTCCTGTTTTGCAATTCTCTAGCTAGAGATAAACTCAAGAAATGTAGAATTTCTAGTACAATTTCTTGATTTTAGCACTTTCATCTTTTTGCTTTTCTACTGGTCTCTTCCTTTTATTCCTTTGCCTGGCTTTCAAGTTCTTAAAGCTTTTATGGTGCACAGAAAATTATAATTCCCTTCCACTTCCTGACTAGACATCTCCAAATTTATAATGCCACCACCAGTCAGCTCCTGATTTCAGCTTGTGACTTGTGACATTTGCAACTACCTATCCTACTTTTAAAATATACTGTGAATATGGAGAACATGGAATTTCAGAGGTTGAAGGAGGGGTGATCTTAACTTACAAGTCAATTCCCTAAGTGAGGAAATAAATTTCTGCCATCTTCTCTGAACAGTCCATACCCAAGTTTCTGGGTCAGTGGATGGTGGGTGACAGATATAAAAATAAAACATTTTTCTAACTTGTTTCTTGGTGTCCTCTCATGAAGCAATTTTGCCATGTGCTGTAAGTTAAAGTCAGTTATATTTTTCATAATTCAACTTCAGATGCCTTATTATTAATGAGAGATTCCCCTCATATTCTGTCAGTTTGTTTGCCAGTTTTCTTTTTCCAATTTGCTGCGAGTTTTCATTTTTCTATATATCCGTGCATAAAAATTTGGAGACCCTACGCTGCTGGATATCAACCATGTGTCATTTGATCCAGATGTGTCTAGAGATACTTTTTAAAGCTTTATCCTGATTGAACCCCATCTGTTCTGTTTGACAGGAAAAGCTCTTTGATTTCTTTTGTGAGGTTACGTGGGGAAGCTGAGCTGTAAATCCTTCATCTTCTTCTTGTTCTTTCTTAAGCCATCTCTACTTCTCAGTAAACCTTTGATTTCAGAGCTTTTGAAGCGTGTTTCCGAAAGTCTTGCTACCAAACTGCATCCAAAAAAGATTATAAGAACTGGACTCATACTTATGATAAGATTTCCAATAGTTTATAAAATTGAAAACAATGACATTTTGCCTCAATGTATTCTGTTGCATTATGGATGGAAGGGTATAAATTGAAGATGAAAATTACTGTGATTTTTAAAATTAAGTAATGAGTAAAGCGAAATTACTATTTTTAGTAATTAGATTGATTTCTGTCTTCTCTGCAAGTCTTTAGATGTCATTAAGGTATGGGTAGTGTTCCTTTCCTTATCAGTGATTCATTTGTGCTAGCAATAAATAGTTGTTGAATTAATTATTAGCATGGTGTTCTGAATTTAAATGAGCAAACATATATGAAGTATTAATCTATTCAGTGTTTCAAAATTAGATATCCAGTTTAAATATTGACATTTATAAATGGTCATTAAAATGTGATATCTTTTGCCTTTGTTACTTAGAATTTGCTATAGGATATGATGAATAGGGCCAGGAGGCCCGAAGTCTTATTTTGTTTTCTTCAGTTACTACTTGTATGACTCTGAGCAGGTATTTTTATTTCTCTAATACAAATTTCTGCATCTCCACAATACTGATAGAATACTTGCATTGAGTTTTTCATGTCTCGCAGCCCCAGGATTGAATATGGTAATTTATGAAACAAATTTAGGCTATAGAGTGATATCCAAATGCATGTTATTATCATAATTAATGTCACCAACCTATTTAGTGGGTGATTCTGGTGATACACACTTACTTATTAGGTATATGGGTAAGTGAAGGAGTGTATCTGACTAGAGTTAAGTCCTTACAATATCCTTCCAAATGACACTCTTGATTTCAGTCACCCCGCATGCTATTTCACCTTAAAACATTGCCAGATTAATCTCTCTGATTATTTTTTATGTTTTTCTCATTGCCAGTAGAAAATATCTTAGCATGGCAAGTCGAGTTCTTTATAAGCTTTCTTCCTGTAACTTCATATAATCTGATCTCTAGCTCCTGAACCCTCTTCTGCTGCTATTCTGTATGTATTTTGTGTTTTGCAGGCAACAAACTGCTCATTAATACCTGGGTCTTTCGTTTCTCGTTGCCTTTACTTGCAGCCTTCAATATTGATGTAATGGCCTAATGTGTTTTTTTTGTCCATCAAAACTTACCATCCAAGTTCAGGGTCAAATATTACCCTATCTTGGAATGCATTTGTCAAAGTCAAATTTAAATACTAACTGTAGAGTCCTCTTATCATTTTGTTTAAACCTTTATACATTCACCAAAGTGTGCCCAGTTGTGTTGCTAATTGTGTGCTTTTTTCTCTCTCTCATTAGATAATGAACCCTTTGAGAGCAGGAACCAGTAGTTCTCAAGTTTGACATAAATGTAGAATAGTTTTCTTTCAAATAAACTTGAGTTAAAAATCATGAACATTCATATAGTTATATGATGCTAAACATTTAACTTTGTCTCAATTTGCATATTTATAAAATTAAGATTATAATGTCCAGGGAAAAGGCTTGTTAGAACAATTAAATTGTATCATTTGTATTATTATTATTTTTTAAAATTATCAGTCATATTATTCATTCCCTTCCACTATCATACTGAATTCAACACTACTTAGATACATAAGAAATATTAGTTGGAAAAAAATTATTAGAAATTTGACTATATGCCTCTTTAGCTGTGTTTCCCAGTATCACTTGAAAGATGTACACTCAGTGGTCTGGTACACTCATAAAAATGGACTTCACTTCATGGACATTAATAGTTAGGCACCTATCTTACATTTCAGTTAGGAATTGGGTTGCTGATAAAATATTTAAAGCAAGAGAGCTTGATATTAAATTTCACTTTAGGTAGTAACCAAGTTAAGCACTGCATCTAAGTAAAAGTAGTACTCTAATTACTGTTGAATCCTTGTAATCACTTGGTGACACTTTGCTATTGTATTCTCATCAGGCATGACCTTCCATTCTGCAAAGTCTTCAAAATACTGAATGAAGGGGCCATTTATTGATTATACCTTCATACTAATGCAGTGTAACATTTCACATGCAATTGGGATACTTATTACATTGAAGAATGAAGTGGCAGAATGAATCCCACTGGGCTGTTAAAAGCGAAGAACACTGCAAAAATTATTGGATTATTTGACATTAAAATGAGCACATGTTTTATTGGCAGTACCTACTTGTCTTTTTTCAAACTTTTAAAATCTTTGTTAATTAGGCAATGTGAAGACCCATAGTGGAAAGTCACTAACTAAAAGGAGAAATTACTGTGCTAGGAGTCAGGATGCCTGATTTTAGATTTTGCTCTGCTGCTGGCTAAATGTTTTCTTAAGAGGTAGTTCATCTCTTTCAGCCTCAGTGTCTCAGTGAGTCAAATGAAGAGAATTGACTTGTAACTTCAACGATGATTACCAAATTAAAAATTTTGTGATAGAGGCATTAAATGTCTATTATTTATACCTTTATATCTCTGTCTTTGTGTATAGCTAGGTGTATCAATCTGCTATCACATGTATCCCTATATATGTATATCTAGATACAGATATGTTTGTATTTACATTTGTCTACATAGATGTGATAGAGCTTAAGAGTGTTTACTATAGAGCATCACTTTATTTATAATTTTATTTTGGGGACATAATGCAGAGTTTATCCTGCAATTAAACCATTTTGAGGATGATAATGAATAAAGAAACTTCAGTTCACAACACATAGTGTCTCGAAAAAATGCTCAATGGTTTATTCAGAAAATATGCTTCAGGGCTGGCCCCTTGGCTTAGCAGTTGAGTGCGCACGCTCCGCTACTGGTGGCCCAGGTTCGGATCCCGGGCACACACAGATGCACCGCTTCTCCGGCCATGCTGAGGCCACGTCCCACATACAGCAACTAGAAGGTTGTGCAATTACAACATACAACTATCTACTGGGGCTTTGGGGAAAAAAAGGAGGAGGATTGGCAATAGATGTTAGCTCAGAGCCAGTGTTCCTCAGCAAAAAGAAGAGGATTAACATGGATGTTAGCTCAGGGCTGATCTTCCTCACAAAAAAAAAAAAAAGAAGAAAAGAAAATGTGCTTCAGGGGCTGGCCCAGTGGTAGCGGTTAAGTTCATGCATTCTGCTTCAGTGCCCCGGGGTTCGCTGGTTCAGATCCTGGGCGTAGACCTACTCACTGCTCATCAAGCCATGCTGAGGCAGCTTCCCGTATAGAAGAACTATAACTCTACAACTATGATACACAACTATGTACTGGGGCTTTGGGGAGAAAAAAGAAAAAGAGAAAGATTGGCAACAGATGTTAGCACAGGGCCAATCTCCTTCAAAAAAAAAAAAAAGAAAACAAAAATATGCTTGAATGTTATTAAACAAAAATTACCTTATAAGTTAAAAACACAAAACAAACCATCTGATTTAATTGAACTTGAGGGATACAAGAATCCCCATCTAATTTACCATATTATTAAGTAGAAAAAGACTGTATTGCCTTATACAACTGAGAGTTGGTTTTTGTGATTCAAAATGTACTTTAGACATTACTTTCTGAGCAAAAGATCTTTTACTTCAAGTAGTCTTAGAGATAGGACAATAATTATATTTCTCTATTTATAATCACATGATACCTTATATTAACAGAACACTTTGTGAGCAAAATTGCTGTAGCATAGAACCCATAAGAATATAGACATCAGAAAGTGCTGATTTCTGTGAAATGTTTAAAAAGAACTTGGATACAAGGGAGATAACATGTGCATGAATCCGTAATTTATATATTAAAACTCCAGCTTGATGGTTACTGCATATTAGTAGCATGCAGCTGAAAATTATAGTCTCAGTTCTCAATTTAGTAACTGGTGATCTTTTGACTTTTTTTCTGGGCACAAGAGAGTTCTCAAAGTTCTTACCTTCAACTAATTTCATATCTTGATTTAGAAATAAAAATGATTGAATTTAAAATATTAGTTAATACAAATGGCCGATATATTTGTGCAAAATTGGTGTGTCAGAAGCTTTAATATACTTAGGGAATACATAAGGATATTGATAAAATGCAGATTTCTGATTCAGCAAGTTGAAGTGATCTAAAAAGTCTTCCAGATGATAACAAAGTAGTTGGTCCCTGGCCCCACACTCTGAGTAGCAAAGTATGTGCTTTAAATGATGGCTAATATACTCCATATGTTAAAAGGGTTTACAAGAAGCAGAAAAATAAAAGTCATAAAGAATTTCAAAAGAAGAGGTTGTATCTTCTTGATGAGGGATCTTGTTATAGCAAATATAAGTGGTAGCTATTTCCCAAAGAAATCGATGGCTGTTTATCAAGTAACTGTATACTAAGGAAAGACATCTTTCAAGGGCTGTCGCATATGGGGTCTAGGGGACACTAATATCAAGAGACCCATAATACCATCATAGTTGCTCTCTTACAGTGGGATTGTACAGAAGCGCTGTAATAAGGACTTGGTCCTGGTCCAAGGACATTTCCCAGGACGTCTATGAATTTACAGATCCAATCTGTGGCTGTTTCACTTATCCCTTAGTGTATAATTGGAATAAATATAGTTAGCAGAACACTAACATTGGGTCCTCTGACCTATGCAGTATGATCCATTACTGGGGAAAAGGCAAAGTGGAAGTGCTTGAAACTTCCCTCCTTTGACCAAATCAATAAAACAGAAGCAATATTGTATCAGTTCAGTGGCAGAAATAAGAACCACTCATACAGACTTAAAGAATGCATCACTGATGGTGCCCATCGTATTTGCTTTTATTTTATCAGAATTACTTCTGCAAAAAACAGATGAATTATGGCAGATGATGATGAACTAATTTAAATTTAAAAAGAAGTTGTAGTCCCAATTTACACTGCCTCACGATATGGTGTCTTTTCTAGAACATATTATCACAGCTTCTGGCACTTGATATTCAGCTATTGATCTAGCGAATTCCTCCTTTTCAGCCCCATCAAGAAAGAACATCAGACTGTAGTTTTAGTCTTTTTAGTCTTGCCCTGGGGCAGAACTAACTCTCCTACTCTAGGTCACTATATAGTCCAAACAAATTTTTCTTCTGCTGTCATTCGACAGCACATTTACTGATGCACTATCTTTGTGACATCATGTTAATAATCCCTGATGATCAGCAAATAGTCCAGATACACTGGTAAGACATCTACCTACCAGTGGTTGGAAGATAAGCTCTCCAGAGGTCTTTCATGGTCAGTGAAATATTTAGGAATTGAGAGATCTTCAGCATGCTAGGATACCTCATCAAAAACAAGGGACAGTATATTTCATCTTGAACCTCGAACGACTAAAAGAGACACAATGTTTGATCAGCTTCTTTTGAGTTTTGGAAAGAGGCTATATAATACTCTTTGGGGATACTCCTCTGATCTACTTGTCAGGTGACTCAGAAGGTTGCCATTTTTGAGAAGGCTCTGCAGCAGGTCCAGGCTGTGGTCCAAGAAGGCATCCATGCCTTAGAAGATGAAGGCATCTTATATGAAGGTGATTTGTGAGGTTCCTGACAAATCACAATAGAAATGTCTCAGTACAGACCTCTAGGTTCTGGAGCAAGGCCGTGTCACTCCAGACTGAATGTGTAGTCTCTTCAAAACTATATTTTAAAAATATTTCTTAATCATGAATAATGTTGGGTAAAAAATAGAGCAACAGTACCAGTTAGTGATACTCTGCATCCCTTCCCTTGGTCTGAGCAAATTACCTATGGAGCACAACCCTCAGAGCCCTTCGCATTAGAGGATTCCACCTTTCTTAGAAGTCAATTTAACAATCATCATTTGTTCATTCGTGTTTTGTGTGAATCTCCCCAATTTAATAGGTTAACAATTATGTTTTTTCAAACATATAGTATGGTTTTCTCCATACTGATATTTTCATAGGGTGAACTCAGATAACATGTTTATATAATAGATTCCAAAATTCAGTATTATTTAAAACAAAAAAAAATCTTGCTTTAATAATAATCTTGGTGCAAGTTATATAGTGTTTTCTTGATTAATATTGAATTTTGCAATTTGTATAACAGCATGCTAATGATATTTTCCAATTAATATTAAAGCATGTTGTCATAGATTTAACACTACAGCAACACTAATAAGCATATTGCCATCCAAAAAATGTTGTAGTAGGGATTTAGAAAAATTAAACACCTGACAAATTAGGCAGATATGATATATTTTTTCAAAATATCCAGAGAGTAGCAAGATTTCTTCCACTGAAGTAACTGATTTTTTTCAAAGAGAGAGAGAGAATACTCTTACAATAAGACTAAAGACTTGCCTTTGTCCCAACTCTGTCATTTATGGTCTTGGGCAAGTCACCTTACTTCTTTATGTCTTATAGGATTTTGTGTAGATTTAATAAGAAAAAATACATAACAGTTTTTTAAATAATTAAATTGTATTATAACAATATTAAAGGTACATTTTAAAAGTAATCATAACTCTTACAACCTGAAACAAGAATCGTGTGTGTGTGTGTGTGTTGTTGTGTGTGTATTCAAGTTTTTGCCACATGGATATAAATTTCTCCTACTTAAAATCAATCACATAATTCTCTTTTTAATTTTTGAAATGGTTTTATAGACTAATATATACACAACACACCAGGATCTTTATTTGATCAGCTTGGGGTTGGAAGTGTGGTGATACAAAGATGAGAAAATGAAGAGATGGGTGGTTATTCAAGAATATCATTTTGATGTTCCAGTGATACTTTGAACATCAGTTAATCTCTGTAATTCTCATGTTTTATAGAAATAAAGCAAAAAAGAAAACTAATTTTGTATTGCTATCACATTTAATTGAAATATCAGCAGAAACCAAAACTGATAAAAAGTAGTTGCACTGTCATTATCAAGTTAATATTGGTTACTTCAGACTCTGGTGTACTTTTTTCTTCTAGGCTTGATTGACAGCATAATGAGGTTATAATATAAAGAAAATGGTCAAAGTTTGGAGTCAAGCAATCTGATTTTAAAGTTTCTCTCTCACCTCCCTTGCTTCCCAGCTCTTTGATAAGGAACTAGTTATTTCACCAATATTCGTAGTGCATAGTGCTGAATAAATGTTAGTTTGCTTGCTTATATTCAAAGTTACTTTTGTACAAACATCTATACTAGAATCTTGAGAAAAAGTTTGCACTAAAGTATATAAGTTTCTATCAGTTGGAATGTATGAAACGATGTAAGACAATATGTAATCTCTTCCTTTAGAACAAATGTAGTGGAGGCCCGATTATCTGTTCTATTTGCAACTACACTGCTCTTAAGAGTTGATAAAAAATGCCAAATACTGCTGGCTTTGATTAGAGTTGAAAATACTATCAAACACTGAGCTTCTGTTTTCTCGGATCTCACTCATGCTGTATTCTTTCTCTTATTGAAAAATGGAACAAGATTTTGATGAAATTTCTTCAAATGGAGGACAGATGAAAGTATCGATCAGATAGGCCCCAAACAGACCTAGGTGAGCTGGGAGATGTTATATCTTCAGGCACGTTCGTTAACAGTGCCTGTTTATGTTTAAGCGACGTAGTACCCATTTAAGATATTTACACTTTGCTTCCGGGAAGTTTTGATATTGCCATACTATACATCCAGATACACGCAAATAAATGTATATGCATGAACACATACTTTTATTTACATATATATATATGTGCATCTATTTACATTGATATATTTGCATACATTTAAATATATCTGTGTGGTCCCTTAAATATCATGTTTGCTTGGTAAAGGAATAACCTGTAATAATATAATAGAATGATTATGAATATGTTTAAAAGCTGTTTGGTTATGTGACGTGTATATTCTGCATATTCCAAAATACCCCTCATGAAATGTACACTGTTTTTTTCCTGTATACATTCAGTATTCTATTTCATATGTCAATGACCTTTCTCTGCATTCATTCTTTTCTAAATACTGGAATATATTGACGGAATACAAGTGCTCGATTTTAAGTGCTAATTTAGTTTCAGAATGTCAAACTGCATCTTTGCAGAATGATTCATTCAGATATCTAGACAACAGTAAATTTGAAGTTTTTCCATTTAGCTCCACATTATTTTTAAAATGGACTTCCTCAATATAAAGTCCTGCTTGAGAAAAAGTGAAAAGGAAACTGCTACCCTCAGAAAAAAAATACAATACTTGTGATTATTTTATATATTACATAGAATTTTACTTCATATCTAATTTTTATATGAAATATCTAAACTATTCCTTCTGATATAAAAATTTATATTTTAATAATTACAAGTTTTAAGTATTTGACATTGACCTCTCACCTCATCTCTTGCTTCTGTGTGCATATTATTTACATATATTAATATTAAACATGCTCAGCAAGTTTATTTTAGTCAAGGAGATTATGTTGTACTTTATCCACCCTTTACATATAATATACAATTTTCTATTGTTGAATATTTTCCCAACCAGTCTTTGCACTTATGCTAATTAAATATTAAGAAATGTATAATGCCGATGGTAAATCTTTCTAAGATTACACTGTATTTTGACATTCAACCTTGAAATATGTTTTTATGAAAATATGTGTCATTCTTAGATAAAAATGCGTTATTTTATACTGGACAAATGGTATTTTGTTGGTATCGTTGTTCTTGTGCCCCTAGCCTTGATCAGTTTTGATTGTTTTTAAACATTCCTCTAGTGTAGAGTTACAAACAGTTATTAATTTTCCATTTCCTTATGGCTACTTATGCTATCATGTTGACTATTTGAATTTCTATATTCCAATTCAATAGTAATGAAACAGACATATTTCAGAGATTTAAACCAAGTAATTAAAAAATAACTCAGCATTCAGAATTTTAAAATTTTTCTAATTTAATAAAATTGAATTTATAAAAACAATCATAAAACTCAATCCTAGCGGTTATTAAAAGAAGGTGAATGTTAATGTAAATATTGTTTGAATGAAAATATGACCAAAATGATATATGTGAAGAAAATGATTTTTGGTTTTAGGTCTTCATATACTATCTTCTAATTTTATATTTATTGCCACATGCAAAGTACTATGCTAGAAGGATACCTTTGTACTCATAATAATTCAGTTTTGATATTCACTGTTTATTTTTTCCATATTTAGGTATCTCTGAAATTGAAATTTTTCTTTGGCTTTGCATATAATGGTTCATTTTTCATCCATTTACACTTTATTTAATGAATAACTATTATGTAACTAGTATGTGGAACACTCTACTCCACTTGTTGTAGGGAGATATAAAGATGAATCAGAGGCTACATGCTGCCTTAAAGCAGAGGACCATATTTTAGTAGAAAACTATCATGCTTTTATTTTAAAATCGTAATACAAGAAAGGATAAGATAGGTGCCATGAAGGAAATAAGAGTTGTTGATAGGATTAAATGAGGGGACAAGTGTAAAATGTGTGGAACAGTGCTAATAAACATTAGATGATGATGGTGGTGATGGTGGCGGTGGTGGTGGTGATGATCATGATTATCAGTGCACATTGGTGTATGGCTTGAATTTGCCTGGATTTTCATTCTTATTTCTTATTTCTAAGTGTCCTTAACTGATTTATTTTTTTTTTTACAGGCAAATATATTTCTTAACCTCTCCTTTATATGCATCTATAAGAAGAGGCAACATAATATAGTGGTTCAAAGAATTGAACTCTAGAACCAAACTTCCTGTTTAATTTCTTCATCCACTTATATCTGAGTGACTCTAGGCAACTCAATTTTTCTTTCTATAGTACTTCAGTTTTACCATCAATGAAATGGGGATAATAGTAAAACTGTTTACCTCATCACAGCATCTTGATTATTAAATGAGTTAGTCTATTAAATTAGTAAGTTGTCTAATATGTAGTAATTACTCTACAAATTGAGTTATTTTTTCTTGTGAAACCTCTCAGCTTCTCTTTGCATTTGGGGGGTGGTGGATACTGAGCTTTCCTGATGTATGGTTCCCTTTGTTCATATAATCTGAAGACTTTTGTTGAGTGCCTAGATTGTTTCAAAGACTCAGCCGTGCTTGTCCCCTCTATCTCAATTTTTTGCCTAGAAGCTGAACTTATCATGAAATCAGCATCAATTTTGGAGCCCGAGATACTTTGATTGAATTCTACTTTACTTAAATATACAAACTCAAGAATATTAATTTAACATTTATGTCTTAGTTACCTTGACTGTATAAGGGTAATTGTGCCTACTGTTGAATAATTTTTATAAACATTGAATCAAATAATATGAGAAAAATATTTTACTCAGCTCCTGGCACTGTTGCTTCTTCTTTTTAGCTGTCTCCTGCCAGATTTCTTGTCCTATTGACACCCAATAATATGAAAAAGAATGTTCTTCAATTTAATTGGATTAAAGAAAGCTCTGTCCATTATTTGAGAAGTCTCTAAACATATAGAATCACAAAATACACATGATTTTTCCAGAATTAAAGGCTACCTACCTAACAAAAACAAAAGTGGTTGAAAAAGCCACCACACAGATAATATCATTTGTTGCTACACAGTCAAATAAAGAGATTGACTGGTTATTTCCTCAACAACAATAAGGAATTTAAATAGAATATAGCTGTAGTACCACATGCAGAATTTATTTTCTCACTGGTGAGAGGGGGAGCAGGGCCACAGTAATTGTAATGAGAGGCAAAGGAGAGGTGAATGTAGTACACGTCTGCCTAGTACCAGTGTTAAGTGGATGTAAAATTAAAATATCAATTTAACACCATGCATGTTTGTATGATGATGATTAAATACAAGCTTTAAATTATGCTTATCGTATTCATTTGCATGGCAGCTAAGTATTGAGAATATCTTAAAGGAGTCGTGAATTTAGGCAGAATGCTTCCAAAGGAAAATAATCTCTGCAGTCTTACAACAATGACATAGAATAATAATGAGTGAAATTTAAAGTGTGACACAGAGAGCTAAATAGATAAACTACATACCACTATTTCATGGAAATTATTTTGACACATCACCCTTAATCCTACTCAATTAAAAAATATATTTTATTGGAGAAATAAGCAATTTTTACTTACACGTTTCTAAGCTCACATAGCCTACAACTAGGATTAAATTATATTTCTGCCTTTCAATATTTATGTATAATGTATACCTATATCAGCTATGACCAGACCTAGATATCACTTTTAAATTTAAGTATTATGTATAAATTTTAGAGGACATATATATATAAAATACTTGGTATGATCTGCAGCAAGATGTTTAGTGCAATTTTATTTGTTTTTATTGTTGTTTTATGTTTAATTTGTTTAAAAAATTTCTCTTAGGAAACAGAGAATTGATGTTATTTACCACTTGTGTTTTTTTAATTTGGCATCTAGAAAACTGGAAAGCAATTGAAGATATTTAATACATAATCTTTTAGTAAATGATTGAAAAAATGGAAAGGGTGCAGGTTTCTCTTTAAGGAGTACTTCTACAGGAATATGATGCTAATGAATTAATGGTTTTCGGCTACCAAGCGAAAATTTATGTCTAATTTTTAGAGAGTAAGGGGCTTGTCAGCCTGGAAACAGAGGATGGAGATACTTAAAGATATAGCTGTTACAAAATGGAAACTTCATTTCAGCAAGTGTGTCTAATGCAAGAAAATTCTTTAACCATCTGGAAGATATACAAAAGAGGAACCATTTTCTTCCCAAGGTGCCATATCTTATAGTGGAGCCTTACCTTAGACACTTAAACTTTCTAGACTCCATTTTTACTCCTGCATAAAATATGACTGGAAAGAAGATTCTAAACAAGAAAAAAAATTAAATCCAAAGTAGACAGAAAGAAATAAATAATAAAGATAAGAGTAGAAATCAGTGAAATAGGAAGTAGAGAACAATAGACAAGGAAGCCAAAGTCTTTTGAAATTGCAATAAAATTGATAAAATTTTAGCCATACAGATCAGATGAAAGAGAGCAAAGACACAGATTATTATTATTAGGAATGAAAAATGGGACACCATTATAGTTCTAAATACATTAAAGGCTGGAGAGGAAATACTATGAACAACTTTTAACAATGAATTTAATGTCTTAAATGAAATATACAAATTCCTTGAAAGTCACAAACTACGGAAGCTCACTCCAGAAGAGATCTATTACCTGAATAGCCCTATATCTAATAGAAGAAATTAAATTTGTTTTGAAAAAAATCTTAAATAAAAATTGTAGACATCAGTAAGATGACTTCTGCAAAATATTAAAGAAGAAATAATACCAAATCTCTACATAGTCCTCCAGATAATAGAACATAGAAAAAGAGGTCAGTATTGTGCTGACACCAGAACCAGACAAACACATTCCAAAAAAACAAAAACTGAAGACAAGTATCCCTTTGGAACACAAAAATATCTTCAATATAACATAATCAAGGTTTATCCCAGAAATGAAAGGTTGGCTCAACATTAAAACGTAAATCAATATAATCAACCATATTAACACATATTTACAAATGAAAAACCATATGGTCCTCTCAGTAGATGCAGAAAACAATGTTTGAAAAAATTTAATATCCATGTATTTCAAAAACTCTCAGAAGACTAAGAATATAGTCTTTCTCAATCTAGTAAATAGTGTCCACGTTTACGTGGAGCTCACATCAAATTCATTGATAAAGTTCTGAGATCCCCCCTTAGATCTGGAGTAAAGCAAGCATGTTCTCTCTCACCACTCCTAATCAAGGTCATTTTGGATGCCCTAGCTGGTGTAATAAGACAAGGAAAAGGAAAAAATGTTGAAAATCTTAAAGAATCTACAAAAATTTCCTAGAAGTAATAGTTGAGTTTAGCAGGGCAATATTTAAGGTGTATATATACACACACATTACACTAGCAACAAATAATTGGGCATTGAAATTGAAAATAAGCCAAGTAAATATCAACAAAATATGAAACATTTAAAGATAAATTTAACAAAACATGTTCAAGGCCTGTACCCTGAATACTATAAGATACTTCTGACAAAAAATAATGAAGATCATAATAAAATGAGAAATAAACATGTTCATGGACTTGAAGACACCGTATTGTTATGATAAATCATATTGATCTGTACAATCAAGACAATTCTGATTGATTCTAATAGAACATTTCACAGAAACTGATATGTTCTAAAATGTATATTAAAATGCAAGGAACTGAGAATAAGCAAAGCAATTACAAAAAATAAGAACAAGATGGATGAAGTACACTTACCATAAAGCTGTAGTAATGAAGACAGTGTTATAATTGTAATAAAGATAGACATGTAGATCAATGGAACAAAATAACGAGAGCCACACATATGTGGTAAACTGATTTTTGACAAAGATGACAAAGCGATTCAGTAGGAAAAAGTTTTTAAACATATGGTGTTAGAAAAATGGATGTCCATATATAAAGAAAAAAAAAAGAAACGTATATCTTTACTTCTCACATACACAACAATAAATAAAAATGACTCGTAGTCCTAAATTAAGGGCTAAAACTAGAAAACATAGGAAAAAACTCTGTATAATCTTTAGCAAAGATTTCTAAGATTTTCTAAGGAAAAAGTACAAACTATAAAAGAAAAAAGAATAAATTAGACTTCTGAAACATTTAAAACGTTTGCTTTTCAAAGGATACTTTGAAGAAAATTAAATGGCAAACCAAAAACTGGCAGAAAATTTTGTAAAGCATGACTCTTAGGAAGACTTGTGTCCAAAATATATAAAGAATTCCTGCAACTAAATATTGGAAGAAAAATACCCCTCAAAAGGTATTTTGATGGATATTTCATCCAAGAAAAAATAGGAATCGGAAATTAGCAATTGCAAATATGTTCAATATCATCAGGCAGTAGGTAATTGGAAATAGATACCCCTGCCCATCCATTAGATTGGCTAGAATTAAAGAGATAGTCAAAAACAAGAGTTGGAGAGGATGTGGAGCAAACAGAACTCTCTTACATTGCCGGTTGAAATAAAATTACAACAGAAACTTTGGAAAAGATTTTAGCAAATTTATTTGGTGTACAATTATGATATGACCTAGCAATCACATTTCTATATATTCATCCAAAAGAAATTAAAACAATGTCTATACAAACAATTGTACTGAAATCTCCATAATAACTACATTCATAACAGAAAAAAGCCCTGAAAATAACCCAAATATTTAGACCAATTGTATCCATACAATAGAATATTACTTAGCAACAAAAAGGAACAAACTATTGATAAATGCAACAACACGGATGCAAAAGCATTATGCTAAGAGACAAAAGCGAAACACAAAAACCTACATACTGTATGATTCCATTTATATGAATATTCTAGAAGAGGCAAAACTTTCATGACGGAAATCCTATCAGTGGTTGCTAAGGGGCCGCAGGTTGGGAGACAGGGAGGAGGCATGATTGCAGAGGAATATAAATGAGCTTTTTAGGTGATAGAAATATTCTATTTTATGATTCTGGTGACAGTTACATGACACTGCACATTTCTCAGAACTCATCTAACTGTAGAATTAAGGTTGGCGGATTTTATTTTATATAAATTATACTTCAATGTAGATGATTTAAAAAGTGTTAATGTCCAGAAGTTCTTTGCTGTATTATGTATCTACAGCATTAGGATAACATAACATCTGAGTATGTGGACATAGATAGAGATGCGTGTGTAATCACAAGATACAATGGTAGGCTAAACTCTCTTTGCCCTTCTCTTCCCCCTTTTAGGGGAGCACATCTTTAACATATTAGTTAAATTTTCCCCCTTTCAATACTCTTCTTTGAATCTTCATTATTTTTGCTTAGCAGTGTGCCCTCAACCCTTGCCATGCTTTAAAAAAACTGAGACCTTTCCTCCATAACAAAACGTCTTTCATATAAGCATTTATCTAAAAATTGAGTGACCACTATATGCCAGATAATGAATTGAGCACTTTCACATACTATTTTCTCTTAATATTGATACTAATTCTCTGAGGCACATGTTGTTATTTCCAGATCAGGGCAATGATAGCCAAGGTGAGGAATCTGAAGAGGTTCAGTGACTTCCCAGTGTTACCAGTTCATACGCACATAGATTTTTCCACATTGTCCCTGATCCTGTAAGATGGGATCTCTTTGCAATATAAAATAGTTAGGAGCTCCTGATTAGTTGAAGGTTATTGTCCCAAGTAGCATGGTTCCATTTTTAAGAGTGTTTTCCAGTGACTAAAAAGAGTAGGCCATTTGAATTTTAGGAAATATGCTTGGCTTTCATCTAAAACAGATTGTAGCAAGTGGTCTTTTAATTAACTTCCAAATAATACAGCATAGGTAGCTACCTAGCTGATAGGATCATAAAGACACATAGCATGGAAATGGGAAATCCTAACTTCTTTATATTAATTAGTGTTGTAGTTATAATGTAAACAGGCCATTTGAGAAAGAGAATTAAATAATAAAAAAATAAGCTTTCCAGATGCTGAAAAAAAGTCCTAAAAATAAAATGTACTTATTAATGTAAAATAATTAAGCATTTATGTATAGTATACACCAGCAATCAATGGGTCATATTTTTCTTCTTGGAAACTATGGTTAACATGTCAACATTATTGGCTATTTAAGTTAAAATTAACAAAATAGGAACTTGAGCAGCAATTTTTGAAATGCTTTGGTTAATGATTACGTTTTAAAAATGGTTATGACATCAAAGTTCAAAGTATATAATGCATTTCCCTCCAAAAAGGCATAATCAGGGCAGTTAAAAGTGAAATATATATATTTATGTAGATTCTGAGCAAACAGAATCTTCTATTATTTAATTATTAATTGGCCAAAGTTCTTTATGTTCAGATTGCTCATAGTGACTTCATATATTTGCTCCAAGTTTAAGCAATAGAATATGCAAAATTGACCATTTTTTTCTACTTTAGAGATGCTGCAGCATATTGTCTCTCCAGATCACATGGGTCTTAAGGTAAGAGATATGGATCATAATATCTCTGAAATTTATCATCATACATATTTTAAGAATGTTCAAAAAGTATTGCTGACCCCTAGAATTTACCCTTGTATTAGCTTCTCTGTAGAATTAGTTATACTTTCCTACCCTTTCTATTCACACTAGCATTATATCCACATCCTCTTTTGAAATATATGGAAATTATTTTCAAAGCCCACATCTTCATAATGAGCTAAAGTATCAATTTCTGTCAACTAATCTATAAAACTGTTCCTCTTACTCTGTCAAAAATGCTTGTGTTTCTATATATGTGTATTCAATTAATTTTTGAAATTGAAATAATATTTTAAATGTTTTTGGATCAAATGTGTGATAAATGGAAAAGAGGTATCGTGATGTTAAAAAATTTTACTGTTACAATCAAAAGAGCAGAATAAAATAAAAAATTATATTCTATAATATATAAAATAAAGACAATGAAACAAGTGGTTATATTTAGTTTATTAAATTTTATTTTACTCTTGTGCAGTGAAATTGTATTTCATTCTTTCTTTTCAGACATTTCATTTATCTTTGTGTAGTGTCATTTTTAAATTGAATATTTTACACAATATGAATTGAAGAAAGACTAGGTAAAGTAGCTTCCTGGAAATTTTCCTGTTTAAACTCACTTTACTGCATTTACTTTCTTTTGTCTCTGCAAAAAGCAGAGGCAAAGGCAACTAACCTGTATTAGATTCTTCCAGTTCATAAAATCAGGAGACCTCTTCTTCATTAAAAGTTCCAAATTCAGGAAACTATCAAAATATTAATAAAGCTTATTAGCTAAGAGAATAATTTCATCATTTTGATTTTCCGTTAAGAATTGCAGGAATCATTTATTTCCATTTTGTATCTGACATTGCATCACTCCAGAATACATTTCTTTCCTATTTCTTCACTTTATGAAGCTAAATGTACGAAATAAAATTTTTTTACATTTAGCTTCACAAAGCTAATGTAATGCCTAGCCTCCTTTATCTGATAATGCCCAGCCTCCTTTTCCTGAAGTAATTCCAACTTTCAGCAACAGGTTCTTAAAACAGAAGTATTTTATATTAGATTTGTATATAGCCACATACTCACCATGTGGACATATCATACTTGCTTACATGCTTCTAACATTTTAATACTTTAAATAGAGAGTACAGAAATGAAAATAATGTGTTATTATTTTATATTTACTTGTTTACATTTTGCATTTGTTACTAAGTGCTGAAATAGCTACTGAAACAGTCTTCAAATTGACGTTGTGGTTTTGTGCATATGCACTCGTGCATGTGTGAGAGAGAGAGAGAGAAGTGGGAAGGGAAGGGAAGGGAAAGATCCAAACTTAGGATTCAATTTTGTTATCCTCTGTAAATCAAAATTGGAAGAGAATCTATGAAGAGTTTAGATCTATATATTTTAAATAGCTGTTTGTCCACCTAGGTAATTCTATTAGAGCCAAGAGAACATGTTATATTATGTTGTCAGTGACAATATTTTATTACTGGTTTGTAATATTCTCCCTTTTATTTTTAATATTCTGTTTTGTTGGCTAATTATGAAAGGCACAGAAGAATTGGCAAATAGCAACACTTAAAAATACTGTTAATGGACTACTTTACATTAATTACTACTGTAGGATTTCTGCACATATTATTTTTCATTATTCAAAAGGTGGCAATTTGGCATTGTGTCAGCTACATAATTCTTTCTGAAAAATGCCAGCAGAAACCGAAGATATTAGATAATAAGAAGTGTAAAAAATTCCAGCTGTATTATTTTTTTATCATAATGTTAATTTTTCTGTAAGAAAAAATAATAGAGCTGGAAGGAATCCAGGTCATTATCTAATTTAACACTTTCATTATATCAACAATGAAATGAGAGTCAGGGAACCCATAAGGCTCAAGGTCACACAGCAAATGGGAGGCTCCTTCACAAGGAGGCAGAGCTTTAAGATGGGCAGTTCGGGCTCTTCTCCTTTTCTACTGCTTCCCAAATTCTTTACTCAAGGTGACAAATAAATTAATTTTGTAAATTTTATTTTGTTTACATTAAGTTAATCGTGGGTCTGAGAAATGAGTCAAAATTAACCAAAAACAGGAAAAAACATATATCAGGAAATTGTTATTAAATGATTTTCTTCAACACTAAATACTGATTATGTTATCCATCTGTACTAAGTTTTTTAAAAAGTCAAACATTCTGGTTAAATTAATAACACAAGGTTACAAGTATCAGGCTAGGTGTTCATAAAGAACAAATGGGGGCTGGCCCCGTGGCTTAGCAGTTAAGTGCGCCCGCTCTGCTGCTGGCGGTCAGGGTTTGGATCCCGGGCGCACACCAACGCACCGCTTCTCTGGCCATGCTGAGGCCATGTCCCACATGCAGCAACTGGAAGGACCTGCGGCTATGACATACAACTATCTACTGTGGCTTTGGGGGGAAAAAAATAAATAAATAAAATGTTAAAAAAAAAAAAAGAGCAAATGGGAAAGCAGAATGCATCAATTAATGCTAAAATGACCATAGTCAAATGAAACTTTAGAAATAAATACACATGTAATTTAGAAATCGTCATTTGATTAGAAAACATAGAGGTAAATCATTCTCTTTAAATAGATATATCTGATAGCAGAAAGAAAACAAACTGGAATCACTTTAAAAATAATGACAAAAATCTGTTTAAATAGAGATAACTTTAAAAATGCACATTACACCTTAAAACATTTTTACTAGTTACCAATAGTAATTACACAGTAATGAAAATCTTGTCTTACTTCATTAAAAATGTGCCTAAATCAAACAAAAATGAATTTAGAAGTAAAATCTATAATATAAGCCAGTTCATGGAATTCAGGCTGTTGGAAAACTTCTCAGCTGTTTTCTACTGTCTTTTTCTTTTTTTTTGGCTGGGGAAGATTCACCCTGAGCTAACATCTGTTGCCAATCTTCCTTTTTTTTTCTCCTCCCCAAAGCCCTCCAGTGCATGTTGTATATCCTAGTTGTAGGTCCTTCTAGTTCTTTGTGAGCCGCTGCCACAGCATGGCTACTGACAAACGAGTGCTGTGGTTCCACGATCGGGAACCGAACCCAGACCTGGGAAGCATTGAGAGCACCAAACTTTAACCAATAGGCCATCAGGGCTGGCTCTCTACTGTCTTGTAAGTGAGTCATGGTTCTCTTCACTCTGCTTGGTTTGCGGCAATAGACATAATGTACTTTAGATAAAATCCCTGAATTCGGTTTTATTATCAAAAAACTTTTTCAGCTACTTGAGTAATAGAGTCAACTAAGACACCCCTCCCTCCTGTCTTTTATCAGTTCAGGGGAATTTGACCGCCTCACTGTGATGTTCAAAGACTAGGGAAATATACAAATTAAACTGGACATTCATTACCTATGGAATTTATATAAAAGGTAAAATCACCAGTGGTTTATCTGCTGCTAACAAGCTCCATCAAAATCTCACATGTGAAAATGACAATCTACAGAAAAGCACAGAGGATACATTATGATAAAGGAAAATAATTAGTTGCTGGTCACTCTTTTACTGTCAGGCCCATGCTCCAGAGACAGGGTGAAGTGGTAGACGTATACATTACTACCTGCTCCTAACTATGGGTCACCCAGAAGAGGCATTGGAAACTTGACACTCCTTGTTTGAAGCATTGACTGCTCCTTTGACCTATTGCTAGTGTTTGCATTAGACATTTTTTCTCTATTTAGATACAGATTATTTTTGACATATATCCTGTCTTAAATTACTTTCCCAAAAGCTCTGATTCTCTAACTTAAAAAATAACCAAAACAAGGAAATAAACAAAAAGTATTTTTTTTTTTGTGAGGAAGATTGGCCCTGAGCTAACATCTGCCAATCCTCTTCTTTTTTTTTTGCTGAAGAAGACTGGCCCTGGGCTAACATCCATGGCCATCTTCCTCTACTTTATATGGGATGCCGCCACAGCATGGCTTGACAAGCAGTGCGTCGATGCACGCCCGGGATCCCAATCGGTGAACCCCGGCCACCGCAGTGGAACGCGCGCACTTAACCGCTTGCGCCACCAGGCCAGCCCCCAAAAAAGTATTTTTAATGATTCTGTCATAATTATCTGGTTGACCTTGGGCCAGGACATGATTAAAAAGGAGCCTGGTGTCAATCCCTTACCTAAAGCAAAGGTTAAGTGTGAGTCTATTCAAATTCAAATTGTCTAGGTATTTAAGGTTGAAATAATGACCATTTTCTACATAATTCATATCTTTCACACAGATGGCTGAATTGGCCTTCAGAATAAGTGTCCTATGACGTAATTATTTAGTCTTATTGACAAGGTCTTAATATAAATCAACCTCTTAAATTCAGAATCTTTTCACAAGAATATATCCTTGACAGGGATATTATCTTCATAAAGGGAAAGTGGACATGTAATATTTTTAGTCTGTATCACAATTTTCTTAAAAGGAATCAAAAATAGCACCAATTTTATAGGTTTTATGTAATAATTAAATGGACTGAAGCATATAAATCATTAGAGCAGTGTATTACACAAAGTAAAGAGTGAATAAATGTTAACTCACGTTATCTCACACACAACAGCTACAGTATAAAATCAGGAACAGGTATATGATCCAACCTAGATTACCCACATAGTCTCTCTGAAATTTGAAATTTCTCCAATCCATTTTCTACATATCAAGAATCAAACCTGAGAAAACTCTTAGAAGACAACTGCATTTGGCCAGGCAATAGATTTGGGTATGCTTTATTGCTGTTCTCACCCTTAGAGAAAGGAAAAAGGCACATGGAATAGGATAAATCCAACAGGAGACCTGAGTGTTAGTTCCCACAGCAGCTCACTAGTTTTGTAACGACCTTAAGTCCTTTAATCTCTAACCTGAGGGTTTCTGACAAGATGTTCTTGAAAGCTCCTTTAGGTTTTAACTTTTTCTGATATTATGGTGCATTACTATAACACTTTTTAAAATGGTGATAAAATATAAAAATTTCTTGAGAGTATATGTTTATTTTAAAATTTCAATTATGAAATTCTCTCTAGAACGTGTACCACTCAGCACTCTATTTGGCATGCTGTGATGTTTGAAGAAAAAATTTAAGAGATACCTAACAATTATTTGAATGTTAGTAGCTACCATTATTAAATTAGAAACAAGCACCATTGAATACTCCAACTAAGAATGAAGAGTTGGATCAAAATATGGTTTTAATTATTATGGTTGCCTGTAAAAATTCAAGTCAAAGAAGGCACATATCTTTATTTTCCATCAAAATGTATATATAATTGTGACATTATGATGGAAAATAAAGATATGTACTTGCTTTGACTTGAATTTTGTAAACAATTCATACATTTACATTTGCTTGCTTGCTTACATTCTATATTTGTGTCTAAGTTCTTAAATAGCTACTGAAACATCCTTCAAGTTCACCTTGTGGTTTTGTGTGTGACAGAGATAGAGAGATAGAGATGGAGGGGAGGAGAAACAGAAAGAGAGAAACTAGATTTGGAAACTAAAACTGAAAATATATATTTTTTTCATATTTTTAGTGTTTTAATTGCCAGGTCAAGATCTCAGTAAGAATGTAAGGCAGAAGGCAGAAGAAAATACTGCATATTTAAGGGGCTTAAATAATGCATATTCTAAAGGATTAAGGATTCAAGGCAGTAGACCTGGCAAACTTTAGGCCACAGGATAAGACTGACATCTTTTTGAATTATCTGAATCTGGTGGGACAGAATTTTAGTTGGCTATTTTAATATATAACACCTCTTGTTTTGTTGATTACATTTTAATTGACTAATGTTGTGTGTAGGTGGACATTTGTGCGTTTTGTTGACTTAATTACAAGTGAAAGTTAAACATTTCACATACTAATTGTAAAGAAAAGGTGCATTATGTATCATATTTCAGATCAAAACATGTACAGAGTGTAAAACTGTGCTCAAATCACTAGGAAAAAATCAATTTGTTGGAGGCAAGAAGATTCCTGAAATTTCCTGATTAGAGCATTTTGCTCACTAAAAATAATTCAGCTTATTTATGGAAAGCTTGGCAAATGTATTTAGAACCTTGAAATACCTAATGAATTGGGGAGTTTTTTTTAGATCGTGAGTTAATAAAATGAACTTATAGTACAAGAAAAGCAGGGATGTTTCATGCATGTAGACAGAATTCACATGGAGGTCTTGAAGTAAAGCTTTTTGACAATATTTTTAATTTTAGTACAACATGTGATTTAGGCCACTTCTGAAAATTTGATTTGCATTAATGCCATCTGAGAATCCTATGGAATATACAGATGACTGGGCCCCGGTCTCATTGGGCCTCATGTGAGAATCACAACCTCTTTATCTGTAAAAATTAAGATAATAGTAGAGTTAAAATTATTGTGCAGATTAAGTAGCTAATTCAAATAAATATCCTGTCCTCTAAGCATTCAATATGTTGGCTATATTAGTTGCTGTAAATATTATTAATTTTGTAAATTAATTAATTTTACACTCCAAAATTTGAGAACCATATATTTACCTATTTTCTATTATGTTTTAATAATAATAGCAAAGAAAATATTTCACAACCAGTAATACTTTTTAATACATATCTTATACATATTTTTAAGGTTTTCTGTTAGCTCAGGTTCCAGTTAAAAATAGAGAACCTCTAAAATATGATCCATTTGTTTTGCAATTAGCAAAAGTCATTAGTCATTCTAGAAATTTCATTTACAGGCCTAGACTTCAAAACTAGAGCATTGTTTGTCTTGATTTGTATTATCATCTACTCCTGAAAATGACTAGAAAAAAATTGGAACATGAATTTCAGAATTTGCTAAGAAGTTATATTGAAAATCTCTCTCAGGGTTTGCATTTTTAATGATCAGTGCAAAAATTACTCATTATTTTCACTCTCCTATGACAAGTTAAATTAGGTTTCATTTCATTATTTTATGGAACAATACTTTTCTTGTAATATCTCTAGGACTTACAGCTGTGAATAGCTTGATAAAAATGATTTCTCTTACTTTTCTTCGAAAAATACTCTGCATCTGGCATCTCTAAATAGACAGCAAATTGCTATATGTATTTTACATTTTTTCTTTAAACTAACAGTTCAATAACTGGCTGTGTTTGTGTCAACTTAAGTGATTAAGATATTGTCAGCAAAAACAATCAGTTAATTCTTCAATTAACAGAGTAAGAGAATAATTTCAGTGGAAGGTGTAAATATCTAAATAACAGCGGGCTGTATTTTTGTGTATGTGTGTGTGCAGTTCTTTTAAAACGGGGGCTTTCTTCATCTCTTCTTCTTCATCTACTTTAGATTTATTTATCATATCTATCTATCTAGTTTCCTTGTTAAGATAAGAAATGCGAAATAGAAGTGCATGAGATTTGAACTTAAGTGTCTATATTAACGCCCAGCTTCTGTCTGTAGAGTTATATTAAATAGTTATTATCAGTGAATAATAACTATATTAAATAGTTATTTTCAAACTCTTCCATAGTTGTTCCATAGAAACTTCCTTCTCTTATCCTTCTATCATTCTAAAAAAAATAAAAATAATGTTTACTACTTATCATCAAATCAGCTACTTTATACTTTATATCCCAAAACTGAGAATCATGTATTATAGGAGAAATTAGAGCATAGAAATTTTATATAGGTGCCAGATTTCACAAAACTTAGAAGTGACTGGGATCCTGCCCTGGCTTAACTGATTTGAAAGCCCTTAACTCTTCTATTTCAGTGAGTTACTGACTTTTTATCTACCCCTCTTTGCTAATGTTCTTTACAGTCCTCATAGAGGTTTGCTACTGTAATTTGACTCTAGGCTTACTCAGAGGTAGCTAATGCACAGTAAATTAACATAAAAGAAGTACAACTTTTTCCTCATTTTTTAATAGACAAAATTCTACTTTCTTCTCCCACCTTCTGCTTTTGCATGGAATCTGAAAACACCCAAGTACTAAGCAAACAGCCAAAGTTTCCCTATTTTTATCCCTCCTTTATAATTCTTTCAGTGTTCACTGTCTTGTCATCTCTTTTGACATGTCTGTTTTGGAAATTTCTCCCAGACTCCTCATCATTGATTCCTTCCCCCAATCCTGGCCGTTTATAGCAAACACACCAATATCAATTAGTCTAGAGCTGCTTGTTATTTTTTGACCTTTAAAAAGGCCAAGTCCTCCCATTTATTTGTTTCAACTGTATACTCTCCTGATGGAGAGTCATGGGTCAATTCTGATTTGATAACTCAGAAGTTTTCCTCTCAATTTTGTAACTCAATGAATTTTTGACAGTTCCAATTTATTGACTATGTGCACATGCTCCCTGACCTGAGCTCCTCTAACCATTTCTAATTTGATACTGAAATATAGTCTTGCTTGGGAATCGTTTTGAAAATCCTTGCATCTGCCCAATTTTTACTCAAAACACTGCACCCTGCCTCCAACCTCTCACATTAGCAGGGTCACACCCTCTCGTATCTTCTGCGGAGAATACTATTCGCTATCTTTAGAAAACTAAATATTTGAACAAGTAAATTGACTCATAATTAGAGGGAACAAAATGTTTTCTGTTCATTGTGGATATCTACTTGATTGCAAATTTCTGTTGATATTGCACTGTGACAAAAAATAGAGTTCAGAATGTTGACCATTGTACAGCCAGCTCTATATGATAGAAAAACGTTGGACAACTTAGTGTACTTTGGGGATTTTAACTTTTTGTTTCAGATTGAATCATATGAAATTTACATTTTGTAGGTCAAAAACAGTTGAATATCAGGGACTTTATATGGCTCAAACTATATGACCTACATTCCAATGATGTCTTAATCTTTATGGCTATCTACAACTTCTTTACACCAGCCACTGTATTAAATGTCTAATGCCAGCTCAGTATCTCCATCCGGATGTCCTGTAGGCACTCTCTTCATATTCTATTAACGTATAACAAATCACCACCAATTTAATGCCTTAAAAAATGCTCATTTATTATCTCACAGTTCTGTAGGATACACAGTTCTGTAGCTTGGCTGGGTCTGCTGCGTTCCCTCCTTAGGTTCTCACAAAGCCAAAATCAAAGTGTTGTCTGGGCTGGGCTTTTTATCTGGTGGATCTGGGAAAGAATTCGCTTCTACGTTCATTTGAGTTGTTGGCTGAATACAGTTCCTTGTGGTCCTAAATTCCCCATTTACTAGCTAGCTTGCTGTCAGTCAGGGTCTCAATTTCTAGGGGCTTCTAGATGCTGCCCCCATTTTTGTCATGTAGCCCCTTCATCTTTAAGCTAGCATTAAATCCTTCTTATACTTCAAATCTTTTTGACTTCCCCATCTACCACCATCCAGAAGAGCCTTCTTGTAAAGGATGTACATCTTCCTTTTTCCATATGATGCAACATAATCATGGGAGGGATTCTTATCCTATTCACAGGTTCCAATGACACTCAAAGGGCAAGAGCTTATCTAAGAGTGAGAGTCATTCTTCGAATTTGGTCTACCATAGGCATTTTACAATCATTATCTTCAAAAGTTAAGTATTAACCTTCACCATCAATTTTATTATTCCATTCTTTTCTCAGTTAAGTTGGTAATACTATCATCAGAGTTACCAATGGCAGAATTGGGAGAATGAGTCCTGACTATTTCCTCATTCCCTGCTGATTTCAACCAATCCTTTACCACATTCTACACACTGTATATTTCTTGAATCCACTCTCTTCACTTCTTTTTATTACCATTGCATTCAGTCTAGCCTCCCTGATGTCTCTACCATAATGTATTATTCCAACATTACTGCCAGAATAACCATCAAGCATACAAAACTAAGCATGGCACATCTCTATCATAAGTCACTTAATGTAATAGTTTTCAGTAGTAATGGAGCAAGACATATATCAGAATAAACTTGGCATATTTTTCAAAATGCTTCTGCCTCCTTACCCACCTGCCGTTCATTCTTAGATTGTGAACCAACCTTGGATTGATAATCTGCTTGAGAATGACCCTTTAATGGATCTTTGATTTTTAAATGAAGTCCAAGTTTTGCAGAGCTATAACAGAGCCTCTGTGATCTGATCCTTGTCTCTAGTTTGATTTTCTGTTCCTCTATGTCTGATATTTCACTATTTAAAGGTACTTATCCTAGATGTGTCATTATATTTAAATTTTGCATTACTACCTATAATGTTGGCTTTCTTAGAATTTCATGGCTCTCTTCTTATCTTGCCAGATTACTACTCATTTTTGGACAGTTACTTCATATACCAACTTCTCTAGGTTGATATTCATGATCTCTTCTTCATTTTGTTCTCTGTAAAGCCAATTAAGTCTCTCTTTTCTATAGTTTTCATTTTAGGCTTATGTTTGTCTTTTCTCTTACAATTTTGATTTGCATTTCTATTTATATATCAGTGTCTGTGGTGGACAAACTCTTAGGTGGCCTCCAATGATCTCCTCTGCCTGGTGTTCATGACTTGTCTAATCCTCTTCCCTTGGGTGTAAGCAGGACCTGTGACTTGCTTGTAATCAATAGAATATGGAAAAGGTGATGAGATGTCAAGCTCGTGATTACGTTACATTATATAAGATCCCATGTTGCTATAGCAAGCTTGCTCTAGAGATTTTCCTTGCTGGCTTAATGAAATAAATGGCCATGTTAAAAAAGCGTCATGTGGCAAGAAAATGTAGGAGGCCTCTAGGAATTGCAGACACCTTCTAGAAGCTGAGGACAGCCTCTAGATGCTGAGAGCAGCCTCCAGCAGATAAATTGGAGCAGTAAGTTAGAGCCCTCAATACAATAACCTCAAGGAAATAAATCTTCCAACCACTTGAGTGAAATTGGAAGCAGATTCTTCCCCAGTCAAACCGAAAAATAAAAATACAAACTGGCTAACACCTTGATCTCCACCTTTTGAGACCCTGAGAAGAGGACTCTTCTAAACCATGTCTAGATACTGAACCACAAAAACTGTGAGATAATACACGTGTGACTTTAAGCTGCTAAATGTTTGGTAATTTATTTTGCAGCAATAGTAAACTAATGCAATCTCCAATGCTAGATATTGGCATCCTCAAGAGTAAGACTGTTGTGTGTTCACTGTCTGCAGTAGAGTCTGATGCCCAGTAAATGCTGTGTGAAGGATTGTTGAAAGGATATGAGTTATACAAAAGACATAAAGTATGCAGTTCTAGGCTTTAGGTAGTCATTAAGTTTTAGGGATATAATACAGACACTAGCATCGTTTCTACTGTTTAAGTCCAACCAGTCCACCCACCCAGACGTCATGTCTGTAAGGTGCAAAGAGCCCTGAACCTCAGTGACCTCAATATTGACTCTGATATGCTTGTTTTCATTTTCTGGCCTTGGTTCTTGATTCTAATCTATATCTTAATGTTTCCTTCAGTGCCCCATTTGACTTGATGATATACTGAGAATTTTGGTTTAACTTCTTGAGACTTTGATTTCCAGAATAGCATCATATCACCTTGATTTTAGATATTTACATACTGTCACCGAAAAAACCTCCTGACTTCAAACTCCATTTTTTCTGAACTGCGCCACTTGCCAAATAGGCTATAAGGGGAATTCAGACAGTTGTTTCTTGATTGTTTATGGTTCCAGATCTTCTCATCGTTCTCTGAGAGTTAGCCATTCTCCAGTCCATCTCCATTGAAAGTAATTTCTCACGGGCAGAAGAACACCATGAACAGATGCTTATATTTACATTACAAATAACAGATGTGAAAGCAGAGTAGTCGGTGCTATGTTTGTAGGCACCACTGACCTAGGTGAACTTTTGTGCCTCTGTTTTCATCCTGGATACAATCAGATGGGTTTGGAAATAGGAAGTGGGCAGAAGCCATACTGTGTTTTTTTCCCCTATAATTACAGTGATATAAGTACACAAAATGCCTATTGTTTTTAAGAGACTCTAAGCTGATGGCTTTCTTCAAATCTCACCTTTTTGATGATAGACTCTTCTCCTCCCCATTACCCATGCATCCACCCAATGACTAGAGTGACTGGAATTTCCAGTTGCTTAACGCTGGTGGATGCATCGCAGAAAGGCTTGATGGGGACCTGGACATACTGCTTTTAAAATAGGCCCTTTCTCAAGGCAGAAGAGAGAAAACACACAAAATTAGCCAGCTACCTGAACCTTCTCCCTGATGACAAACATAGGGTATGTAAACCACCACATGAGCTGGTAATATCTACATTTTGTCTTGAAATATCCTATCTAAAGAAAGCTCTGACACAACTATTTAAAAAACCCACACCCTATTCTTCTACTCCAAGTACTGCCAACAGCATAGCCCTCAGGTCTCATTAATTCCAGTTTTGCTTTACCCTCCTGATTATAAACTTTCAGAGCAAATACTCTTCCTTGAGGGAAAAATTTGATGTAACGCAAAGACTTGGCCTTTTCCTAGGATTCATTGAATAAGGATATTAGTTTATTTTCACCTATCTACTTTGATATCATTAAGAGCTAAATTTCTTAAGAGATAGATGACCTTATTTTTTCCCCTAAACATGACTGTGGCATTGCATTTCAAATCCTGATCATTTCTGCCCTAATCCTTCCCTGCCCTGGACATGCACTCTTTCAAACCCACAGTGAAAGTTAATTTGCTTCTAACTAATTTTACAAAAGCAACTCCAACTGTGTGTTCACTTCTAAAATAGTAGCCTGGGATAAATTATCTTACATGGCATGTCAACACAATAATCCATAACCAATTTAGAAATCAAAATTGGGGTGAGTTTATTATGAGCAAGATCTGAGGGCCATATAGCCAGGGAGAGTCCTTTCACAAAGGAATGGAGAACTCCAAAGAAGAGGAGGTGTACAGAGTGGTTATATACCATCAAAGAACATGTATCACATATGATTGGAATGTCCCTTTTACAATAGTCACGAGATTGCCTTGCCAGCACAGCCATTTGCACAGCAATTGATGAACACAGCAGGTAGCAGGTCTGTGGTCTCAAGTGGGTGGTCACAGGGTGAGCACAGCAGGCCAGCAATCAATCCTTGGTTTAGGGAGAGATGCTTACCCTTAAGGCAATGCTGATGTGGGGGAAGTTACATCCTTGTCTTTAAGGGCATTGTTCTTGTCTTTGGGACATAGTAAATGCTTAAAGCAGCTATACAATGCTTGCTCAAAAGCCACGTCAGGCTTTTTTTTTGAAAAACAAGTTCAGGCCAAGTTAGTTTTACATCAGATGGCGTCCTCATATACTCCAGTATATCCTATTGCTTGCCATTTATTTATCAATCATAACAGGCTGGAGATGAGTGCTGTCTTCAAGACCAGGAGGAATTTCATCCACAAAATTTTATAGTGTCACCATGATGATATCATTCTCTGTCATGCTTAATTTCCCCAGCTATTTGCTCACCAAACATGCCAAGACAGCTTTCAAAAATAGTGTTCAAAGTCTTATAATGTATGTGTCTTTTTACGTTCCTATTGTACATTACCTGCAGATTAATAGAATTTCAATAGGATTTTGATGAGCACTCATGCTGCTATACATTCAAGAAAGAACGTGATAGATGCACGTAACTTACCAAATCAGAATTGTATGTAAAAATTGATTCCAGTTTTCTAGCAAATGCATTGTATTCCACTCAATCTATGCCTTCTCCTCTTCCTCCTTGCAATAACACACAAAACCACCAAAATAATAAATGTAACATCTGTCCTGTATCTACTGACTGTCTATGAAAAAAGAGCAGGGTGTGGAATATCTCTTACATATTCCAAGTTGTAAATTATTTTTCTTAACGTTTTATATGTAATATTTTTTCTTAAATGTTACTTATCATTAAACACTCAGCATCTTAGCGTATGCCCTTGTATTCACATAGCATAAACCATTTGTAATAAACTAAAATAATTCATGTGGTATTTACCAAGATGACCTTAACGTCCTCCTCAGCTTGACTAAAATTTAGATGAGTTTCTTCCTGACTATAGACTTCTGATTCCCTTTTACTTAGAGTATTTACTTTAGAAAACTTGTAATTGCAAATTCTTTATCTGCTTCTTTGAAATGTAAATGAATCTTCTCCCAGTCTATTGCCAGTTTTACAACCCACGAATGTCCTTCTCAAAGACCTGGGAGACATCCCATTGTAATGTAATCATCAAAAAAGATGGGATTCTTATCTCCCAGTCTCTGTGTGAGAGCACAAGCCTAACTTTAATAAGCACTAATTAGCAAATACATGGCATAATCACACTGACAGATCTTCTCCCTAACGCTCCTCAGTACTTTTTCATGAGCTCACCCCAGGTCTAAAAATTATACTATATTTGTTTCAGTGGAGTTGAGTTCAGTCTCTCTACTTTAGTGCAATAGTCTCACTCCAAAATGCAATAGTCTTGAATAAAGGCTTTCCTTCCCTATTTAACTGTATCTGGTGCAATTTTTCTTTGACATTATCCATAACTTCTTATAATTTTATTAACATGAAATAAAATAGGTTTTCTACTGTGTGTTGAGAAACAGTAGGAAATCTAGTCTCCATCCATGAAATAATTAACTGCAGTTTTATTCAGTGTCTGACTTTATATATAGTACTATATCTGCGATATTTTGTTCAATTTCCATATTTGACTATTATTTGATTTGGTTATCTTTTTTGATCCCAAATTCTACATTTATTAAAACTGATTACATTATAAAGTGCTTACTGAAGCTAACTCCTAGAAGGACCATGGAAAAGAGTTAAAATACAATCGTGTCAATGAAAGCTTATAAGTTTTACCTAGACAATTAGCTTTCAGAAGAGACATCACAAACGAAACACAATTGATTTATTTTCTTTTGCTGTGGATACTAGCCTAAGTTTGATCTTTAGCCAGAAAAACATAATTTACTTTTAGAAATAGGATTTTCTTCATATTGATGCAATGAGAACGAAAAAAAAAAACAGACCTATATCATTTCCTTAAAAAAGAAAAAGCTGGTCTAGGCTATATGTAAACCAACCTTTACCATACCCTCACCTAGATGATTGACAAAGTATGCCTTTTTGGTTTATATAAAAACCTTACTATCTAAAATCATTACTTAAATACTCAAAAATAGATTTTATTATGCTTTTTTGAAAATACTAAATAAATTTTAAATTGTGCTATACTTACAATGCTCTAAAATATTTAGAGTAGGGCTCTCTATATAATAAGGGGCCAACCCTGTGGTGTAGTGGTTAAGTTCAGTGCATTTGGCTTCTGCAGCCTGACTTCACGGGTTCAGATCCCAGGTACGAACCTACACCACTTGTCAGCAACACTGTGACAGTGACCCAGATACAAAATAGAGGATGATTGGCACAGATGTTAGCTCAGAGCGAATCTTCCTCAACAACAACAACAAAAAAAGAATTGCATTTTCACTTTCCACATATATTGAGTGTGCCAAACAGTATCTTACTGAATATCTTCAGGTGTAACTGGAGAACATAAAGCCTATTGAGATTTTTTTTTTTTTTTGTGAGGAAGATCAGCCCTGTGCTAACATCTATGCTAATCCTCCTCTTTTTGCTGAAGAAGAACGGCTCTGAGCTAACAAATATTGCCCATCCTCCTCCTTTTTTTTCCCCCCCAAAGCCCCAGTAGATAGTTGTATGTCATAGCTGCACATCCTTCTAGTTGCTGTATGTGGGGCATGGCCTCAGCATGGCCAGAGAAGTGGTGCGTCGGTGCGCGCACCCGGGATCCGAACGCAGGCCGCAAGTAGCGGAGTGTGTGTACTTAACCACTAAGCCACAGGGCTGGCCCAAGCCTATTGAGATTTATATCAAAATAAATCATACTTTCTAGTAACAGACAATATTTACTCTTTCAAAGGTGAGGAAAGAAGATAGAGAGGGAAGTCTTATAAACAATTTAGATGAACAATTAAAGATGAAAAGCTGATATTTGAATATTATTTACTTTAAAATAAATTGTCTTATTTTCTTATTCTTCACATAGTATGGAACCCCTTTATTCACTTAAAAAAAAGCAAAAAGCAGAATGTATTTATGTATATATCTCATAGTAAACTTTTAATGCAGCCCTCTGAAGGGAATATATTTTTACACTAGCAGGAAAACAGCAGAATAGAAAAGCAGAAGGACAAAAGGAGAGGAGAGAAGAAAAGAACTAGAATAAAAAAGCTTGAAGCAGGAGAAAGGCTGTGTAAGAGATGAAGGAAAAATAATGTCTTGTCTAATCAGGTCAAAATATCTAATGAATTTTTTTATCCTTAGTGAACCCTATATTTTCACAGAGCACATAATTTTTATTATATTTATCCTCTTCATGTGGAGAACATGTTTTCCCCTTCTGCTTTAATGAAACTTTGATTGACAGCATTATGTTTTTTCTCTTGTTGACCAGTCTCATAAACTTACCTTCTAATATTTGCTTTTCTTTAGGGAAGAGGAAAATTTCTACATTTCTACCTGATCAGATTATTGCTCTAGGAACTAACTTCTTTCATTTGTAAGTTAAGTGATTTACACCTGCATCTTTTTACTAGTTTTTTTGGTATGCTGTCATTCTCGTTTCATATGATGTAGTAAATGGGTGACCTAGAAGCAATATACATCAGACCTTACCTCAAATTTAACATTTAAAACAAGAGTAACCTCATGGTGCATTTATATATAATATATATATATAATTTTATATACCAATATATATATGTTTTGATAATTTTTTCCATCAAAAAATAATATGCAGATATTTTGAGTTTTTTTCCTTTTTTCCTCTCTGTAATGTAATGTAGTATAAGCCAGGTAAGTGCTGGAATACAGATAAGGGGAGGAGGATATATACACACACACACACACTGTGTGTGTGCACATGACAATATCTTAAGTATTATGTAAACATTCCTCACTGGATAAAATAGAGGGAGATAGACTAAGAAATTATAATCTTCCAACTACCAAGATTTAAAGAGCTATCATTTATCTCATATGTGACTGGTATTGAATATCAATCTATGCATTAGATAGGCTTAACCATATTTCTCAATAGTATGTGTAATAGGTGTTGATGGTACAGAGTAGAATAGCTTTTTGACACTAAATTACTTATGTCCAGTATAATCATTCAGACTCTGGCTGTTCAAATGCTTATCCCAAGAGAGATGACTTTACTCTTGCTAGTAAATGAAATTGACGGAAGGATTGCAGAAGGAAATAAAATATGGGGCATTCCAGTTTCAGTGTCTAAAATAGTCTTCTCATTTCGCTTAAGAATTTTCAGATCTGTAGGGTGATTGAAAAGCTTAAAAATTTGAAAATGTGAATGCTAGTTCTGTTTCAACCTGTACATTTTAAACATGCACTTAGTAGTGAAATGAGTTTATAGGAAAAAATACAGGAAAGTCTGTGTAATTTCTCATGATAAGATTCTTGAATGAATTTGGAGGAATGCAAATGAATCAAAGTTTTTAAATCATTCAAAATCTTGACTGAATATTTAGAGGTTGGAGTTTAAATATCTCTCCAGACACAGAGAGCTTTTGAAATTTAGGAGTTGGTTGAGTATCTTAATTTCTTAAAATAATCTGTGGTTGTAAATAAAGGACAATTATGTGGATATTAGAAGATGACAATAATTACTGGAGATTAAATTTCCAGCGAGGATTCCTGTAATTATTTAAGACTTAACCTTTAGAATAGTTAATGAGTATACTGAAGGAGAAAGTTAATATTAATGGAAGAAAAATATTATCTAGTACCTGATGGTGAGCATTACGGATGTTGAAGATTAATGTCAAGGAAAATACTTACTAAAATATTTGTTTTTTTAAAAAACAAACAATGTGTTATATATTGAAAATAAATTTAATATCATCGCTTCATTTACTTAGAATTTATTTCATTTTCACATGTCACCAATATTCTTCTTCTTTTGATTTTTTTCAAGCATTTAAAAATGAACAACCACTTGTAGATCATGGGCCCCATGTACAAAAACAGCTCTGATTTGGCAGGCCTGATTTGGCCTGAGGGGCAGTTTGCTAATCTCTGTCCTATACAATAGGTCCCCCATTAAACAAAAAATCATGAGGCATACAAATAGGTAAGAAAAAAACAGTCTGAAGAGACAAATTAATCATCAGTACAAGAGTCAAATATAACATATATGTTGGAACTATCAGATAGGGATAAATAATATGTTAAAGACGCTAATGGAAAAAGAAGATAAGCAAGATCACATATGTTTTCAGCACAGAGATTAAAGCTATAAGAAAGAACCAAATATAAATGCTAGAAATCAAAAACACGTTAATAGAGGTGAAGAATGCTTTGAGGCATCATCAGTAGACCCAAAGCAGTTGGGAAAGAATTAGAGAGCTTGAAAATAGATAAATAGAAATTACTCCAATTGAAAGGAAGTGAGAAAAAAAGAGTGAAAAAAACAAACCGACAGGAACAAATGAACAGAACATTCAAGAGCTGTAGGTCAATATCAAACACTCTAACGTACGCATTTTTGGAATCCGTAAAGAAGAAGAAAAAGAATAGGACAGAAGAAATATTTGAAGAAAGAATGGGCAAGAATATTCCAAAATTATGACAGATAGGAAGGTTAGAAAACATTAAGCAAAATTAAAACAAAAACAAATACAGACAACACTTAGCCATATTTAAACTGTTGAAAGCCAAAGACAAAGAGAAAATTTTGAAGACATCCAGAAAAAAATAGATACATTACCTACAGAGGAACAGAAGTAAGAATTAAAGCCAACTGCCTGTCAGAAACTATGTAAGGAGACGATAAAGGTTATTAATTTACATATTGCCTATGGCTGCTTTCATGCTATAAATGGCAGAGTTGAGTGGTTGCAAAGTCTAAAAACCTAAAAACCGGTTAAAAGTAGAAGGATGAAGAAAGAAATGCCATCCTAACACTACCTAAAAGAAAGATAAGAGTAGCTATTTATTTTCAAAGTAGACTACAGAATATGGAATTGTCAGAGATAAAGAGGGAATTGCAAAATTGTAAAAGTACCAATTATCTAAGAAGACATAGAACTGTCCTAACTGCATATAAATCTAACAGACTTTCAAAATACACGAGGCAAAATATGGTAGATCTGAAGGGAGAAATAGGTAACTCCACAATTATAGTTAAAGACTTCAACATTTCTCGCTCAATAATTGATACAGCTAGTAGGCAGAAATTTAGTAGGGAAATAGATGACCTGAATAACACTATCAGACAACTTGACCTGTTTGACATTTATAAAACACTCCATGCGACAAGAGCAGAATACACATTTTTCTCAAGTACGCTTGTAACATTATCCAATATAGACCATATTCTGGGCCATAAAATAAAAATTAACAAATTTTTTAAAATAGACGTCATGCAAAGTATGTTCTCAGATCATAAAAGAAACTAGAAGTCAATAAAATATTTGGAAAATCCCGAAATATTTCTAAAATAAACAACACACTTCTAAAATTTAAAGGTCTGATAGGAAGTCTCAAGGGAAATTACAAAATATTTCAGACGAATTAAAAATTAAAAAAAATAAAAAAAATCACACTTAGTGGGTATAGCTAAGTAGTGCTTAGAGGGAAACTTCTATCATGAAATGTTTATATAAGAAAAGGAAAAGACTTAAAATCAGCAAACTGGGATTTCCACCTAAGAATCTATAGAAAAAAGGCAAAATTAAATCAATCCAAGCAAGAGGAAGGAAATAATAAAACTTAGAGCAAAAATCAGTGGAATTGGAGATTGAAAGACAATTTGAGAAAAATAAATGAAATGGCAGACTGGTTCTTTCAAAAGATCAATAAAATCGATAAACCACTTACCAGATAGCTAAGAGAGAAAACACAGATTACCAAGTCATGATGAAAGAGAGGCATCACTACTGATCCCACAGACATGAAAAGGATAATAAGGTAATACTATGAAAATTCTGTATCCATAAATTTGACAACTTAGATGAATTGGACCAATCACTTGAGGGACTTAAACAATATAAGTTCACTCAAAAAGAAATAAATAACTTGAATGGTGTTTATGTCTATTAAACATTTTTGAATTTGTAGTTAAAAACCTGCCAAAAACCAAATCTCTAACACCAGATGGTTTTATTGGTGAATTCTAAGAGACTTTTTACAAACCAACTTTAGTAATTTATATTTTTACTTATCGTAAATCACTCATCTCAGGTACACAGTATTATGATTTTAATTAGTTTGCCTACCAGTGAAATAATAAACATAAATTAGTTTTAAAATATATTTATCATCCTGTGCTGATAAGATTGAATAAAAAATATGAATTCTATACAGTCTGATTGTACAAAATGCTGGCATGTATATTGAGCAACTAGAAGTCTGATATTATGTTAGATAGAGAATGAGAAAGAGTGCAGATACTCTGAAAACAGTTTGGTAGTTTTTTTATAAAGTTGAATATACACTTAACCATATAACCCAGCAAATGCATACTTGCTACTTTTAATCTTAAGGAAATGAAAATTTACATCGACTCCAAACATCTACATAACTAGTCCTAGGACCTCCTTTTAAAAAAAAAAAAAAAAATTCTTTAGCTTTTAGAGCAATTTTAGGTTCACAGCAAAGTTGAAAGTAAGGTGCAGAGATTTCCCATATTTGCTCTGCCCCCACACCTGCATAGCCTCCTCCATTTTCAGCATCATTCACCAGAGTAGTGCATTAATTACCCTTGATGAATATACATTGACACGTTTAATCACCCAAAGTCTGTAGTTTACTTAGAGTTCACTTTTGGGGGTTGTGCATTCTATGGGTTTGTACAAATGTATCATGACATGTAACCATTGTTATATCATACAGAGTATTTTCACTGCCCTAAGAATCCTCTAGGCTCTTCCAATTCATCCCTCTCCCATCTTACCTCTGGCAACCACTGATCTTTTTTACTGTGTTCATAGTTTTGCCTTTTTCAGAATGTTGGATAGTTGGAATCATACCATACAGTATGTAGCCTTTTTAGATTAGCTTCCTTCAATTAGTAATGTGCCTTTAAGTTTCCTCCATGTTTTTTCATAGCTTCATGGCTCTTTTCTTTTTAGTGCTGAATAATATTTCATTGTCTGAATGTACCACTGTTTATTTATCCATTCATCTACTTAAGGACATTTTGGTTGCATCCAAGTTTTGGCAATTATGAATAAAGCTGCCATAAGCATGCATACAGGTTTTTGTGTGGACATTAGTTTTCAATTCATTTGAGTAAATACCAAGGAGCAGGATTGCTGAATCATATGGTAAGAATATGTTTGGTTTAGTAAGAAGCTGTCAAACTGCCTTCCAAAGTGACTGTACCATTTTGCGTTCCTACCAGCAATGAATGCGAGTTCCTATTACTCTACATCCTCGCCAGTGTTTGATGTTGTCAGTGTTCTGGATTTTGACCCTTCTAATAGGTGTATAGTAGTATCTCATTGTTGCTTTAATTAGTATTTCGCTAATGACATATCATCGTGGAACATCTTTTCATATGCTTATTTTTCATCTGAATATATTCTTTAGTAAGGTGTCTGTTAAGGTCTTTGGTCTATTTTTTAATCAGGCTGTTTTCTTACTGCCGAGTTTTAAGTGTCCTTTGTATATTTTGCATAATAGCCCTTTATCAAACGTGTTTTTTTGGCAAATATTTTCTCTCAGTCTGTGGCTTGTCTTCTAATTATTTTGATATTGTCTTTTGAAGAGTAGACATTTTTAATTTTATTGAAGTCCTGCTTATCTACTACTTCTTTTATGGATTGTGTCTTTGGTGTTGTATCTAAAAAGGTATCACCATATCCAAGGTCATCTAGGTTGTCTCCTCTGGTATTTTCTACGTGTTTTATAGTTTTGCTTTTTAAATTTAGGTCTAAGATACATTTTGAGTTAATTTTTGAGAAGAAGATAGGTTCCCTGTCTAGATTCACTTTTTTGTATGTGGATGTCCATTTGTTCCAGCACCATTTGTTGAAGAGAGAATTTTTGCACCATTGTATTGCCTTTGCTTCTTTGTCAAAGATCAATTGACTATATTTATGTGGATCTGTTTCTGGCCTCCATATTGTGTTATATTGATCTATTTGCCTGTTTTTTCACCAATGCCACACAGTCTTGATTACTATAGCTTTGTAGTAAGTTTTGATGTTGGGTAACATCTCCAACTTTGTTCTTCTCTTTCAATATTTTGTTGGCTATTCTGGGTCTTTTGCCTCTGCATATAATCTTTAGAATCAGTTTGTTGATATCTATAAAATAACTTGCTAGGATTTTGATTGGAATTGCATTGAATCTATAGATCAAGTTGGGAAGAACTGACATCTTGCATCAGTGACTGGTCAACCTGGCATGATAAAGTCCTAGACTCCTCCCAAATCAGGAAAATTACGTTGGGCTATCCCAGCTGAGAGCTTCTTATGAGGTTGACTGAGACCTTAGGAGGGACTACATTACAGCTAAACTTTTCTCTCTGCTCATTTTTACTTACTTGCCTTCCTTTCCAAACGTGTGGATCCATAACACTCTACATGCTAATTTGTCTCAGAGGTCACTTTTCCAAGACACAGTTTGAAACAGAGATTGTCAAAACAGCAGGTCAGCATCTCAGATTCTAGTTTAACTATTTTGGAATGGCTAAGCGAAGGTGGCTGGGTTTCAGCCTTCTCTTTCTAGTCTTGGTCTTTAAATCTTACACTGTCTTATCAGCTTCCCAATACCTTCAAACAAAAATTTAAAGTATATTATTCAGCTCTTCTAACTAGTAGTAGGAGGGCTGGTCAGAATTACCTAATCTTCCATTTCCATAAAAGCATTCTTTTTTTTCAACAACGTAATTTAAAATTTAACTCTAATATTACGTATTTTTAGATTACACAGTGTGTATTGGTGCCATTGTAAACCCTGCAGTGGATAAAACATAGATCTGATTAATGTCTAATATTCTTACGAATGTTCTCAATAACATTTTATCAAAGATATTTTTATTTTATTCTAATATGAATGATTATTTAAAAATAGTATACTTGATTGTAAAATAATAATATTTATTTCCAAAAGGAATCCTAAAAACCTTTTAAATAATTCTATATAAGAATTCAGGTCACAATTTAATATGTATATATATATTAAAATAAAAATATATGTATATATATATTCTCTCTCTCTGTAGTTATGATGATCTTTCTTCATTTTCACATCTCGGATTTAAAACATTATCCATATTGTCTTCCTTAAGGCCCTAATGTAAGTAAAATAGGAACTGTTCTGTTCATATTGGCTGCTTTGAGATTTAGTTATCTATTTTTCTCATATTCATGTCCAGCAAAATCTAAGCTTAAAAGTAAAAATTGCATTTGATTTTACAGTTTGGTGTCATTCTTTAATCAATAAGCTGTTTCTATAAAACTTAAATCATTTTTGAATCATTAGGCCATTGTTCTTGGGATGAGATAACTGTCACAAATCCAGCACTTTTCTTCCTATAGAATTTTAGTCTCTCTTTTTTGAGTTTTTTAAAAACATGTTGGCATGTATATTTCTGTTTCTTCAATTTCCTCTAACTGCCCAACTGCTATACCCTGCCTTTCCATAGACATACATTATTATCTAAAATTGAGTTTGAAAAGAAGTAACTGATTATATATCATGTCTTTATAAGCTGAGTTAAAAGGCAGTGACCGATTATATGAATGTCAAGGAGCATCATATATTTTAATTAACACTTTTTACAAAAGCATTATAAATATTGAAAATGATCATGGATAATTTACCTACCAAACAATAGTGCTTTATTCTTGCTAATGTTGCTAGTAGTCATAATGCAACAGAAATTCATTTAGAGACTTGGACAGGTTAGGAACAGGAACATGTCTTTTTATTTAAGTATACCATTGTAAATATTAATGAGTTTTGAGGATGTTTTCTATATGTTTGTATTTCTCCATATCTACATAAAAATTTGCATTGCATGTTGCATGTATCACCCAGACTTGTTTAAATAGATATATGGGGAGCTTTTTTCCTAGTCCTCAACCAAGGTGGAATTATCCCTTACATATTGACTCCCTGCCACATTTCAGAGACCATGGCATAAACATCCAGACTTCATGACATTTAATAGCAATAATCTGTCATACAGTTTCTTTTTGGTTAAATTCCAGTAAATAAGTGCTACCATCCCTAAGAATAAACAACAGTAAATTTAATGTTATAATACATATATTTATTTCATAATTGGGTTTCATAATTTTTGTAGGTCAAACTACTTGTAATAAACTTTAAGAAGTTTATTATAGGGGCCGGCCTGGTGTCGCAAGCGGTTAAGTGCGTGCGCTCTGCTGCGGCAGCCCGGCATTCGCCGGTTCGGAACCCCGGGCGCGCACCGACACAGCGCTTGTCAAGCCATGTGTGGCGGCTTCCCATATAAAGTGGAGGAAGATGGACACGGATGTTAGCCCAGGGCCAGTCTTCCTCAGCAAAAAGAGGAGGATTGGCAGATATTAGCACAGGGCTGATCTCCTCACAAAAAAAAAAAAAGTTTATTATAGAATGACATAAAAAAAACTCCACTAGGAGAGAACATGTCAAACTTTTTAAAGTAAATATTTTAATCATACAAAGAAATAATTACCATGTCACATGGATACTAATACAAGAATACTTGAAGTGAATACATTAAATTTTCAAAATTTTATATTTTAATGGTTTTAACTTCAAGACCTGTAATTTAGTAAGTGAAGCCCAATTTTTTTTGTGGAAAAAATCCTCCATATTGGTATTTATTTTATATCCCCATGTTGGTCCTTATACTATAAGAGGAATAATTGAGCAGGCCGTTAGGTCCCAGAATTGAGTTTCCATTGTAGGTTTTATTAATTTTGTGATCTTGAGTAATTCTGAGTCTTTTTTTCCTTTATAAGATGAAGATAGAGTCTGTTATATTTTTTCTAAAAGATTTTGTGGAGACCAAATGAAATAAAGTATAAAAAGTTCTGTAATTGTTAGATACTACTTTACTAAGTAATTTTATCAATAATATGTTTCCATTATCCTTAATAACTTCTGTATTATAAAAATTACAAAAATGAGGCAATTTAGAATACATTTAGTGTAAGATCTTGTTCTTAATATATTGATTTTATTTTCATTGTATTGCTTGAATTTAGTGAAATTTCATGCCTCAATAGTTATTTTTGAAGGAAAATATACAAGCATTGAATTAAATTCAGAAGTATTTACTGGGCCGGCCCCGTGGCTTAGCGGTTAAGTGCGCGCGCTCCACTACTAGTGGCCCGGGTTCGGATCCCGGGCGTGCACCGACGCACTGCTTCTCCGGCCATGCTGAGGCTGCGTCCCACATACAGCAACTAGAAGGATGTGCAACTATGACATACAACTATATACAGGGGCTTTGGGGGAAAAAAGAGGAGGATTGGCAATAGACGTTAGCTCAGAGCCGGTCTTCCTCAGCAAAAAGAAGAGGATTGGCATGGATGTTAGCTCAGGGCTGATCTTCCTCACAAAAAAAAAGTATTTACTGAAGGTCCATGAGGCTCTGTGGAGAGAAAAAAAAAACTGAATAATGGGTTCCTACCTTCAAAAATCACTGAATAGACTAGGGAAGTGCTGATGGAGAAGACAGATATGTCAGTAAATAATTGTAATAATAGATTCAAATGAAAGAATTGCTAAATAAGAGTATATGACGTCTACTGTAATACCACTGAGTAAGGAAACGTTATTTTTGAGCATTAGAACTAAAGGAATATTTCCTAGATGTTATAAAAATTTACCTAGATTTTGAAAATTAAAAAAAAATAGAAGAGAGCACAGAAGAGAGGCAAGGGCAGTCCATCATGAAAGAGTAATTCTTTAATGAAGGCAGGAAGTTACAAAAATGCTTATCCAGAGAAGAGCAATTCTGGTGTAGTTGGAGAGAGGGTATGGGTTGCAGCACAGTGTGGAATAGCTTCAGAGATATGGTTTATGTCAGTCTGGTAGATGGCTGTACATGTCTTCTCGAGGATTATGAACATTTTTCTATAAAGAATGGAGAGCTATTGAGAATTTAAAAAATGAGATGTGGGTTTTTATTTGTTTCTTGGTAAGTAACTGTCAAACCTGGGTCAATAAAAAATTGGCAAATGGAATATTTGGATAAATAAAGTTAAGTGAGGAAATTATTACTATAAATGAGTTGTGAAATAATGAGATCTGAATTAGGATTTAACAGAAATACATACTTGAGTAATATACATTGTGGAACTGATGTCTGACTGGACTGGAGTGGGGATGAAAAAGAGCATTTGAAAGTATCTTTGAAATTGTACTTCAGTAAGAAAATTTTAAATGATATAAGAAGTTAATAAAGAGGAAATTTGGGACAAGGAGAGGAGGAGGGATGGTTAAAAGTATCACTCAGTGATTCATCACACAAGTATTTAAAGCACTCCTAATATGTGCCAGACACTTTATCAGGCCTTGGGGATAGACAGAGAAGTGTCAGGACTGCTGTTAGATGTATCTCTGTCTTCTGCTGTGTTCTCATTGCCTGAAATGGGATGACCAGGACAGGACTCAGTGGCCTTATTTAATAGTTGATAGAGACCCAGCAATAATGACCAATGTCAGTTAGTGACCAGAGGCTTCACTTCTTCTTGCCCCATCCCCGTGTTCCCATGCTACATAGGCCTCAGGAAAGAAGCTACAAACATGGATGTTATTAACTCCCCTGTAAAGTTTGCGAGTGGGAACACAGAGACAGATAACAATCAGTTTTATGGGAAAAAAATAGCCTACATTTTTAAGATGTAACATAGTAATTTTTACCTGTTACGTATTTTAAACCTAAATTACTCTTTGATTTGACATTTTCCGTATCTGTCTTCTGAATATGGGACTTTTATCATTTTACATGAGAAACAAATGTTAAAACCTATTTTTATGGTATTATTATGAAAGCACAAGGCATCACATAAAATATATAATGGGAATGTACCTTATAAGATGAGTGTTGAAAATGCTTAATTCTTTTTTTCTCTCAATTTTAAATTCTATCAAATAAAATAATATTGTGCCAGAGAGAATATATGTAAGATAATGTGTTATATTAGTTTGCTCAGGCTGCCATAAAAAAGATGCCATACACTGGGTGGCTTAAAGGACAGACATTCATTTTCCTCTTGTTTTGGAAGCTAGATGTTTAAGATCAAGGTTCCAACTGATTTGGTTTCTGGTGAGAGCTCTCTTTCTGGCTTTCAGGCAGCCACCTTCTCCCTCTATCCTGACATGGCCTTTCCTCGGTGTGTGCACCCACAAATACACAGAGAGGGAGATTGAGACAACACTCTCTATGTCTCTTCTTCGAAAAACAGGAATCCTATGGGAGCAGGGCCCCACCTTTATGACTCATTTAACCTTAGTTATTTCCATAGAGGTCCCATCTCCAAATTCAACCACACCGAGGGTTAGAGCTTTAACATATGTATTTTGGGAGGATACAAACATTCAGTTCACAACATGTGTCTTGAAAGTGAATAATTATCTGTGTTGAAGTGATTAATCTATAGTGAGAATTATTCATTTTTAATAATTTCACTATAGTGTTCTCCAGAAGGTCTATCTTCTTGAAATTTCTTTTTCTTTACAGTGTGTTAAATATTGATGGCCACTATATCACATTGTTATTCCTAGAAGAATATTAAATATAAAATTGTGTTTTATTTTCTTCATCATAAGTTTGGAAATAAAATATACTTTCCTAAACTCAACTCATATTGATAAGTGATTATACTACACTGTGATGCTGTATGTGCCCATGTACTCATGGATCTTCCCATAGCAATGCAAAGTGAAGACATGATTCTTCTTCCTCAGGTAACCTGTGACACAGTGGGGACCTGAAAGGTTTACAAAGACAATTAGTTATGAGGGCAGCAGTATCATCAAAACAAATTCAAGAAGAACATATGCTCTCAAGGATGCTCATTTTTGTTTTTGTTTTTCCAATGGGAGTAGTTTACATGGAAGAAAAGATAGGCATTTAAATGAAAGTAAAGCCAAATGTAAAATTTAGGTGGTAGTTCATTGTCAGTCTGAGATCAATGAAAGCTTTATCTAGAAAGGGATTCAAAGAAAACAGAAGTCAAGAAGGAGGAAATAAGATGCAAAACAAAAACAAAAACGTTTACTAAGTTGAGCTATAAGAAGCCAAAAGAAAGTCAGAATCAATAGTCAGATGGCAAGCACAGAAGTCTGATTTTAGCAATGAAATTAATTACTTATGACAAATTTCTCTAGATTACAAGAGTGAAGCGATTGTCTTGGAATCAGTCCTGTCAATAACCATACACAGCTATGATAATAATAATAGTATAATATGATTGAATCTGGTGCCAAGCCAGGAATTTCCTGCTTAACCCCCGAAACTAAAGCAACAACTGAGAATAAAAGCCACTAGTGCACTACATTCAATGATTGACCAGCTCCTGAGTGTCACCACCCTTAACTAGAACCTCACTGCCTTAGTTTTCTCATTTGAGCAGATTTGGTGCTCCAGGCTCCCACTTTCCGTTACTGATATAGGAGGAGTACTTGATGCAAAGACAGGATGTCCCCTGGGGGAGCTCAGTGTTTATGTAGTCATTTCCTTCTTTCATTTTGGGAGGAGGGATAGATCGCTGAGTAGTTGCAACCCCCAAAGCAAGCTAAGGAGGATCCAAGAGAATCTCTTAAAAGTTAGGGGAAATTTGATAGAAAGAGAGATTGACATCTAAGTCCTTGAGTGACTGGCTGCTCAGTCACCATGCTTACAACCATCCTTTGTGGTACAGAAGTGGGAAAAGGCTTAGAGACAAAAGATATGATGGGGGCCGGCCTGGTGGCATAGCGGTTAAGTTTGCGCACTCTGCTTCAGTGGCCCAGGTTCAGCGGTTCAGATCCTGGATGCGGACTTAGACACCGCTCATCAAGCGATGCTGAGACAGCATCCCCCATAGAGCAACTAGAAGGATGTACAACTATGACATACAACTATCTACTGGGTATTTGGGGAGGAAAAAAAAGGTAGGATAGTATATCCAGGTAGAGAAGGGAAGGTGCCACACCTTCAAGCTCATAGTTTATGAAAGGTACGGAATGTGGGGCCCATATTTGCACACATGTTCCAGAAATGGGCAGTACAGGAGGTACTCAGTGAATTGGCAGCTGCACATTTTCCTATAACAACCACAGTGTGGTAGAAGGGTTAGGCAGATGAGAGAAAGAAGGTAAGTGGCCACAGGACTTGCAGAAGAACTATTTTTACCTAAGATAGCTGCTGGGAATTAGAAGGGAATGCTTAATCAAAAAGGCTACTACCAGTGGATGCCAAGCCTTCTGGCAATGAACCATATAATGAGCAGTGATCCCAACAGACTTTACTACAACCTCATGACAGCATTCATTTAAGGAATCATGTCATACCAGTCACACATAAGCAGATAAGATAAGCAAGGAAATAATATGTATATTGGTCTTTCTTGAAGGTTACCCCTCCAGAATCATATAAATAGTAGTATCGTACCTTAATTACTTGATTTGGGGAAGGGAAAGCAAGAATCTGTTAGGTTTCCCCTTTACTTTTCCATTGGTGGTTAAGGGATTACCACTCTTTGAAAATATTAACTTCCCAAATAGGCCAATATTTTATAAATTTAAACGCCCCTTTATGTCATCTTAAAATTCATCATACCAATTAGGACTTTCTTCTTCCTGGTGTGTATATGGGATGGAGTGGGGATAGGGCATATACAAAGTAATGCCAGCTGCTGCAAAAAATAACTCCACAAAAACTCCGTAAGTCCGCTAAGATCCAAAACAGGTCTGCTTAATTGGTAGGAGGCTTTTCTCTAAGGAATGAGTAAGATACTCAGTATTAATGCTTCTTTAGCTCCTCCATCCAATACGACTTAAAAGTTCTCAGTACTGGGCCAGCCCCATGGCTTGGCGGTTGGGTGCACGCTCCGCCACAGGCGGCCCGGGTTCGGAACCCCAGGCGCGCACCTGCGCACCATTTCTCCGGCCACACTGGGGCTGTGTCCCACATACAGTGGCTGGAAGGATGTGCAACTATGACATACAGCTATCTACTGGGGCTTTGGGGAAAAAAGGAGGAGGATTGGCAATAGATGTTAGCTCAGAGCCAGTCTTCCTCAGCAAAAAGAGGAGGATTAGCATGGATGTTAGCTCAGGGCTGATCTTCCTCACAAAAAAAAAAAAAAAGTTCTCAGTACTGTTTTTCATAGAGCTGGCTGGCAGAAAAGGAAATAGTATGATCAAATGTGGAAGATCATAGTAGGCCATATGCTAAGTGGGACACATCATTTGTACTCATATTCCAATGGCTAGAATTAAGTTACATGACCACATCCAAGTGCAAGGGATGCTGAAATTTCTATCCACCTATGTGCCAAAGAAGAGGAGGAAAAGAATAGATGATCAGCTATTCAGTTTCTTCTCTGGTTTGCCAGTTTGGCTTTCTGGCAAGTTTATTTCCCGTACAGATGACAGTCACTTTATTCTCAAGAAATTCAATCCGAATAATCAGAATATTATCAATCAGAATAATCTAGGTTATGCCCACTAACAACCAAGACAATGTTTCAGTGGCTTAATGCCACTTAAATTTATTTCTTAGTCACGATACGTGCCCAACACAGTTCAGCTGAGAGACTCTGATTATAGTGATCACTTAGGGAGGCAGCTGGATGAAAGCTCCAACATGGCACATGGTTCTGTGCTTACCATGGCAGGAGGAGGAGAACAAGGAACTCAACTTCTGCCAACATTTCATTGGCTAAAGCAAGCTACTTGTTAATACCATCTTCCAAAATTATAGAGAAGTATGTGTCCAAAAGAAGGAGAAATGCAATATACGTGTTAGATCTTAATGACCTTTCCACAACTCAAGGCTTTACGTTCACTTCCAAGTCTCCAGCAACTGTGCAGTCCTCTTCATCAGGTCACTGTTTGTATGGGTCCTCATGGTTGTCAAGTTATAAACTAAAAAGAAAAGTTGTTTGCCCTATTCATCCAGTATATAATGGTGAACAAGGAGAAAATGACCACTATAAACACTCCTTTCAGAAAGGTGGAGATAGGAAATCACACACAGCAATCACTGGTTTATAAAAGTCATGAAATCATACTGGATAGCCTTTGAAAAAGCTTCCTTCCCTGTGAATGGGAGAAGTTCCTTAATTAGATTCTGCTCTTTGGGAGGAGGAGACTTTGTCGAGTCTCTTCAATGTCCTGTGTGTAAGAGTGTGTGTGTGTGTGTGTGTGTGTGTGTGTGCCTACCTTTGTGAAGTCCTCCCTTGTTCATCATCCTCTGTGGAATCATGTAAAATTGTTATTGGGAAGTATGTTCTCATTAGGGCCTGCACAGCTTTCACTGCTTATATCTTGCTATTAAAAGTTTGGGAGCAGAAGAATGGTTTAATACTTGATAGACAAAGCCACTGTTACATTAGGATCTTGCTGTCCTTAGTAAAACAATTTTCAAAAAAGAAAAAAATTAGCAGACTTCTGCTCTATTTGCTTCTAGAAATGTCTGTGTTCCAGTAATCACACTCAAGGGTTTTTTCCTAGACATATGTCTTAAGCTGGCTTTTTTATCCTCAGCCTCTTCAGATCTATTCATTTTCTTTCAGCATGAGGTTATTTGAAATTATAGGCTTGGGTGGGAAAGAAAAACCCTCAGTTTGTACATTGTCACAAGGCTAAATGACCTTGTTTAATGTGAAACTTAATGGACATTTATCACCCTAACAACTTTTGTCTCATTTACTGGATTGTGAGGCCTTGACACAGCTAGGTTTTCCAATCTGGCAAAGCCACACATTTCTGGACCTTATTTATTCTTTTACATTTCTGCCTGAAAACTGTCAATGCTTCCCTGTGCCTGAGCTCATCTTTCTTGTTTAGTACTCTAGTAAAAGCAGAAAATAAATGCCAACAGATGCTGTCATTCCATTTCTTTCCAAACACTTCCCACAGAGCTGCAGTCTTGTTAGGGACATGGACTGCCTTCCAAGTTATCAGTCATAGCAGTTTTGCCAACTGTGTTGTCTCTGAATAAAAAGGGTCTTTAGTTTTAACTGCTGACATCAATTTCCTCACAGATCACTACGAAATTGCTTAGCTAATTATATCTATTATCAGTTACAACAGTACCCCAACCATCAAATAATTTCTGTACTGGTTAAAGAAAGTCTAAAGTTTGAAACAAATAGCTCCAATATGCATAATACAAACTGTATTATGTATACAAATACATAAGTACAAACTGCACAAAATTGCTGTCTTACTAATATAATGTTTCAAATGCATATTCCTAGTCTGTAGCCTATTCTTTAAAAATCTGTTTATAATTCCTCAGGCAGCCCAGAGTATTTAAGCTGATACGTATGCATAAATCTTATCTCTTTTCCACACAAAACACAATACAATACAATGAAGCTTTTCTCCCACCCATCTCCTTTGGGCTGTTGTTGGCAAATGTTACATTTCTATATGTTCTAGCCCTAACAATATATTATATGCATATGGTTTTATGCAATTGTTAAATTAGTTACAAGAAAAATGAGTAATAAAAATTCTTTTATATTGTCTTATATAATTACCTTCACTGTTGCTCTTTGTTTTTTCATGTGGGTTCATATTACTGTCTGGGGTCACTTTCTTTCAGCCTGAAGAGCATCCTTTAGTATTTCTTATAAGGTAGATATGCTAGCAACAAATTATGTAAGTTTTTATCTATATGGAAATGTCTTTATTTTGCCTTCATTTTTTAAAAATAGCTTTTCTGAATATAGAATTCTGTTTGACAAGTGTCCTTCTTTTTCTTCTTTGAGCACTTTCAATATGTTATCCCACTGCTTCCTGATTTCCATTGTTTCTGATGAGAAATCAGCTGTTAATCTTAGTGGGGTCCACTTGTAAGTGAGCAACCATCATTCTCTTGTTACTTTCAAGATTTTCTCTTTGTCTTTGTCTTTGTCTTTCAGCACTTTTACTATGATGTTTCTATTTATGGATATCTGCATTTATCCTACTTGGACTTTCTTGAAGTTCCTGGATGTATAGATTAATGTTTTTCAATAAATTTGGGAAAGTTTCAGCCATTATTTCTTTAACTATCTTTCTGCACTTTTCTTTCTCTCGTCTTTGGTACTTCCATTATATACGTATTGTGTGCTTAATGGTGTCCCACATTTTTTGAATTTCTGTTCATTTTTCTTCATTCTTCTTTCTCTCTGTTCCTCAGATTGCATAATCTTTATCAACCTATTATCAAGTTGACTAATTCTTTCTTCTGTCAGTTCAAATCTACTGTTAAGCCACTCTAGTAAAATTTTTTATTTGTTATTATACTTTTCGACTCCATAATTTCCATCTTATTCTTTTGAAGTATAATTTCTCTTTATAGATATTCTCTGATACAGCATTGTCATTATACTTTTCTTTACCTGTTTAAACGTGGTTTCCTTTATTTCTGTTAGCATATTTATACTTGCTACTTTAAAGTCTTCCTGTTGAATCCAACATTGGGTGACTCTAGCAGATAGTTTCTGTTTCCTGCTATTTTTTTTGTTATATCTGGGTCATACTTTCCAGGTTCTTTGCATATCTCATTTTTTATTGTTGTTATTGGAAACCAGGCATTTTATGTAATATATTATAGGAACTCTGGGTACTGTTCCTCCCCCTGATCTGGACTTTATTATTGTTATTTGTTTAATTACTTGTTTAGTGATTGACTAGATCATTCTGGTGAGATCTATCCCAACTGCACCCCCCACCCCTACACCTATGAACCCTCTGATGTTGTTCCTAAGGGATGTATCCTTGGGTGTTCCCACAGTCACTGTAGGATGACAGTGATTTTGGCAGAGCTCTCTTTGTCTGTTTTTCTCTGGTCACACTAATGCTGGATGATTTTTGTATTGTTTTCAATAATATCCTGGGGTATACTTTTCTTCACAGACTAATCCAATCAAATTCAGGTTTCTTACAATGGAGAGTTCCAGAGATAAGTGTTTGAGATTTGTTCTGACCTCAGGAGCGCTCTTTCCAGCTATGTCTTTCTCTATTACTCTCTGAAAAACTAGCAGTCCTACAGTTCAGCCTATATCTCTGATGAATCTATCAATTCCTCCCATACCTTTTACAACAACTTCCACTGTTTTTGAGAGCACCTTTAGGTGTGAACTTATGCACACTCTGTGGCAAATGAAATCAGCTCTTTTGGAGAGACGTTGCAGCTCTCTATTCTATGGCTGCTTCTCCTCCCAGGCAAAATCTCTGACCATAGCACTGGTGCTGGGGGTGGGGAAAATCACATCCTTCTCTATAAGTGACACCTCTACTTAAGGCACTGAGTGCTCAGTGGATGGGGGAAAGCAGGTGTAGGACTCCTCAGTTTGTCTGTCTTAGCACGGGACTCCCACGCGATGAGCCAAGGCAAGGGTAATCAGGAACCTGTAGCACTCCACCTTAGGTAGAATTTCTGTTACACAAATAGAGGATGGGCAGAATTATGGAGTCGTCACTTCTTGATTTTATTCCCTAGATCCTAGCCTCACCAATAGGTAGCTGAAGGCAGGATTCAAAATGCTGGTGTCCTGTTCCTCCTGAACAGATAGTCCTCTGACTGAGAGCTTAGGGGAGAGGGAGCTCTGTCTTACTGGCTGTACAGTCTGGAGTAGGGTCGTCACCTCACTGAGCTGGGAGGAGGAGGGATGGCATGGCTCTTGTTTAAGATACAATAGACTCTTACAGTTCTTATTGAGTTTTGGTATGTTTTCTTGAATAAGTGTTTGTTAATTTGCTTTATGCCTTCCAGTCTTTTTCCAGAGAATTAAATCTTGCTAGTGTATCTATTTTATCGTTCTCCCCAGTGTCACTAGAGAGCAGATCCATGGAGCTCCTTACACTATTGTGATGCAAGTGGAACTCCCACACTCTAATTATATACTCTGGATGAAGACCTTTATAAATATGTTAGAAGACACCAGTTTAGAGGAAAAAGTTAAAATATCTGTGTTTATTTTAGTGATTTTATTAGAAACCAGTTCAGGCCAAAAAACATTTATTTGGTTTCTGATAATATATGAAGATTGAACATCTCTTTAACACATCTCACTTCCAAACTCCTAAATAAATGATAATAAAGTGGTAGAAATACAGTAGGACTAATATAAAAAGAGGGGAAAGAGTAGTAGAAAACAAATTTTAATAAATTTGGGGAAGATGTAAAAGATGAAAGAGTAAGTGGTAAATGACAAGCCCAATGGAGAAACATACCTATAAGGAGATGTTAAAGTCCATCTACACTGCAGGACACTAAATTTTAAGAAATTTGAGGCATCAGTTACCATGGTGAGCAATGAAAAAAAGGGTTTAAAAATTTAGGTGATGTTATGGACTGGGTTGTATTCCTCCAAAATTCATGTGTTGAAGCCCTAACCTCCAGTATCTCAGAATATGCCTATATTTGGAGACAGGGCCTTTATGGAGGTAATTAAGCTAAAATGAGGCCATAAGGGTGAGCTCTAATCCAATCTGACTGGCATCCCTAGAAGAGTAGATTAGAACATAGGTAGAGATATCAGAGATGTGTGTACAGAGGGATAGCCATGAAAAGAGGCAGCAATAGGGCGACCATCTGCAAGTGATGAAGAGAGGCCTCAGGAGAAACCAACCATTCTGGACCCTTGATCTTGGACTTCTAGCATCCGGAACTGTGAGAAAATAAATTTCTGTTGCTTAAGCTATACAGTCTGTGGTATTTTTTTTTTTTTTATGGCAGCGTAAGCAAACTAATATACAGATGATTGGGTGAAATTTTTGTACACCAAGGTTAAGGGATATGCAGCAAGGGGATTATCTTATCTCCCATTGATTCCTTTTCATGTAGCAGAAATGAAGAATACTTTTTTGATAGGTTTATTAGTAGACTGGACACAGCTGAGAAAAACATCTCTGAGCTAAAGGATATGTCAATAGAATCCTTAAAAACCAAAAGCAAAGAGAACAAGTCTTAAAAAAAAGGAACAGAATATCCAAGGCCTGAGTGACAACTACAGAAGTTGTAACATCCATGTAATGAGAAAACTAGAAGGAGAAGAGAGAAAGGAGCAGAAGAAATATTTGAAACAATAATGAGTGAGAATTTCTCCAAATTAATGTCAGACACCAAACCACAGATCCAGGAAGCTCAGAGAATACTGGCAGGATAAATGCCCAAAAAAACTACACCTAGGCATATCATTTTCAAATTTTGAAAAATCAAAGGTAAAGAAAAAATTCTGAAAGAAGCCAGAGGAAAAAAACACCTTACCTATAAAGGAACAAATGTAAGACTTACATCTGACTTCTCCTCATACTGTGCAAGCAAGAAGAGAGTGGAGTGAAATATTTAGTGTCGAGAGAAAAAAACAACCACCTAGAATTCAGTATCCTGAGAAATTATTCTTCAAAAATGAAGGAGAAATAAAGACTTTCTCAGACAAACAAATATTGAAGGAATTTGTAGCTAGTAGACCTGTCTGGCAAGAAATATTGAAAGAAAGAGAGAAGGGAAATGATATGGGTCAGAAACTTGAATCTGTGTAAAGAAAAGGAGAGCAACAAAGAAGAAATAAGTGAAGACAAAATAAAAACTTTTATTTTTCTTATCTTTAATCAATCTAACAATTAACAATTGGTTCAAAATAATGATACCAACAATGTATGTGATATATGCTATGTATATCAGAAATATGCTTATGTGTGCTTACTGTAAATTAAATGAATGACAGCAATGAAAAAGGGATGGGAAGGAGGAATTAGGATTATTTTGTTACTATTAGGAACTCACACTACTCATCAGGTGGTATAGTGCTATTTGAAAGTGGACTTGGATTAACAACAACTAAAAAATTTTTTAAAAAATGAGTATAAGAGATATGCTAAGAAAGGACAGAAAATGGCATCATAAAATGTTAAACCATAAAAGGCAGAAAGAGTGGAAGTCAAAAAATAGAAATGAAGAAAAAGAACAACAAATAGAAAACAGTTAACAAATATGCTAGATATTCATCCAACTATACCAATAATAACTTTTAATGTCAGTAGTCTAAATGTGTCAATTAAAGACAGAGATTGTCAAAGTGGATCAAAAAACAAGATCCAAATATATTTTATCAACTAGAAATTAATTCCAAATATATGGACATATATAGATTACAAGTAAATGGATAGAGCAAAATATACCATGATAACACTAAAAATAAGGATGCAGGAGTAACTATATTAATTTCAGATAGAGCAGACTTTAAGGCGTGGAAAGTTTTTAGGAATAAAAAAAGACATTTCGTAATGATAAAATGGCAATTCTCTAAGAAGACATAACAATCTTTAACCTGTATGTACCTACAACAGAACATCAAACTATGTGAAGCAAAAACTAATAGCTCTACAAAGAAAAATAGTTGAATCCACTACCATAGTTGGAGACTTTAACACCTCTCTCTCCAAAATGGATAGATCCAGCAGGCAGAAAATTGGTAAGGACATAGTTGAACTCAAAAACACCGTCATTCAACTGGATATAATTGACATCTATAGATTACTTCGTCCTACATACATTTCTCTTAATCTCACATGGAATATTCACCAAAACACACCTTAACAAATTTAAAAAAATAGAAATTTTGCAATGTCTACCCTCAGACCACAGTGGAATTAAACTAGAAACCAATAACAGAAGGATAACTGGTAAATGCCAAAATATGTGGAGATTAAACACATACTTCTAAGTAACACGAGTCAAAGATGAAATCGTAAGGGAAATTAAATAATAGTTTGAACTAAATGAAATTGAAAACATAACATCAAATTTTGTGGGATGCAGCAAAAGCAATGCTTAGAGGGAAATTCATAGCACTGAATGTATATATTAAAAAATAAGAAAGATCTAAAATCAATGATCCAAGTTTCCACCTTAGGAAACTATTTAAAGAAGAGCAAAATAATCCAAAGTAAGTAGAAGAAATAATAAGAATTAGAGCAGAAATCAATTAAATTGAAAACAGGAAGTCAATGAAACAAAAAGCTGGTTCTTTGAAAAGATCGATAAGATTGATAAGCCTCTAGCAGAGCTAAGGAGAAAGAAAGAGATGACACAAATTATTATCAGAAATAAAGGCGTGTATATCACTGAAGATCCCATGTACATGACAAGAATAGTAAAAGGATCCTATGAACAACGCTATGTTCACAAATTTGATAACCTATATGAAAAGGACCAATTCCTTGAAAGACATAATCTGCCAAAACTCCCACAAGAAGAAATAGACAATCTGAATAGGCCTATATCTATTTAAAAAATTGAATGAATAATTAATAACCTTCCAAAGTAGAAAGCACCAGGCCCAGATTCACTAGTGAATTCTTCCAAACATTTAAGGAAGAAATTATATCAGTTCTCTGCAATCTCTTTCAGAGGATAGAAGCTGATGGAGTATTTCCAACTCATTCTATGAGGCCAGAATTACTCTAATACCAAAAGGAAACAAAAACATTACAAGAAAACTATAGACTAATATGTCTCCTGAACATAGATACAATGTCCTCAACAAAATTTTAACAAATCAAATCCAATAATGTTATAAAAAGAATTGTACATCACAACCAAGTGGAATTTATCCTAGGTAGGCAATCCTGTTTCAATATTTGAAAATCAATTAATGTAGACCACCACATTAACAGGCTAAAAAAGAAAAATCACATGATCATATCAATAGATGCAGAAAAAGTATTTGATCAAATCCAACACCATTCATGATAAAAACTCTCAGTAAGATAGGATAGAGGAGATTTTCCTCAACTTGATAAAGAATATCTACACAGTACCTATAGCTAACATGATATTTAATGGTTAGAAACTTGAAGTTTTTCCACTAAGATCAGAGAGAAGGCAAGATTTCCCCTTTCAACCACTCCTTGTCAATGTTGGACATAGAGCTAGAACTTCAAGCTAATGCAATAAGGCAAGAAAAGGAGATAAAAAGTATACAGATTGGGAAGGAAGATATAAAACTGTCTTTGTTTTCAGATAACATAATTATCTATATAGAAAATCTAAAAGAACCAACAAAAAAATCTCTGAAACTAAGTGAATATAGCAAGAGGAGAGGATACATGGTTAATGTACAAAATCAATTGCTTTCCTATATACTAGCAATGAGCAAGTGGAATTTGAAATTAAAAACAAAATACCGTTTATATTAGTACCCCCTAAAAATGAAAAGCTTAGGTATAAATCTAACAAAATACATAGAAAATCTATATGAGGAAAACTACAAATCAGTGATGAATGAAATCAATGAAGAACTAAATAAATAGAGAGATATTCTATCTTCGTGGATTGGAAGACAATATTTTCAAGATGTCAGTTCTCAAATTGATCTATAGATTGAGTGCAATCCCAGTTAAAATTAGAGCAAGTGATTTTGTGGATATCAACAAACTGATTCTAAAGTTTGTATGGAGAAGAAAAAGATCCAGAATAGCCAAACCAATATTGAAGGAGAAAGACAAAGTTGGAGGAATGACACTACTTGACTGCAAGTCTTATTATAAAGTTACATTAGTCAAGACAGCATGGTATCAGCAAAAGAACAGACAATTCGATCAATGGAACACAATAGAGAGGCCAGAAATAGAACAATATAAATGTAGTCAACCGATCTTTGACAAAGGAGCAAAGGCCATATGATGGAGTAAAGAGAGTCTTTTAAATAAGTGGTGCTGGAACAACTGGACATCCACATGCAAAAAAAATGAATCTAGACATGGACTTTATACGCTTCAGAAAAATTAACTCAAAATGAATCTTTGACTACATGTAAAACACTAAACTGTAAAACTCCTTGAAGATAACATAAGAGAAATCCTAGATGTTCTGGGGTATGGTTATGACTTTTTAGATACAACACCAAAGGCACAATCCATGAAAGAAATAATTGATAAGCTAGACTTCATTAGATTAAAAACTTCTGTCTTGCAAAAGACAATGCCAAGAGAATGAGAAGACAAGCCACAGACTGGGAGAAATTATTTGCAAAAGACACGTGGTAAAGGACTGTTATCAAAAATATACAAAGAACTCCTACAATTCAACAATAAGAAAACAAGAAAACCCACTTATAAAATGGTCCAAAGACCTTAACAAATGCCTCAGCAAAAAGGCTATACAGATGGCAAATAAGAATATGAAAAGATGCTCTGCATCATATGTCATCAGGGAAATGCTAATTAAAACAACAGTGAGGTACTACCATACACCTATTAGAATGGCCCAAATTCAGAACACTGAGAACACCAAATGCTGATGAGCATGTGGAACCATAAGAACTCTGATTCATTGCTAGTGGGTTTACAAAATTGCACAGCTACTTTGAAAGACAGTTTGGTGGTTTCTTGCAAAACTAAACACACTCTTACCATATGATCCAGCAATTGTGCTCCTTGGTATTTATGTCGTGAAGTTGAAAACTTAGGTCCGCACAAAAACCTGCACGCACATGTTTATAGCACCTTCACTCATAATTGCCAAAACTAGAAAGCAATCAGGTGGTTTTCATTAGGTGACTAGATCAGTAAACTATGGCACATCCAGACAATGGCATATTATTCAATGCTAAATAGAAATGAACTATCAAGCCATGAAATATGTGGAAGAACCTTAAATGTACATTACTAAGTGAAGTAAGTCAATCTGAAAAGGTTACCTACTATATGATTCCAATGATATGACATTCTAGAAAAGGTAAAACTGTGGAGACACTAGAAAGATCAGTGATTACCAGGAGTTGGGTGTGGTGACTGATGAATAGATGGAGCACAGAGGATTTTTAGGGCATTGAAAATTCTCTGTATGATACAATAATGATGGATACATCTTATTGTACACTCATCCAAACCCATATCAATATCAAGAGTGAGCCCCAATGTAAACTGTGGACTTTGGGTGATTATGATGTGTCAGTGTAGGTTCATCAATTGTAACAAATCTTCAGCTCTGGTGAGGGATGTTGATAAAGGGGTATTTGTGTGTTTTAGGGGGCAGGTTGTATATGTAAATTCTCCATACCTTCCCCTCAGTTTTGCTGTGAGCCTAAAACTCTAAAAAATAAAATCAATAAAAAAAAAAATGGCAAGGCCAGTTTGGATTAGAAGGATGAGGGGCTCTTAAAAGGAGTTCTCTAGGAAATTAAATTGAATGAATAAATTATCTCATGTGCTTCAATATTTGGCAAATATAATTGAATGTTTTTTGATAGCTTTTTTGAGAATAACTATGGATGGATACATACAAACAGTACAAATGAAGAAACAATGAGCACTTCCACTTTTGGCCGAGATGGATTAACATGGACCAGATTTACCCTCCCAAGTGAAACAACTAAAAATACCAAACCAAGAAAGAAACAAAAAAACAGGCAAACTACATGAAACAATGTGTTAGATATAAAATGATCACCTGAACAGAATAATCTGAGGTAGAAAATGAAGATTCCCATGAAGAGTCAGATGTGCTTCATATGTTATTTGAATTTTAAAGGAGACATTTAATTGATAGAATTGTTGTTGTGTGTTGGCATCATGTACATGTAGCTTATAGGGGATGAAAAATAGCACCCTTTTTTAATGCCCAAGTTTGGAATCCTCTTGGAGCTAGAGTCAAAATCAAAATTCATTTTTTCTCCTGGTAAATCTAAACTGGAGAAGGTGGAATGGACTTGTGGCCAATGGACCTCTTACTGTGTATTCCAGATGAGAGCTCTGTCATGTCACAGGCAGTACAGCTGACCGCCATCAGCAGATCCCGAGTACCCTCTTTGCAGGCAGGCAGTTCCTAAAGAAAGTGCTCCCAAAGGCAGAGTCGTCATGTTTATTTCCCTTTCCCAGTTGCAGTAGCCAGCTAAATCACTCCTCCCTCCTGGGAAAAAGTGAGGAGGCTTAGAGTCTCTGGAATATTCCTCTCCTGCTGTTCCTTCCTGAAAGGCAATGAAATGTCCCTTCTCAATATGTAAACACAAGGGGAAGATGTGTCCCCTGTCATATGTGGAGAGAAAATGCTAACTTGTCTCAGAAAAAAACACAAGCCAATATCAAACGTTATTTACTTTTTCTATCTTTTTCTTCACGTGAAAAAGACATTCTTAGAAGAAGTACTTGCGAGGTCAAATTCAAGTTATCATTTCATCTTATTTGTCACACACAAGACTACCCTTCATTTAATTATTGTTATTTTTTTCCCTCATGAAGATGCAGCTTTCTTTTTACTGTTAGTTACTTTAATTTGACTTTGTTGGCTTTTGTGCTTAAAGAAATTTGAATTTGTCAGTTCATTTATGGTGAATATTAATAAGGAAAGTCAGTTAAACATCTGTCCAAATTATCCCTTATATATACAGCAGTGGAATGTAAGTTTGCTTGCAATGAGATTTATTAGAAAAGTTTAACTTGCCATCACCTACTCTTATTGCCTTTTTTATAAATGAGAGAGTCAACCAAATGTATTAGAGTTGATGAAGGCAAATATAATACAGTGTATTTCAGTAAAATACACTGTGTTACTTTAGAGGCTATCAAAGAAATATATATTAGTTTAAATGATAATTTAGAATCTTTCCTTATTCTCTTTGCAGTTGTCCTTTCCAGATATATTTTTCTATCACTAAAAAAAATCTCATTAACATACTTGTTGGTACAATTCAAACAGGTTTTTAAAACTCTCTGCTTAGCCACTATGAAGAAGCTACCAGAATGATTAAGTTTTCAAAAAGAAAATCTTAAAATAATGTTAATCTCAAACTGCATCCTTGAGCTTCACTTGATGGAATGACTTTTTCTTTCATGCATTGCTTTACTCAGCTGAAAATTTTGTTTCCACTGCAATGATTTCAAATTCAGATTCTTAGTCCGTATTGCCTTGGTCCTTCTATACACAATATGGTTTAGGGATTAGCCCATTCAAATTCCTGACATATGAAAAATTTTAGAGTATCTTCAGTGATGCCTCCAGGTCCATAACTGCTTGTTAGCTGTAGCAAAACTGGGAATTGTTGCCTCCTATTAATCCTTCAGATGTTCCATGTATCCTGTTCTAATGTGTCTGCATATCCCCTGTTTTCCACAAATGATGAGTTTCATGAGAGTATGAACCTAACTTTTGTGTCTCCAGTTTTTAGCTGTGTTTGCATGTATTAGATAATCCAAACTATGCAGAATCAGGAATAAGTGTGTTTAGTCTTGTCACTAGTTGTCTCTTGCAGATAGTTGAGTGATGCATATGCCTTTCTTTTAAATACTTGAAAATCTTTTGAGATTGAGGAAGAGATACTTATTATGTAGGTCCGTTGGATTTCATGTATTTTTCTCTTTTTCATTAATGATTAAATTCACATGGTAAATTAAATGTTTGAATAATTTCTGCTTAAGGAAGGCTTGACATTTTCTGAATACTTCAGGCTGATGAGGCATAAACCTCAAACTCCTCAACAGCACAATAAAATGCATGAAAGCACTAATCTTTTATGAAAAGTAAAATATTGACATGACATAATATTCTACTACATAGACATACTATGATTTGTTACATTATTCCCTGCTGTTTAATATATAGTTTTTTTCCTATTAGTTCTTACAAATAATTCTGTGATTAATTACCATATGTGTACACAAATGGTTAGCTATCTTGACTTGCTATGTGAGAACTTTCCAGCCATTGGGATCGTTGGGCAATACTTAGAGAGAAGTTAGCATCAGAGTGTGTCCAATTTTATTTAATTCACATCAGTTCATGGATGTAGATAGGTTTTAAATGTCTAAAATTTTTATGATTTGTCTAAGCTGTTATTTAACCATGCTTTATATGCATGTAGTATGTGAGGTTTTATTGCTTATCATTCACAAGAAGTGTACAAGACTCAAATTTTATTAATTAGTCTGCCTTTGGAGAATAACTGCTCTGAAAATTGTTTGAAAGCTGCTGAAGGCCATAAATAGCTAAAAAAATTAAAGTATTTCCATTTAAATTCTGTAAGAATAAAGGTTTGTATTTGATCCTAAATGATATAAGACGTGAGCCATCACTGAAATCATTCCCTGAATCCTGAATCACAAAATAACAATCTATCAATCAAAAGAAAATTCTTGCTTTGTTACTGTCTGTTTACAGCTCCATAAAGAATTAGATTAGTGATCAAAGATCACATGTTTTGATGCTGACATCGAAAGACAAATATCAGAAGAATTTACGCTTTGGGGAGATAACATCCTTCAGATGGGAAATTGACATTCTGAAACATGATAATGGTGTGTGACAATTGGAAGTGCAGGGTCCAGACTGTATTAACCACAAGGGTTCAGAGAGTGATAAGTCATTTATGCTAACTGGCTGTCAAGATGACATATTTTGTCAAAGAAAGGTTGAAAAACAGAATCCTGTGGTAAGTGAAGACAGTTTTGATATTTTATCAATATTTCCAACCTCATGATTTTTATAAACTCATGATAAAAGGAACTCAGATTATAATTTAAATTTATTCTGAATGTTATAAGCATTATAAACGTATCTTTTATAATTAGGTTGTAAATATTATTAAAACTTTTTTTGGAAAATGTTTTGCAGAGACTTAAATCTAGAAGGCAAAACCAAAATATGAAAGTCACTTTCTTTATTTCCATTTTACAAGGTCGTGTATAATCATAACCATGAACTTGAACACATTTACTACTTTTCAATTTATTTTCCATTTGTAAATTAGTGAAATGCAGAACACCTTAGAATATTTATTCTAGGAGAGCAAACTCTCTTTCCCATTTAAGGAGAATAATGCAGCTTCCAAATACAGAGCTTCTAATTTTCATACCTTCTTCACAAAGTAATTATGTTCTATTGCTTGGACTTTTAATTTTTTCAGCATATATATACATCTAGAGTTTTAACCATAAACTCATACTTGAGATAATCATTAAAACTTGAAGAAAATAAAAATACTTGATTATATACACTTAATATGTTGAGATATCAATTGTATTCCATATCAAGACAAATGTTTCCTGAATGGCATCACATGCATTATATTAAACACATTTACTTACACCATGTCACATATGGGTTCTCATGTATAGTCACACTATGATTTACCCTGGTATATTTCTTTTCTTGGTTATTATTATTATTATTCATCTAACTAATGTATGCGTCATGGGGTAGTTTGCATGAAGACTCACTTGGTTAATCATTTGCCCTTCAGACAGCCTAAAGTAAGAGAAAGCTAAATTTCATTGATGGAAATGAAGTGATACATAAAAAGAGATGTTTAAAATGTGTTAAGAGTTATAACTGTTAATTCGAGTTTTCAACAAGTGATTGTCTCCTAATTTCTTACCTAAAAGAACGTGGTCAACAATGGGAAGTAGGGTAAACACATCAGAATGAAATAGCATTCTCTTATTTTATTTATAAATTTATAATGAAGGACACATATCTGATAGCGCAGATATGAAAATTTTAGCAGGCAAAATCACAAGGTGCTTAAATTCAAGTAGTTTTCAATTTCATTTTCAGAAGGTCCACAGATATATACACACACTCAGTCATTCATGTAAATGCTTAAAGCAGGACTATGCACACGGCGTGGAAGAAAGGTAAACTATTCTCTCCTTTACATAGAAGTGGTTGAGATTAAACATTCACACACACACAAATCCTCAACTCAGTGGAGGAACAATAGAAAATGACGTTTATGAAGCAAATGAAAAAGAAACAGGGAATTCAGCTGAGTTAATAGAGAAAACTTCAATTTAAATGCTCAAGACAGCATTTGGCAACTAGATAGTTTTTAAACTGTTGGTTCTCCACTCATGCTGCACATTAGGATCAACTTGAGGAAATTTATAAAAGTGCCGGTGCCAAGACCTAACACCAGAGGTTTTGATTTTTTGTTCCTGGGCTAGGTCTTTATTAGAAACTCCCTAGGCAGGGAGCAAATGACAGGCAGAGTTGAGAACTACCCTCTCCCAGGCCATTCTCAAAGATATACAATTACTCGAAAATTTACATATAGTAGGAAACATGTAGAAGAAGAATCAGTACTAGCATCTCCTAAACTGCCAAATTAGGTGTGTGGCTCTGGGCTAGGCAGGACCTGTTCTCTTTGGGCCTTAGCTTCCTTACGCATAAAATGAATAGTTTGAACTAAATGATGTTTAATACAGATTATGTAAAATGCCAGCTCTAAAATCTCTGATGTTGCAATCACTGATATATCCAAACATTTATGGAATTTGATAGGAGCCCAGTGACAAGTAAAATTGCAGATAACTTGTAACTCAAAGAGCAGTTGTTGAAGGTTTACTTACTAGCAATGCCTTGCTCTGAAAATTACTAACATTTAGTATATTATATTTTTTTATAGGAAAGAATTATAATGAAATAGAAAAATTATGTTTGGCATCACAAGACTGGTTTAAGTTTCAACTCTACCACGTACATCTTGTACAGACTTGTACATGTGATTTGATCTCATTAAACTTTGGTGTCCTTATCCTTAAAATGGCAGTGGGTGTAATAATACATGGTATAATTATTCAGAGAGCTGTTACGAACATTGAAATGCATTGTATGTTTAAAATTCTTTTGTAAAGTTATTAAAAGTGAAGTTTTTTTGAGAATTTGGAAAGTTTTTAAAAGGTAGGTGATAGAATATGAAACTCTGAAGATTAAAAAAGAAGGAATTTATAAATTGGTAGGCAGGTCATTTGGAAATGCTATTTTGTAATTGTAGCTTTGGGCTTCCAGGGGAAGGTTATCTAGTAACCAGAACAAGTTTTTAAGATCATATAAAATATAGTTCACCCATGATTTAGTTTGGGGGCTGCCTTTATTGTCTTTGGCTTTATTTATTTTATCTGAGGTGGACATAAGAAATGGGCTTTGTGAGATCAATATATCTCAGAATGAAGCAGGGATAAGACCCTGATGTAGCTGCAAATATGTTGCTTTGAAGATTGATGAGTACAAAAAGAAGATGTTGTTCTGGATGTATGGGTATGTTCTTAAGATCTTTTGGTCCAAGCACAACACAACTATGAAACACTACACAAAGTGAGTTATAATGATAACAATGATAATTTCATTTGTTTATTTGTTCTCTCAACAATTATTTTCTGAGTGCCTACCATACATTAGCACTGAACAAATCATAAACCAAGCCCCTGCCCTCACAGTTTTCACAGTGCGGAAGGAGACAGACATTCTCATAAAATCATTCAAATAAATGTCCAATTTTAAATGCTGTATCTGCTAGATAGTACAGTGCTTGAAAGCATGTAACAGAGGGCATTTATGAAGTGATAGTGTAACTAAGTTCCAAATATGAGTAGGAGTAATTATCGGAGAGAGATGAGAGAACGATCTAGATAGAGATAACTCAGGAATCTCTACCAGGCTTCAGATGGCTTCTGCCCTCAGATTCCGCACGCCTCCGTTCCCTCTCTGGTGTCCTGCTGCCTTATTTGGCTTGCGGACAACAGTGGAGTGTTGATGCCTCTCTCTAGGATCCAACTCTCTTTCAATTCACTTTATCACAAGTCAGGGGAATTTATTTTGTGGGGAAGGGTAGTATTTCCTGGGAAAATTCTATTTTGCCCATTCTTTTCTCACACATTTTTTTTTCTTTTTTATTTATTTATTTTTTTTGGTGAAGAAGATTGGCCCTGGGCTAACATCCGTGCTCATCTTCCTCTTCTTTATATGGGACGCTGCCACAGCATGGCTTGACAGGCAGTGCATCGGTCTGCACCTGGGATCTGAACCTGTGAACCCCGGGCCGCCGCAGCAAAGCACGCGCGGTTCACAACAGAGCCGGCCCCTTTTCTCACACATTTTAAATTTATACCCTGAATTTTCCAAGTTTTGCAAAGTGAACACAAAATCAAGGAGAGCTCAACAGTTTTTTTCTCTTCTGCTTGTCTGATCCCTCACTTTAGGCAATGCACATCTTTGCTTGAAAGGAGGGAAGGGAAGTGGGCCAATACCTGATGAAGGGAAAAAGAAACATAGATTAACGTATCAAAAACTTATTCTGCTAAATAGCTTGAAATGCCTTTTAGACTTTTGAGTGAATATGTAAAATAGGTAATTAAATATACAAATTCAGAAAAAAGGGTTAGGCTGAATATAGACATTGATGTTGATGCTAATGTTATATATTGTTGATGAACTATATATATATATATTTTTTAACTTACCACATCAATGACTCTGACTTTGCAGCGAGGAATACACCATGTACTATAGCGTACATGTTTAGCAAGGCTAATCTAAAATTAGAAGACTGGTCAATGTTTAGAATGTAGGCAAATCTTTGAGAGTGTTAATAGCATCCATGTTCATTCCTTTAATTGTACAGAATTTCTTTTTTTTAATTATCATTTTTTGTTTATTGCGGTAACACTGGTTTATAACATTGTATAAATTTCAGCTGTACATCATTATACTTCTGTTTCTGCATGGATTACATCATGTTCTCATGTCTGACCTTCGAGGAAAATATTGGATGATAGTTGTTGAACCTGACAAACAAACTAATGAACAACCATCCTCCTGCTATATTTAAGAATATGTCAGTAATGGCATGATTGATGTACTGTTAACAAATTCCAATACAGTGTCCACAGTTACTACCTTAAGTCATTTCTGATACCACTATGTGTCTCTGGACCCCTTTCCATAAGATGTGTAGCTCTCAGGAGCCTGAGTGTTTTTTGGAGCTCACCACTCTGTCCTCACTCACACCACATGGTTTATGCCTCCTGGCGAACACTCGTTTTTCTTCCATGAGCCACACTACCCATTTTTTCTTCAGAGGAAACATTCCTAAAAGACTCCTTAGGAAATGACAAGAAGATCTTTTTTATTGAAAATTATTTTACACGTTTTCAGAATAAGAGTATCAACTTTACACAAACTAAGTCTAAACTTAGGTGCAATTTACTTATTGAGAGAAGCAATCTCATGGCTACAAAATTAGGAGAAAAGGAACATGATGCAGGGAAGAAGTAAAATCCAGTACATACACAAACACAGCACACACACACACTCACACACACACGTACTCATGTATGGAATTGAAAAAGGCCAAATACTAATTCATTTATAGAATTGAAAGTTATAGAGTTTTCAGCCTGGAAGTATATTTTGTTTCTCAGAGAAGAATGTTATAATACAGCTTCTGTGCCTGGAAACCAGGCCTCTAGACTTGGCTCTGCCATTATGTTCTTACTAAATTACTCAACCTTTCTGGGACTCACTTTACTCCTTTATTAAATAATATGCTGACTGGATTAATGGTTTCTATCACTGGTTGCACAGCAGAATCACTGAGAAACTAATATTTTCAAGGCCCAAACTGATTTTTTGAGTCCCAAACTCAGATCTACTGAATTAAGTAGTGCCTAGTACACTATATTATTACTATTTTGAATTTCAAAGGCAATTGAAATAAGCATTCCATTTTGAGAATCACTGGACTAGATTACTACTACTACCTCTTTTGTTCTCAACATTTTGGGAGTCTATGGTTGTGCTAAAAATAAGAAAAAAATATATATCACAATATTGTTAAAATTTCATTCTTCACACACACATTGGAGACAATATTTTCCTTTTAGCTTTTGAAATGAAAAATAGTAAGAAAATTGAATATTTATGTATACAACTTGATTTAGACCCAATTCTTCTAGAATACATACAGTCTGCAAATTGAGAACTACATGTGTATACGGTGCCCACCTACGTTCAGCAAATAGGATTGTGAAACTCTCAAAGTATTATACTTTTATAATTTCACTTCTTTTATTTGATATTAATTCAAAGTACATAATATTAAAGAATTTATTAAAAATATTTCACATTTGAAGGAATGAATTATGACAATTCTACAAGCCTAGCCTTATCAACAAAATTCTGATTATAATATTTTTTACTTTATTTTGAATCCGTTTACCTATAATTACATATGTAAAAATAAATTAAAATAAGAAAGTATGTAATTAATTTTACCTAGAGTATAGTCTCTGCATCTATACCTGTTTCCACTCAAGTCCATTAATAGGGAGTTAATTATGCTGTCATCATATTGTATTTGCTCTAAAATCTCCCTGAAAAGTCTGATGAATTAGAATATAAATAACGAATCCACCATGCTTCCCTTTGCACCCAAATATGAAATATCATATTTTGCTCTACTGCAAAGCACAATGTTATATCCTTTACCTTTAACAGCAGTTATGAACAGATTTAGCATATTTATGTATATATAGCAGAATATATATTGAATGATCAATTTGCTTCTCTGTGTGAATAACAGATATATCTAAATGTCTCTTGCATTCACATAAATAAAAGGATTGCCTCTATGGTATTTGAAAAGGTTGCCAGAGCTTAGTGAGGTGCTCATCATTGGGGGGAGCCCACGCGGAAAGCTCCCATAAATGTAATGGAAACGAGACATATTTTACTCTATTTAGCATTTATGCAGCATTTTTGAAAAGTGCATTTTTATTAGAGTCTCTTCACCACAATCTTATGAGCTTCGTCTAGTGGTGTTATGCTCACTTAGATATGGATCAATTAAGGGCCAGAGAAGCCAGGCGTTGCTCAAGGTCATGTGGCAGCCAGGCCGCAGAGTAAGCCCAAATTACCACCCTGAGACTTGACATTTCCTTCGTGTTATTTTTCTTCCATGAGCCACACTACCCATTTTTTCTTCAGAGGAAACATTTTTAGGTAGAGTCAGAAATATAGCCTTTATATGTAACGTGAGTAATTTACAGATAACTATTTTCAAAAAGGCAAATAATGACAAACTGTCACAGTATCGTTTATGAGTCTCAAACCTATTCTTAAGCTCATAGTAACTCTTCTAATCACGTATATAACCACTCACTATGTATATTTTAAGGTCATTTATATGGTTTATGCATTTGTATATTATTTTTAAGTTACCTTAGAATATCTGCTTCCTTTGGGGCAAACAGAAATAAACAAGGCTCCAAGACAGAAAGTGATCATACAGGAAAGAAAACAAACCAGTAATATTGGAGGAAGACTGATAGAAAATAATAGTTCCTAAGTATTGTAATGGCATGTTTTCCTAAGTTTTAACATAGTCTAATAGGATTTTCTGACCCATTAATGATTCTGAAGGATTGATATGGCATGAAGATAAATTCCAGTTTCTGCAGTGCCAAACAGAAATCCAAGAATGTCCATTAGCTTCATTCAATTATGGAAGAAGCATGACCACAATAGTGCTTCTTGTGAATGGCATGTTTTTGTATTGACCTGAACAAATGTCTCTTTGAACTTGTGATAGTCCTCATGTATCTGCCATAGGAGACAGACCTTGAGATTATTTTTTGTCTGAGTATAAATGCTTTATACTTTTGAATTCTAGCTTCATTTCTTAGAACAACTGTTTTTCTTTGGCCTAGTTTCATTACATAAACTATGGCCAGGAGCAGCAAGACTGTGAAGCAATTAGTCCTCATGGAATTACTTTTTTTATTCTTGATATTCCTTCAAAGGTTTTTATTATTGGGATAATGCTTTTCCATGCTTGATTGTGCTTTTTAAAAATTTTCTTTTTGCCCTCTCTGCATTCATTTTGGCAATTCCTAACTCTTTTATCCAAATTTTGAAATATATAAAAATTAACAGTATAGTTTTAAACGCTGATGATGTGCCGAGCACATACCTCATGACCGTACTTTGGTTCTCTAAAGGAAAATTTCTTAACCTCAGCACTGTTGGCTTTTGGAGCCTGGTGATTCATTGTTATGAGAGGGGCCATTCTATGCGTTGTGGGTTGTTTAGCAGCATCCCTGGCCTCTACTCACTAGATTCTAGGAGCTTTAACCCTCCCCTCCCCCAAATCATGACAATCAAAAAGATCCCCAGACATTACCAAATGTCCCCTAGGGGAGAAAGGCAAAGTCTCTGCCCACTGAGAACTTCTGTTCTAAAGGATCATTCCAGCCCCTTCTCTCCAATTCTCTGCTTGTCAAGGACTATCACAAGTCCATTTGCTCAAAGATAATTGTATCACGTGTTGGTTTCCTTATCATTGCTTTATTTGTACCTGACAAGGCCTTACACAATTTGGCTCTTGGTTATTTCTCTGATCTTATCTCTGCTTTTGGCTCATTCTGTTACAGCCTCACTGGCCTCCTTGCTTTTGGTCAAACATGGCAGCGTCTCAGAGTCTTTGTCCCACACTGTCTTGAATGCCTTGGTCCCAGTTATCCACATTGCTTGCTCCCTCACTAACTTCAAACCTTTGCTAAATCTTACCTTTTGAATGAGACCTGCTCTGACCACCTGTTTAAGTTATAACACCCTCCCACAAGTATTTCCAATCCACTTACATTACTCTATTTGTCTATAGTGATTTTTCTGTTTCTTATACTATATAATTTATTTAATTCTAACATATTATGTAGTTTACTTATTTTCATATTTATTACTATTAGCCATCTCCCCACATGAGAATGTTAGTAAGCTCCATCAGTTCCAAAATTTTTATCTATTTTATTCATTGTTGTAGCCTGAGTGCCTACATCAGGACTTGGCCCTGATGCTTAATAAGTATTTGTTGAATGAATGAATCAATTAATGAACACAAACTTTTGTTCTTCATTCCCCATCACTCATGTCAAGCTAAGTACAAATCAAATTTCAAAAAATTCTGTAACAAGGGCCATCCTTATTTTGCTCTAGGAGACAAAATAAAGCACTCACATAGACACACACATTTGGTGACTGAAATAGTGGCATAAAGTGTTCAATAGTGAAAGATAAAATGAGACAGGGAAAAAAATTAACCTTCAAAAATAAACACTACTGATTGTAACACAGAGACTGGCACTAGTGATAATACTCTGTGCTTAAGAAAAAGTGTAAGCAAACAAGTATATGCATATCCTATAAAACCATTTAGTCCTGGACTTGAGAACACTCTATTTAGATTGCAAACATTTACCATGTTGCACACTTCAAAGGCATATGACTGCCTCAAATACATCTATACACCCTCCTTCCTCATCTCTAAACAATTTTAGTAGTTAAGTGAATCAAACAGATAAGTTTCTGTCCTCAGGAAGCAAACATTGTAAAAGAGAAATCAACAATGAACATGAAAGCAGTAAATGATCAAGGTGATTGAATGTGGTGCTGAGTGCTGTGAGAATGCCTTTGTGACAGAAAATGAGGAAGCCACACTGGAGCTGTTAACAGAAGGGCAAGAAGGGGCCATATATAAGGGGGTGAGGAGTTGAGGAGGTAAAGCACTCCAGAGGCAATAACACTGTGAGGGCCCCAAAGCAACAAGAGGCACATCTTCTTAGAGCAACTGAAGGAAAACAGTCGTGGCCAGAGCATGTTTAACAAAGGGTATCAGAGAAGTGGGCCAGGAGCCTTTTATGAAGATATATTTTATTTCCATTGACATGAATGACCATTAGTCTTTTAACATCCTGACTGACGACTCACTTCTCAAATGATAGATCATTTTTCAGGGAAATTAAAGATTCCCATTTCAAAGGCATTTTATTTTTTAGTTTACAAAGCCTTTTTGCAATTCTTTTATGATTTAAGTATTTACAACAAAGATAAGTATTCACAAATATTATTCTCCTTTGACCATCTGAAGAAGCTAAAGGGAACAGCAAATTCCTCAGAAATCAATTCTGAAAGGGATTTTTTAGATCAAGAACTCTGGTTGAGAATGATAAATTACTTAAAAAATAAAATCAATATTTCAAAAACAAAAAGTATTAAATCATTTAAGAAAAACATAGGGTATGTTTTTTTCTTTAGAAATTATAAACATGTAACAGATCCTCATTAGTACTAAATGAAAACTATAAAGAACATTTCTGAAGAACTAAGGCATTTTCCCATATATTAAGAGTAAAATGGATTTGGAAGATGTGTGATGAGTTTTGCTTCTACTGCTTTTAACTTGGGTTACGGTAATACATCTGTTCTATGCTTCGGAATTTTGAGCACAAGATTTGTAATCATTTAATACTAGGAATCTGTATTTATAACGTGAGGCTATAAAATGAAAGATAATACCTGTTAAATCAATAAAATAAGACGTGCTAAAGGCTATCTTTAATGTATTATAACTACATATAATGACAAATATGTTTTAATACTGCATTTCTCTCAAAATCCAGAGTATTCACAGATGAAACCCAAATAGCTGCAGAATATTTCCATGAAACAAGTATTGTGTTTTGTTGTTTATTGTCAATCTGAGGAATAGACGTATATATTTCAGGTATCTAGCTTACTCTTTTATTGGCGTGCTGATCTCTGCAAAATAATCAGGAGATGAATATGATATCACCATTTATTTCAGAATTTGAACATTGTGTGTAGATGTAGAGAAAATAGTCCACATGAGACTTTTTCTTAGTCAGTATCACTATCCTGGTGTTTCCTGACTTTTATTTCTATACAAATGTGTAAGATTATGAACTGGCTCTGTGGTGATAGGCAAGCCATTGGCTCTATCCTGACTGCAGTTTCTTCATTGTTAACAACGATACTTAATACAGACTATTTGCACAGGTCTCTTTCATATCTCTGATACACTGTTACTCAAATTAGCTAAATGATAGTTTATTTACAAATGTTACCCATCAAATAAATGAATTTTTCAAGCATATTTATTTGTTTATAATAATTTTATATATTCACATTTTGAATTCTAAAGACATGTGTGCCTAGTAGAAAAAGTAAACCTTAGCCTCGCTAGTCCTAGTGTGGTTCCCGGATGATATTAATTCCATGCCCAACCTTAGTTTTTTTGATCTATACAACCATGAAAAAAAAATGTTTATTATCTTATTAATTGTTGTCAACTCAAATTAAATATTTGAGAAATAAAATCTTAAACTTTCTCAAAGCTACGTCATATAGAATGAGAGCGTGAGGTTGACGATAATGAAAAAGTGAAGATTCTTCTTCTCCTTTTCCTTGTTCTTTTTATTCTTCTGTTTCTTCTGCTGCTGCTACAGAGATCAGGTCTGTCATTGAGACAGCCATTAATCGAGTAGGCACTTACTAAATAGGTTTCTATGTGCCAGGAAATATAGTCAATGTAAAAAGTCATTTATATACCAAAACTTCTAACCTAGGAGCATGATGATCATATATTTGCCCCAAGTTTATTTTTTAAAAAAATGCCAACATTCAAATATAGGAAAATTACACTTAAAAATTAAATTTCTGGCTTTTTCTTTACAAAAATTAACAATCTGGTAACATTGAACTGATATCTCCGTCAGGTATCTGTCAGCCGCAGCTGAATATCAGCTGCTGGGTTTTCTTTGTTATTTATTTATTTATTTATTTATTTATTTATTTATTTATTTATTTATTTATTTTGTGAGGAAGATCAGCTCTGAGCTAACATCCATGCCAATCCTCCCCTTTTTTTGCTGAGGAAGACCGGCCCTGAGCCAACATCTATTGCCAATCCTCCTCCTTTTTTTTCCCCCCAAGCCCCAGTAGATAGTTGTGTGTCATAGTTGCACATCCTTCTAGTTGCTGTATGTGGGACGTGGCCTCAGCATGGCCGGAGAAGCAGTGCGTCGGCGTGCGCCCCGAATCCGAACCCGGGCCGCCAGTAGCGGAGCGCGCGCACTTAACCGCTAAGCCACAGGGCCGACCTTCAGCTGCTGTTTTTATAAAACAGGGTCAGGAGAGCATTCCACTGGTATTTCCATACACCTGGCCTGTTTGCACAGTTATGGTGCCCACCAGGCCCTGTAAGCATTTCCATAAACCCAATCTCTGCTCTGGAGGAGCTCTAAATCTGATCCAAGAATTGAAGTAGCAGCAATAAAATTAATATTAAATAAGAAATTCTCTTCAGACTCTGGGATGCTTCCTTTTATTTGGTAAAAAGGTTTATATACTGTAATACATTATTTCTTTTTGTCCAGGTTACCAGAAATTACAGATGTAGATATAAGTGAAATAGCCTACTTTTTGGTGTATTAGTTATCATTTTCTATGATTTTATTGTACACATTATTAGTTTTATTGAATATATTATTTTAGTCATTAATCAACAATATTTACTATGTAGGTACTACGTGCTGGGAATTGCTTATATGCCTTTAATTGTAATGTTTCAGTAGATTTTGTTTGGAAGAGGAAAAGAATAAAATATGGCTCAAAAATGAAACTTTTAGCTGATGGTATTTTGAATTGTATAGAGAGTTGACAAAATCCGTGTTTTCTTTTCCCTCCCAAACTGTAGAAAGCCACTGCCACAGTCATAATATCCCTAGTGTATCCACCTCAGAGAATAAGCTGGGACCAATCTGTGTGGGTCTGCTACGTCTTGTGTGGATGGTGAGGTAGTGTGTGAAATGGTTTTTCCTGAGTGCACTTCCTCGCTGGGCCTCTTGGGCTTGTCAAATTCAGTTCATGAGCCCTGATATAGAAGGTTCAAACATTTTGCTGAAATACGGCAATATACTTTCTAAATATACTTTTATCAGTTATCCAAACTGCACAGAAATGATTAACACGTAGGATTTTATCTTGAAGGAGAACATCTTGGGTGTGTTTGATCTGTGCTTATAAAAGCATAAATACTCTTGACATTATAGCCTTCCTGAAAGTCTCAGTTATTCCTGACTATGCAGGATATACAATTTTAAGAGAAGTCAATCAAATACTCTCAACATCATAACTTATAGATATTTAGGATACCAGCTAAAATATTACCAAAATATTGAATAAAGCAATCTGGTAGTATTCATCTTTGTATCTCCAGAGTCCAGCGTATTTTCCATCTCACTGTAGGTACTTTAAAATGTTTGCTAAATATGTCAAAGATCTTGATAAATGCATCAGCCATGCCAGATATTCTTGACCTTAGAGTCTAAATCTGGTAACATGGAATGCGTTTGATTCCTAACTGAGCTTTTGTAGCTCTCTCACTTCCTGTTAGCATTTTACCTTGAAGTTTTTAATTTTACAGATGTGGATGTTATTATATCGTTATCACCTTGGAGGCAAAATATCTTGTTCATTTATTTACCATTGCCATTTAAGAGGCTAGTATACAGAAAGTATTCCATTTAGTATTTATGAGCTTGCATTTCCAGCCTCCTGTGGGGATTAGGAAAGATTCATTTGTTCACTCACTTTTTACTTATTCAAAAATGTTTATTCAGTAGTTACAGTGAGCCAGGTACTATTTTATGTGTTTTCTGTACATCAGTGTGCATGCAAGAGAAAGATTGTTGTGCTTTTGGAGACTGCATTCTAGCAGGTGAAACAGATAAAAATAGGAAAACATGGTCAATAATTAAATTATATGTTAAAGGTGATAAGTGCCTAAAAAAAATTAGAGCAAGAAAAGTAGGCAGGGGGATGTTGCAGTGTTAATTAGGGCAATCAGGGCATTCTTAATTAAAAACATTGAGAGATTTGAGCAAACTTTGAAGGAAGTGAGGGGGTTTGCCAAGGAGATCCTGGGAGAAGAGCATTCAAGGCAGAGAGAGCAGTTGTTTAAATTCTCTAAGACCTGGATGCACCTGGAACATTCTAACAACAGAAAGGAACCTGGGGGTGGATAAATAAAGTCAGGAGCTTGAGTTCATAAATGGGGGGTTTGAGTTCATAAAATGTAGGGAACTTAGAAAATTATGTAATTATTTTGATTTTACTTGAACTGAAATATGGAGCCACTGACGAGTGCTGAGCAAACTTAACATAGACTGTGGTTTAAAAATATGATGCTAAGGGCTTTATTTGAGCTAGACTGTGGGGAAGGAGGAAAGGGAAGAAAGAGAAAAAATACAAGTGGCCACAACAGTAATTCAAGTGAGACGTTCTGGTGTCTTGATCAGGATAAAAATGATAAAAAGTGGTTGCATTCCAGATATATTTGGAAGGTAGAGCCTACAGGATTTTCTGGTGGATTCATTTTGAGATTAAGGGAATAGTTAAGGATAAATCAAAGGATTTCACCTGGAAGGTTGAGTTGCTGTAAATTGAGATAAGAAAAGATGTATGTGGAGGTGGTTTGTGTGGGAAGATGGAACATTCAGTTTTGGACATGTTGACATTGAGTTGTTTATTAGATTTTAAAGTGAATTTGTTGAGTACACATTTGAATATGTGAATATAGAGAAAAAATCAGGTTATAGAGATGGTATTTTAACATATGAGACAGAATGAGATCACTGATAGAGCGAGTGTAGATATCAAGAAAGAGTTATAAGGATTGTCCTCTGAATTTTCAAACTTTAACAAATAAGGAGAAGGAAATGAACCAGCAAAGAAGACTAAGAAAGTGCCATCATAGAGAAGATGAAGGCAAAAATTTATTGTCTTGGAAGTCAAGTTAAAAATAGAGAGAAAGAAAGAGGGAGAGATCAATTTTTTTTAATTACTTTATTGAAGTCATATTGTCTTATAATATTGTGTAAATTTCAGGTGTACTATTATATTTTAGTTTCTACGTAGACTGCATCGTGTTCACCACCAATAGCCTAGTTTTAACTGTCACCATACATATGTGCCCGTTTACCCTTTTTGCCCTCCCTCCACCTCCTTCACCTCTGGTAACCACCAGTCTGTTCTCCTTATCCATGTGTTTGTTTATTATTCTTCCACGTATGAGAGAAATCATACGGTATTTGTCATTTTCTGTCTGACTTATTTCGCTGAGCATGATACCATCAAGGTCCCTCGATTTTGTCACAGATGGCACGATTTTCTCCTTTTTTATGGCTGAGATCAACTTTTAAATGCTCTGACGGTCGAGTAAATTAAGGACTGAGAACTGACCATCAGATTTAGCAATGTGAATATCATGGTTACCAGGATAAGAGAAACTGTCAAGTGTTGGAGACAAATGTCTGATTGAAGTAGGTTTAAGAAAAAATTTTACAAGAGCGAATAGAGGCAGTAGGTGTAAACGACTTTACAAGGAGGTGCTTTTTGTTTGGTTTTGTTTCTGTTTTTGCTAAAGGAGCAAAGATATGTGGCTGTATCTAAAAATGTGGTAGGAGAAGAGAAGACTTTTCAAGATGGATGTAATACCACCATGTTTATGTGCTAGCGCAAAATATTGGTAAAAATGAAACAAATTAAAGTATAGAGGAGGGAGGGGAGAAATTCTGGAGTGATGTCCTTGGGTAGGTGGGAGGCACCTAAGGGAAAAGATTGGGTCTATATAGGACAGAGGCTGTCTGGACTTTGGTTATAGGTGAAATGGGAAGGCAGTTGCTGATAGGGCGGTGCATGTGGTGATGGGAGTCAAAGTTTTCCTCTGCTTTAAGTTTCTCAGTGAAGAGGAAATCAAGGTGATCTGCTGTTCTTGGTTTGAGAAGAAATTGAAATCATTATCTAGGAAAGTGAGAGAGCAAACAGACTCAGAAACCATACTATGATATCCTGGCAGAATTATGGTGTATGTGAGGTTCAAGGTCATTAATCTGTACTACATCTCTTAGCATGGTTGTGTTTTGTCTTCATCCAGTTTCAACTGTGCAGGTGCATGTGAAAAGGAGGTAAACAATAGCATTTAATCAGAGTAGTGGTGTTTCTTCCTAAATGCAGCAAAGCCAGAGAAGTAAATAATTTCATGTATTTTTAATATTCTGAAGTGTTTGAGAGAGGGTAAGTGAAAAAGCCACAGTTAGAATTTAAGAAATCACAAAATGGAAGAATTGCAGAAAACTACAAATAATTTCGGCTGTCTTCAACACTGAAACAGGTAGTTCAGAAACTGATACACAGAAGTGAATGGAAACTGCATAGCCTCCCTGTACCTGTCTGTAAGTGCTGCTGAACAATGGTTTCTCATCCCCTTCCACATATTACCTGAGGACCGTCTATTAATGAAAAATAATCAAAAATCTGCCGAGAAGATCACAAGAGAAAAACCATACTGGGGAAAAATTAGGATAGGAGGGTCAGTAAGCTACATTCAGCATATATACACGCAGTGTCTGAGAGCACAGCCATTGATTGTTTTGCTTGAACTGGACATATTGCATTCTGATATTAAAAACACATGAGACTGTTCAGAAATTGACATTAGAGCACAATTTCACTCATTCTTTCAATTAATATTTTAGATGACTTACTATGTGCTGAGTGCTATTCTAAGCATTAGAAATACAGTATTTAATAAAACAGAATTCCAACTCTCATGCAGATTGCATTTCAGTGGGAGAGGATGCATACAGCAATCAGCATATAAGTGAATTATACGTAATGTATCAAAAAGCAATAAGTAGGATGGAGATAACAGCAAACACAAAAGAGGAGGTGCAGAGAAGGAGAGGTTTGGAATTTTAAATAGGCAATGTTGAATCAAGAGTTTAAATGAGGTGGGGTGGAGGACAAGGAGACTCCCGTGTCTTGTCTGCTCAGGGGATAGCGAGGGCATCAGTGTGCCTGGGAGAGAATGCACGAGCGAGAATATAGTAGGTAACGTGGGGAGAAAGTACCATAGGACTAGATCATCCACAGTAGAAATGTTTGTGTTATCCACCCTGTCCATTAATTTGACCTAGCAAGGAGGCTAAGATGTGATTGTTTCATGAAGAAAGAAGAAAGGAAGTCATTGCTTTAAAGAGAGAGAGAGACTGATGAAGGATCATGTCAGTGTATGGATAGCCCTGCATAAAATTGACAGTTTTCCTCTGAATGCTTTGATGAGGACCAAATATTAAAAAACAAAGAAAAAAAAAAAGCAAACAAACAAAAAACAAAATGAAAACCCTATCATGCCTTAGAAGAGCCTCTTACCTAGGGCATGGAAGAAAGAATACGTTTGTATTTACACGGCAGCCATCAGAGAACCCTCTAAATAGAACCAATTTAATTAGACACAAAATATTCTAAAACAATTGGGTTTTTTTTGTTTATAATTTTATTTACTTATTTATTTTTTTCCCCAAAGCCCCAGTAGATAGTTGTATGTCATAGCTGCACATCCTTCTAGTAGCTGTATGTGGGCCGCGGCCTCAGCATGGCCGGAGAAGCGGCGCATTGGTGCGCGCCCGGGATCCAAACCCGGGCCGCCAGCAGCGGAGCGTGCGCACCCAACCGCTAAGCCACGGGGCCAGCCCTAAAACAATTGTTTTGAAAAATATATATTTTCAAGTTCCAGTATTTTCTGTTCTTTTTATTCCTTTGAGTACATTATATTCTGGGATGAAAGTCACTTGATATAATTTATTTGTCTTTAATTATTAACTTTAACACTATGGGGTATTTATATTGTGTTTTAGTTTCCTAGGGTTGCTGTAACAAATGAACCACAGACCCTGTGGCTTAAACCACAGAAACTTATTTTCTCACAGTTCTGGAGGCCAGAAGTCTGAAGTCAAGGTGTCAGCAGGGTGGCACTCCCTCTGGAGGCTCCAGGGGAGAATCCTTCTGTGCCTCTTCTAGCTTCTGGTGGTGCTGTGTTCCTTGGCTTGTGGTAGCATAACTCTCTGTCTAGGTCTCATGTGGCCTTCTTCCCTGTGTCTCTTCTTTTTTGTCTCTTATAAATAAGAACGCATCATTGGATTTAGGATCCACCCTAATGCAAGATCATCTCATCTTAAGATCCTTACCTAATAACATCTGCAAAGACCCTTATTCCAAGTAAAGTAATATTCTGAGTTTTCAGATGGACGTATCTTTTTGGAGGGACACTATTCAACCAATATATATTGTTGTATCAGTCTTCTATGTTTTATTTGGAATCAATGATTCTTCATTATTATTAACCCTAAATAAAACATATTAAACGTATAAATGATATACTCAAGGTTTCCATTTACTTTGTTTCCAGTTTGCATGTATTTTACAAAGATATAGCACATCAAACATTTGTAATCTGTGCTGCTCTTCTTTTCACAGCTTTCCCTAATAGGTCCCATTCCTGTGACGATAGTGCTAAAAGCCTTTTCCTGTGAACAGCAGGATCCTTCAAGTTAGCAGCTGTAAAGACTAGGACTTTGAATACATCAATCTTTTCTCAATCTGTTGTTGGCATTTTTCTATGTCTGCCTCACTCACTTTGTCACCAAGGCCACAATTAGTGACCTGGGTTTAAAATCAATTTTACCCACCCACAGTTAAGATGCCTGACAATCTACTATTTTAATACATACTTTGTACCACCGATCAATGTCCCTTTTCCATGATAAGTAAAATTCAAAGAATATAAAGGAATAAATCATGATATAGATATAGCTGAAGTATTGGTGCCACGCAAATCCTAAAGAAAGGTGGCAGCAAACTGAATAGTGCTTCTCTTGAATTGCTTAGTGACAGAACATTTAATTTTTGCAGATTTTCGGTATTCTTGTGCTAAGAAAATAATAAGACTAGATATGTTATAGATTTTACTTTGCTGTCACACTGAAGTAAATAAACACAACCTTACTTTTCTAAATCATATGTAATCTAACTTTAGACCACCACTTCTAGTGTGGTGAAAATTTTAATCTCAGTTATCTTTGTGCCTTCTGTTGCTTCTTGTGAAGATCTCAGATTTACAGGATGCAAACACGTGGGAAAGGTCCTTCTGCTCTTAAATCCACGTTGGTTATTCCTGGATTGGTTTTCCAAATCCATATGGTTTTATAAATTTGATTGGCTCTGAGTTGTTATGCTAAACTGGAGCAAGGTTGAGAGCCCTGATTCCCGACAGAATCTCCCTGGATGAGCAAATCTATCTTGAGAATATCTCCCCTTTCCCTGGTCTATTGCTTCTATATATACCCCTCCAACCACATCTCTCTATTCTGGCTTTCTGTGGAAGGGTACAGTTTATTTTCTGTCAATTGTTCTTTTAGAAACAAAATATTGGTCCTTTTTTTTTATTGAGGATACGGGATACAGACAGCATTGTTTTTTCTTACTGTATCTATATTATCTATTGTCACCTCTTAAAACTTGATGTATTCATAAGGTTTTTTTTTTCTTTCATTACTGACCTCTTCCTGAACCCCATCCTCTCTTCCTTGTATCGCTAGTCATGTGAGCTTATGGTTACTCTCTAATGAATCTAATTAACTCTAATGAGTTAATGTGACTCTGGAAAATCCAGGAACTTGTACAGTATAACCTTGATGCTGAGAAAGAGCAAAACAGCCCCTGATGGCAGGGAACTGATCTGACCTCATAGCTAGACCTCAATGTTATAGTGTTATTATTACGAACTCATCTGGCATTCACAGCTAGGCCTCAATGTTATTCCACATGATACTAGGCTTACAGCTAAATTATATTGTTCTCCTGTTGGACGTAAACAATGTTACAGAACATCTATATCAAACGTGGTCACTATGAGACTGTGATAAAGTGAAGCAAAATTGAGGTCACTGTGTGAAACCCTTAAAATACCAAACATCTCTTTCTGTCACTAAATGAGTGAGCTACTTCTTCAGCAATCGTGGTGTCATCCTTACTCTAGTGTTCTCTCCTTATAGATAAGATTTATTGAGATAGTCATAAAATTGGTCCTGCTTTCTAAAACTGCCCAATCCAGAGTAATCCCTCACATGCATAGACTCTCCCCCAAATTACCCAACCAAATCACAAATCCTATAACAGGTTCTTTATAAGACCCTCTTTCTGAGAGGCTCCATGGTTCCCTATGGTGTATGCTCTTTGTTGTTATCAGTAGTCAACCCAATTTGTTCAGTTACAGCAGTTCGTGGTAGTATTTGGCTATAGGGCATTGACAGTGCAAATCACTGTATTAAACCAAGCTGAGAAAAACTCATTGCCAACTTCACAAGGAAATCATTGAGCATATAATGAGGTCAGCTTCAAACTCCTCCTGCCAACAAAATTGCACCACGTTAATCCATCCTACACACCAAGGATTTAATTACCTTTCTAAAATAAAGACATAAACATGTTACTTCCATGCCATTTTAATTTTCAGGATTCTGCCTGCACATGGTAGCAGTGCTACTGATATGTTATTCAATATCTGTATGTTGGAAATTTTTGAATATAAATTGCAGAAAATTTGAGGGCATTTCATTGGTAATCATTGAATTGAAGCAAAATATGTATAGAAAGTAATATGCACAATCTTGAGTCTATAGCTTATTACATTTTTACACAATGAATATATCTGTGTAACCACTAGCCACATCAAAATATAGAATATTATCCATACTCCAGAAGCCTGCTTCAGATGCCCACCCAGTTGTAACCCTTCAAAAAATAAACTCTATTCTGTGTTCTATCAAAAGTTTTGTCTGATTTGAACTTTTTTATAAGTGAAATCAAGTAGTCTGTTTTCTTTTGACTCTGGCTTCTTTCATTCAATATAATAGCTATGAGTTCCACCCATGTTCAGGCAGGTAGCAGAAGTTTCTTGATTTCATTGCTATAGAATATATCATTCTATGAAAGTAGTAGTTTATATATCCATTTAATGTTTGACGGACATTGGGTTGTTCCGAATTTTGTGGCTGCTATAATAATGTTTACTTATTCATACACGTCTGTTAGTGCTCATAAGTGCACTTATGTTGAATATGTATCTATGAATGGAATTACTGAATCTTAGGTTGTGCATATATTCAGCTTTAGTAGGTACATGCTGCCAAATGGTTCAAAGTGGTTTTTGCCAATTTTACCCTTTTACCATTAATGGTCTAGTTGCTCCACATTCTAATACCTGCCTTTTTAGTTTTTTTTTTTTTTTTTTTAATATTGTACTTTAAACTTCAGCAATTCTGGGGTATGTGTAATGAAATCTCATTGTAGTTTTGTTTTGCATTTTCTTGATGACTCAAAAATTGAATATGTGCCCATTTGTTAATTGGTGTTTTGCTACTCCCTTCTGTGAAGTATCTCTTCAGGTATTCTCTCATTTTGTATTGATTGACTTTCTTTTTCTTATTTATTCATAACAATCCTTCATATAATCTGGATATGAATTCTTTATTACACACACATACACACATATATCTATATATAATATTTTTTAAAATATCTTCTCCCATTTTGAGGTTAAAAGAATCATATATTCTGCAGTTGTTGGGTACGATGTTCTATTTAAAAAGTTAGGTAAATTTTGTTAGTTGTATGGTTCACATCTCTTTCTTACACATCTCCTTATCTGTAGGGTCTTTTTCTATGTTACTGAGAGACACATTTTAAAATATTTAGCTTCAGGGGCCAGCCTGGTGGCGCAAGTGGTTAAGTGCGCGCGCTCCACTGCAGCGGCCCAGGGTTCGCCGGTTCGGATCCCGGGCGTGCACCAACGCACCAGTTGGCAAGCCATGCTGTAGCGGCTTCCCGTATAAAGTGAAGGAAGATGGGCACGGATGTTAGCCCAGGGCCAGTCTTCCTCAGCAAAAAGAGGAGGATTGGCAGATGTTAGCACAGGGCTGATCTTCCTCACAAAATAAATAAAATAAAATATTTACCTTCGATTATGAATGCAACTATTCCTCTTTTTAGTTCTGTCAGTTTTTGCTTTACGTATCCTGAGGCTAATGTATTAAGTGCATACAAATTTATAAATGTTATTATATTTTCTGTTGAATACATTATAGTTATTTTTGTCTGAAAATTTCTATTTATACTTAGTTTTAAAAGGATTTTTTTTAAATGTGTATTGAATTCTATCTTGGTTGACAGCTTTTATCCTTTACTTTATAGATATCTTCCAATGTCATTTGGCTTCCATTGTTTGAACTGAGAAGTCCTTTCTCAGACTTATTGTTGGTCCTTTTAAAGGAATGTGTCTTTTATTAAATTTTTGGTGGCTTTGAACATTTTTCCCTCCTACCTTCCTTTGATGTTTGAGAGCAGCTTGACCATAATGTTCCCAGGGGTTTTTTAATTTTTTTAAGTCTTCTTTAGTGTTCATAGCAGCTCTTAAATATGTGATTTGATATCATCTGAAGTTTTTAAGCATTATCTCTTCAATTATTACTTCTTCCTCATTCTCTTTAACTTTGATATTAATATTGAAATTGGATGTATACTTTTACCGTAACCCATATCGTATTTCACACTTTTTCCTTGTATTTACTGTCCCCCCCCCATTTTTTTTTTGTGAGGAAGATTAGCCCTGAGCCTAACATCAGTTGCCAACCCTCCTCTTTGTGCTGAGGAAGATTGGCCCTGGGCTAATATCCATGCCCATCTTCCTCTACTTTATATAGGACGGCACCACAGCATGGCTTGACAAGTAGTGCGTTGGTCCGCACCCGGGTTCCAAACCTGTGAACCCTGGGCCATCAAAGTGGAGCGCATGAACTTAACCGCTACGCCACCAGGCTGGCCCCTTACTGTCCTTTTTTTTGTGTGCACTTCAGTTTGGATTATTTTACACTGATTTATCTTTTAAAAAACTAATTCTCTTTTCTGCTATGTCCAATTGCCTTTAATGTATCTATTAAATTATTTCAGTTGTTTTTCTAGAATTCTCTTTTGTTGTGTTTCTTTGTTATACATTACTGTTCTCTAATAAATTGCTTTATGCTTTCTTCTACTTTCATGTACACATTAGTCATAGTTATAGTGAAGCCCATTTCTACTAATGCTAATATCTGGATCACTATGAGTTTATTTATTGTCTTTTGTTTATTTTTTTTTTCTCTTGGATTTCTTTTTTTTTTTTCTTGTTGTGACATATCTGGTGATTTTATATTAAATATGAGATATTATGATTAAAAATTGTGGTGTCTCTGGATGATATTATATTCCTTCAGAAAGGATTGTTTTTCTTCTGGCAGGCAGGGAATATGTACAGAAGAGCTTGATCCAATTAGAAACTGAAATATTTTGAGCCAGCATTTTTGATGGCTGACATATCTCTACTTTGCCCTTACTCTGAGAACTTTGGCTTTTTGTGTTCTTGACTGAAAGCCAGGAGTTTTTACCAGGTTCACCTTTTCCTGGCAGACCCTTAACTCCAGTTGTTGCCTTATCAACAAGAACAGATGACCAAAAAAGTCTCAACTTTGCCATTTAGTCTTTTAACACCTACTTTCTGTTCATTTTTTCACGCTCTTATCATGGTCTGCATAGAGATGAGAAATTAGTAAATACCTTGAGGTAGAATCATGTGCAGAATATTTGACTCATTGCTCTGCAATTTCCTTTTCTCTAAAACGTTGACTCTTAAAATATTTTGTAGCCCTATACTTGATGTTTATTAGTAAGTGTTCTGTGGAGAAAAAGAAGCACTGAATCGAAGGTCCACATCATCGGACTTACACTTTACCTGTGACCTTGGATTCTCAAGTCCTGGATGCCTCGGTTTCTCTCTTATACATTCAAAAAGTAGTTTTACTACCTTTTACATATTTTATTTTTATCATCAGAAGAAGTGTTATTTGATATCAGCCAGCCAGCTATGGCTGAATATGACTACCTCACGTGTTTTTTACTTAGTTATATACTGTAAATAAGTGGTCCCCAAGTTGGTTAGAGGTGAAACATTAACGACCTAGAATCTTTCAACTCTAAAATCTTCTGAGTGTTGGATTTGAACTACAGGCTTGCCACCTCATGGTTATAAGATAGCTGATGTAGCTTCAGGTATCATGGACTCTCATAATAGAACCCAAGGCCAGAATAGAGAAAAAGAGAAGAAAAACGATTTTCACTTTGTAGATTTCTCTTGTTTCATGGAGTGAAGATTCCAGCATCCCCAGGAGTCTCCAGCAGACACCCTTGGTCAGAAAAGTTTCACCTCCTCTTTTAGGCCAAAGAGGCCTCTTTTTAGCAAAGAGGAATGGGGTACCATATTTAGTTTAGACCAATTATAATTTATTCCCTGGGCTAAGCAATTTGCTAGCCCCTGAGCATTGGGTTTAGTTAGCAGAGAAGAAATGGGAATGACTATTCATTAGGCAAACATCCTGTCCCGCAAAACGTTTCACAAGCTTTACTTGTTCCATTTTTCTACCTTTAGCATCTACTCTTTTTGCCATGTCGTCTACGTTCCAGATCAGAGTTTCTCAGCTTTGGCACTGTTGGCCTTTAGGGCCATATAATTTTGTGTTGTAGGCGTTGTTCTGGTCATTGTAGGATAATAAGCAGCATTCCTGACCCCTACCCACTAGATACTAGTAGCATTCCCCCCTCACTCATTTGAGAAAGCAAAAATATCTCTAGATAGTACCAAGTGATCTCTGAGGCAAATTTTCCCCCAGTTGAAGATCACTTATCTAGATGGTTAGGGTACAATGGAATAGAAAAGATGTGTTAAAAAGGGAATTTGACAAAAGAATTAAACATCCATTCAGAGGATGTATGTAAATGTTTATAGAATAAATTAAAGCACATGAAAAAAATATTTCTCAGTGCTTGCTGTTTCTAGAGAATAATAAACTTTCCAGTCACACTGAAACAGTAAAATGCTTAATCCAATTTCTAGCTCAGCCTGCTGTGGATGTTAATTGGATGAATCATTCATTAATATAAAGGAATACATAAGAAAAATGCTTGACGTATCAAAACATAGGAACTGTAGGAACTCCAAAGTTCTAATAATCTCCCTTTAAGATGGGGAATTTAAAAGGAGTGTAGCAGTCCCAGACCTAGACTCCTTAGCCATCCCTAGGAATGTATTTTCCATTTTGCATACTTAGAAAATTACATGGCATCTAGTCAAATTCCACTACCAACTTTGGATGCCCTATACCAACGTACAATGGTCTTCTGCCAGGCACAGATCTTTCCAGTATTTCCATTACTACCCACCAGACTATTAAGGGAAACATAGTTCAGAGAAACAGTCTAGCAATCATTTATTCTGATTCCTGAAATAAAAGTCCAGTAATTAGTTTCAGAACGTATCTGTCCAATATCTGCACTCAAATGTTCTATGTTAGATGGATTTGAAGCAAAGGCACTCTGAAAAACACCATTCATTCATCTTAGACAGACCCTAACGAATTCAAATTTTCAATAATACAGAAAGAGTTCTGCATTGTTTTTGTACAAAATATTACTGAGAAAAATTAGAAAAAGATGTTTGCTGCAAAGTTTTATATACTCTAGTTACTTTTACTTTTTACCTGTGGAACCAAAGTTGTTGCTCACCATCTAAAGTTTTTATGTTTGAATTTCATTAGTTATTTTTTAAAATTGATATATATTCTCTTGACCTTTTAATTCTTTCTCCTCCAGATTAATCTTACAGTATTCATTAATAATCTCCCATTTAACATACTTTGTAAGCTAGTGAATGGTATGAGAAATTTCCTTGTTAACTATTATAACTCCCTTCTCAATGTTTGTGGTTACTTACTCTTTAAAATCCATTGGTATATACCTATTGAAAGTCCTATTTCCAAGGAACGTATAAGCAACTTTGAGTTATGAAAACAAACAAGGAAACTACAGATGATAAATACAGTTAGTAGTCTTATGGCCAAATGAGCCCCATCCAAGAATCTTGAGCTACCCATTGACAAAGGGATTCTTTTTATACATTGATTTAGTTTTAGTTTATTTTTCATAATTATGTAGTTATTGTGGGGGTTTGCTTACTGTCTGTTTCCCCAAGAGGTAAAAACTTTCTAAGGAATCATAGTTGTTTTACTTACCACGGCACACTCACACGTTACCTGCAGATCTGGCGTGGTCTTGGTATAAAATAGGCACTCAAGGGCCGGTCCCGTGGCTTAGCGGTTAAGTGCGCACGCTCCGCTGCTGGCGGCCCGCGTTCGGATCCCGGGCGCGCACCTACGCCACGCTTCTCCAGCCATGCTGAGGCCGTGTCCACATACAGCAACTAGAAGGATGTGCAGCTATGACATACAACTATCTACTGGGGCTTTGGGGGAAAAAATAAATAAATAAAAATTTAAAAAAATAGGCACTCAATATATTTGTAAATGAATAAGATATAGTTTAACCAATCATATATTTGTACTGTGGATAACTCATTTTGCTCTTCCCTGGCAGCCTATGTATCCTATGTGTGTTAATATTGTTACCATTTATTCTTATATTGTCAAGCTTTTCTACTTCTTACATATGATGCCATTTATCAAACATATACCAGCCACTGTACTAAGGGAGTCTCCTATACTGGTCCAAGTAATCATAATGATTCAAGTATACACTAACATTAGTAAATATAACTACTATTATCTCCTATTCACAGATGAAGGAATGAGGCCAAGAAAGATTAAGTGTCTTACCTAAGGATATACGAAAGTATTGAAGATGCTAAAATGTAACCTAGGCAATTTGATTCCAAAGCTAGCACTCTTAATTTCCACGCACTTACCAGTTTTTGTAATCCAAATGGATTATTGGAAAGATCACACTAACCAAAGTAATGCTTGCAAAATCCCACTTTTAGAACACATTATAGATCACATTTATATACCGCTTAACCTAGTAAGATTAATTTCAAATCATCTTTTTCGTACCTCAAGAATATTTTCCAATAAGAATAAGAAGGAGAAGGAAACAGAGAATAAGAAGAATCACTCCAGCACAGAAGTAGACATATCCTTGATAACCAGTTGAACTGTGTGTTTACATTGCAGTGGAATTTTGTTGGAAATAATTTATGGTGGAATATTACAGTTAATTCCAATGCAGTTTAAGTGCAAGTATTCAGACTGATAACGGTTGCCACAACCCAAATATCATATTGCAACATTGCACCTTTGGTCATTTTAGGAGTAAAACAAACTTAGAAGTAAAAATAAACCTACAAAAGTAGAATGTGTGCATCATTTGTATTTAGATAGAAACACACAGACACACACAAATGCACATGTGCACATGAACCATGAACTGGTGCTCATGAAGAAGAGAAAAATGTGATTAAATTTTTACTCTTTCAAATATGTTTAATAGACTTTTTGTAAGAAATATGGATATAACATTGATAAATACAACAAATTTTTCTAAATAAAATATAGGAAAATATATGTAATTTTGCTAAAAATACTTTTAAAATAATTGATGTGTCATTTCAGATTGGAATGATTTCAAAACTGAATGCAAGAAATTGAACGTTTGTGAAAAAGTGTATAGAGTATTAGCACAGAGTCCACATTCTATGCCAATGCTCTTAACTGTTAACCTGTGATATTTGCACCTTTGGCTCAACTCCAAGTATAAAATCCTATTGTATTACAAATATGTATTCATAATGGTCAGTATTTTTTAAAACATTCTTTTCTGCATCACTAGCTTTACATTTTGTGTTACATGCACCTATCTTTCACCACAGGCTATATTCATGCTTATTAAATCAACTTCACTAATAGGAATTCTTCCTTGCTCAAATTAAATTTATGAAATAAGACAACAACTTTTAAGGACTACATCCAGCTATTGAGAATCTCATTTATTCTGTCCAAATAACATACTTTAATTACATTCCATCATTTCTATGACTTTTTTTTTGGAGGGGGGATGGCAGTATATAAAATACAGCTATTCAAAAAGTACACAGCTCTCAAGTTCCTATAGCTAATTACGATTTTATTCTCACATAAATTACACACTTCTGCCTCTGTGGCTTTTATTTAGATTTAAACAGCTTCCTGCTCACATCAGGAGGAAAAGCTATTAAAATAGACAAGTTTCCTATTCTTCCTTCCACCCTAAAGGAATGAATTTCCCAGGAGACAACCCACTGGAGACTCTCAGCTAGCAATGACTTTTGCAAGTTCTCTTTTCTTCTGTTGGCCCACTCACAGTGGGTGTTCAGCAAAGCTACGTCTTTCATCCAGCCCTCTGTGATCATTTGTAATTGAAGGATCATGGCAGGTAAAGAATTAGTCCATCCCTCTCCTTGAAAGTTGTGCAGAAGCAACTTTTCTCCTTAGAAGAAAACATGAAAAAAAGGTACTTAAATTAAAAATTTTTATTATTTATTTAGAAGGGCATATCATACATATTTTATTTAGAATGATCATTTAGCTGTCATTTTGTCGTCTGATATTTTACAAAGATTTATTAAATGTTAAATAATAAATATATTTTGAGTATTCTCTCATTTTAATGAAAAAAAGACTCTTACTTTATAATCAAATGGTCCAGAAGTTAAAGAAATGGTGCAATGTTAACCCAAAAATTTTGATATCTAAAAATGCACAGTTTTGCTATACTATCAGAATCATGAAGTTCTATTATTTCTTACTAACAAAATAGTTTGCAGTTAGAAAAGGTTTAGAAACAAATTCACTTCTTACATACATATCCAAATGCTCATTTTGCCCTAGTTTGAATATTTAAGTATAACTACTTACACTCATAGAGAAATATTTTCATTTATATTTTTATTTTATTTTTTAAATAAAATTGTATATAAAGTGTACAACATAATGATTTGTATACGTATACATAGCAAAAAGATTACTAGTCAAGTTAACTAACATAGCTCCTCATATACTTACCAATGTTTTTGTGTGATTACAACAACTGAAATCTACTCTCTTAGCAAATTTCCAGTATTCACTACAATATTATTAACTATAGTCTTCATGCTGTACTTTAGATCTCTAGACTTATTCATCCTACTGCAACTTTGTACCTTTCATTTATTTTTGACAAAATATTATTTCATTCCATAAAATATGACACTAAGAATCTATGGCTACCAATGATGAAGAGAATTTTAAAATTTCAATATTGGAAAAAAATATGATATAATGACCAATAAGAGACTTTCAAATATGTAATACTTTTATCAGAATAGATTCAAGGAGTAAAAGTAGTGAGATAAAATTTACAACTGTTAAAGAAAATCTTTTCATTTCATTTCAGGTAAATACTGGTTGAAATCAATTTGCTGTGGGATTTAGATTCTGTAACTATTTAAAACTGCAAAAAAAACACCCAGAAATCAATATAATAATGTATGAAGGCAGAACAAAGTTTTCACAATTATATTTAGGAGGCAGCAGAGAAAAGATTTTGAAGATCTTTTTGTTGTCTCCCAAACTGTTGATTCTATCTCCTAAATCTATCACAACTGTCGACTCTTCTCCATTCCCACTTTCAGAGCTTTAGTTTGAATCCACATTATCTAATTTCTCACATTAATTATTAACGTCCTTCACGTGAACATTCCTCACATCCTTGCCAGAGTAAAATTTTGCATAGAAAATATGAAAATATAGCCATGTCGTTTGATGATCACGTCTTTAATGTTGGCAGCATTCTCTCCTTTCTGTAATCATGCACAAATACCTAACTATCTGCATGTGTGTTTACATTTTTAACAAAAAAATGCAGAAATTGGTTAAATTGAAGAGTGAATCCTAAAACGGCACCTGTTTGTCCTTTTTCTCACACAAGCTAGAGGCTCTGAGAGGCTTCTGTGGAATAATTGGATTCTCTGGAACATAATCTGAAAACCACTCTTTATACTGATTTGAAATCCAAGCTTCAAGAGCTACACAAGGGCTTTCACAATCTGACTCCAGGAATATGTTCTGTTTCATCCTTGCCCTTCTCCACATAAGCCTCTGTCACAGCCACACATAAACGGTTCTATTTTCCAAAACGTGCCACTGTGTTGTGTATCTCCTTGCCTCTATGTATGCTCTTTCTCTGCCTGAAATGTCATTTTCTCCCTTGTCCCTCTATCCTAGGTTTCCTTTAATACTCAGTACAAATATCTGATGGCCCTGCCCTAGTGTATGTAGGAAAGTTAAGTATACTTCTCTCTTTACTCCCTCTACACCTTGTCCATAACTATATTTTAGCATTTACCATGCTTCGTTTTCATCTTCATCTTCCCTGATATTCCAGATCTCCTGAAAGAATTATGTTCTAATTATCTCTGTGTTTCCACAACTGGTAGAGTTTCAGACACTTCGTAAGCGCTTAATAAATGCCTAATAAGTCAAATGCCGGCCCTGGTGATCTAGTGAAAGATTCAGTGCTCTCACTGCCGGGCTGCAGTTCATTTCCCTGTCAGGGAACCACATCACCTGTCTGTCGAACTATGGCGCTGCGTGTTGCTGTGATGCTGAAAGCTATGTTACTGGTATTTCAAATGCCAGCAGGGTCACCCATGGTGGATAGGTTTCATCAGGGCTTCCAGACTAAGACTAGGAAGAAGGACCTGGCCACCCATTTGTGAAACAATTGGCCATGAAAACCCTATGAATAGCGGTGGAGCATTGCCTGATACAGCGCCAGAAAGTGAGAGGGTATTGCAGAAAGACCGGGCAGGGTTCCGCTCTGCTGTACACAGGGTCGCTACAGAAGCAACTCGACAGCACTAACAACAAAAAGTCCGGGGCACACAGTTATTGAGCTTGGTTCAGTGCCTTGATGATGTCAGTTACAGTATCTTCCTGATTCCCCTCAACTTACTCTTTCCTTTCTGGTTGCAAACTGACATTTGATCGATGCTCAAGGAATGATGAAGGGGAAAGAGGCAGTGACAGTCAAGTCTATTCCTTTTATTAGAAAGCAGATTTCCCATACTCCTTATTACACTTCCACTTTCATCGTACTGACCAAAAGCAAGTCACCTGGCATCCAACTGAGTGTGAGTTTAAGCAGGTTTTCTTTATCATCTATCTGCATTTTCTGTATTTATTGGTTCAGTTCTTCCGCTTTTATTATTTTATTTTCCAAGTGCATCATCCTTTTAGGACCCTGGAATCCCTAAATGACAGATTTGTTTCCTAAAAATTCATCAGACTTTTTTTACAATATGAATAGTAACTTAAATAAGAGATTTTTAACTTGTGCACGATGATTCCTTTTCTCCAATAGTTTCTGCTTCTGTTTAGTTGCCTTGCAGAGTAACAATGACTAATGTGTGTACAAACACCTCATTTATCTTGGTATTTGATAGCAGTAACCTCACAGCAGAGGCAAGAATCCAAAAATAGAAAATTATTTTTAACGTCGGAGAAAGCTAGTAAAATGCCTGTCTATTCACTAAAAATGTATACTTATGGTCATAGAAATTACCTTCAACATCTTATCCAGAGATTCTAACTCGATGTCTGTACAATATCAATCATGAGTTTTATTTGATTTCCAAGTATAGAACATTGTAGAGGCAGAATATTGGGAAAAGGCAAATTAGATATAAGCAGAAGTTACTCTCACAGAAGCTGGAACAGTGCTAACCAGTAGATGAAAAAAAGAAAGCAGGTTCAAAATTATAAAAACACCAAAGTGTGCTAAGATTAAGTCTAGTCTTTTGTACTATAACACACACACACACACACACATTCCAGCAAAACATTATAAGCAATGTTCATTAAGATCACATAGTCATCAATAGAAATCAATTGCATATTCAGAGTACTTTTCAAAAGATTATAGAAATCTTAGCGTTTCAGAAAGATTTTCATAAAAATAGTTGACCATAATATTGGGCTTCAGGGGTTAAAATAATTAAAATTCCATAATCCAGAAAATCCATTTTTGTAAAATGCCTTTTTCTCTGTTGCCAGACCAGTGTGTGTGACACTATTGTGGATAACTTGTAAGTTTTCAGTTCTCAAAGGTACTCATAGAGAAGGCATAATATATAATTCCTCATCTAATGTTACTGAAAAATGAATAAGACTGACAAAGCAAAGGTGTGGCAAATTGATTTTAGTTTCAGAAATCATGCATTTTTTATTTGGTAATATAACAGAAGTTTTTGAGTTTCCTCAAAGTAATCTATATATTGTTATAAATCTAATATGCTGTTTTAAAATGTAACATCCTACATAATACATATTAGTTTTAACATTAATTAATAACTATTATAATCATTATAAAATATATAATTAATTAATATGATATCATAAGAATTTAAATATACCTAGTATTATAAAAATATAAACTCCTCTGAAATATTTTGCTTTTCCTAAAAAAAAAGTCATTAATATATAGAAGAAAATAATGGATCCATTTCAGATTGTTTCATGTTTTCAGAAGTTTCAGTTTTTATAATAGCTTTGATGACTCACATTTCAAAGTGACCAAAAAGAAAAATAAATGTCCTTGGTATTTTTTCCTATGGCTTTACAACAATATGTGTATCTACTATCTAGGAAGAATTTCAAATAATTCTTGTATTGTTTACCCTGGAAAAGGTCAAAATGAAAACATGTTATCCACAATAAAATTGGATCTTGGCCTCCAGTAAGATATATTGTTTTTATTTTACTTTTATTGTATTTTTTTTTTAAACAGAGTAATTTTCTACTTACAATCCATGACCTCTACATTCAAACACCAAAGAGCAAACTAAGTAACCTCATTTTGAAATGTGATAAAGTAATTTAACAATATCAGTATTTCCCCAATAATTTAGAATCCCCAATATTTAAATTCTGTTGAAGCATCTCTGATTGGGATATTTGGATAGTGATAGTATATGTAAATTTTGTGTGTTTCTTAATTTCTCTAGAAAAAATAGAGTTCCTAGTACCATACAGTTGACATTTCTATTCCACTTGAATCATTAAAAATTAGAATTACCTACATTTTCTTATCCTAGAGAAGGACACACATTCAAAAATCAATGTATTTTTAATCTCATCAATTAATTTTTAATTTTGGGTGGTATATTTTAAAAGCTTCAGAAGAATTCAGAATCTTAAAATGGCTCAATATTAAGCTAGTTCGTTTTCTAACCAAATAAAATAATATGAAATAGATAACACACACACTATTTTTGAGCTGGCCTAGATTTGTCTACCTAAAAGAACATAGGCAGAAGTTATCTTCCAGCTGGTTCATAACATCTATCTTGCCCAACTTCATTAGGAAGTTGTTTCAAATGCCAGCCATAAATCCATGCATATGATGCTTGGAAATTGTTTTTGATTCACTCATTAATTATTCATTCTTTCAGTCATTTATACATTCATACAATGGAAATTTAATAAATGTCTATTATGTGATGACAGAAATTTTGCTAACTACTGAGTTTTCAGTGATGAGCACGATAGTGTAATCCTTGTCCTCATGTAGTTTCCAGTTCATTAACCCTACCAAAAATCAAATGGATTAGTATTCCTTATTGTTCTTAGCAAGTGCACTTTGTTTTCTAAATATGTAATTCCCTAAATCACCATTAGATGATTTTACTAGAGAGTAATGTACAGAATACCTTTCTGACAGGAGCTTGTCCCTTTAAGACTCCTCATTGCCTAATTGGTAATCCTAGGTTAATGAAAAGAATTATTGATAATAAAGTAAGAAACTCCATGAAATGAAAATTATGACACAAGTACCAAAGTTCCTTAGGAATGCATTGAAATAGGTATGTAACCAAGGTATTAAGAAGGAGAAGATATTTAGGCAAAGTAACACAGGTCTGGGAGGAGCAGCAGAGGAAGAGGACGATGGCCACGTGGCACTGAAATACACGGATAAGGAAGAGCACAGAGTCTCCCCTGATGGGGTGCAGAGGATTCAACAGCATTAGGGAAAAGACAGGATTCACTTTACGTGAGGAAATGTAGAGTTTTCCTTAAAAGACAGAAGTGATTTTCCAGGATCTAGAAGTAGCAGGAGAGGGAAATAAGGAAGAAAGAGGGGTGTGTTCATAAAGATGTCCAAGAATAAACTAATAGAGGAAATTTCAACTTTCTTGATTTGTTTAGAAATGTGAGGATGGGGGAAAGCCAGTGTTAAGAGGTAAAGAGAGGAAACACTCGTGATACTAAACAACTTGTTGGATTCTAATTGGGGTGAAGTTGGCTTTCTGTCTCTGCCAGTCTGTCTGTTGTTTGTCTCAACATACGATGGAAGTCAGGCCTGTTTGTCAGTCTGACACATATTCTCAAATAGCGTTACATCACCAGATTTGTCTGACCAAGTCTATATCTGATTCAGGAAAGAGTTATAAATCATCACTATGTTTCCTACCTCCCAGAAGTTGGTGGCATCGCCATATCTACTATTGCCAGAGAGTCCCTGTGATTCTTCTGTAGGAAGTGGAAACTGCTACCTTTTCCACTCTGCCTGAAAATAGAGATTCTCTCTGTTTAAAAATGACTTTATATATATATAGCTATCATAGAGCTCAAAGTAAAGAGTGATTTTTTTGTCTCTCTTTCTCCTACACATCTTCTTTCTTCCACTCACCAGTATCGATATGGGATTTCACTTTCTTCCAAATCTTTGGAATATTTTTTTTCCATCCATGCATTTTTTTCTTCCCCTTCCTAGAATTTAATGATAATTTAGAGCTGTGCCTTAAACTATTTCATCTTGTTTAGCTGGTGTGCACAAAAAAAAATCTAATAATTGGAAATGAAGCAAATGATGATTGTGAGACTTTTAAATATCGTGTTAGATCATGTCCTATTGAGCCTCTCTAATGGCCGTCTGTCTCTCTTGTGGAACTTAACTTTGTTGGAATAATTTCACAATTGATTGGATTTCTGCTGTTTTACAACCCGGTATAGTTACAGGTTAACTATGCAGAAAAGTATAATATATGATAATTGTTTTTCTTTCCCATAGGAAAGATGACCTCAATAGTTACAGTCCAATTAGCCTACAGAACATTAATCTGTTTGTGCATATCTTGTTACTTGCCCTAGTTAACCGTGTACATCTCTGTTTTTCATTTTTTGGGGACCATCTCATGTTATTCTGCTGAGATTATCACTTAATGGATTAAATAAAACTTCAACACATATTCACTATCTATTTGTGTGAGAATTAGGTTGTAACAATTTGAGAAATGTGCTTCTGTGTAGTCATGCCCTGCTTAATGACGAGGATACATTCTGAGAAATGCATCATTAGGCAATTTCCTTGCTGTGTGAACATCATAGAGTGTACTGAAGGGGAACAGAATTTGCCACCCCAAAATTTGTCTGTGTAATATGAGGATTATTTGAGGCTGATTATTATTATTATTATTATTTTTTTTTTTTTTGGTGAGGAAGATTAGCCCTGAGCTAACATCTGTTACCAATCCTCCTCTTTTTTGCTGAGGAAGATTGGCCCTGGGCTAACATCTGTGCCCATCTTCCTCTACTTTATATGTGGGACATCTGCCACAGCATGGCTTGATAAGCAGTGCTTAGGTCTGTGCCTGGGATCTGAACCTGCAAACCCCAGGCTGGTGAAGAGGAGCATGCAAACTTAACCACTACGCCACCAGGCTGGCCCTTAGGCTGATTACTTTTAAGAAGTAAAAGACTCAGAAAGTTTCTCTTGTTACCTCCCTCTAAACTGCCTAAAAGAATTCAGACAAAAAAACCTATCTCAGGAAGCAAGCTATCACCTTAGCATAATATGAACTAGGTGGTAGACAGGGAGGAACCTAGAAAAGCCTGTTTGTTGGGCTCCCTTCTGTGTTCTTCTGTTTCTGTGTGGCCAAACACGTGTTTTTCAAATGCTTGCTCCTTTTCACCTACCTGTGAATTGTTTTCCTTCCCTTTGAAGTCCCTGACTCTCCCCACTGTCAATATCTTCTTTTTGTCTTTAACTGAGGATGGTATTTAAGGTGAGGGCTTCAGCCATTTTGCCAAGTTACTCAATTTTCCCTAGTTTCTTCCATGTATATGTTATTAAACCTATGTTTGTTTTTGTTTTGTTAATCTGTCTCATGTCAATTTGACTCTTAAACTGGCCTGAAGAACATAGAAGGGTAGAGGAAATTTTTTCCTCCCTTACAGTACTTACACAAACCTAAATGGTATACCCTACTACACACCTAGGCTATATGGTATTAATCTCACGGGACCTCGGTCATATATGCCATCTGTTGATGACTGAAATGTGGTTATGCAGCGCGTGCCTGTATAGAGTGTGTATAACAGGAGATTGTGTTAAGCAAGATAAAAACAGAACTGAAATCCTTCAGGCCACTAGAATAGTTCTTTCAATGACCACACTCTCTGCATTTCACATTTGATGTATTATTTCTTTGATATTTTCTTACCAAATTGGCCTGAAATCTCCCTGAAGTCTTCCTTAGAGATAAGAGTTCTGATATAATATCAATTTTCATGGCTCATCTATACAAAAATCTTAACAACAGTGTTCCAAGATACTTTATTCTCTTTCTTTCCTTCCTTCTTTCTTTCTTCCTTCCTTCCTGTCTTCCTTCCTTCCTTCTTATCTTCGTTCATTCATTTTATTTTGTCCTAAGGTTCTGTATTTTGAGGACCTTGATGACATGAAAATTTATGACATCTACTAAATGTATTCCAGAGACTTGAGTCATGTCATTCTCCTTCCTCTAAAATATCAAAACAGAATAAACAATATGCCAGCTTTCTTAATGTAAAGATATAAGAAATACCATGGATGAAATTAATCTAAACTTATCTGAGAGTAACACTAAAACGTTTTTGTGGAACAGCATAGAAATAGCCTTTCAAGATAATAATTTCCAAAGGGGAGGAATATACTCCCTCCTCACTGATCTTAAGTTTACTTTTAATATTCTGAGGATCTATTATTCATGGCTTTTCCCAATTCCTTCCTGAATTCATTTTTATAAGGAGCTCAAATACCTTTTGAAGCTTATGATTCACAAAGTACATTAAAATTTCTTTTCCTTGACCTATAAAGATGTACCAATGTGCATTTATCCCACAGGATAGGCTGATTAGATTCCCACACAGTCAGGACATAGGTTAATTATCCCTCTTTTTGGTTCTTACACTTAATAGGCATTGCATTAACTCTAGGTAAACACAATCAAAATTTCATGTAAAACAATAACCAAAGAAGTCTTCCTATATCTGGACTGTTGTTTTATTAGTACTTCTGTGACCTTTCTAGTTCTGTTACAGTTTCCTTAAGGAGATATCCAGGACTTCATATTCAAAGTGAATTGACAACAATATTTTGTATCATAACATTATATTTTCTTTTAATAATAATATAGCACAATGCCCCAAAATCAAATTTTTCTCTCAAACAAGGATTTGTTTGTATAAAAACTAAAAGAGAAATATAAGAAAATATCATTTCTTGTGTCTTAATAAGTTGATTAATCAAATGGTTGCACATACTATTAATACAACTCTATCAGTCACTGGAGATATGAAGACATACAACATGTTTCCTGTTCTTAAGAAACTCACATATTACTGGAGCAGATTCATGAAAAAGTAGATCATTTTTAAATAGCACAGTATATGCAGTGATAAGAATTAACATAAGTGAAATGAATGCACTGAAAGTGACAGGAGAGGAGATGCAGTTTAGCCTGGGAATAGGCAGGGTCAGCTCCCTGGGGCAGGTGGCATTTTAGCTGAAGCTTAGAGAGCAGTCCTGGGGAATAGAAATGTTCTAAAAATCAGAGGAGATTACTAACAACAGCTGTCATTATCTGAGTACTGACCATGTGTCCCTGTGTGTCACATTTGTTCAATATTTATATAACCTCATTTAATCTTTACAATGTCCTGACAATGTGAGGACAATTATTCTTATTTTCACGTAAGGAAAAATAAGAGTCAGATAGATTAAATAACTTTTTCCAAGACAGCTCAGCATGTAAATTATGGCCCCAAGAATTGAACTAAACTGTCTGACTCCAATGATGTTCATTAGGACTCAGTTCAATTTCATTATTTAAACATTTACTTATCATCTTTTTTTTTTTTTTTCTGGTGATGAAGATTAGCCCTGAGCTAACGTCTGTCACCAATCCTCCTCTTTTTGCTGAGGAAGATTGGCCCTGGGCTAACATCCATGCCCATCCTCCTCTACTTTACATGTGGAACGCCTGCCACAGCACGGCTTGTTGAGCAGTACATAGGTCCATGCCCGGGGTTCCGAACCTGCCAACCCCGGGCCACCGAAGCAGAGCACATGAACCCAACCACTACACCACTTGGCTGGCCCCTACTTATCATCTTTTATGTCTTGGCCACCGACCCTTAGTTCTAGAGAAATGAAGGCAAATATGATGGAGTTGCCTGGAAGGAACTAATTAGCATGGCTGATTCTATCACTGTACCTTTGTTTGGCCTTCCTGTTTTGAACAACTAGATAACCAATTCAGTTAAAAAAAAAATGTTCATTCAGTTTTCAAAATGCAAAACAGGTTTACTTCAGTTCATAGAAATTAATACTTTTGGATGTGCTTAATTACTATTACTTTGTGGAATTTGAATAACCTGTCATAACCTTGTTTACAAATTATTTCTCTGTATGACATTTAAATCATTCTATTGTTTTCTCTTCTTTTATTTTGAAATTCTTGGCAGGCCTCATGGTACTTAGAGCTTTCATATCTGGCGTGTAAACTAACATCAAAAACATCACTGCTGCTAATTTGAAGGTGATATTATTGTTTCTGTAAATAGCCTTTCCAATCCATTAATAATTTGCTTGCATTATTACATTTTTAAAATTCAGTATAGGTGATTATTATTTTGCTTGCTTCAAGGCTCCCATACTTGATTTCTCTAATTCAGATGATAATGTATGTCACTTGAAAGGTTTCAACTTAACTCTCCTGTTGTTATGATGTGATTCCTCACATATTTGTGAACATGTGCTTTAGAGCTATGGTTTGCCTTTAGGGACCAGTTATTCGCAATTATGCAAGTGGACAAGGCCAACTTGTATAATGGTGAGACACCACATATTTGTTTTCTCCCAGAAGAGAGGCTTTTCTTGTAATCACATTGTGGAAACAGATAGGGGCAAATACAAATTACAATGAATCGTGGAAAATGACAAGCTTCTAGAATTGTATAACATTCTCGTTTACGTTATTCTTGATGTAGAGCTCTGGAGTTTTCTTCCCTTCCCTTTTCTCTGTTTCTCATATAGTATCTCATATTTCGATGGCCTCATCATTTCCTTTAATTCATGGAGAGAGAGATACTCAGCCTGACTTGCCCTATGAACTGTACCTCTTCTTTGTTGGAGGCCCTCTCCTAAGCAGTTGATCTCAGGATCCAATCGAAGCAGCATTTTTAAGGATATTTTTTAATATTTATTTCCAGGAAATTACAAATAATGACTTGCATTCTCTTTTAGGCCACTTCTTTGCAAATTCTTTTTCTCCTTTCTTATGAGCTACCCTCAATAAATAAGACACATCTGTACACTAGAAAAACAAGTGAGATCCCAATAGTTTTGAAATTTAGAAAATGTTCTTGAGGGTGTTTTGTTTAAAGGTGACTCCTCTGAGCATGGGATTGAACCTCAGCACATCTATGTTCTTAGCCAACATATGGGCCATTTATACCAAAGCAGGCATAGTCACACACTGGGGTCCTTTTCTCTCTTAGTCATAGTCATTTTTAGCATGGACAGATGTGGTAAGTGATGATTAATTCTGTTTCATGTTTAATAGAAATTCGAAAGCAATCTAGAAAGCAATCTTCAATGCCTAGAATGACTCCAAAAGGATGGCATTTCCCTCGTGAGTGACGTCCACGGTATGGGACACCACTTTGGGAGCACCACAACACTCTCCCCTACCTGATTTGATTAAAAAATGCTTGGCAAATATTTCTGAATAAATGAACAAATCATATGAATACCACATTGTTAGTATTTTCTATCTATTTTAACCTGAGTGATTTGTTCAACCATACTTATAAATGCCCAATTTGTTGCAATACTGGGAGTTTGGGATATTATGGAAAAGGTAGGCACAATCTTTCCCGTCCTGGCGCTTCCTTTCTAGTAAACCTGTGTTTGAATTCTTTACTCTGGAAATTAATCTGATAAATAAATTTAAGTTGAGCAAAAGAGACCTGCATTCTTACAAACCACCAAAATCAAGTTTTGAAAAATATAGTCTCATGTTTATCTATTTGATTTTGAAATGCTTAAAAGACATCTTGAGACTGAGTTTATACATCAAACAAAAAATAGAGTCACTTCAGAACTTTTTACTTTTATTACCTCTCCATAGATTGGCCATCCCTCTGTTTCACGGGTTGCTGGAAACGTTAATTGTCTCAGTTAGGTTACCATGTTGACAGAGGCAGTTAATCTGTTCATTAAAAGGGACTACTGGAGGGACCTGAGATAAGAGGATATACAGCTACCATTTCATCATTATATCTGCCAGTTCAGAAGAGTAGCTGGGGTACTTTTAATTCAGAGATTTTTTATTAAAGACAATATTTTTAGATCAGTTTTAGGCTCACAATGAAATTGAGAGGAAGGTACAGAGAATTCACGTATAACTCCTACCCCCCCCCACACACACATAGCCTCCTCCATTATCAACATCACTCCCCAGAATGTCACATTGGTTACCAAGTATGAACCTGTGGCACATAATAATCACCCCAAATTCGTAGTTTACCTTAGGGCTGACTCTTGGTGTTGTACATTCTTTGGGTTTGGACAAATATATAATGACATATACCATCATTACAATTTCATACAGAGTAGTTTCACTGTCATAAAAATCTTCTGTGCTCTGCCTATTTATCCTTTCCCCCACCTCACCTCATTTTCTTTCTTTTTCTTTTTTTTTTTTTTTTTGGTGAGGAAGATTAGCCCTGAGCTAACATCTGTTGCCAATCCTCCTCTTTTTGCTGAGGAAGATTGGCCCTGGGCTAACATCTGTGCCCATCTTCCTCTACTTTATATGTGGGACTCCTGCCACAGCATGGCTGGATAAGCGGCGCATAGGTCCGTGCCTGGGATCTGAACCCACGAACCCTGGGAGCGCATGAACTTAACCATTACACCACTGGGCCGCCCCCCTGCCTCTCTTGTGATCTTTTTTTTTGGTCTCCATAGTTCTGCCTTTTCTGGAATGTCAGATAGCTGGAATCAAAAAGTATATAGCCATTTCAGATTGGCTTCCTTCACTTCGTAATACGCATTTAAGTTTCCTCTGTGTCTTTTCATGGTTTGACAGCTCATTTCTTGTTAGTGCTGAATAATATTCCATTGTCTGAATGTATCACAATATATTTATTCATTCAACTACTGAAGGACATCCTGATTGCTTCCAAGTTTTGGCAGTTCGAGTAAAGCTGCTATAAATAACCACGTGCAGGTTTTTGTGTGGGCGTAGGTTTTCAACTCCTTTGGGTAAATACCAATGAGCACAATTACTGGGTCATATGATAAGAGTATGTTTAGTTTTATAAGCAATCACCAATCTGTCTTCCAAAGTGGCTGTACCGTTTTGTATTCCCTCCAGCAATGAGGGAGAGTTCTTGTTGCTCCACATGCTCTCCAGCATGTGGTGTTGTCAGTGTTCTGGATTTTGATCATTCTAATAGGTGTGTGGTGGTATCTTGTTGTTTTAATTTGCATTTCCCTAGTGACATAGAATGTGGAGCATCTTTTCATATTCTTATTTGGCAACTGTATATCTTCTTTGGTAAGGTGTCTGTTGATGTCTGTAGCCCATTTCTTCATTGGATTGTTTTCCTATTGTTGAGTTTTAAGACTTTTTGTATGTATTAGGGAACAGCACTTTAGCAGATGCATCCTTTGCAAATATTTTTTTTCCCACTCTATGGCTTGTCTTCTATTTCTCTTGACACTGTCTTTCACAGAGCAGAATTTTTTAATTTTAATGAAGTCTAGCTTTTCAGTTATTTCATCACTTGTGCCTTTGTTGTTACATCAAAAAGGTATTGCCAAACCCTAGGTCATCTAGATTTTCTCCTATGTTATCTTCTAAGAGTTTTATAGTTTCACATTTTACTTTTAAATCTATGATACGTTTTGAATTAATTTTGGTGAAGAGGGTAAGTTCCCTGTCTAGTTTCATTTTTTTGCATGTGGATGTCCAGTTGTTCCAGCACCATTTGTTGAACACTGTCTTTGCTCCATTGTATTTCCTTTGCTCCTTTATCAAAGATCAGTTGACTATATTTATGGGAGTCTATTTCTGGACTCTCTACTCTATTCCATTGATCTATTTTTCTATCATTTCACCAATACCATACCGTCTTAATTACTGTAGCTTTATAGTAAGTCTTAAAGTCAAGAAGTGTCAGTTCTCCAACTTTGTTCTTCTTCATTATCGTGTTGACTATTCTGGATGTTTTGCCTTGCCATATAAACTTTAGAGTTAGTTTGTTGATATCCATAAAATAACCTTCTGGGATGTTGACTGGGAGTGCATTGAATCTATAGATCAATTTGGGAAGAACTGATATCTTGACAATATTGAGTCTTCCTATCCATGAACATGGACTATCTCTCCATTTAATTAGTTCTTTGATTTTATTCATCAGAGTTTTGCAGATTTCCTCCTACAGATCTTGGACATATTTTTGTTAAATTTATACCCAAGTACTGCATTTTTGGGGGTGCTAATGTAAATTGTATTGTGTTTTAAATTTCAAATTCCACTTGTTCATTGTTGGTATTAATGCAGAGATTTTAAGACTGAAAATCTCATAGAAGACATGAGTTCTAACCCTTTCTCACTTTATGGCTTTCCATGGCCACATAGTTTCCTTTGCCTCCTGGCATTGCTATTTGTAGCTGATATACATTTTAGTTTCAGATTGTGTCAAGAGTCTATTGAGAATACAACTGATGAATTCAGACTAAGAGTATGTCAACTTCCATGGTTTTATACTGATTCTTACATTACTAACTGTTATGGATTGAATTGTGTCCCTCCCAAATTTGTATCTTCAAGCCCTAACTCCCAACATGACTGCATTCAGAAATAGAGCCTTTAAGCATGTAACTAAGGTTAAATCAGATGATAAGGGTGGGGCTTTAATCCAATAGGATTGGTGTCTTTATGAGACCAGGAAGAGACACTAAGGATGTGTACATATAGAAGAAAGGCTATGTGAGGACACAGTGAGAAGGTGGCTCTCTTCAAGCCAAGGAGAAAGGCTTCAGGAGAAACCAAACCTGTCAACACTTCATCTTAGACTTTCAGTTACCAGAACTGTAAGAAAAAATACTTTCTGTTATTTAAGCCACCCGAGTCTGTGGTATCTTATTGTGGCAGCCTAAGCAGACTGATACACTAACCTTTCATTGACATCCAGGTTCTCAGTTCTGCTCTCCTGACTTGAACATGAAACGCTGGTTTTCTTCTGGCCCTTATATTATTTGGATCTTTACATTGCTCTTTAATCCTCTTCAACATCACTCCTTTCGTCATTTCCATCAGGACAATGGGAATAGGCTCTACTAATCTATATTGCTTAAGATCTGACAGACAGAAATTAGTATCGTTAGAAATTCACCCCAGCATTCGCTGAAGGAGATCACCTACAAATAGACCTTGAGACATTTTAGAGGTTCTGTCTTACTCTCTACCACTGGTTTTAATCTTTAGGTAAGTACTTCTGTTTATTATAGCATCCTGTTCTTTTCCTTCAAAACAATTATCAAAACTTCTAATTATTTATCTATAAGCTTATTGACAATAGTCATATATTTTTTAGTAATATTTATTTTATCTAACATATAATATCTTTTCAAAAAATATTTTGAGGTTAAGCAAAAAAATAAAATAATAAGTTTAAATTGAATGATGGCTAAAAGTATTTAGTAGAGTAACATATAAAGCAATAATCTGAATGCTACAGTATTTATGGGATTTGAGAAACAAATTTTCTAATAATCATTTGATTACACTTTAACCTTTGGCCTTTGCCTTTTATAAGATCAGCATAATTTGAAATATTTGTTTTGAATAATCTGTGTAATTAAACTTTGATTCTTGTAAACATTCATAGATAAATACTTAGATTTTAATTATCCTTGAAAACATTGCTATATTAGTAACGCCTTACAAATATTTAAAGAGCTAATTTAATTAAATACAAAAGGATCATTAAAATTGTTCATTTTATCCTAGTTTTTAAACACATTTATACATCACGAAAAAGGAAAGTTAAATTAACAAAAGTCACAAATACAAAAATCACTCAGAATAATTTTTCGCATAAGATGACTGGTAAATCTTAAAAAATTTTTCTGAAGTTGCTAGACTTAATGTGGCTCTCAATGTTAAACAAAGTAGATAATAAAGTGCCTAGAACAGTTCATGCTAAATGGTAGATTATTAATATTTGGTAGTCATGTTTCTTTTAAAAAATTTATTTTTAATTTTAATTTTATTAAATTTTTCATAATAAATAGTTTTAAATAATAAATTAATTTTATTTTTAATTTTATTTATTTAAAAATTATTTTTAAAGAGAAATATGACTACCAAATATATATATATTACAAACAAATTATTTTTATTAACAAATAACCATAAGTATAAATGAACATGTATATAATAATTTGTTGATTATATTATTTGTTGACTAAATGAAGTGTTTGAAAAAATGCCTAATATCAATTTTTAAACAATTTTGAACAGACTGAAAGACCTACTGTTTGTTTATTTTCTAGCTGCAAACTATCTTATGAATTGAAAAAGTATGGCAAAACAGGAAGTTGTTTCTGTTCTTTTTTGGAAAGGCTGTTTGTCATAGAGAAATAATTGAATAGGATCAAAACAAACCTTTTACTCACATTCTTTAAAAACAACTAAATATTGATATACTAGACATAGAAACTAACCAATCTTCTCAATTTCATTGCAACAATTCACCCTGTCACCAATTAAAGAAGGCCATTCACCAGCTCAAAAGATGTGCAGAAATGCCAAACTTTTAGAAATTGAGTGTCTGAGAATTTATTTACTTGAGTTTTTTGTAGGAAAAAAAATGAGTTGTGCAAAGACTAAAACATCTAGCTGCAACTCCAGGTATTATTTCAATGACTTAATAGCGTTGATGGCAAAGAAAGTTGAATTTGATTCTAGGCCAAGCAAAAGACTAATTTTTATACATGCACTTTGTTATCAACTAGTGTGACTAAAACTAAAATATTATTGGTGTGTACAATATAAACACCCAAGTGAAGCAGGATGAGCATCTGTATGTACCTTGAAAGAAAAGAAATAAGGTCCTTTGGAATGTGTCAGCTATTTTCACTTGTCCCATGCATCGACATGGTTTTATTTGTTGTAAATTAGAACTTATTGATAGTTGTTTTTTTTTTAATTTTAAGTAAATAACTCATTTCTAAAAGTAACTCAACATGATAGGTCCTAAAAAATTTTAGAAACATTTTGCTGCCATTAGGAAATAGGATAGGATATCTAAAAGTGAAATGTGGTGTATTGTATATGGCTTATATGTCAAGTAAACCCTATTAGTTATAACCTATAGAGATGTAGATTAAAGAATGATGAGACATTGAAAAGTAAAACTTTAAATTAAAGTAACGCTTTAATTCACCTATGTGTGAATCCAGCAGAGCTGCTTGCTATAACCAGGGCTGACTCTGGCCCCTAGTGAATTCATTGTCAGCTTGTTCTGAAGTTATTTATTGCCACAACCAAGAAACAAAAAAAGATAACAATGCTTTCAACAAAGGTCAAACTCAAGGTTAGAAAATGGAATGAGTGCCAGTATCCAATTGTTATCAACCGCAAAAACTAATGTGACAGTCAAACTATCAAACTGTAGTAATTCAAATTGTTTTAGTGGACACAAGCCAGTGACTGACCAGGACAGAATTGCTCAAAGAGTTTATAATATACATCCAAGAAATGAAGAACACAATACATTACCATCTTGAAGCCACCCAATCGGAATATGAAATGACAGGGTATAGACTAGAAATAGACCAGTGATTTATCACTGAGCATTCTACGTTGACGGGTAGATTAAATAAACAACGTGTCACAGATTGGAGTGGGCCATTGCAAAAGGAAATCTGCTAACTGAATTTGAAATTAATGTTATCAATATGAGGCTTCAGGAGAATTGGAATTTAACCAAATGACACATGGAGAGGCCTCTGCTGGTGCAGAAGCAGAAAACATACATTAAAATGAGGAAGGAAGTTGAATAAAGGAGGAGCCAAGAACAACTAATGAAAAGCAAGAGCATTTAGTTGCACATCCTTCCCACTAAGCAGCTTTAAAACACCAGTCATTTAGTTCAAGTAAAACAAGCATAAGGCTGGCATCGTACAATCAATATTTGAATTCCAAGGACAATTTCAAGTTCTTATCCAAATCCTGAACAAATGTTGTATACCAGAGAAAGATACTTTAGTATTTTCATAAATGGCATTTGCATGGTATGCGAACAAAATTCTTTGAGAGATTCACCATTAAAAAGAACAAATAATTCAAGATCTATTATGAAAGAAATCTTGTAAGTAGCCTAACTTCCTTCCTATGTCAGCCTAATTAAATTGAGCAGGTAAATTGTTTAATGTATGGCTAAAATTTTTAAAAAATGCTTGGTGAAACTGAACAGTGAGTTGCAGTGTTTCATAATGGCAAGATTGTCATTTAAATTTATCATATGAATTTAATAAATAAAATAAAGAAATGCATTATAAGGATCTATAATTATTTTCTAAATTGATAGTTATAAGATACATTAGGAAGAACAAGAAAGTTAAATGAATATAAGATTAGAAATTTTTACAATATTTTTATAACATTAAGTGATAGTAAACATGATTGGAACAACATTAGAGTAAAACCTAAACTCTGACTACTCTCCTTATTTCAATATTAACAAATTAATTATACCTCTGTTTTAATTTTTGTGCAGAAAGGTAAATGCATGTATTTACTTTAGATGCTATGTTCCAATAAAATTGTGAAAATATTGCAGAACTATGAGTCTATACTGAGAAATAAACAGTCGAAATAGTAACCAAATGCTTAAGAATTTACAGCATGCTCTTTTATGAAGTCACTAATGATTGTAATAAGTTGAGAGGACTTTGTTGTTGTTCTAGTAAAAGAGGTAAAGCAAATATATAAGTCTGAATCCATAACATTAGTATACATTTTTAAAATCGGAATAAATAGAGATATCTGACATTTTAATAGTTGGGGATTTTTTAATGGTCAGAATACTCTAAAATAATCCAATATATAGCTGGAAATTTTTAGTCTAGTAAAAGTTTTTATATAAGTCTCTCAATAGGGAAGCTATGCGTTTGAGTTCATCTGAATTAATAAAAACACATTATACTCATACTTGAAGTGTGGAAATGAAGATTTGAACGAAGAGTTTACATAGTTTTCTTATAATTATAAAGTGATGTTTTATACATAGAATTTATGCTACTTAGAATGTTTATATTTATTAAAACTATTTATATATGTTGCATGCATATTTCCCATTCTTTGTTACAGTGGAAGAAATACATTGTAAAAATCTGGGGTTGTTACATTTCTGTCTTATACCATTGAGTTATAGGATAATATTTCCTCTTGATGAGAAAATAATAGAATATAATTCAGAAGGTGATATATGATCCAATAGAACATAATTAATTTTCAGAGTGATCATCTTGATTCCTCCCACAGAATTCTATCTGTAAACTTCAGGGATGAACCACAGAATGCCTTTGTGAAACCATAGCGTCTACTTGGAACATAAAGTTTAGGCCAAAGTTCACATAGAAATCAAATATCAAAATAAAGACTTAACCAAGCAATGGAATAAATGCTTTCACATGAATTTTTAAAATATACCCCTTTTACTTTACTTGCAAACACTTCAAATAGGAATATAATGGATTGGATGTGGTATTTTAATTTCTACTGCTAAACCCCTCACATGAAGCCAGAATTAAAGATTATCCATTAGGTTGACGTGGGTTTGAAAAGTCAGATAAATGACAGGTAGAGCTGACTTTCCATCTCAAACTGGAATGCATTTACAACTTCACATTTTCCATGAAATTTAAATTTTCATGAAGTCTGCTACCAATAACGAAAGTCAAGAAAAATTATAGAAGAATTTGCTAAGGCAGAGGTAGGAACTCAAATTTAAACAATAGTTAGAAATTATGACCAATGGAAAATCTCTATGCAGGTTCTGGTAAGTCCATGTAATATCACGTGAAATCTGATAAAGCCACAATGTGAAATTAATCCCTTGCTGATCGTCTAGGGTTCAAAAATCACTACCATTTATTCAAATCGAGAAAAAATGGGAAAATAAAGATTTTCACACAAGCGGAAGAAGCTTGCTGTTCTGGGGTGAGGAAAGCATGAGTAGTAAACCTTGGGAGAAAACAAATGCTCCTGATGCAATTTGATGTCAGGGCCATTGATGCTACAGGAACCTCAGGATTTCAACTGTATGTTCCAGCAGGGAATTGCAGAATATCTCTTACTAAGGAAAATCCTCTTCTGTCTGGTGAGAGATCATCTTCTATAAACAGGAATGCTTTGGAAAAAGCCTCAAAGAGTGATAGGAAGAACTGGAAATCAAGTAGCCACATCAGAAACCACTTGGGAGATAAACGGGGAGGGACATGTTACAGCCAGGAAGGAAAAAGAAAAAAATAAATAAATGAAATCATATTTAGATTATTGATTCTATAGAGAAAAATAAAGCAAGCATAATTTTATTTCTCAAAATATATGTAGTAAATAGATCCTTATTTTGTCTTAAATTTGAGATTGATGTTAATAAGACCAACAAGTTATACTCATTAGCATTATTTAATATATATTAAATTACTTATTGATTTTGGGGGGCAGGTTTTCAGGAAACTGAGTTCTTTTTTTTTTTTTTTGAGTTCTTTTTTTGATTCTGCTGCTTGATGATACACCAGAGTTAAGAAAGCCAGATGAAATAGTTGATATAAAAATTCTCTGGAAAGTTGAAAGTATTGTGCAAACCAGGTATTTTTATTAAAATGAATTGGGTGTTACCTGGTCATGAGTCCCTGTGAGTTTGCCAGTGAGTGACCCCTTAATTTCATGGAGCAAACCTATTGAGTCTTATGCCAACGTGACCAGAAGTCAGCCTGATACTCAAGATAATTTTCCGTGGAGCAAGATGGTTTACAAGTAAAGGAGAGACCAACTATAATGAAGTAAGCACTTCTCCAAGCATATTTTACGACTGCACTGCTGTTCAAAATATTTTCCTCTGCTCCATATTTGTCCCTTGGGCTTTAACTAAAAAAAAGAAACTCAGCTTTGTTTAAGTATAATGTTTTCTATCCATGGTGGGTTATTGAATTGCTTTCTTTACATAACCATCAACGAGAAACTTGTGGTGTTTAAAATAAAATATTCTTTTGGTCCAAGATGAAATTTCTCTTCCAAATCGAAGTTGTAATTCAAAGTTCTGGCCAAAAGCAACTATATTTTGCAAAGTTCCAAAAGTTAACAAAGTAAAGTGAAGTGATAAAAATCATTAGTGGATGATGTTTTCAGTTGTGCTTTTTAGTTATTTTAGCAGATGCAATATTGGATTCTTCTTTTCACAGTAAATTAGATATGCAATTACTAGAAGCAAGAAATAGATTTGCATTACGTAAAAATGATCTGCATAAGATTAATTATGAGCAGAGGACTAAAAATGTGCCAATATTGAAATGGCTTCACCATAGGGACATTCACATCCAAGTGATTAAATTAGTTTGATCAGATGATAACTACTTCCCAGCCATCAAATTAGTAAAAGGCAGGTATCAAGAATCATGACTTCCCTTAAAATAAAAAGATTGATACCAGGTTTTTACACCTCCATGGGGCATCAATTCGTTTCATCTATTACGAACTCTTCTTTCACTACTTAATTCATATGTATTCATATAACATGCTGGTAACACAAACTAGAAAGTTTGTCCAGTTTCCTGTGACTGGTTTCACAGCCTTGCTAACAGTTGTAGTTTAGATCAGTTCTATTTGGCCCAACTTAGATGAAATGCATACTTTAATTTTTATGAATTCCACCTTGTAGGTAATTCCATTTCCATAGTTTTATGAAAAATATTTTATATGTGGGAAACTGGAGTCATTTTGAAATAGACTATGATCTTTATTGGAACCAGACATAGGTCAGTAGACATGATCTCTGCAGGCCTCAGCTATGTGTGTGTTGTTCAATAGGATACCTTCAGCAGCCACGACATCTAACTGTTTGTTCTATGAATTATTAAATTACATGAAAAATAATAGATATACTTCATTAAATAATACATATATCGTGATAAAATAGATGACTCCTTTGCTCTAGCAGAATTCATGTGACATAAACTCATTTTTATACATTCTCGCCTTAACATTTACCCTTATTTGTGCTACATCGATATTTATTTTAATAAAAATTCTAAAATTTTACATTGAGAATATTCAAAAATCATTAAAATTTAAAATATAACTATCTTTTACTCATTCCAAAAAGTAAATCCTTTTCTATTTATTTATTCATTAAATATTGAGTGTCTACCATAAAGCATCTATGGGGGGAGAGGAAAATGAGTGCTGGGGAAGGGGGGATGCATTTTGCAATTTAAAGTAGTCAGGAAAGCCTCATTGAGCATTTGAGCAAAGACTTAAAGGAGGGGAGACAATGAGTCATGATGATATCTGGGGAAGGATTGCTCCAGAAAGTAGGAACCATAGTGTAAAGGTCCTAAGGAACATTCCTGGCAAGGTCCAGATATAAGAAGGGAACTAATGTGACTATATATTTGTAAATGAGGCAGAGAATAGTGAGAGATAAGGAGAGATAGGAAAAGAATGAGCTAAAGTAATGGGGAGAGTGATCATAGAGGAGGACCTTTCAGTCATCGGAAAGACTTTGACTTTTACTCTGAAAGACATGTAAAGATATTAAGCACTCTGAGCACAGAAGTGACATAATCTGACTTAAGGTATTCTTTTTAAGTTATATATTTCTCTATGTGTATATATGAGTGTGTATGTATGTATACGTGTGTATATACATTTATATATACATATATAATAAATTATCACACAAATAAATGTTGTTTTCTTTTTGTGTAGAGTTTTATAAATTTTAACGGTTATAGATTCATATGACCATTACCACAACACTTAGGGTGTTTAATGCATCATTCTGGCTGCTTTTCAAAGAATAAAAGACAGGGCAGCAAAACAAGAAACAGTAAAAACAATGAGGAGTCTATAACACTAATCCAGGTGAAAGATGGACCAAAGTAGCAGCAGTAGTGATATTTACTAGCGGTCAGATCCTGGTATTTTGAAGATAGTTCCAATTGCCTGGATGACAAATGTGAAAGCATGAGAAGAATAAAAAATGATAGCAAGAGCTTTAGCATAAGCAAATATAAGAACAGGCTTGTAGTTTACTGAGAGGAGAAGACTTGGGAAGAGCAGGATAGAAGGATGCATGGAGAGTTCTGTGTGGGACGTGTAAGTTTGAAACTTCTTTTAAGAATGCGAAATAGTAGTATGGAGTAGTGGGGCATATGAGGCTGGAGTTGAGAACACAGGTCAGGCTGGAAAGACAAAGTTGAGAGCCATTAGTGTACAGAGGAAGACCATGAGACCCCAGATAAGATCGTTAAGGGAGAGAGAGTATAGATAGATCAAGAAACAAACAAACAAATAAATAAATACATGACTGTTCCAAAGGCAAAACTTTGGAAAAATGAGGAATAACCAGCAAAAGAGCCTTACTTTAAAAAATTTACCAGTAAAGTTAGACAAAATCAGGACAGCAAGGTAGGTGAGACAGCTTTGTCAAATGGTAATGCCAGGTCTAATACTGACATTTATGAGAGTACCTTCCATGAAATGCTGGGGGCTTTTCCATGAAAGGCCTTATAGAAATTGGTTTAAGAGAGAATGAGAAGAGAGAAATTAGAAGCTGAGATTCTATAGACAACTCTTTCAAGCAATTATGTTATAAAGAGGAATGAGAAATAATTCAGAAACTAGAAAGAAATATGGGTGAAAAGAGTTTTTACAGATTGTTGTTGCTTTTGTTGTCATCAAGAAATGGTCTGATTTCAATCAGTCTTTTAGTACAAGAAGGTGAAGGGAATGTCTAAAGAGAAGGTTGAGGACGTGACTCATTATTGTGAGTTTCACAGAGCACAGTGAGAGTTTTAGGAATTAGTGGCAGATGGGAAATGGATCCAGAAACGTAGACTGAAGAAGCTTGATGAGAGTTTAGGGGGAGAGGAGGGTGACCAGGCAGCCCTGGTAATAATTTTCATTTTCAAATTGTTCCCATATAGCATATTTAAATCCTCAAATTCAAGTATCTTTCTATTTCCTGGTTTTTATCATATTTGCTTGCCCAAATGCAGAAGTATTTAATACTAGAGTATTTAATATTAGTGCTATCAATTTTTTCAGTACCTATAGCTGAATTGATGTGCAGGTATAATAGAGGTGCTACAAATTAGTGATTTTGCAGAAATAAAAATTACCTTAGTGCAAGCTTTTCAACTAATTGCTTATGAGGTTTATTTTTTATTTTATTTATTTTTCCCCCAAAGCCCCAGTGGATAGTTGTATGTCATAGTTGCACATCCTTCTAATTGCTGTATGTGGGACGCGGCCTCAGCACGGCCAGAGAAGCGGTGCATCGGTGTGCGCCCGGGATCCGAACCCGGGCTGCCAGTAGTGGAGCGTGCGCACTTAACCACTAAGCCACGGGGCCGGCCCCGCTTATGAGGTTTATGTCTTGCATTATTCTCTATCTTTTTCAGCATCTAGCGTGTTTAAGTTTATAATTTGTACCACCCAGTCTAGCAGCAAACAGTAGGCATTGATAGGGGATACAGGGGGATGGGGTCTGGGATAATCTGCAGTGTGAGGTAAACTCTGGGAGTCTAAATATCAGGATATGGTCATGGCATATATACTTAGAACTTATAGGATATGAATTTGTCAAATAAATCTGCAAATAGGTCACTACAAGGAAATAAAAGGAGTGTGACCTCAAAGGCCCAGTCAAATGTCACCAGAGCACTACATTTGTTAAAGCATCAGGGTGATCTTGCAGGACCTATGAGGATGGGTGCAGTTAAGCTAACAAAAACTGGATATTAAGCAAGATGAGAATTAATGAAAGAGAAGGGCTTCCGTAATGCATCACTGATGAGCAGGAGGACTCCTTAAGCATTATCTCATTTTATCCAAATGCTTCTATAAATAGTCTATATTTCTGATTTAATGGCTTTTTTCCCCAGATGTATTTTCATATAAGAATTTTCTCTACTTTTTAGTTTTTTCTTGTTTCCATTCTCATGGAAACTATTTTTTTTTTAAATCTCCAAATTAAGTATTATACCAATTAAAATGACAGGTAGATTTTTTTGTTTTGAAAACTCAAAACTAAAGATTCTCTATAATAGTAAACATCTAAGATCACGCAACTGACTTTGGGGGGAAAAAAGTGAGGTAGAATTCATTCTCCTGTACTTTAAATCATATTATAAACCTAGAATAGTAAAATAATTTGGTGTATTTGGAGAAGTAACCAGAGCAGAAAAATATTCAGAAATAGATTTCAGTATATATTAGAGGTAATATTAAAAGTAACATTCAGTGAGGGGGAAAGTGGTTAATTATTTGGAGATAAGGTAAAGCTGGGTTCTAGCTTAGTCCTACACCAAAGGTATTCTAGAGAGATCAAAATTTTAACATAAATATATAACTTTAAATATATAAAAGTAAATATGGGTAAATATTTCCTTATGTTAGAGAAGGGGATATCTTTATAAGCATAACAGAGAAAAGGTGATAACTTTACTTCATAAAAATTTTAACTTCTTATGGTGAAAAAAGTACCACAGATAAAAATAAAACAACCAACCAAAAAAAAAACTTTGAAATTTATTTGCAGCTCATATGACAAAGGATAAATATGCTTAACATTAAAAAATTAATATCAATAACATAGATTTGAACAATTTCATAGAGTAATAGCGCAAGAATATCAAAGCAAATCAGTGCCCCTACTAGCTAATGTGAGAACTTGCTGTGAATTAGAAGAAAGCTCTCCTTTCTCCAGCAGCTAAAGCCCCCGTCACAGCACGTAGGTTGGGAAACTGTTTGTAGGCTATTTCAGCTCTAAGTCATCCCTTCAGCTGGGCGTCGCTGGGCGGTGAATAGTCATGGTGGTCCTGAAGACGATGCTCAACCTCTTCTGTAGTCAAGCAATCAATGCACATTAAAACAGTGCGACATTTTTCACCTATCATATTGGCAAAACCAAGAGGCTCCATAATAGTAAGTAAAGGTGAGTTTGTGGGGAAATAAACATTCTTAGCCTGGGTAGATGGTAGAATAAATTGGTGCAAGTTAAGAAAATTTTGGTGATTATCAAAATTTAAGAAAAAATGTATTATTTGATTGAGCCATTCCATCTCCATACACTACCTGTAGATGTAGTAAGATGGGACAGTGAAGTTTATTGTAGGATTGTTCTTAAAAGCAAAAATTTAAAATAAACTATACATCAGTAAAGGACCAGTTAAATAAATTATTTTGCATCTATTTAGAGGAGTTCTATTGACAGTGAACATAGATATAGATACAGATATAGATATGTGTTTTTCAGAGGAGTTCTATTGATAGAAAATATAGATAGAAAATATAGATAGAAAATACAGATATATATTTGTGTATATATAATTTGCGTATGATTAAATATTACTATTATTTTTAAATAGTTTTAGAAATCTGTTTTGTATCTCAGAGTGTAAATTTTTAAAAAGTACACCAAATTTGTATATATAATTTCACCGTAGACTTAAAAATATTTCTATTTGCCTTACAAAGGAATACTTAATAGGATTACTATAGAGGGAAGTAATTAAAAACCTGCCGTGGGGAGAATATGTTTTACAGTGTTAATTTTGATTTGCCTAAAACAATATTTCAATTATATATTCTAGTTACAAAATCATAGCATATTGCATTGCATTTCCACTTAGCATCTTTCTTCCAATTTTTATGTACAAGGTCCCAAAAACTTAAATTAACCCAATAATGTTATACCATTTCAAAATTATAAAACTCTTCCTTTTATAAATGAGTATTAAAATTGATTCTTATTTGTAGAAAAATATCATCCATTTTACCTACACATTTTCATCTCATAGCTATATTGTACATTTCACAATACAGCATATATGTAAACAGTATGAGGACTTTGTTCCCATTTCCAGGTCCCCCTCATCTGTTGCTTGAATCCCTACCCCATCAAACCTACCTCCCTTTCTTCAGCCTGCTCTTACAGTACATTTTCCAAACAGCCTTCTAAGGTGATTTTCCTGAAATGTAAATCTCATCATGTTACCCTCTAGTTTAACACCTTCCCTGGTTCTTGATAGACCTCAGATAAGATCTAACTGTCAGCTTGGTGCACTGGGCTGTCTATGATCAGGTCCTGGCTTATATCTCTAATTTCATCATTTCCTCGTTAATTCAAAAGAAACTTCCACACCAATTCATTCACTTCCAGGACTCAATCAGTTCTGTTCCCTCAGCCTGGGAACTGCTTTCTCCTCTTTCCGTATACCCTCACCTCTTCCACATTGCATAGCTAACTGTTACCTGTCTTTTAAGGTTCACTTCCATGTCACTTCTTGGAGAACCCTTTACACACCTGAACCCACTAGTCTTGGTGAAGTGCTCTCCTATGTTCAGGAGTTCCATGTTCATGCTCTGGTACAGCACATACCAGTGTGTACAATAATTACCTAAGTACCTACCATTCTCCTCCACTAGAATATAAGCTCTTGGGAACAGGAACTCTCTCATTCGTCTTTGTATTTCCAGAAACTTGCCCCATGCATGACCAGTAGCATGTACAAAATAACACGTTAAATGAGTTAGTAATTTCTTGGGTAGCACTTCATATTCTCACACAAAAGCTCAGAGGAGACACAGTAAAGAAAATTAAATAAGCAATAGAGGAGTATTTTTCAAAGTAAAGGCAGAGAACTCTACAAAGAGAGTTCTTTTGGCAAATAATGTTGGAGAAGCTAAGCAGTGCCGCCTTCTTCAAATTCAAAATGCGTCTTAAAACCTTCTTGAAAGTCCAGAATTAGAGATTCTAGAAAACCTCCTAACTTTAAGAGAAAACATGCGTCTATCTTGCTTATTTAATAAACAAACATCTCAAGAGAGTTGATTTTGAATATGTTAAACGAGCATATCTGTCCAACAAAAAACAAAGCTGATTTTAGCAACATCCATTGAAATGTTTATACCTTGTGATGCATACTTTTCTATCTTCTTTATAATAGACTGTATTAAGCATAATTCGTGAAGCCTGCTTTTCATACATTGATATCCTCAAACTTCTCAGAACTGCCTTGGAAAATTTGCCCCTTTGTTATTGGTTCTGGCTTTCTTCTCTCCCCAACATTCTTCTTGTGCCTCCTTCTCCTCTTCCTTCTCATTATTATTGTTATTATTATTTGAGTATCTTAGTTTATAAAAACAATTTATCTGTTATTGGGGATCTGAGGGATTCTATCCATCTAATATGCATAAATTTTGTTGAATAAATTTTGTGGCATTTAATTGACCCTGGCTTTTATGTAAATAAAACAGTAGTCAAATTTTATAAGATATAGGTGTTCAGAACATTATTTCTATTTTCTACATCTGGAAAACATGTATATCAAGGATATATCATTCAGTAGAATAAAATGAAAAGTTATAAAGAGTTAAGCACTCAGATTATTCTTTAAGCTTCTAAAGAATGGTTATTCTCAGACTCTTTAAATTTCACTTATTTCTTCCAGCTAACGCTCCTCAACCATGAATATATATCAAGCAAAGATAAACCCCTTCTGCCAGTACCTTCAGTATAACTGTTTCTCAACCTACTTCTCCCCAAGAGCTCAAGATACAAAATACATACATGAGTATGTACACACATGCAAATATGCATATGTATGCATGTAACCAAATAAAATTGTGAATCTTTTTTTTCATCCCCAGTACAATATCAGTAGTCCTGCATTAAGGAAATGTGCTATTTTCTATATCCCCGGACACAAAAATATCCAGAAAACATATAGTAGCTGAGATTTTTGACTACTCTCATTCTGGGATGTTTGGGGCAGCTGATGAATATAAATGAGATGAAAAAAAGAAAAGGAAAAAAACTAATTATATATTGTCTTCTATCATAAAGGAAGAGGCATGATGGAGCTTAGGCTTGGAGAGTACAGTGCAAATCTTTGTTCAACAGGCAAGAGTGAGTGCATCCATGTATATTCGTGGGGGGTGGTGCAGAAGAGAATGAGCAAGATAAATTTAAACGGTACACAGTAAGATTGAAACAAAGAAAACTAAAAATGGATAAGACTATTTCCTGTTAGAATAATTTCTGTGCCCTGCTTATGCTTTGAATCTACGTGTCAGTATGGATATTGCCATGTATTTCAGATTAACATCATGTAGCATTATTGACTCACAGAGATATTTCAAGGAATATTGAGTGTATTCTATTTTCTTGCAGATAGGGCAGGAGCCCTACATTTTGAGGTTGTTTCCTAATGTGATTTAACAACTCTTATCTTTCAACCAAGCTAATATTAATGTTTGTTAGTGTTTAAAAAATTTGATTTACATAGTTTCTTAGCAACTGGTGATATTTTAATGTTGGTCTGTTATATTATATAATGTGTATTGTGACTGTATGAGCTGGAAGAACAAATTCCAAAGCTGTGGAATAGTAAAGCATACATATTGTGTCTTTCAGTCCACAGTTTTTCTTCTTAACACAGCTATAAATATTGTCCATTAATAAAGCTAAAATCTGGTGTTTAATTATATATATTTGTGTGTATATATACACATACACACACACACACACATATATATATACAACCGCACTTGCTATAGGAAATTGTCTCTCACTAGAATCACTTTTGAACAAAAGCAAATAAGTGACAGCAATAGAAATAGATATATTTCAACAAACGTGGTTGAGAATGGCCTGATATTTGAAGATTCAAAGACACTCTGTGAACAATTTACTTCAGCTAGTATTGTTGCCATAACAACAATTTTATATAATAGTGTGCATTTTGTTCAGATAATATTTAAATACTCAGGGAGATGTCTAAAAGATAGTGAGAAAATTTAATAAAATAAAGAGTAAATGCTTCCATTAAAATATTCCATACATCGTAATTAGAGTAATAGCCTGAGACTGATGTTTCAAATAACAACAGTTAACATTGGTGCATTCTTAAAAGTGTAGTATTTTTAAAAGCTACTCAACAATTCCCAGTTGGTTTCTTAAAATCAATTGGAAATTGTTCCAAATATTTTGAACAAATTATTTAGAATAGACGCTAGCTAGACTCAATTCTATCTTCAAATTAATGAAGTGAGTTTACCGTGGTAAAATGATTAGACATTTCAGTGATTTTTTTCAATTTACATTTTCAGGATCTTCTTTTTTTCTATTTTTAACTATTAAAAAATACAGGTAATAATGTACCTCTTAAAAATCTAACCAAATCCAAGTTTGATTTGGTTAATGGAATACTTAGGATACTTTCAAGGATGCGCTAAAACCAAAAGCAATCATATGGTTGATATAATAATTTTAATCATTTACACTTTTGTTTTACATTTTCCTTGGAATTATATATATATTCATAAACTGGGAAATTAAAAGGAAGTGAAAATAGTGTCTCTCTGAATCTAGGATAGATAATTGTTTGATATTTTTGTTTAATTTTTGCTAAAAACCCATAGTCTGAGTCAGAAGTTTACCAGTCAGAATTCCTCAACTTTGTTAGGAGTTTGAGTTGTTGTTCTGACCATCAACATCCTAAATAGATGACTGTTATCAACTTACAAGCTGTTATATAAAACCCATCTTTATAAGATCAATGGTCAGAACTAACCAGAACCAGATATTTTATATAGGTAGACTGATTTCAGAGTTGTACCTATCATACAGTCAAAGCCGAGCAGAGAGTAGGAAGAGTGAGGAGAGAATCTGAAATCGTGGCGATGGAGCAGTTGTAAAGGATGCGAAGTGAGACTGATGCATAGCTAATATAGAAGTCAAACACATCTAAACGTTCCAGCACCATTTGTTTCTTGGCCTATGAGTTGCCTTTTTACCAACAATTTCAACAATAGAGAGCAAAGTGATTTGTTGTTTTCAAGCTATATCATTCCACAAACAAAGTGCAGATGCAGGATGGCTGTGTAATGATGTGATAAATCAGTCAATTTGAAGCTGACAGAATATCATTAGCATTGCTTTTATTTAATAGTGGGAATAAGAGGGTTTTGAAATTGATCCCCAGGTAATGACTGAAGATAATTGAGTTAATATTGAATTTTGCATAGAATGATAAACTGCAAATCAATAAAACCACTACACAAAAATATAAAACATTTCAAAATTAATTTTTCTAGACATATTCACAAAAATAATTTAAAATTTAAGTTACAGAGCATGGCATTATTGCAGTATTTCACATTTCATACAGACCATATAATCTTGTTAAGTGTTATGAGCACACTTTAACAATGTGATGTTTTTTAAATGACATTGTCCAAGGCTATTTTCCCTTTTCATCTCTAAAGTATATTGACAATATTGTATTTACCTACCATAAAATGTATTTTTATATAATTCAACATTATAGAATCTCTAACTTGATGCTAATATTTTTCATCTGACAACATTATTAGGTGCTTATATACATATACATATTTACCTATATAAAAGGTAAATATGTTATAACAGTGACAGAAACAGGGAAAAAGACCTGTTTGTTATCAATTTTCACATAGATTGTGTTCTGAATGTTTGCTTATCATACTAGTTATTTCAAACTTGGAAAATATTTTCTCTCAGAAGCAATGAGATACAACATGGTTGGTTCCAAGATAATTCCATGAAAACAAATTTAGTCCATGTTGTAGCCAGACAGAAGCCCTATTAACACCAGCACCAAGTACTATTAGCACCAAGCTTTCGTTCATTTTTTTTTCTATGGAAAGTACATGTGAGCCTATGTGGTTCATATCAGCCTTCATAGTTAGGGAGTTGCCCTTGCCTGCAAACGAAAAGAGATTCCCCTAAAAGTGAAAGTAGTATTCCTTTGTTCTGAGTTGTTGCTACCACGTTTTTCAGTCAATTGAATGGAAAAAAAGACAGAAGCTGGGATCTGAGCCATGAAGTACATACAAGATTCCTAAAATTATTTTCAATTACTTCCCCTGGGGATATAAGAGACAGTGAGTGAATATCTCTTGGTTTATTGACATCATGTACTGTGCTAAGTAGGCAAAAGTAAGAACTTTGTATTGAATAGCAGCTACTGACTCCCAAATTTTGCTTCCTAGGGTGATTAAATTTTACCTCACTAAGCAAGGTAAGGTTACTGATCCTGTGGGAAGTAGATCCAGACATCTAATAAGTAGATATTAGAAGTTCATAAGGAAATTATAAAACAAACAAACCAAAAAGAACCCCCAAAACCTTGCTTCGAATGAGTCCTACTCCTAAAGATAGGAACAGAGTAGAGACTCTAAGAGTAGCTTTATACATCTTCTTGCACTATTGTGGGTTCATCCACACTGATCAGATAATATCTGACACTTGAATCTTTGACTTTTTGAATCAGTGGGAGCACAGTAGTTGACAAGCCAAAGTCTTTGACAAATTCTTACCACTGCATTCACCACCAGGTGAATTATCCCTGTAGAGAGGATGCATGACCTACCATGGCTATATTGGGACATAAATATGGAATTTAGGAGTCATTAAATTCCATGTCTAGCGTGGCCCTAATAGACAGACATGCTGATACTAAACAGTACTTTCAACCTATTTAAATGGGTTTGAAGGAATTGTCTTTAATCTTGTTCATCTAGGTAACTCAAGTTATTTTTAACAGAGTCAAGTAAAGGCAGAAAGAAACGTGGGAATGTTGACTCTGATAGTAATGAATGGCAACAGAGGGCCAGGGAAATAGCAGAAGATAGGGAAGTAACTGTCTTTAGAAGATGTGAGTCAGAAAATGAAAGAGAACCTGGGGCACTCAGGGTTCTGAGAGAGATGATGCAGAGATTCCAGGTTCAGTTTTTTTGCTATAAATTCTTTTAACCAACTATACTGTGATAAAATAAAGATAGATGTCAAGACAACAGCTGTTGTAAAACTTACATAAAAATGGTTCATGTTTAGGGAATTCTGAACGTATATATGCTTGTAGCCTGTATTTATTTTGTTGAGAGATTTCATGAGTTACTTGTCAATTATTGAACTAGAATAATCTAACTGAAAGCCAAACAATAGCACACATAATAGTAAATTTTGGTAGATCTTCCTTAAATTTTGGTAGATCTTCCTTTCTTTTCTTCTTACATCCCCTTTCTTTCCCTCCATCTCTCCCTCCTACCATGACTCTTTCCCTTCCTCCCTTCAGCATGTAATAAACATCTGTTTACTCCAGGGGTCCATGCTGGCCACTGTGGGATGAATATGTGTGTATATAATATATATATGTGTGTGTGCATGTGATATATATTACACATACACACCCATATGTGTGGTTGTCAATCAGGAATCATGATTTTTGCCCTCCAAGGAATATTTCACAATGTTTGGAGACAATTTTGATTGTCACAACTGGTGAAGATTGCTACTGACATCTAGTAGATAGAGGCTGGGGATGCTGCTAAACATCCTACAATGCCCAGGACAGCCTCTCACAACAATGAATTATCGGGTAAAATATCAGCAGTGCCTACGCATGAGGCTTACAGCCTAATAAATCTGACAAACTGTGCACCATAAAGCTGTAATAATATTCTTTAAAAATTATCATTTTATATATTTTTGTATAATTTTATTGGTGAATCTATCCCAATATTTCTCTATAATTAACTGCTTAGCCAATTGTATAACCATTTAAAGGAAACAGAAATCTCAAACCTCTTTGGGTTTAAATTAGTTGTTAACTAATTTACCCTCAAATTGCATGCTATAGACAGAATGTTCATGTCCCCCCAGTTTTATTTGTTGAAACCTATTTCCCCAGTGTGATACTATTTGAATGTGGGGCCTTTGGGAGGTAATTAGGTCATGAAGGTGGAGCCCTTGTGAATGAGATTATTGCCTTTGTAAAGTAGATCCCTAAATTGTTGCCTTCTCCCTTCCACCATGTGAGGTTAGAGCCAGAGGACGGCCATCTCTGAACCAGGAAGTGGGTTCTCACAAGACAGTGCATCTGCTGGCACCTTGCTCTTGCACTTCCTAGCCTCCAGAACTGAGAGACATAAATCAGTCTGTGGTACTAGCCCATATGGACTAAAATATAGCATAAGCTTATAAAAGGCCGGAGCCATACCTGAAACACAGATATTCCAGGATTCAATCAAAATCATGCCCATGATTTCACATGCCTACACTGTGAGGTGCACTAAAGAGGTACTCAGTACTAGTCCTATATCAGGAAAATATTGGGCCCCTAACTGGGATGAGATTGAAAGAGAGGTTGATTTAATGAGTTAGAGAAGAATGATGAAAACAAGTGCAACATTTGTTTCGAGGATAATCCAAATACATAGCACTTAAAAATAGACGTGAAGGACTGGCCATCCAAACTTCTCAGTGCTGGTTCTTTGAATGCAACTGAGGAGTTCTACTGAACAGAATGATTCTGTAAAATCAATTTCTTTGCCACAACCACTTGATTTCAAGATAAATTAACACCAGAGCAGGGTCTTTCCAGCTTCTAGAATGACAGGTAATTAATACATCTTCTGTGAAGAAAAGAGGAAAGTGAGAAAGGATGATGATAGAAAGCAGAGCCTGCTGATAGAAAGCAGAGCTTTGCACACCTGGGGCACACAAACCCTACATTGATTCTGGCATAAACTCACCAAGTGTAGAAATTGACAATGATGGAAATAAACAATGGTATAATAAACACATGGCTAAGGTATAAAGGGAAGGTACAATCAGATTCCTGAAGAAAGTCATTGAGGGTTTTGAGACTCATTATCTCCCCACTTTTAGCACCTTAGAGGAAAGCTGGCATAGCAGGTCTAGGTGAAGTCAACAGAAGAACAGATGGACACATGATAGTAAACACCAGAGACTTTCCCTTTATAACATGCCCACTTCTTTGACCAATGAGTTCCTATTTTATGGTTTTATGGATGTTGTCTGCCCCCTGACCCAATAACTATATAGAGTATTACAGGAACAGAGACACTCTCTGCTGGACACTCTCTGGTGGTCATGATGAATGCTGGCCATATATGTCTGGTTTAAGCCATGGGATAGTAAGGGTTGGGTGTGGGGGGCTATGTGTGCTGTGCCAGTGTCTGTTTATATTTTCTCCCAATAAGCCCTATGTCTTCACTAATGGTGTGTACCTTGAGCCCTTTGCACAATGGTTTTCAATTCTTTCCACATCATTCTTCTATTGACTTGATGCCTTTTGCATTGATCACTTGAGCTGAATTCTCAGTTAACTAAATATATCTTCAAAATATTTCTTCACTTCTCAAATATCAGTCATATTTTCCCTCAACCAGATTCCAGGATTCCTCTTTATCTAACACAGATTACCTACTGTGATGGTAAGCTTTCTTTATTCCTTTTCAATCAACATCAACCATACCTAGGCTCCACTACCCAATGACCTTGAAAAGATGATGGACTAGAAAACCTCAGAGAATTCATGAAAATATTAAACAGTCGTTACCCTCTTCCCCTAACATCTGCATATTATATTGGGCCTTTGTGGATTAAGCCAAAGGGGAAAATAACTTAAATGATCACAAATGGGTTCGTAATAGAAATATACTTGGCTTTGACATGACATGAACAACTGGTCAAGATACAACATACAGTAAGCAGCCTTGGTTTCCTCTGTCTTGGGTGGTCCTGAAAGCTGTTCTGCGTATTGCTAGTGAAGTGCTAGGTTGTGGCAGTTGTGCTCTTGGAATGAGTGAGAAACTGGGAACTCCAGACAACAACTCAATAGCAGTTATTTTTTCTCTTTGCCTCTGTGTTAATTAACTACAATCCCAAACCTTGTGAGCTATTTTCCAATGAGCCAATACATAAAGTGGTATCAAGAGTGCAGTACGTTTACTGCAGATTTGAAAGCCATTTAATTTCTAAAGCAGCTCTGCTCAATATGTTTCACATGTAAGTAAACCAAGTGGACTTTTATTTTCATTTTAATTGCTAGCACTGGCTCTTTTAAGGGGAGGAACCATTTTCTGGTTAAAGTAATTTTTCAGACACCAAAATAAATTGCAGTGAAGCCTGCAACCTTTCAAATCTATTTTTTTAATTGTCAACATAGCACACCACATTATTTCAGACCCTAAACATAATTAAATGTCAGAAAATGTCATGTGAGTTTTGCTTCAGTAATGATTTGTTAATTATTCTGCCAGAGTACTTAAAAAAAATCTTTAGATAGCATAGTCTTTGCTTCAAGATCCTCAAACTTTGCTAAGTCTAATGACTAAATAAGCTTCGGCTCTTCCTTTAGGACCTTTATTTTCTGTTTCTTGAAGCACAGGAGAACAGCTTCAGCACGAACAAACGTTCAAATACACCAGGTATATTAGAGTAACCTGTCTCTTCTGTATAAGCCTTACGAGACAGAAAATGACAAATGAATTAACTAAAGTGAAAAAAAAATCCATCTATCTATCTATACAAGATGACTTGTTAATTCAGAATCGTGAGAATTTTGGGTCTGAGTTTTAATATTTCCTTTTTTTTTGGATAACACTTAACCCAGCCTTAAATGTTGCCAGAGTGAGTAATCATTTCTTTATTTAATTTTAGTGTACCAGAAGGGGCCACCTGGCTCTCCTCATCCTCCTGATGCTTGAATTCTTTTAATAAGAACAGCATCTTATATTCTGCAGTGAACTGTCTGACACAAAATTCAAATACATCTAGGTAAAAGAAACACTTTGGCTTAAATTCACACTAACGTACAAGTGATTGACATGAGAACATTTTCTGACAGGTTTTGATAGGTGAGTATTTGAATTATTTGTTGAGAGAGCCCCAAAGAGGAAGGGTACAGAAGATGAAATTTTGCCTATAGACAACTCTATATATATTTTACATACAAAGATGCTTATGAGAATAAAAAGTCACTTAAAAATATGCAATTTTAGAGGATTAAGTTTCCCCTGTTCTACCTTCACTGCTACTGCCTTGATTTGGGTCATTGTCAAATATTCACTATTCTTGGAAAACCCAGCTCAATCAGCAGTACAACCTCCTGGTTTAAGAGTACCACCGTGTAGATTTTGATACAGGAGATATAGGATGAACACAGGATCCTGTGATATTTTAAATCTTCCCAGGTGATTCTGATGCACTTTTAGGAGTGAGATTCATTTCCTTAAAGGCTTTACAATCATTTAGCACATTCTCCACTATAAGAGCATTCAGAAGAATAAATCTCACCTAATCACTATCCTTAAGATCTGCTCAGAATTGTTTTTCAATTCTTTGACTATCTGACTTCAGCTATCCTAGCCCCTCCATACACCTTACCGAAGTGACTCCCTCCATGCCACACTTAACTATTTCATATTTCCCAAATTCTCTGTGCTTTTCTGTGCTCATCTGAAGCCAACATCCCAAAAGTCATATTGCTTCTCAACTCCAATCCACTTGTATTTACCCTGCTTTGTGAGACTTGACTCTGCATTTTTCCTCGGCCAGCTCGTGCAATGTAAGGCTGTGTCAATAACGAGCACTGAAAGGCCACTGCAAGGCCGCAACAGAGGAACAGGTTTCTCTTCTTGTTCCAAGGGGCATTCTTCCTTGCTCCTCTAACACAGCTGCCAGTGGCTTGAGGGAGGTCCAGTGACACATTCTCCATCCTTGGGACCAACTCCTGCTGGCAGGCACCCCAGTGAACGTCTCAGCTACTTGTCCCTGGTTTTTGGGACCACCTCTGACCTACCCTCATCCTCTAGCAGGCTTCTTAGCCCCACAGGAGGCTGCTGCCATAAACCAGCTTGATCCCCCACCTGGTGGCAGATTTCTTTCCCATTGGCAAGTTGCTTGTTGACTCTCTCCAATGAGGTCTGACTCTCAGCCTGGGGTAGGGTTGGGGAGTAGGGAGAAGGTGTACTTTTTCAAATTTGTTCCTTCTTTGGTTACTCTCCCTCAGCTCTAGAGGTAGTAGCTGCTTTCTGTATTTGCTATTTGTTATACTTTTGAGTTCTCTTTTTCCTCCTTTAGGTACATTTGTAGTTAATAAGTCTTTAAATTTCCCTATTCAAATTAACCAATGTTGTTTCTGTCTTGTGACCAGACTCCGATGAATACACAGGCTTTTTTTCCTGGGTATCTTCTTCTCCCTTCTATGCTCACATCAACAAGATATAACCGAAAATCTCTTCCAGACCTGAATCTCGTCTGTGTCTGAGTGAGACTCAAACAGAGTTGGTTACCCTTCTTTATTCACTTTGTGCATACATTTGTTATCCTTATCGAAGTGTACTGAAATTGTATCTATCCACGTTCCCTCCTTCATTACTTGTGGCGCTCCTGACTGATACAGCCGTGTCTTCTTTATCATTGTTCCTCCAAATTTAACATATTAAACATTTAATAACTATTGTTGCATTAAAAAAATATGTTAAAAAGGGTACATTAAAGACCAGCGAGTCTAAGTCATTTTGATCAGAAAGGGATGTCAGAGGCAGCATTAGATGCTTTGGAATTTAATGCAACATCCACAGTATTTTAGTGACATTTCAAACATATTGTGTGTGTTTCTTCCCTGTGTTATATCACGTATTTTAAGAAGTATTTGTAGACCCTTATTTGACAAAGTTAAGTCCTTATTTAAGAAGTTGTTATGCTACTTTAAGCCATATTCTGCTTTTTTTTTTTTTTTAAATAGAATTGAGTAGATTGTAAAGACTAGAATTTGCTGTTTTTATTTTCTCCCAGCTACAGGAAATGATTGGGTGTTCAATGTATGTGAATGATATGTACTGTATTTCCAGACCCAAATAAACAACCGAATCTGTTCTTTCCTCCTCCAATTCATCCAGCAAATTTAAATCAATCTATTAATATTTGAACATCTTTTGATTGCCAGCTATTAACATATCAAAGCTATACCAGCCAGCTTGAATTCAGTGAAAACCAGAAAGATCCAGTTATTGTGATTAAATAGGTTGGTTGAAGTTTTATACCAATGGGAATCAGTGGAGACTAAATTGAATCATAATTCCCCCTCTCCATGACCTCTGCCCCTGTCACCCATGAAAACTTTATGTTCTAATCTATACAGAGACTCTGAGGCAAAGTTCAGAGAATAGAATTGTCCATATCACTGTCATTGCCATGGCAGTTATTCAGCTTTTGCCCTAAAAAAGAAAAAAAAAGGCACAGAGAAAATGCAATATTTCCACATGACCCTACGAAGCCCCAGAAAGTCCTGTAAAAGCAAAGCAATCTATCCTGCTGTCCTAATTATTAGGGAGCTATAAACACCAGTCACGCTACTCTGTTGAGTTATAAAAGGTTGATATTATAAGGTGTGAAAAAGTGTGGAAGGGATATGATTTACAAAGTGTTTTCTGAAGCTGTAGTTCAGAGAGTAAGTAAAAGGTTGAGCTGGCTATTTTCTCCTTTAACCTGAATATATTGATCTCTTTTGGCTCAGAAACAAGATTACAGAATTTAAAAAATCTCTATCCAGAGTAAGAAATTAGCCCAAAATGTCTTCAAGAAATTAGAAGATTTTTTCTTAGACATCATAAATCTCAACAGTAAGATCTAGCATACATCATAATAAGAACGAAGCAGGGACAGTCTTAAACAATGGCTCATAATCTTCATCACAACTTTAGACCACATTCAACTCCTCCAACTCTTCGGAGTCTGTGATTGGTTTTGAACTCACTGATAGCAATGCATTTATTTATAGAAAACCCTGACTACTCACCTTTCAAGGATTAGACTCTTTTAAAAAGGTTTCTAACCAGAAGATTTAGGAATTATATAGTCCTGCTCGTCAGGTCACCCTGATTCTGCAAAGTCCTAAAAGTGTGATTTCTCATTATAACTTCATCTTTGAGGGCAAAAGAGCTATAACACTGTGTCTTACTGTCCACTGGGCATTTTTTAGTTGCAGCTTTTCTGAATTGCTAAAAATGCTGGAGAAAAAAATAAGTAAAAGGTTTAGTTTCCATCTTTCCTACTATGTCTGTGGGCCATATTTTATTCTCTATCATCTCTCATTAATTAATTCTGCATAGTTTAGTACTCTTTTGGATTGGGAAAATATTTTGGTTGATTTTGCATATCTTTGAAACACTGAAAATACATATTCCTGAACATAATTCGCCATTAAGCTTTATATTAATATAGTACTAAGTTAAAGTTAACACTTTAGAGGATGTGAGTAGAATTCAAAATGATTTTTTTTAATGGTCTGAAAGTATCAGAATTAAGGAATAGCTTTAAAATGAAAGACAGCCCTAAAATTTTTGAATGCATTGCCTTATAGAAAAGAAACAACACAAATGTATAATTGTTCTTGTTCTACTAACAACTCCCAAAGAGGAACGGAAAAATTAGGGCACTGCTATACCACACTGTCTCAATTAAGTGTCCATTATATCAATGAAAAGGAGAAAAATTATATACCAGTCCATTGGAAACCTTAAATAAATTTCTCTCTCCTTTTTCCTCTTCCCCACCCCACCCCAAGGAAATAAATGTGAGCTTCTTGTGGTAGGTAGAATAATGGCTACCCAAAAATGTCCACATTCTAATCCATTGGATCTGTAAAAAATATATTATATGACAAAGGGGGATTAAGATTGCAGGTGGAATTAAAGTTGCTAATGAGATGACCTTAAAATAGAGAAATTATCCTGGATTATCTAAGTGAACCCAATGTAATGACAAGGGTCATTAAAAGTAGAAAAGGGAGGCAGAGTAGAGTCAAAGGGTGATGTGACTATGGAAAAGTGGTCATAGATACAACTTTGCTGGTTTTGAAGATGGAGAGAGGGGGCCCAGTGGGAAGCAAGGAATGTGGGTGACCGCTGGAAGCTGGAAAAAGCAAGGAAACAGACCTTCCCTAGATCCTCCAGAAAGGAACGCAGCTCTGCCAACACCTTGAACTTAACCAATTGAGACTCATTTTGTATTTCTAACTTATAGAATTACAAGATAATACATTTACAATGTTTTAAAGTCACTAGGTTTGTAGTAATTTGTTACGACAGCAATAGGAAACTAATACACTTCTCAAAGTGAAGTTTTGTGTTCTTTGCTTCTCTCCATGGTAGTTACTAATCCAGTGCCTAGCACATTCCACCAACACTGCTATTAGTAGATTCTTACTGTAAATATTACAATTATAGTTCTTTAAACCAATAAATATTTACCCAACACCTATTTTGTTATGCAAGGAATTCTATTAGACTCTGAGGGACATCATGACATCAATCAGACTCAAAGCCTGCCATTAGTGGGAATCAACAGATATAGTCTACCACACAAACAGAGATTTGAGCCTTTACTATCTCACATTTTGATGTTTAATTTAAAAAAAAAGTTTAGAAAATTGCATAATTAGGCTTTTATCATATTATAGTCAATACTGGCATGTATCTAAGAAAGCTCATCTAGAAAAGCTACTGTTATGGACAATTATTGGTTTTGCCTTCTGTATTAGTTTGCTAGGGTTGCTGTAACAAGTTATAACCAACTGGGTGGCTTAAACAACAGAAATTTACTATCTCACAATCGTGGAAACTAGAAGTCCAAGACAAAGTTGTAAGCAGTGTTGGTTCCTTCTGAGGGCAATGAAAGACAGTCTGTTCCATGCTTCTCACCTAGCTTCTGGTGGTTTTCTGAGAATCTTTGGCATTCCTTGGCTTGGCTTGTAGGAGAATCACCCCACTCTCTGAGTCTATCTTCACATGGTCCTCTCCTTGTGTGATTATCTCTGTGTCCAAATTTCCTCTTTTTATATGGACCCCAGTCATATTGGATTAATGTCTAACCAGATGATCTCTTCTTAACTTGATTTACATCTGCAATGATCCTATTTCCAAATAAAGTCACGTTCTGAGGATTTTCCTCTTAGTTCTAGCAACATTAGCTCTCTTTCTTTTTAGGAACCCATTTAAGATTCTTGAATATGAGCAAATCTTACCTACCCCTGCAGAAATGGGCCTATGATTTAGGCCAGGCTAATTAGTTCTGCATCTCCAGCCGCAGTGATTGTTTTGGGACTGGACTATGGCCACACTAAGCTAATGAGCATCATCTCTTGAAGTTTTCCTCAAACTATGGGTCAAGAGACACTCTCATGTGGTTGATGTTAGAGTGAAAACTTGGAAGTACTTGGAATTTCTTTATTCTACCATATGAATAGAGATTGGCTAGTAATGAAGCCAATCCAAAGAAAACTGGAGCATTGAGAAGGAAAAACAGTATCCTGATACTTTAAGTACTTCTATCTATCTGTACCTGAAGGCTTCCTGCTGAACTCTCCATTTTATAAATAAATAAATTCCCCTTTTGTATTTAAACAAGTATGGCTTGGATTTCTGACATCTAAAACTACGAAGTGCTCTGCCTAAAGTAATTTCCTGAATGAGCAGTCACGCGTGAAATCTCAGGTACACTGATAATTCCAAAGTGTAAATGATACAAAATTTATTTAGATATAGTCTCTATTCAGCAATGAAACCTCAATGACATGATTAAATATACAAATACGATTTGAACTGTTTTTATGTGAACATTCTGTATACTTTTGATGTTCAGTCTAATACATTTTCAAATAAAAATAAAATTACATTTCTAAACAAGACAGAGGACACTGTGGAGGTACTTTAACGTACTATATTTTATTTAATCAGTTATTTGCCCTTAATTGCTATTATGGGAAAACTCATACTACTTGATTCCCTTGCTGTGCCTTATTTTTCTATATCACATAAACATAACCAAGAATTGTGTTTCCCAGGATCTGCTTCCCTGTATGGTTCTGAGTTATAGTTGGCCAAAAGAAATGCTTAAAGAAGATTTAGATGGTGAAGTAGCATCCATTATTATTGGAAGGTTATCACAGTCAGATATGGTGTCAGACCCACAGAGGTACCTGGCAGGTCACACCATTCCATGTCTTTCCAATTGTTGTCTTTCCAACTGTTGAATCTGTTATCCGACAGTGTCCCCAGGCTCATCACTGGATGCTTGGATGGAGTACATAGAAGCAGTAGGTATATAGAGGCAACAGCTTCCCATAGATCTTTCCATGAGCTCCCCTTCTTGAACTCACTGCAGGGGCAAGAAGTGATGGATGTCTCAGATTTCCCTGAGAGTCTTACCTGTCTACTCATATCAGTGCTTCGGTGAGATTGTTGTTGCCCCTTTTATTGATCCTCCCACACTTCCTTCACCAGCTCTTCTCACATCTGTGTAAGGTATAATTTTCATAATAAATCCCTCATACTCATCTTACCCATAGTAACCGCATGTTCATGACTGAACCCTGACTGATGAATGTACTAAAATTACTATTTATTCAGAAGCCATATTAAAAACTCTCATACTCTCACTTTTTCTGGAGTTATTTGCCTGGTTCTTCTTCCTAATGCTCAGAAGCACAGATATTTGATAGAGCAAGTTTGTTTTGGTTTATAAAATAATTTTATTTAAATATTAACTATCTAAGGACCATTTTCAGCCCCATGGGAACTGATAACATCTTGATTATTCTTTCTTTCTGGGTATTTAATTCCAAAAGAAAACAAAAGGCAAGAATTTAGAATATAAACTCAGTGGGGGCAAAAATCTTATTTGTCTTGTGTATTACTTTATCCTCAGTACCCACAACAATATCTCGCATATGGTAGAAGCTCCATAAATGTTTGTAGAATGAACAAACCAGATGAATTAGATTTTGCTAATTTAAAAACTATTTATTGAGGGGAACTATACACGTTTTTTAAATACCACCCACTCCCACTGCTAGAAGTAACTGTTTTTTTTTTCTTGGTAGAGCTCCACCTCATCACTTCAAACAAGTGCTTCCAATGTGAGCTGTCTAGTCTACATATCTGCCATAATTTTCTTAGCAAGGCTTGGTTTTGTGACTTAAACTAAACTCCACTCAAGTGGCTAAAATTGATTTGTCTCAGCGTGTGCAATTGATCAAAAGTAACCAAATCAGTGTGTTCTCTTAGATATTTCATTTTTTTACTAAAGAAAGGAAGCCATTTGGGCAACAGGCTTTGCATGTTTAAAGTTTTGGAACTCCCAGAGCCATGTTTACTCCTATGTGGAGGAAGCTGGTTGTCAGTGAGATGAATAATGTCACTATTCAGAGAAGCAGAGATTAGAGATCAAACTCTTCTTTGAGGTGTCCAAAACACGTTTCCAGTTCTCCTTAAGGCCCATCTGTAGCCCCACATTTCCTACAGTTGAGATGATAACACTATTCGGATGAAATAACTCAGTATTATTGCAATACTTTTCATTTATTTTGCTTATGTTAATTCCAATTAGGTTCCTAGCCCTTGCAATTAAAGTTATATGGACTGCATTTGTTAGAATAGAATAAGCTATGTTGCAATAACAAGCAAATCACATTGTCTCAGTGGCTTGATGCAGGGCCTAAAGTCTCTCCAGGGTACTTCCCTTTCAGGTGGTGATTCAAGTTTTCAGACCATTTCAGCGTTACGGCTCAGTACCATCTTAATACATTGATACATTAATACAGCTGTCACTCTGACAGCTGAGGCACCAACATAGAGAACTGACAAGAGCTGTTAAGATTTGAATTAAAAGTGGCACAGATCCCTTCTGCTCAGGGCCCATTGGATAAAATTAGTCGTATGGTCCCCAACCTAACTATAAGAGAGACTTGGAAAAATAGATGAGCAAATGGAATATTTGGTGAGCGCTACTCTCTCTTAAATAAACAGAGAGGGACACTGTCTTATTTATATCTCTAGCATCCAGTGAGATATTTAAAATTTAGTAAATATTGATGGTAATTGAATAGCTTCATTGAAATATCTGTAATATAAGGAAAGAATTTTTCCTTTAAAATTACATTTTAAATATAACACATTTGAAAAAAAAAGACATTTTTATCTTACACTAAAGCTTATATTTATGTTATTCACACATATAAATACATCTGTTTCATAGACCAGTGATTTTCAGTGAGAAACGAGGGTGGGCAATTTGAGACTTCTTCAGAAGCATTTGTCTATTCTCTCAGGAAAGGAGGGGTAAGTGGCCTGACAACCCATGTTGTTGGTTTGATTGGCACTGCTTAGTGAGCCAGTGTTACTCATGGGACTATGCATTAAGGTCTATCATAGCAAGCAAATGATAAAGAACCACTTTATTAGGCTATATATAATTTTATTCCTATGGGAAAATGCAAGGGAAACCATTGATGATTAAAATGAACATATACATGGAGTAAAATTTTTAAACATTTTATCACAAAACAATAATATTAATGTTCCTAACATGTAAATTTTCAATAAATAATTCTACAATTTTTATATATCATTAATTGAGTCTTATGCTGTATTAGATGATGGAAATTTGATTGTTTACTTTAAGAAATCAAAGATATGTTACTCCATTCAAGGCAGAGAAGAAACAACTATACTTCCATGAAGGTGTCATTCTTTCAGGATCTATTCTCCCTCTTAAGTCTCTATTCAATACAAATTATAAAATTGGTCATTGAAATGCTATATATTTTTTCAATAAAAATATTTTTATCATTCATTTCTCCATAGAATTTATTTGCATTTGACAAAACCTAATAATATCTGCAATAAAATGTATATTTCCTCATTGTTGAAAATTTTTTAAACTTAATTGAAAGTCCTCTTCACTCTGCGAAAGGATTCTTAGTGTTATATATTTTTAAATCCCAAGTCTCCCAAATCAATTGAAAATAATTTCAAATCGTTTTTATACACAGCAATTGACCACATGTATTAGGTAAATGTTATTTCTTTTTTACTACTTTTCATACAATCTGATGAGGAAACCCATTGCATCATGTAGTTTTATTATAATAATTAAAATGTATTTTCATGTGTATTTTTATATGCACAAAATGAATAAATCCAGGGATGACTCTTTTTAAACTTAAAATTTTGATCAAATAGTATACTTAAATAGGCACAAATTAAGTACTTAATGCAAGAGAAATGCTGCTCATTGACTTTTATTTCAAGATCAAAAAAACAGAAAAAAGAATTGAAGGCAAAAATCTCATTTCTTTCATCTGTTAGTGAGATATAATGATTAAGCTATTAATACAAACCCGTGGGCTACTTAGGTCATATCTAATATTTGAGAGGAAGTAATGGCATTTCAGGGACTCCTGCTGCCTGCATCCTCAGGCTTGATGATATTTACTGCTTTACATTTAAGATAATCTAATAGAAATTCTAACTTAATACACAATCTTTGATATTCTGCCATCTCAGCCCAGGGTGTTTTTTTCCTTATTTTTCATATTTGAATTCATCTATGCCTACATGTCTCTTGATAACCTGCTATCAATGAAACCTGTCTGCTTAACTGAGATAAGCTGGAAAGAATTGATATGCTAGCCTTCAAATAGAGCCTAGAGATGTGGGAAAGTAAAGCTTTCAATGATTCTCGTATTCCCTTAACTAGGAGAGATATCAAGCTCTTCTGAAATACCATGAAATACAGTGAGTAGTTTTCTGATCTGTAATACTTGCCTACCAGTAATAGAGAACAGATCATATTGTTCAAATTCATCTGTTCAAAGTCTTAAAATTCCAGCCAAATGAAATGACAAAGGGGGAGAAACAGATGCTTTATTCACAAAGTCATCAGGATCTGAGAGACTGATTTTGTCAGCACTCTAAACTAAGGAATCTCCTTGAGGGAGGAAGAAAGGCAACGTAGAGCTTCATAGCAGAGCTATAAAACAGCATCTGAAGTATATTTATGGTTATAATTTGCACAGATCACTTGGTGCTCTAGCACCATGCTCTTGATCACAGCATAAATCACACTTTAATTTTAACCTTCGCAGTTCATCAATAGATCCAATATCAGAAATAATTCACGACTGACACTGTTGGTTTACAGGTAAGTTTAACAAGAATGGGGAGGCTCAGCGATGTATTAGTTACCTTGTCAACTGAGGCATAAAGATTCATGACTCTTAACCTATGTTTCCATCACAAACTCAGTGTTATAAATAATGCAAGCAGCTAATCAGGCATAGAAAAGATATATAGCATCATTGAAAATCAGTTATTTGTACTGTTCAAGCCTTTAAAAATGTATCCTATGTAAAGTAATCTGGTGACATAACTCATACAGGATCTGTGCTGACTCACAACCCCTACTCAGCATTTATGTTAAAGGTTTTATTAGTTCCATAGTATAGCGTTATTTCTTAACAGTAACAATCTTTTCTAGACAGAATAATTTAGCTTAAAGTTATAGTGTGATTTATGCATAGTATCAATTGCTAAGATTAAAGAGAATTCTAAGGTAATAATTTGTAACTTCTTTTCCTTTTTCATACTAAGAAGTTAGTAAAAGAATTTCCAACAGATAGTAAAATGAAATAGAAACTAATGCAAACTTAAGAGATTGATTGAAAATTATATACACAAAAGGGTTGAGAATTTTTTCTCTGAACCTATATTAGTTTCCTAGAGTGGTCATAACAATGTATCACAAACTGGGTGGCTTAAACAACAGAAATTGTCTCACAGTTCTGGAGGCCATAAGTCCTAGATTAATATATCAGCAGGGTTGGTTCCTTCTCTGAGCTGGAGGGACAATCTGTTCCATGCTTCTCTCCTAGCTTCTGGTAGCTTTAGGCATTCCTTGGCTTGTAGAAGGCATCTTCTTTGTGTCTTCAAGTTGTATTTCCTCTGTAGATGTTTGTCTCTGTGTTGAAATTTCCCCTTCTTAGGAGGACACCAGTCATATTGGATTAAGGCTCACCCAATTACCTCATCTTAATTTAATTACCTCTGCAAAGACCCTATCTCCAAATAAGGTCGCATTCTGAGGTACTAGGTTTTAAGACTCCAACGTATCTTTTGTGGGGGACACAATTTGACCCATTGCAGGCCACCACATTCTTGAAATATTGTGTTCAGTGAAAACATACATGATATGATTACAAGTCATAGTCTGTCCAAGGAGAGCAGGCCAGACAATAATTGTGGAACTATGTGGATATATTTCACATGTAAGGAGAATGATACTCTTCTCCAAATTTTATTTCAACCCTTTAGCAATAATTATCCATGGGAAGGTTGTGAGATGATGTCACTCAGTCACAATTTTTCGAAGTTCACTACTATATAATTTCTTACAACATGTACCTGTTGATATGATAATGAAAAAGAGAAAACATTGAAAGGAAAGAAGAAAGAAAAAAAGGAGGAAACCATGTGAATCAGCCATAATAGGCTAGTTTATGCCAAAGAATCTACCAACTCGACAAGTTCTGTGGCTTAAAGTGACAAAGGTTTACATCTTGTTCTTGCCTCATGTGCAAAGTGGATCGATCGGGGTCCGTTTCCACTTCACACACTTAAAGATCCAGGTTAACTAAAGCTCCACTATTTTTTGTCTTCACCTAGGAATCATGAGATTCCTCACTTGCAATAGTAGGGTAATAGATCATAGAGCATCACACTCCAGATTTTAAATATTTCATTCCAAATATGACACAAGTGAAGTCTGAACTTCAAAATGTTCTAGACTATTGACAATTCAAATATCTTTTTGGCACAAAAAGATTATATATTATTGTGAGAATCTGTGCCAAGACCTAATTAAATTCCAGGCATGGTATTACCCATTCTCTACATCTGAAAATACTTAAATCTTCTGTTAGCTTAAGCCCAGTCTTGTCCCTAATACCAAAGCTTCTCTGAGACAGAAGGTCCTGAAATAACTGCAGTCCAATGTTTGAATCTCAGAGTTGGGTCATGTGATGCTCTTTCATTTTCCCTTTTGCATCCCAGAAATGGAGACTGGATTTCAGTATTATGAGTAATGTTATTAAAGATACAGTATGTACTTTTAAAAGTATTAGTAAGTATTCACCAAAGATCCAGGTTCAAATCACCTCCTACAAGAACCCTTTCCTGACTATTCCAACAATCAAAATTTGGTAATTTGCTCTCCTGAGATCTTCAAAAACCTCCCTTTTAGTTCCATGTGTAATTATTCTCTTCTAGTCTGTCTCTCCCACTGGACTTTGAGCTCCTTAAAGTCAATGAATATGCATTACTATCCTCAGAGGAATTAGTACATAATCCAGTGTCTAATACATGATATATAATAAATCTTTTTTCATGGAAGCTACTTATTTACTTGCAGGTCTTCCACATAGTACTTTAACTTTTCTTATATGAACCTAACTCATAAAATGGGAAAATAGACATAGTAAAATGCTACACATGCTTGAATAAATATATATATATATGCAGACAGTACCCAACTTACGACAGTTTGACTTTTGACTTTTCGACTTTATGAAGGTGTAAAAGCGATATGCATTCAGTAGAAATTGTACTTTGAATTTTGAACTTTGTTCTTTTCCCAGGCTAGCGATTTGGGGTACAATCCTCTTTCGTGTTGCAGCGAGGCGCAGCTCCCAGTCAGCCCTGCGATCACCAGAGTAAACAACTGATACACTTCCAACTGTTCTGTACCCAGACAACCGTTCTGTTTGTCACTTTCAGTATAGTATTCAATAAATTACATGAGATATTCAACACTTTATTATAGAATAGGCTTTTTATTAGATGATTTTGCCCAGCTGTAGGCTAATGTAGGAGTTCTGAACACATTTAAGGTAGGCGAGGCTAAGCTGTGATGTTCGGTAGGTTAGGTGTGTTAAATGCATTTTCAACTTATGGTGGATTTATTGGGACATAACCCCATTGTAAGTCAAGAAAGATCTGAATGTGTGTGTGTGTGTGTGTGTGTGTATATATATGTGCATAAAACAAAATAATGCATGTTTCATATTTAATACATTTGTAGGTAGGTTGGTAGTAACATCCTTTCCCAGTGTCACTTTCCTGGGCCTCAGTTTTTGCCTTATTAATTACAAACTACATCAGACTCTCCAAGTCATAGTTTGCATTTATTTTTTTTACTTTCCTTCCCAAAGAAGAACTGAGTTTGCCCTAAATTCAAGTCTAATAGATGAGATACTATTACCTGCTGGCCTGAACTTATAAATTTCCTGGCCACTGATTTCCCTCTCTCTGGGTTCTCCTCTCCTCCTCAAAAATCCTCGTAGTCCTTTGATTTGAACCCGAACACCTATTTCCTGCTTCAATAAAAGTATCTCTTTCCATATCATTTCATCTACAACAGAACTGATCTCCTGGCAAAACATACATTCAAATATCTTTTCTTGATATCTGTCTGCATGGCTGGAAATAGTTCTTGGGTTCTGTTCCCAGGTTTTCCCAATTTTCACTGTCCACTGGAATTTTACAGGCCAAGCTAGGTCACATTCTAAGAAGGAGTCTACCAAAAGTTAACTTCAAAATTGTACCTAGGACTCACCATTATCCTTTCTCTTTAAAGACATGGAAAAGCATACTGGGTATGAGAAGTGTACTGGACCTTGCAGTGACTGAAGAAAAAGCAAAGAGCACAGGCTAATAATACAAGTGTCTAGTATTTCATGCAGGAAAAGATTAGAAAACAGAAACAAGTAAGGACTAGTTTCCTGGAATAAACTACAAAGGCTTTCATGATGCACTGGAGTGTGTCTGACACACTGGTTTTCAGTTGGGAATCACTGTATTAAAAGAATGAATTGTCTAAATAATTCACTTCCATCAATGAAAGATAACTAACTTTGATATACTATGTATATGAAGTTTTGAGTAGAAACCAACATACTTGAAAATCAAACAAAATGCTTCCCTAGCCTAAGAATTTTGAAGAAAAGGAAAGCACATTGACAAGAAGGTGCCTATGAGACAGAGATACAGACCTCACTGCCTCCACCCAGCAATGAGAGACAAGTATCAAATAAGCATTTCCAGGGCAACCCTCAATTTCTTTTCCCTGGACAAATAAGAAAGTGAATATAGTGTTCATAAGTAAACACAACGTCATTACAGGGAACTATGTAACTCAACAAAGGAAAAAAAAAAGAAAAGAAACTCTCCTCATACTTGGTAAATTCACATTGTTGCACTTTAGAAAGAGAGAAAGCCTTTTACCTCATGGAGAAAAATAACAGTTTTAAAAGAAAATGCTGGTTAAAGTTAGCTTTACCCTAACCTAACCTGGCATTCAACCAACAAACGAAAGGATCTGAGAGCAAAATATTTTCCTGTTTGATGGGCTCATGCTGGTGGAGAAATAAAGGAATGGAATAATTTTTAATGCCATAGTGGTTCTTTCCTGGAGTACATAAAGGGCAAAGACAGACAAAATTGAGTCAAAGGATTTGGAACTGTAGGAGGCTAGGTTATGCTAAATTATTTTGAGAGCAGATCTCATCGACAGCAAAAATAAACACCACAAGAAAAATAACAGTAGGTGCCGGCCCGGTGGCGCAAGCGGTTAAGTGCGCGCGCTCTGCTGCGGCGGCCCAGGGTTCTCCGGTTCAGATCCCTGGCGCGCACCGACGCACTGCTTGGCAAGCCATGCTGTGGCGGCGTCCCATATAAAGTAGAGGAAGATGGGCACAGATGTTAGCCCAGGGCCGTCTTCCTCAGCAAAAAAAGAGGAGGATTAGCAGATGTTAGCACAGGGCTCATCTCCTCACCAAAAAGAAAAAAGAAAAATAACAGTAATGTGTGATAGTCATTTGAAATTTAGGGTAAAAAATAATTCCACTCAATTTAATTCTCAAACATCACTGTAAAATCTATATTATCATCATCTCCACTATAGAAATGGGAAAACTCATAAGGGCAGAAATCCAAGATTACTGCTGTTCCAGAAAGAGTGATTCTACACTCTGGTTTGCTCATAAAGGTAATGGTTTATGTTTGTTTATGTGAAATTATACAACACGTGTAAAATACTTGAGAAACAGAGGTTAAGAAGCACAGTTGTAGAGAGAGAAATATAAATGGTCTTGGCAAAATGGTTGTCATTTTCTGTAGTTTAAATCAGAGAACGGATCTAGGATTTGTGAGAAATCTGTAAAATGATGGAGACTCTTTTAGAAAAGTAAATCATGAAAACAAAATTACATACAAAATCAGTATTTTTATATTACTAGAAAATAAATTACATTTTCTAAAATCTAGAAATATTACATAATACATTTATTAATTTAGTATATGATATACTTTTACAATAATCATTTTTAATTTGAATGTAATCAATAATTCTTAATGAACATACAGAATTAATCTCAAATTATAGCATACACAAGAATAATTTAAAAACATTTTTAAATTGCTACTTTGTTGTTTTGAGCTACATAATTTTTTAATCAATTCATCTTATATCATCTACATTGACTTCTTGACAAATCCATGTAGGAGATTTGTCATTGGAGTACTTTTTTCTTCAAGCCATATTACCACTCACGGCGGCAATTTCGCATGCTGTGTATATTGAATAGTCAGTCTTTATCACAAAGAGATGCGTTAGATACACTAAGACGTGATCTGACCTGTTGAAATGCAAAATGCATGAAACTCTGTACATAGGCAGGCTTGCTGTTTATAGAACTCCTCCAGTTTTTTTCCTCTAAAATACAATTGTGATAAGCTTGATTTTTTTATAATAAACATGAGTGTGTGTGACATTTATTGCTGTGTACTCTATATTAAGAGTATATTCTTATATTCCTGACTAGACAGAATTTCCATTCTGTCTAATGTCAATGAAAGCTGAATTCTCCACTTGCAGTTTTACATTTCTGATGATTGGAAGAATTTGTCATGGACTGGTTTCTGATTCCTTACTTGTCAAACCTAGCTTCTCCACCACTTCTCACATTGTTCTGTTGCTTGGCTCTGTAGGTCCTCCTCACAATGGAAATATGGCCTTTGGCACTTCACTTTTATGGCATGATATGAGATATGTCTGAACAGCGTGCAGCAGATTTTCTTTAATTTCATTCCTACACCATGAAAATATACAAAAAATATACACCAAAGGGACTCCAAGCCATCTAAATATAGCTCAGCAAAACTTAATTAAATGTACTTCCTGTTTTACTACATTTCTGCTGGATCTTAGAAAAGAATATAGCTTCTCTAACATCACCAAATAAGAGGAAAAAAAGTGGTAGAAGTGGGAATAGAAACAGAGATAGATCTTAACATATGGTGGTTAAAATATTTGACAATTTAAAAGAATTTGTGAATACATTGCTAGAACGACTTCCAGAACATTGTAAGAGTCTGGTGCAATTGAAGAAACTTGAAGCTTAAGCTTCATTTGTGTCACAGGAAATTTGCCACTGAAGTAAATCTGCGATCATTATTTCATTCTGTATGTTGATAGCGTTTGTTTTGGAGGGAAAAAGACAGTCTTTTGGAAACCATGAATTTAATAAAACAAAAGAGTAAGTTTAATAATCAGTTACACACTAAATATATTTATCTCACGAAGTTTGATGATGAAAGTATGATTAAGAATAGTGAGCATGAGCTGGAAACTGATGATTTAACACATAGAGCTGCAGAGGAAGCACATTGACATGTCACCTTGTGGAGCATTTTACTAATTTTCTATTCCATTGTTTTTGTTTTTACAAAAAGTGAAGACATAGCTGTGAAGTGTCGGCTCTGTTAGCATAGGAAGGACTTTGTAAACACTTAGGTGCGGCCAGTGTCATCTGCTTCCAATAGAAAATTAATTTATCCTAATAATGGTTACATCATTTTATATAATTAATGTAATCAAAATAAAGCTTTTAGATAGAAGTTGATTTGGTTGAAGATGAAGCATTTGATATTATTGTAAATGCTACTGAAAATTAATCTAAAAAATTCAACATTGAAGAAAATACAAATTTTAATGAAGTCATGGTCAAGATACTGTTCTTATTATATTATGAACCTCAATATAGTATAAAATGTATATTGAATTGGTTAGAGTACATTCATAATTTATAATTGTGTCTAATAAAGACATGATAATCAGTCAAAATAGGAACTATGATTTTCAAAATTTACAAGTATGTTTACTATAGACAACATAGAATATCTTAACTAGAAAAATTTTGTGACAAATTAGATATTGAATTTAAAAAATATATTTTAAGAGGTCAGTATTCACTTGATCTCTTTGCTACCTGTCATCAAGATTTTACAAATATTTGAGGTTTTGACAAGCTATTTTTTAATAAATGTAACTCTACAAATTTCCTAAATTTGATTGCAATTTGTTAAAAGTATGTGAAAATTTTGAAACAAATTATTCAACTTACGTAGCTTAAAAAAACTTCACCTTTTGTAGATTCTAGTGAAATGTAATGATTGGAAATAAAGTTTGCAAATGGGAAGACCTTGAGATTTCTTTTTACAAAGCAGAGTGAAACTAACCAAATTAAAAGCTAATAGAACAGATAGTAAACAAGGTTTAAATTTTGAAAATCTATAATTAATCTTCGAAATTTTTCAACATATTGAAAGAATCTTGATGGATCTACTACTTTTTATTCGTGGTTTTCATCCAAAGGTGATTTGGTCCCACAGAGGACGTTAGGCAATGTCTGGAGGTGCTGTTATGACTTAGATGGTGCTACTGCCAGCTAGTGACTAAAAGCCAAGGATGCTACTAACCGTCCTACAGTGTACTTACAGAACCCACAAAAAAGAAGGATCTGTTCCAAAATCTCAGTTTACTGAGGTTGAGAAACGCTGTTTTTATTGGATACATTTATTATTTATTCCAGAATTGAGCAAAATTAAGGCCTATGATTTTGAACCACCTAGTGAACATCCAAAAGACAACTTATTTGACAAATGTCCTATGAAAATATTTGTCAAAGACAGGTTTTCCAAATGGAGAGAAAAAGACAGTAGCTCTGAAAATACTGACACTGAAATATTTGCATATTAATATATAAAAATTAGAATTGATAATTATCTCCATTTTTGCAGCATTTTCTTGTGCTTTGGTATATACGTCAGATTATTTCATTAGGAAAAATACCTAGCCTTGGAATCACAGAATCATAGAGTATGCACCTGTGTAGTGCTCAATTTCATTTTTATCTAGAGGTTTCTCTCAAGGGAAGTAGCCTACAAAATCTGATATATTTTCGTAACTACCTAACAGTTCTGTCAAACGTAATTTTCTCCGTTTTATGACCACTCATGAGTGTGCCTGTTTTACTTTTCCAAAGTTAAGTTTCTGAAAGGCTAAGGTATAAGCCAGAGTTTCTAAACTCTAGTTTATCCCAATTTACTGACTCAGTATTTCTTCATCTGCTGCTGTGGAAGTAAAGTTAAATAACTAAAAATTGATCCCATTTCATTACTGGCCATCCCACTTCCATGACTATATAAGAGAACACTTTTATGGTACAGACATGTTTATTCTACTGAAGGTTCTCTCCACCATAGACTTGTTTTAAAATCTTCCCCTCAAAGTTTATAGCAATACAGACCTATCTCAACAAACAAGAAAAATCTCAAATAAACAATCTAACAATGCACCTAAAGGAACTGGAAAAAGAAGAACAAACAAAGCCCAAAATCAGTAGAAGAAGGGAAATAATAAAAATCAGAGCAGAAATAAATGAAATAGAGACCAAAAAAACAATAGAAAAAATTAATAAAACCAAGAGCTGGTTCTTTGAAAAGATCAACAAAATAGACAAACCTTTAGCTAGACTCACCAAGAAAAAAAGAGAGAAGGCACAAATAAGTAAAATCAGAAATGAAAGAGGAGAGGTTACAACAAACACCTCAGAAATACAAAAGATTTTAAGAGAATACTATGAAAAACTATATGCCAAGCAATTCGACAATCTGGAAGAAATGGATAAATTCTTAGAATCATACAACCTTCCAAAACTGGATCAAGAAGAAGTAGAGAATTTGAATAGACCAATCACCAGTAAGGAGATCGAAACAGTAATCAAAAACCTCCCTAAAAATAAAAGTCCAGGACCAGACGGCTTCCCTGGTGAATTCTACCAAACATTCAAAGAAGACTTAATACCTATCCTTCTCAAACTCTTCCAAAAAATTGAGGAGGGGGGGAAGCTCCCTAACTCATTCTACGAAACTGACATTACCCTGATACCAAAACCAGACAAGGACAACACAAAAAAAGAAAATTACAGGCCAATATCAGTGATGAACATCGATGCGAAAATCCTCAACAAAATACTAGCAAATCGCATACAACAATATGTTAAAAAGATTATACACCATGATCAAGTGGGATTTATTCCAGGTATGCAGGGATGGTTTAACATTCGCAAATCAATCAACGTAATACACCACATTAATAAAATGAAGAACAAAAATCACATGATCATCTCAATAGATGCAGAGAAAGCATTTGACAAGATCCAGCATCCATTTATGATAAAAACTCTGAATAAAATGGGGATAGAAAGAAAGTACCTCAACATAATAGAGACCATATATGAGAAACCCACAGCTAATATCATCCTCAATGGTGAAAAACTGAAAGCTATCCCTCTAAGAACAGGAACCAGACAAGGATGCCCACTGTCACCACTCCTATTTAACATAGTATTGGAAGTCCTAGCCAGAGCAATCAGGCAAGAGAAAGAAATAAAAGGGATCCAAACTGGAAAGGAAGAAGTGAAACTGTCACTATTTGCAGATGACATGATTTTATATATAGAAAACCCTAAAGAATCCACCAGAAAACTTTTAGAAGTAATAAACGAATATGGTAAAGTTGCAGGATACAAAATCAACATACAAAAATCAGTTGCATTTCTGTACACTAACAACGAAGTAGCAGAAAGAGAAATTAAGAATACCATCCCATTTACAATTGCAACAAAAAGAATAAAATACCTAGGAATAAACTTAACCAAAGAGGTGAAAGATCTGTACACCGAAAACTATAAAACATTGCTGAAAGAAATTGAAGAAGACACAAAGAAATGGAAAGATATTCCATGCTCTAAGATTGGAAGAATTAACATAGTTAAGATGTCCATACTTCCTGAAGCCATCTATAGATTCAATGCAATCCCTATCAAAGTTCCAACAACATTTTTCACAGAAATAGAACAAAGAATCCTAAAATTTATATGGAACAACAAAAGACCCCGAATAGCTAAAGGAATCCTGAGAAAAAAGAACAAAGCTGGAGGTATCACACTCCCTGATTTCAAAATATACTACAAAGCTATAGTAACCAAAACAGCATGGTACTGGCACAAAAACAGACACACAGATCAATGGAACAGAATCGAAAGCCCAGAAATAAACCCACACATCTATGGACAGCTAGTCTTTGACAAAGGAGCCAAGAACATACAATGGGGAAAAGAAAGTCTCTTCAACAAATGGTATTGGGAAAACTGGATAGCCACATGCAAAAAAATGAAAGTAGACCCTTACCTTACACCATACACAAAAATTAACTCCAAATGGATTAAAGACTTGAATGTAAGACCTGAAACTGTGAAAGTTCTAGAAGAAAACATAGGCAGTACGCTCTTCGACATCGGTCTTAGCAACATCTTTTCAAACACCACATCTGACCGGGCAAGAGAAACAATAGAAAAAATAAACAAATGGGATTACATCAAACTAAAAAGCTTCTGCACAGCAAAGGAAACCATCAACAAAACGAAAAGACAACCTAACAATTGGGAGAAGATATTTGCAAACCATACATCTGATAAGGGCTTAATCTCCAAAATATATAAAGAACTCATGCATCTTACCAACAAAAAAACTACCAACCCAATTAAAAAATGGGCAAAGGACCTGAACAGACATTTCTCCAAAGAAGATATACAGATGGCCAACAGACACATGAAAAGATGTTCAAAATCACTAACTATCAGGGAAATGCAAATCAAAACTACAATGAGATATCACCTCACGCCCGTCAGAATGGCTATAATTAACAAGACAGGAAACAACATGTGTTGGAGAGGTTGTGGAGAGAAGGGAACTCTCATACACTGCTGGTGGGAGTGCAAACTGGTGCAGCCACTATGGAAAACAGTATGGAGATTCCTCAAAAAATCAAGGATAGAACTACCATATGATCCAGCTATTCCACTGTTGGGTATTTATCCAAAGAACTTGAAAACACCAATTTGCAAAAGTACATGCACCCCTGTGTTCATTGCAGCCTTATTCACGATAGCCAAGACTTGGAAGCAACCTAAGTGCCCATCAAGGGACGAATGGATAATGAAGCTGTGGTATATATACACAATGGAATACTACTCAGCCATAAGAAATGATGAAATCCAGCCATTTGTGACAACATGGATGGACATTGAGGGTATAATGCAAAGTGAAATAAGTCAGAGGGAGAAGGTCAAATACCGTATGATTTCCTTCATTAAGTAGTAGATAATAACAACAATAAACAAACACATAGGGACAGAGATTGGATTGGTGGTTACCAGAGGGGAAGGGGGGAGGTAGGAGGGTGAAAGGGATTATTCGGTACACGTGTGTGGTGATGGGTTGTAATTAGTATTTTGGTGGTGAACATGATGTAGTCCATGCAGAAATAGAAGTACAATGATGTACACCTGAAATTTTTACAATGTTATAAACCAATGTTACTGCAATAAACAAAAAATTAAAATCTTCCCCTCAATATAGTATTAGCATTCTTCAAAATAACTCATTCAAAGTACATTTTGTATCATTTACGTATCTTTATTGACTTATTAGACCTGCATTGTCCAATACAGTAGCCACTAGCTTTTGAGCACTTGATATGGTAGTCCAAATTGAGATGTACTGTAATTATAAAACTCATATCATATTTCTAAGATTAAGTATGAAAAAAAGAGTATAAAATATCTCATCAGTAAATTTTTGCATTGATAAACAACCTGCTGAAATAATATTTTATATATAGTAATATATAATTAAAATTAATTTGGCTGTTTTATTTTACCTTATTAAAGTTACCACTGGGAAATTTAAAATTATCTATGTAACTTGTAATATATTTCTATTGAACAGTGATGCACCAAACTATGAAGTCCTACAAAGTAGGGCCTAACATCTCAATCATCTTTGTATTTCTCAGACCTAGCAGAGTAAACATCTATTAATTCAAATGTTGAATGAATAACATAGAAAATAATGTTGTATAATAAAAGAAAGATATAAAATATGTCAATACTACAGTAAACACTAGTCAAGTTCCGTGGGTTTGCTGAAACATGTGAATACTAAAAATAAGAAGTTAGATTCTTAAAAATATAGTTTTGAGATTTATAAGAATAAAAATGATTAAGCAAGGGAACATAACATGCACAGAAGGAAATGAAAATCAATACAATACATACTTTAAGATACTTGGGATCAAAAATTTTAAGCCACATTCAAAACAAAAACAAATACTAAAAACTTTTAAAATTAATTAAAAGTTATCCACTGTCTTCCAAGTATCCTACCATATCTACATTTTTTAATATAAAGATGGGTAGCTTTCTATTTTTCTTATTATCTAATTGATAATACAAATCATCTGTATTTCAAGTTATAGCCTCAATGAAGATCCTGAAGTATCTTAGCCGGAGGGGTATCTGTGAAGTCTACATCCACTCACCTGCAGCTGACTTCAAATCAAGAAATAGAGAAGAAAATAAGACTCCCCGTTGTCTTTGTCTTTGTCTCCATCCTTCTAGGCTTCATTCAGTTCAGGCATTTCATTTGTGGGAATGGATCCCAATTGCTTCAAGGTAAGGACTATCTGTGGGCAACACAAAAAATTGAACAATTTTGGATAAAGTCAGCATGCCATTAGCTTGCTTATTGCCTACAGAAATTGTAAGTCTTACTGAAAAGGAGATTTACATTTTAATTTGAAGTCTCTCAGTCCCAAAGCACACACATAGTTCCTGTCAAGAATCAAGGCTCTATAAGAGAGATATTTCTAAAAGCAGCAGATCACAAAAGACAAGAATGCTCAAAAATTGTGGTTCTACTGATATTCCTTGGAGGAAGTTTAATAGAGCCAACTTAATCCATAAATGGGGGCTTTTATTTTGTATCTGTTTAGAAGGGTTTGAGAGATGAAAACAAAATAAAATTTTAGTCTGTATTGTGTGCTAGGTACTATCCTATATGTGACTTAAGTTAATCTTCAAAACAATCCTGTGATGAGCATATTGTTCTCTCTATTTTGGGATAATAATACTGGGTGATCTTCATGCCTTGATTATTCTCCTGTCTAATCTGAAACATCCTCCCACGTGCATCCCCATTTCTTTCAATATTAGTTTTGTCTTTGGGACAAAATGGATATTATCTCCCAAAACTGAAGGAAGGTATTTAATAGCATAAACACTTTATTCTTGTGCTTGTTTTATTCCACCTTTCAACCAGAGCAAACAGGCCTGGGTTCCAGAGGAGTCTCTCAGGGGATTCTAACTGACCCCTACATTTCTGCTGAATGACTTTTCCACTGAGGAGTCAGAGACAATGCTCCCACACCCCGAAACTCCTTGTAATATTATCAGCTTCATATACGGGGTTTATTCAGCACAAATGTACCTACTTGGCCTAATTCCGTTATTTAGTGATTTTGACCAAGACTGGCTATGAATGATTCCGTCTCAGCAGTTTTTGTTTTGTTTTCAGTAATTTATTAACCATCCCCAAAACAGATCAAGTTAACCAAATGGAAGAAAATTTCTTAAAAATACAATCAAACTGTGATAAGTATATGAGGATTGCGCATTAAGATAAGTGAAATGCGCACTGAATCAAAGAACTGGCTCACTAAGTGATGTTGGGAAATGCAGCTTATCCCCAGTTCAGTGCTGGTAATGGTATCAGCCAAAACCATCTAACAATGCAGCTGGGAGGGATTTATTTAAAACTGTCACCAGATGTCAGATTACCATTCTAGATGACCTTCAGGTTTAATCGCAATAGACGCACATATTTTTAACTAAAAATTTCTTTCTTTTCTTTTTTTTTTCTTTTGTTGGTCTTTGTTAATCTTTTGTTCATTACTAGGATGTGGAGAAAGTTAGCCAACACCCATGACTATCAGTTTTATTACTTCTAAAATGGGAATAATAATGACTTATAGGATCATTTGATAATTAATATAAGAATGAACATGTAGAGCCACAGTATTCTGTTAGTAATCGTTAGTTCCATTTCTCCATAAATATCAGTTGGCATGCTCCCACCATCCCACAATTCACAATTGCTAAGTTACATTAATTCTTCAGTTTATACATAGGAGCACACACATCTGTTCATAAGGTTATTTCCTCATTTCATCAAGAAGTATTTTAGTATGCATATGTACTACCAAAGGGGCATTTCTCAAAGGATGAAGAACATACCTTCTTCATTTTTTACATACAATATTGGTCAATATTTTCTATATCCAGCATAAAGCATCACACTCCTATCTTCAACTATATTCAGTTAAAACATTCAACTTCTTTATACAGAAAGTGTAGGCTTCTCCATGGATAAAGGGTTGAAATATTGAAAATATTTGATAAAAATAGATTAGTGATATTAGACAGTATAGCCATGGGATTTGAAAGCATGGTTCTGATGTCAGAAAGAAGACCTGGATCCAAATCCTGCATAAATCATTTAGTAGCTATATGATATTGACAAATTGCTTTACATCTTTAATCTTTAGTTGTCTCAACTGTAAAATGGAGCTAATTATATTAGTAACAACAACTATAATTCGTGAATTGCTTATCATGTGTCAAGCACTTATTTAATCCTCACAACAGTCTTAATAGTACATATTATTATCATTTTCATTTTATTGAGGAGATAACTAACACATAGAGAGGTAGATAGTAAGGTCACAAAGCTCGCTATTGATAGAGCAGAAAAATAGAGCATGTGCGTCTGACTCCAGAGATAATCCAGTTAATTACTCTGTTGATGCCTTGTGCATTGGGTTGATTTGATTATAAAATGAAATTATGCATATAAAGAGCTTAGCATACTGTCTGGTACATAGTAAAAACTCCAGGTATAATAATACAAATTATGATTATAATTATCATCATCAGTATAATGATAGGATTGTGTAAAGAGCAAAAGAGATCAGAATGAGAGAACAGTGCTGCATGTTTATAGTATGGGAACACAGTACAACAAGGCAAAGATGAATGGAATGCCATTTTACAATGTAGAAATCAGATCTGAGTCTTTCTGTTGAATTATACTGGGTTGCAAACTAAGACCAAGTTTTATTGTATCTAATACCCAGATCTTTTATTTTTCAAGCATAATCACCCCTCCCCACATTCAGTTTTGAAGAGTGTACCTTATATCTTCCCCCATATTATAGCTACTTAAATTAAATTAGTTACCAAATATTCAATTATATTTCCAGAGTCTGAGAATAATTTAAGAAATTATAGTATTCTCTTGTTTTTTTTAGTGTCAATAACATTATCTTTGTATCAGAATTCTTTCTACCAAACTAGCAGTGAAATACGCAACTTACCTGAAAAAGAATTCTAAGAATGACAGTTAAGTTGTCCTGCAGATGCAAGAAACCCCATACTTCATTAACACACCGAAGCGGACATACAGTCAGCTTCTGAGTGAACAACTCCAGTAATATTAAATAATTCCCTGGCTCATAATTCAGTGGAAGTACAATGGAACTATAATTCACATTTTAAAATCCCAAATAGCCTCCTGCTTCTACATAAAAGTGTCATGTAAACCAGCGTCATTGTTAATAAACAGCAAAGCCTGAGGTCCCCGACTGTGTGAGTTCTAGCAGGAGGTTCAGTATCCACATGTCATATTTCAAAATCAGTCCTTTTCATTTTTATTTCTCTCAAGAACCTTAACAATATAGATTGTGTGAAAATAATTCTCAGCTCCCATATGATGTTCTTGATTAATGTCCTATATAGACACAATTGTTAGGCACTGTTATCAAGCTAATATTTGGGGACTACAACATTTCTGGTACATAGGCATTCTCAAAAATATGGTAAGACATTTTTCATTACTTTAAACTCTATGCACAAAATTTCTACATCATCTGCCTTTATCTAAACTACCATCAAAACCTGAAAAGTCATAGTGAGAGTTTGCTACCATGACATGTATTTGCGTAATTTTGCACACTCTTGCAGTTTGCAAGAAACAGAGTATCTTCCGTTTATTTCTAGAAATTCAGGTTAATAATATGGATACATGTGGAAATGACAATAGCAGGAAACTTGACCCTTTGATTAAGCCTCACAGAGCCTGTGATATCATTACAACACACAGCTAGTGTTCTAGCATGTTAATAACAACTCTACTGATTAATTTCTGAAGAGCAATAGTTGTTCCCACAGAAGCTTGAAATCCTTTATTGCAAACTTTGTACTCCATAATTAATATGACTCAACATGCAAGCCAGTATGATTAGTTAAATTTAGTTATTAGCATATCCATATGTGTGTGTGTATATATATATATATATAACCATATATATGTGTATATATATATTCATTGAATATGTATATATACTCACTGACTAGTTTTGGTTAAAAACAGTTGTGGCCTGGTGATGGAGTCATATTCTAGAACCTGGTTACATGTGTATAAATAGAAACTTAAACTACTCTCTCTTAAGGATGTTGTGAAAGCAATTCCCCTCAGAAGGAATGTTAAACTATAATACAAGAATGAAACAAAATAGACCATTCTAGACCACTGTCAACTTCTGAAAACTTAACTCTAAAATATTTTTTTAAATCTCCTGGGATGTCCTATTATGACATAGTGCATCCATTCCAATTCATTATGTTATCTGTTCAACACAGTAATTCTAGTAAATGAGAATTTTTAAATGTCTTTTGGTATAAAAATTAATGGCCTTAAGGATTATTTCTCATTTATGAACAACAAGACTGTTAAAATACAGAAATGCCTTGCCAAAAGTTATGGAAATACAGAAACAATCTTCTTGGTGGCATAAAAATGTTCATTATCCCAATTCTGATTTACTGTCCTCCGCTATGAATCTCACAGTTTCTATTTTCTTCTGCTTACTCTTTCCTTTCTCAGCAAGCCAATAGAATATAATTGAAAAGCTGTAGCACTAAGTCTCAAAAATTCACCTACTCTATATGTTCTCATGAAAAAAATAAATTGAAGATAACTTGAAATTGCTTCATTTAGGGAAAAGAAGTATTTTCTTTGTCACTCGCCATAATTTTTACAGGTCATATCAAATAATATTATTTATTAATTTATTGCTATATTAAACACCATGAAATTACTGAGATAATTAGAGGTAGAAATTAAGATAGATCCTGCTTTTACACCTAAAGTTTAGTAAAGGGATGTGTCAAGTTCTTTTTTTATTTCAGGGAACATATTGTAGGTAAAATGTATAGCCAAAAATATGTTACATTTTGCAAGATATCATATTTTTCCTTAAACCAGAACTATAAGTTATCCTTTATAAATACAGTGTACAATGAAATGGACTGCCATTTTTTCCCCAACATTAAATTTGAAGATATAAAAGTGATAATAAGTTATGCTCTCCAAAACATCCTCTTTGTCAGTAAAGGTGTATAACTCATTTTAAGCTGATATTTCTCCTAAAAAATTGAGTCTTTCATTAGACTTTTGCTTAGTTTGAGTCATTACCTCATATTGAGTAATATGGGGTTACCTGTTTTGAACTCGTGTTCCCTATGTCTTCTAGATCTCATAATTAGGTATTTCTCACCTTTAGTTTGCAGTTAAACAGAAATGTAGAAGTAGATTAGGAAATACCTCTGCTTAATTTTCTCATGGGCAATCTTTGTATAAAGATTAGAGACTCATACTTTTGGTGCATTGCTAGCGGGAGGGTCATTATTCATTATGTGTATAGTGTGATAGTTCTCTAGTATTGGGGGCTGGGGAATAGGAGGTAGGGAATTTCTCTCTAGAATATCTATGTTTATGCCCTTATGCCCACAGTATATCTCATAATGCCGTAATCATAATGGGGAAGCTGGAGGTCATGTGCATTTTGATCAAGCTTCCCAGGTGATTTAAAAATGCTGGCCACTGAACTTCTCTTGAAAACCACCAGCCTTGATTATGAATTGTATGAGAAGACAGTTATTTAAGAGAACTATTAACAAATTCTGTCAGATATTGGTAGGGGCCTGGTCAAAATCTAATCTGTCACTTTGCAGAAAGTAGTATGCCCAGCTACTTCCTAGGTTCTATGATATTTTGGAGTGGCCATGTGACAGTGTCATGTAAAAGAGTTGTGGGTGTGGGCTTCAGGAAAAATTTTTGTCTTCCTGATAAAAAGGAACAGGTACAGCCAACACAGATTTGTGTTCTTGTGCCTTTCTTTCTGTCTGACCTCTGAAGGGCTAGGATTCCTGGAGATGGAACAGCCATCTTGTGACAAACCTATACATGGCAGAGAAGAGAGGTAGAAGGAGCTGTCAATCCCGCACTAGAGTTTCCACTTCCAGATTGCTTTTTAAGTAAAGAAAATAAGGCCCTTATTTGTTTAAGACCTTATCAGATTCCTGTTACATGCACCTAAATACATTCCTGAGTCATATTCCAAGAAAATATTTTTATATCCTTGAAAGATCACACCATAATTCCACTTTATATCAAAATATGGTCAAAAGAGTCTGTTCCTCTTATATTTCTCACTGTCCTATTTTTTAATATCCATTTCCCATGCCAGCTGTCTTTATTTGATTTTATTCTACTTTAGTCTTCCTTTGACCTTTCTCTACAACTAATAACTTGTACAATATTGTTAGGGGCAGAACTGAAATGCACCGTGGTGTTTGAGTCATGTCTACACCTGTGATTAATATGGGAGAGCCCAATAGCCTGGAAAACCCTAGATTCCTGAAGATTTTCCTTTGACTGAGGTAGAAATATATTTAATTTTCCATGATTTTTAATGACCATCAACATGTTGCAAACACATGTATTTTGAGTATTTTTTGGTCGGGGAGGGAATAGGTTAAATTATGTTTTCCTGGAACCTGTGAATATGTTAGCTTACTTGTTAAAGGGGTTCTGTAGGTGTGATTAAGTTGAGGATTTTGACATGGGGAGGCTGGGTTATCCAGGTGGCCTCAATGTAATGACAAGGACTTTGTAAGTAGAAGGGAGGAGAAAGAAATTGGAGTGATATGGCCAGGAGCCAATGAATGCCAGCAGCTTCTAGAAGCTGGCAGAAGCAAGGAGTGGATTCTCCCCTAGAGCCTCCAGAAGCAACCAGCCCTGCCGATACCTTGATTTTAGCCCTGTAAGACTCATTTTGGATTTCTTGCCTCCAGAACTGAAGGATAATACTTTGTGTTGTTTAAGCCACTTAGTTTATGGTAACTCATTACAGCAGCAATAGGAAACTAATACCGCAGTAGAGGAGGATCCAATATGGGAAGAACATTCTATCCTTGTATCATTGTCTATAGATATAATGTTATTGACAAGTGCTGTTGGGTAACAACAAAAATCATTTCTGAGCTTTATAATGTTCATTTACTTGTCCATACATCCATTTATTGGTTCAAACAATATTTGCTTAAAATAAAGATAATTGTCTCCCAAATGGAAGTCACTGAAATAAATATTATGTTTGAAACACATACTGGGAAACTCTTTTTTGAGCCTTAATCTCGTTTATCCTTTTTATATATAGTAACCAAGTTTTTCTCTAAATTTGTGAAAGTATCAGGCTTCAAATATAAACACATTTGTTACACTATTATAGGATTTTGTTTGAACATTGACTACTTGCAATTGATTATTAATATGGTGTGGCCATGAATTAATGGGCCTATTTATTGTTGCCTACCAAGAACCACCTTTATATATACGGGTTCTCAAGGCACATGTTGTGATGGTGTACTCTCTCAGTCAGAAAAACTGAAGCCACTTCTGCAGGCAGCCAAAAGAAAAGTTGTCTTTCCTCTGACAGAGGAAAAGAAGAATTATAAGATAACCCTCAGGCAGGGAAAATGAGCTCGACTTCCCTTTCACTGTGTTACCACATCTGGCTATTGTTAAGTGAGATAAGGGAGCAAGCCTTTCGCCCCGGGTCCCTCCACTCAGTGCCTGCCTCGGAACTAAACGACCGAATTGACATCCAGGCATTCACACAAATTCACTTAACGAGTAAAGTCATAGCCAGCCCTGATGGCCTAGTGGTTCAAGTTCAGTGCTCCGGCTTTGGCGGCCCTGGTTCCATCGTGGGCCGGGTACCACACCACTCATCTTTCCATAGCCATGCTGTGGCGGTGGGTCACATAGAATAACTAGAAGGACTAGAATATACAACTATGTACTGGGGCTTTGGGGAGGAAAGAAAAAAGAGGAAGATTGATAACAGATGTTGGTCAGGGTGAATCTTTCCCTGCCAAAAAAAAAACTCAAAGTCAACCAATACAGAAACACAGGTGATAAAAATATGGAAGAAACACAGAAGAATAACTGGTAAAGAAAAGACTGAAGCTATTCAGGAAATACTGAATAAGAAAGATAATTATAATTATAGTCAGATTTTAATGAAGGTAAAGACAGATTAGCAAGTATTGATCAGAAAGGTAATTGGTTAGTTGGTATTAAACAGAAGTAGAAAACTCATGCATAAAGATGAAGAAATAAAAATATGAGTCAAAAAGTTTACTACTAAGAACTTTTCTTATTCACTATTTTTAAAAAAAATTAAGAAGTTTGGAGCTGGCCCAGTGGCATAGTGCTTAAGTGTGCACACTCTGCTTTGGCAGCCCAAAGTTCGCAGGTTCGGATCCCAGGCACGCACCGACACACCACTTGTCAGGCCGTGCTGTGGCGGCGTCCCATATAAAGTAGAGGAAGATGGGCACAGATGTTAGCCCAGGGCCGGTCTCTTCAGCAAAAATAGGATTGGCATTGGATGTAAGCTCAGGGCTAATCTTCCTCACAAAAAAAAAAAAATTAAGTTTATGTCTTCTTTTTAATTTTAATATCATCTCAATATTTTGGGGGGTGTGGATAATTGAGATAGCATAGGCTAATTGTAAAGAATGAAGAATCTGGAGGCTGATTGCCTGGATATATATCTTAGTTCTTCTACTCCTAACTAGCTGTGCATCCTTTGACAATAACCTAACCTCTCTGTGCCTCCTCTAGAATATGGAGATCCTAATAGTGCCTACCTCAAAGAATTGCTATGAAGATGACTTAATATGTATAAAATACTTAAAAAGTTACTGACAGTGAGTACTATATGTATATGTTTCTTAAATGGATTTGTAGAATTTTTGTGAACAATGTTTTTAATGACAAAAATTACAAGACATTTTTTCTCATTAATATTATATTTCTACTGCTTTTATTAACACCTGTTCCAAATTATATTTCTATTCAAAAGGATAAAATGAAAACCAATAAGTGTATATTATTCCTTATCAAAATTTTCAATATTAGTCATAATAAACTTTTCTTATAAATTTAGCTAACCTTTAAAGTTTGATTAATTATAGCTGTATGATCGGTGTTATTAGAAGTAACTATGGATAATATACTATAATTAAATCATAACCAATTAAGATTCATAGGTCCTTTCACTTTTAATAATGTTGAAAAATGCACTTGTATGTCATAGCTTCTGATGCATGCTTCTGTTCTGAATACACTGCAAGGAAGATTTTATTTAAAGGAACAAAGAACTAGCAGGTGTGTGTTATTGTTCAGCAGCAGCTGAACAATACTGTCTGTGAATTTCATGAACTTATTTGGTTAAAGTTTGTGCTCATTAACTAGAATGTGCTCTTCGACTTTGATTTTAAAAAGTGTGACAGGTGAGAAATCCAAACTGTTTCATTTCTCTCACAGTTCGAGATGCTGAAATGAGAAGTGGCATTTGGAATAAGTTCAGTGTCATGACCCCTTTCAGGATACAATTTATGGCTCTGTGAGTGCACATGTCAATAACATTAAGTGAGCTAAAAACTGTGCCTAGATAAATCTGCCTCATTCGGAAATGAGGAGCAGTGAACAAAAACTAGCATATCCTAATTCTTTATCTAGTTTATGTAGGTGTACAGAGGAATGCTGGACATGCCAAAAAGTCAAATAAGGCAGAGTCAAATGAAAAAGAGCAATGTCTGCCAAGCTGACTATAGCCAAGTCTAATACATTAATATTAACTCTCAGTTTCAAATGTTTTGTCAAGAATAATATTGTTGCGGAATATGTGTTTTGCAGGAAGAACTTACAAAGACTTCAAAGTACGATTACTTTAATGAGCAAATTTCAGAACAATATGCAGAGATGATCCCATTAGCTTGAAAAAAAATAAAGACACATATATGCTTGTATGTGAACAAAATGGTATTTCTAAATGGATAAAATAAATAGTTGAAACTTGATATACCTATTAAAATGAAGGGACTGATAAATACAAAATTTATTTTATACTTGGGGGCAGGGGGTTAGGCATAGGTTTATGTGCTTCTTGGACTGGGCATGAATTGATAGGTGTTCTATAATTATATTAATGTGCTTTAAATATTGCATAAATGTTACAGTGTTAATTTGTATGTTTTAAATATTCTACTTAGGAGGTAAAGGAGTGAAGTTTCACCTCTGGAATAATGGAGTAGGTGCACTTTTCCCCATTCTTCCCACTAATATCACTAAAATCCCTGGGCGTCATACGTAACACAGACATAGGAAGGCTCTGAAACGTAGACAGAAGGAGGCGGAGCAGCTAGGGATCTCAGGATCTGCGGAACAGCATGATGGTGAGTCCCCTGAGTTTTCACCTTGCTTCATGTATCCTGGCCTAGATGCTAAAGAAACCCGCAACCTGGAAACATCAATGAGCTAAAAAAGCCCCCCAAAGACTGGTCTGTCTAGCCAAAGAAAAAGGAGGGGGCAGGCGTGGCAAGACACAAAACTTCCAGGCAATAACCACTTTACTCCAGCGAAGCACCACAACAAAAACTGTGGCCTCACTTCCACCAGCAAAGACTGAGTGAAGAGTCAGCCTTCCTCTCCTGCAAGACTGTAAAAGGCTCATCCTACACACACACACACACACACACACACACACACACACGCCAGGTGTAGTATCAGAGACAGTCAGGTGGGGAGCTAGCACTTCATTCTTGCTGGTTGGCAACAAGCGTCCTTCCACTTCCAGTGTCCATGGAGACCATGCAGGGAGCCCAAAGTTTCACTCTCACCTGGAAGTAACAGTACCTGCTGTGTATTGTCAGAAGAGGTCTAACAGAGAGTTAGGGCTTTCACCACTGCCCAGGAGTAATGAGGATACCTCTCAGCATGTCAATAGAGATAACATGGGAAGCAGTAAAAAGGCACTCCTAGCTTTTTTGGCCGGGGTGGTGTCAGTGGAGGCCAAGTTGGGAGCCTCAACCAGCAGTAACGAGTTCTAGGAAGGAACCTGGAGTTCCTCCCTCATCAGTCAGTAATGAGACAGCATCCCTTTCCATACCAGCACGGTGTTAAAGGAGAACTGATAAAATGGAATATTTAAATGAGATACAGAGTCATACAACATAATACCTGCAATATCAACGATTCAATTGAAAATTACTCATCATAAAAAGAACCAGGAAAAACCCAGCCTGAGTGAGAAAAGGTGATCCACAGATGCTAAGACCAAGAGGGCACACAGGCTTCAGTGAACAATTGTGCATACACTTGAAAGAAATGAAAAAATAGAAACTCTCAGGAAAGAAATAGAAGATATAAAGAACCAAATGGAAATTTGTAACAGAAAAATAAAATAATTGACATTAAAATCAATAGATGTACAGAACAGAAGAATGGAGAAGAAAGAGGAAAGAATCTGTGAACATGAAGAGTGCACAATAGAAATTACACAGTCTAAACAACGGAGAGAAAATAGAATGAAAAATTATAAACAGAGCCTCAGAAAAAAGTGGATCTATGACAAAAGATCTAACATTCATGTCATCAAAGTCCGGGAAAGAAAGTAAAAAGATAGTGGGGCTGTAAAATACACATTTCAAGGAAATCATGACCAAAATTTCCCAGATTTCATGAAATGTACAAATTTACAGACTCAAGAAATTGAGTGAGCCCCATAACAGGATAATCCCAAAGAAATCCACATTAAGACCCATCATAATCAAACTTAGGGAAACTAAAGACAAAGGAAAATATCTTGAAAAGTAGAGAGAAATGACATCTTATTTATAAAGAAAAAACAATTTATGTGAGAGCAAATTTTTCATCAGAAACCATGGAGGCCAGTAGGAAGTGACACATTTTTCCAATGCTGAAAGAGAAATGTCAACCCCAAGTCCTATAACTGGCAATGCTATCTTTTAGGAAAAAAGGGAAAATCAAGACATTCTCAGATGAAAGGAAAAGAAGAGAATTTGTTGCTAGTAGACTGACCAAAAATAATAGCTAGAGGAAGTTTTCTAAACAGAAAGAAAATGATAAAAGAAGGAATCTTATAAGGTCAAGAAGAAAGAAAGCACAATGGAAGGAGTAGAAATACAACAAAATACAATTTTGTTGAAACAAAAATTATAACACTGACTTATATTGTTCTAAATTAGAATAAGGAAACATTTAAGACAATTATATTATAAACAAGGGAAGGTAAACTAAGCTAAAAAGGTTAAGGTTTCTGTACTTCACTCAGGCTGATAAAATGTTGACACAAATAGACTTTAAATTACACATGTACAATAATACCTAGACAGTTACTTAAAAACCTATGCAAAGAGATACACTACACTAAAAACACAGTACAGATAATTCAAAATGAAATTCTAAAAATGTCAACCCACAGGAAGGCAAGAAAAAGAAAACAGAAAATAAAAACAGAAGAAATATATAGAAAACAGAAAAAAATAAAACGAGAGGCTCTAAAAAATATCAATTAAAAGGCAAATATGGGCAGATTGAATTAAAAACTAAAAAACATAACCCAACTGCATGCAGCAATAAAAAGAAATGAACTACTGACACATGCAATAATTTGGGTGGCTCTTAAGGCGTTATGCTAAGTGAAAAAAGCCAAAATCAAAAGGCCATAACGTTTTCAAAGTGACAAAATTTGAGAGCTGGAGAACAGATTAGTGGTCGCAGAGGTTAGGGATGGTGAGGGGAGGGAGGCGGGTATGATGGAACAGTTCTGTATCCTGATTGTGGTGGTGGTTATCTAAATCTATACATGTGATAAAATGCTGTAGAACTATACACACACAGTGCACCAATGACAACTTCCTGGTTAATAAGCAGTTTATAAAAAGAAAAAAAGATTGCTTGAAAGCTATCTGATAAGTAATAATAGAATGGAAAATGATAGCTGTGTCAAAAGATGATAATAAGTAAAAAGTAAAAATAATAGGCTAATTATGGGCAAAGAAAACTTAAAATGTGGAGAAAATAGGAATTGATTATAGAAAAATGGAAATGTTGGAAGGTGGGTGGTCAAGAGGTGTTATTTGTTTTATTGTTATTTATTGAGAGGATTGATTATATTTAGAGTGAAAATAATAATAGCAACAATAATGTCACCTCAAGATTTTTTCCTCCCAGTATTTGGTTACTTTCCATGAGTTATATCTATCAGCATCTGGTAAGCTACCGTGCTAGGTATAGCATGTATATAATATTATAGATTAAAAGTTATTGGTTCCACCTCAAACACTCCACATGCTTTTTTATTCTTCTTTCCCAGATTCTAATAATCAAATATTTTTATTTAGACAATTTTGTATTATATATTTTATAAGTCCTTGGCTATACAGATTAGAAAGATAATCGCCGTCTTTTAAGTCCTTTATATAAAGTATCTTATTAAATTGCCACAATGACCTGGGTAGGTCATTATTTCACAGTTGAGAATCTCAGCCTTTGAATGGGTGAGCAGCTTGCCTAAATTACATAGCTAGCCAGTGGCTAGAAGTTTAAATTCACCACTTTGGGATTTAAATTCTAGGGTTTGTCAACTATTCATGTTGCCTTATCATGAATATTGTTGAAAATATTTTCTACTGTATGACACACACGCACAAACAGAAAAATCTTCTTGAGGAAGTGTAAAATAAATTTATATGATAATTTGTAAGTAGAAAAGTAATCTGCCCTTATTTTCTGGACAATATGAATCACATAACTGATCTTGTTTCCAACTTGACTTTGGGACTTTGTACAGAAAAAAATAACCCAAATGCTAATCAAAATTCTCACTTGAAAATTATAAAGAATACTACAATATGAGTTTTGTGTACCAACTGCCTCTCTAGTCTTTCTCTAGAATGTTGACTTTCTAGAGAAAGGTGTTATATCACCTATCTGTCTGTCTATCTCTCTAATTTACTATGCTGCAAACACTTGAGTAAATCACATTAAAGCCTTTTGTGGAATGTGGCAGAGAATAAATGAATGTGTTCAAACCAGTTAGCTTTAATCTCCACTGTGGACTAATCTGGCATAACATTATAGAGTACATAGTTAAATTAATCCCTAATTTTAAAGAGCATCCTTGATTTTCTCTTAATTCTTTCTTTCCCTTTTTTAACCTTTATACACTTGACTTCCAAGAACAGGAAAGTGCTTTTTACGCACCTGCTTAAAATTGTGAAAAGTCTTTGCTATAAATTCAGTTCTCCTAGACAAACGACTTCTTTCCAGAGGTTTATTTACATAAGGATAAAAACTGAAAAGTGAAAGGGAATACGATGCAGAGACAATGTAACAAGACAGTTATTGTTTGCCAATACTCACTCTCCATTTGTATTTCATAGATATAGTATTCCAAATTTTACCTGGACACATGGCTGCCCAGAATAAAGACTACATTTCCCAGCATCATTTGCAGGTAGGGCTATGTCATGTTTGGGCAAATAGGATAAGAGCAGATGTGATGTTTGAAACTTCCAGGTTGTGTCCTTAAAGGGAAAGAGGACGTCTTTCTTTCGCATCTCCGTTATTGGGCTTCTGGACCATGTTCTGGGTAGTGGAGCCATTTTAGATCATGTGGACAAAGTAACCACTTTGGGGATGATAATACCACACTATAGAGGGATCCTGAGTTCCTAGTCAACTTTGTACAGTATGCCAAAATATCATACTTCTAGGGTCTAGACTATCATTTTTGCTGTTAGTGCCCTTGAGTAGATTTCAACTCCCAGCAATCCTCTGTACAGTAGAGAGAACCCTGGCTGGTCTTTTTGCACCATCCTCTCACCTTCTGCTGCTAGATCAGACAGTGCTCCACTGCTATCCATAGGGGTTTCAGGACCAATTTTTTCAGAAGTGTGTGGCCAGGTCCTTCTTCCTAGTGTGTCTTAGTCTGGAAGCTCTGCTGAAACCTGTCCACCATGGATGACCCTACTGGTGTTTGAAACACCGGTGGCTTAGCTTTCAGCATCACAGCAACAGGCAGCCCCCACAGTATGACAGCCGACAGCCGGGTGGTATAGTTGCCTTACTGGGAAACCAACCCGGCTGTGTCAGTGAGAGCAATGAATCTTTTTGTTGTTGTTGTTGTTATTTTGTTGGTTTGTTTTTTGTGAGGAAGATTAGCCCTGAGCTAACACCTGTTGCCAATCCTCCTCTTTTTGCTGAGGAAGATTGGCCCTGGGCTAACATCCATGACCATCTTCCTCTACTTTATGTGGGACACCTGCCACAGTGTTGCTCAATAAACAGTGTGTATGTCTGCACCCAGGATCCAGACCTGCGAACCCCGCGCTGCCAAAGCAGAGCACCCAAACTTAACCACTACGCCACCAGGGCTGGCTCTAGACTACCCTATCAGACAGGAATAATCTATATTGTTTATAGTATTGCTATTTGGGATCTTTGTTCAGTGAAGTTAAAAAACCTATGTACTAAATGAGTCTATGAAGAACCTCTTCAATTTCTGCTCTAAAATGTTTTCATCTTTTCCTCATAACAAGGATGCAAAATGTCACTCCAAATGATGTAAGTAGAGGTTTAAATAATAATTCTAAGATTATTTTTCTTTACATTTCTACCCTAAATCATGCAAAACAGTCATCTCTATTTCACTTTGATGTGAATTTTTAGCAGCATTAATTAAAACCTCAACATTTGAATTTGGATAGAGCTGGAACACAAAGATTGTGAATTTATTTGCTTTTCTTTCTTATACCAGCAAAGTTTAATAGGCAAAAAAAAAAAAAAATCTGCTCCACTTTTGCATTAGTGAAAAATCCTAAATTATTTGTTATATTTTTTATTGTACCAAGTCATGTTGTTAATACACATTTTGTGGATCTTTTAAAAATGAATTGTTCAATATCTGTAAAACAAGAATTTGTCATTCTCAGTATTGTCCAGCTCTTCACTTCTGATTAAATCTATTACCAGGCTTCACCTAAGAAAAATTATTCCTGGTAACCTATAATAAGAATAACAAGTACTAGACGACTATAGGGAATTTTACATGATAAACTTCTCTATGATTTTTGAGTTGCAAAATTTATGGCATTTATTTGTTCAATTTAAGTCAAATTTGGCTCTGGTTAGTGAGCCAAATTTGCAAAGGTTAGTGAGAAGTCCACAATATGTGTCCTTTTGGTATGTTCTATACTTTTCCCTTAGTTTATTCTAGGACTCTGGGGTTTATACCATAGAATAAAAATGGGGGAGGAACTACTGGCCTATAATAAACATTAGTCACTGTTGAGATAGTTATTGTCCAGGATCATATAGATTTTTCCATGAGAAGAACTGCGTTGGTGGCATCTGCTTCTTTCTTATACAGATCGTATTCTTTACTCTAACTCGTATAACAAAATAAAAAGGATAATAGCAAACGATTTTGAAATTAACTTTAGTGGGATTTTGAATTAAAGACAGCCACAAATCTTTACTTTTTTTCTGTGCAGTTACCCAGTGATATAGACGAATGCTTCTCCAAACTCTTTTCTTGCATCAGTCTTTAAACTTCGTAGCTCTTCTGGCAGTTTGGAAGTAGTGTCAAGTGAGGGAAATTAATGTTGGAATTAGAGTGGTTATTAGTTTGTCTGCCTGCTGTCAAAGGTTTCATTTTGTTATATTTTTACATGCCCAGTATATGGGGGCAGGGTGGGTGAATAACAGACTGTGAAATTCAGGGCATGGACAAAAGATGGAGTGCTCATTTCTTTATCAAAATCAACTGGTCCTCTGTACTTAGGTTTTCTTATTTGGGAATATAGGCTTCTGCTGCATTTCCCATTTTTCATTAGCACAGCACTAGAGTAATAAAGTGATCTTATGGGATAATGAGAACCATCTTCTCTTGTCAGTCTAATGGATTGTTTGTGAAATGTGTTCAATAAAGTTGTCCTTTACTTCCCTCTCTAATTCTAATGCCTATAACCAGCTTTAAGGTGAGGAGATGTTGTAGATGGAATATATGTAGCAAATGATATTAATTGCTTTTTCGCAGTTGAATGAGATTCTTTCTTAAGTAACACAATTACATTTAAAGGATTTGTCAAGGAGACACCATACTTGTGTCCTCTCTTCTTTTGAACTAAATATCTGATCAATATATTACCAGTCATACACATTCATAGATATGCACTTACATACTACACATATAATTGAAAACATACTTGCCTTAAAAAATGTATTTACCGTTTCTTTCAAAATAGCACTCTATTTATCCTTCCCATAGTCTGTCTACCTCTTGCAACAAAGTCGTCTTGCCCCCTCTACTTCATTTACTGTCATCATCTTGTTTATGCCAGTAATGTCTACTATGACTAGGTTGCCCAGAAGTTGATATTAATGTAATATAATGAGCATTGTTAGGAGATTCTGGCTTCAATTATTGTCGTTATCCCCATACTAAAGATTTCTAGATAGGGAGAACCCTTCGTCAAATGACAAGAAACCAGATCTCAGCAAAATTAAGATCTTGGGAAATAACCTGTGAGCAGTCTTGCACAGGTCATTCCCATTGGGTATTGTAAGTTTGTCATTTTAAAATATGCGAATCAGGCTTCTCTCCCTACCACACTAATGATACTCTGCTCTCTATACATGACTTCCTAGATGCCAAACTAAATTGACCCGGTGGGCCACTGCCTCCAATATCTGCTTCCCTGACCATGCCACCACCTCTCTTTGTGTTTTCCCCCCTACTCGTGCTCTTATTCTTTTACTTATCTATTAAACGTATTTTCCAAGAATTCCATTCTCAGCCTTATCTTCCATCTGCTCTAATGGAAAGTAAACCAATTATATCAACCTTACATCTTCAACTTCCATCTATGCCCTCATTATTACTCAAGTTTAGTTATATAGCCCTCTGCCCTTCTCCTGACCTCTAGTTTTTCCTTCTCCTGTTCTCTCCTCACTTTTCTTCCCTTTTCATTTTATCCTCCCTCTCTTTCTCTTCCTTTTTCTTGCTGTGTTAAATTTTAATTTTGGGGCCAGCCCAGTGGTGTAGTGGTTAAGTGCACGTGCTCCGCTTTGGTGGCCCGGTGTTCGCGGGTTCAGATCCCAGGTGCGGACCTACACACTGCACATCAAGCCGTGCTGTGGTGGCGTCCTACGTACAAAATAGAGGAAGATGGGCACAGATGTTACCCAAGGGCTACTCTTCCTCAGCAAAGAGAGGAAGATTGGCGACAGATGTTAGCTCAGGTCCAATCTTCCTCACCAAAAAAAAAAATTAGTTTTGATCACTTCACACTCCCATGATTCAAACTGTCCTTATTTAATATCTTATATGTGGTACAAAAAACCCTTTATGATTTTACGTTGTATACTTCATTCCTTGGCTCTGCCCTTGCCTATCCCTCTGCATACATATGTTCTTAAGTTCTACTAACTTTGTGTTGTTGGATGTCCTCCAAACACTATATTAGATTAAGACTTTTGTTTTCTATCCTTGTTTGTTTATTCAGTCATTCAAAATATATTTTGTAAACACCAATTATGTGTTGGGCATTTTTATTATTGCTGAAGATATAGAAATGATTAAAATAAGACAAAATCTTTCCCTTCAAAAAACATCCATTCTAATGATGGAGACATAACATAAACAAAATGAATGAAATAATTTTGTGTTAGAAGATGCAAAATTAAATAGAGCAAAAAAAAGCAGGGAAGAGGGAGAAGGATGGCTCAGGCAAGGGTTACAATTTAAATAGAGTGATCAGGATGAGACTGACTAAGAAAGAGATAACAGTAAAGACATGAGATGTAGTAAAGGCCATGTGGCTATCTGTGTGAAGGAAATTCAAGGCAGAAAAAACAGCATATTCAGGGGCCCTAATGTGGTATCGTGTCTAGTTTCTTCAAATAATAGCATGAGACCACGTGTGACTGGATGGATGGAAGAATAGTAAAAGTAGTCAGTTACCTCAGAACCAGGTTGTGTAGGGTAGATAGGTTACTACCAAGATTCTGACTGACTCCGAAAGAGATGGAGTGCTGTTGGAAAATTCTGAGCAGAAGATTTCACAATCTAGATAACATTTTAATGAATTCACTCTAGCTACTTTTGTTAAAAATAGATTGAGATGACACAAATGAACAAAAGAGACCAGTTAAAAGGTAATTTCAGTAATCCAAATGAAGGATGATAAACTGGAATTAAGGTGATACCATCAAAGACCAAGAGAGGTGATTAATTTCTGGGTATATTTCACTACTTCTACTACCACCCCACTTAAATATCCTTCTCATCTTTCAAAGCCCTCTAGATTTTAATGCCACAAAAGAAGCTTCCCAGAAATTTACACTTTATATCTGAAACCCTAATGTTTTTCATATAGTCCTTTATAGCTGTGGTTACTTCATATCCAAAGTAGATTATGGAAAATCATATCATATGACATCTTGGCTCATGTTAGATGTTCAACAAATATCAGTTCCTTTCTCAACACTGTCCGTAACTAAAATATTCTTCCTTAGCCACCCCATAACTATTAATACATATCAAAGGATTTGAATTACATTTAGTTTTAGAAATTGTGATTAATTATAAATATAATGCATAGTATATTTGAAGTTAGTTCTCAACCTTTCTAGTCTCAAGAACCCTTTATATGCTGAAAAATTACCAAGGACTCCACAGAGCTTTAGTTTATGTGAATTATGTCGGTGGTGGTTGGTAAATCAGATATCTTAAAAAAAAGCTCCAATTTGTAAGCTTTGTGATGTGTGGAGTAAATCTTGCTGTAATCTCTGATTTTTAGCTGCCAATAATTTAACAACAGCCTCTGAAAATTCCAGAATATTAAACAGTTGGCTTTCATGTGCCAATATGAGCCAACTCCAGGACCTCATCGACTATATCTATTGATATTTCTATATTAAAATGAAAACTATTTTTAAAATATTCATTAATTTATATAAAAATAACAGTAATAAATCTATTACACATTGGTAGAAATGACATTTTAAAAAACTTTATTTTTGAAAACAGTATTTTTGAGAAGAGTGGCATTATTTTCCTTATTTGCAAATATTTTAATGTCTGGCTTAATAGAAAACAGTTATATTTTCATATTTTCTTTATTCAATCTGTGCACCATGTGTTTTTTTGTTGATGTATATGCAGAAAATCCAGCCTTACTCAGATATGTTATTAGAAATAGAAGTATTTGAATGATTTTTTTAGTTAATAGTAGATATTTTTTTTTGATGTTACACCGAAACTTGGCAATTGCTAGCTTCTTAAAAGCTAGTTGCAATGTAGATTATGAAATGTTATCAAGTGAACTTTTTTCTGCTCAGTTACATTAATATCCATTGATCTAGCCTGCATTTGAAAGACTCATTTAATGTATGATTTTGTAGCATTAATCATCAGTTATTTTGAAAATGCTGTTCACTGAGTTATGCATATCTTCCAAATGCTGACATATTTAATTATATAATATCAAAAATACCATATGTTGGGGCTGGCCTTGTGGCATAGTGGTTAGGTTTCCACACTCTGCTTTGGCGGCCCAGGGTTTGCAGGTTCGGATCCTGGACGTGGACCCACGCACTGCTCATCAAGCCATGCTGTGGTGGCATCCTATTTACAAAACAGAGGAAAATGGGCACAGATGTTAGCTCAGGACCAATCTTCCTCAAGCAAAAAGATTGGCAATGGATGCTAGCTCAGAGCCAGTCTTCCTCACCAAAAAAAAAAATATATATATGTTGATATCACTAGCAATCTCATCAGAAAAATCTTTACGTATCGAACAGTTCTCAAGCTCAAGGTGTTAGATACACATTTTCCAAAATTTTAATTTTTACTCAGGGACTCAAATTTTATCACTGGCAACAAATACTGCCAGTTTTTTTCTTTGAAGTGATAAGCATTGTTCACTTTCAAGAACGTGCCTGTTGAATACCCAATTCTGAATAATACAGTTTGTCTGATAGCCATTCTTTCAAATAAATATGGTGTTTCATTGGGCAAAATGCAGCTAGTTTAGCTTGCAACTCAAACAACTGCATAAATGCTTTTTGTCAAATCAATCATCATACTTTAGTTTGCCACAGAAGCACTTTATGTGTACTTCCCATTTAAAAATTCATATACTCAATGGTTGGGATTAATAACATTAATAAATTTACTGCATCTTCAGTGCATTCTTAAGTGAAACTGACTTTTCTTTACCCTTTGTGCGTGGGGTAAAGAAGAAGGTTATGACCACAAATTAAATTTTGTGCCTTTGCTTTTATTTGCACTAAGACACCAAAAGTTTTGCCTACTATTGCCTTTTCACCATCATTGAAAATATCAAAACAATGAAAAAGGAAAATACTGTTTAGTACGATAATGAAAACAGTATTAACATGCAGATCCCCTGAAATGCACTGAGGACCCTGAGAGTTTCACAGGCCACTGTTTGAGACCCACTGTTCTAAGTAATAATTAGTAACATTTATTGAGGACTTCTCATTTTATGACAATGAATTCAGTGCTTTTTCTTTCCTTAAGCTAAATGATTTAATCCTCGATTTTTATTAGGTAGATGGTATTATCCCTATTTTTTCAGGGAGGAAACTCAGATGCAGAAAAGTGAAGTAAATTACCTGGTTTTACACAGCTAGTAAATGGTAGATCTAAGGTTTGAACTCAGGCAATTTGATGTAAAAGTCTGTACTCTTAACCATTATGTTATATTGCCCCACTAAATGTTTGTACATCTGTTTCACAGTGTTTCCTTGTAAATTAGGACCACATATGAATCTGTACCAACCCAATGTATAACACAAGTAAGAGCTCAATAGATGTTGGTGAATTACTTTTGAAGAAGTGCCTGAGATACTCTATGTTCATGATGCTTCCATTACTTTAAATATATTTAGCAAAGTCATATAACCAAAAAAATCGGAGCCTTCTCAGGAAAATAGAGAAGAAAGAAATGTGGAACTCTAGACTAGAAAGATAATCCTACTGGAAGAGATATTAGTGATACAGTTGAAAATCTTGCTGCTATTTTAGTATTTATGACTACTCCATCCATCCATTATCAAATGTTTTACTATACTCCTCAGAAGGACATGACTATAGTTTTTTTGCCTGAGCACCTGGCAAAGCTTTTGAGAATAAAATATTGGAAATAATTTAATGTTTTAAAGGCCATATATAGTTGTCTTTCCAGACACTTCTAGGAAAACTACAAGTTTCTATAAAGATATCCTATGTAACAAACCCCAAAAGATTAAAAAGTAAGTAGTTCATATCAAAATATACCATAGAGGTCTGATATTCAACATTAAATTTTAATTTAATCCATTACCTTTTAATTTATATGTAGCATCTGTCCCATTTCCATATAGTATGAAAAAAGATGAATGAGAGCTTTCAACCTGTTTCTTTGTACCAAATATTTCAAAAAAGCATATCACCTCCCAAACTTCTAAGACTTGTAAGCAGTTGAGTTTAGCTGTTCAGACATAGAAAACTATTTTAATAGAGTGGAAATAGAGTGGTGCATTACAGTACTGGGGTCTGTCACAACAATATTTTCACCATAGATATAATGTGAAATATTTGCAAAAAAAAAAAAAAATGACAAGGAAAGCAAAAGAATGTTCCAAAGCATTTATACAAATTGGCAAAGATATGAGAAGAAAGAGGTTGTCATCAGTTTCATTAGCACTCCAACTTTGTCCCGTTACTTTAGGTAAAAGGTGATAAGTTGTTCCCACTTATCCAGCACATTTTATGTCATCCATTACCCTTATATTTGCCTAAGGAAATTTGTGTTCTGGGATACTAAATTTTATTAAATAATACAGTGCTGCTAAGTAAATTAGTAAAATGAAGACAGATAGAAAGTGATTAACCATATTTGTATGCAATTGCTGCCATTAGAGCTTTCTTAACTTTGCTCACATTAACTAGATATTTCATAGCAATGCACAGTGGTGTACAAGTGAGTAGTAATGCTGGGATTTATTCACTTTGTATGATATAGGCAAATAAGCAGAGATCTTAGAATAATAAGTCACCATGAAATTAACTATAGTATACTAATTCCTCATGAGTTTAAATATAGATGCATATCTCATTGTTTAAAACAGAAGAGTTTGGGATATGAAAGAATCTCATCATTTATTTTATACTGTCTATTAAATTACCCTCAATAGATTATACATCTCTAAACTGGCAGAATAAAATATATAAAAATAAACAATTCTGAGGCTTAGAACAATAATTTGAGCCTACTTATTTGGGAGGCTACATCATCTACTATAAATCAATAAGAACCTGGTTATGCATGGTACCAAATATCTTTATCTAAAGAAAAGTGCTCTCTGATGTGGACATGTATGCATTATTTAATCTAAAATGAGAAGAATCAAAAGTTTTAAGATCTCATTTACCACTCTGCAACAATCCATTTCAGTATTTCAGTACATAAAAAGAGGGATAAAAAATGATATATAGGAGAAGAGGTTAAGTGTGCAATAAAATACATCATCAACTATGAAAGAATTAAAATAAATAAGAACCTTCTGAAAAATGAATGGAGGAGAGATAAAGCCCAGACTGTGCAGGTTCCACCCCAGCCCTGGGGAATTGAATAGGAATGGGCTTGAAAGAGCATGAGACCAGAGATGGGAATCTTGAGAAAGCACAAATTTAGAAGAGAGGCAAGCAAGGCGAAAGGAAAAAATGTCTCTTGAAGGCTTGGTGGTGACAAAAAAAAAAGGGAACCATTTGATGAAAACTGTGGATCCTACAGAAACAGTTTAACATAAAAAGAAACTCCAATCCCTTCCTTCTCCTTCAATAAAGACATTATCTATTTAAGAAATTATACTTCTCTGTACCAGCAGAAAAGTCTGCTAGGAACTAAGAAACCTAGTAAGTCACCCAAAACCATCACTCTTGCCTACTTAGAAACACCTGTTATGACTGGCTTGGGAAAATATAGACTCTTTCAAAATTAACAGAGATAGCAGGTAACTTCTAAAGCAAAAGCATATTTTAAAAAGAAAGCAGAAATAAGAATCAAAAAATTCTGCAAATGAAAATATTCCCCCAAATTCTAACCACCAAGCAAAAAAATATAATATTCTACATAAGCTAAATATTTTTAAGCAATCAGATATAAGCGAAAACATACTATCATAAAACTAAACAATAATATATAGATGGCATAAGGCACAGAATGGGGTGAAATGAATGTTGACAAATCTCAGAAGTAAAATTTTAAAAATTAAGAGGAATTGTCTAAAAACTGAAGACTAATTTCAAGTTGCTGATAGGAGGAGAAATTTGACGGAACATATAATGAGGAGCCTTGAAGAGAGGAATGAAAACTGCTAGGAGACAAAAGACAAAATAATGAAAAGAATTGTAAAGATTCATCAACAAATGGACAAAGAAGATCTAACTATTGTTTTATAGGAAGAAGAAAGAGGAGGAAGAAAAGAAGGAAGAAGAGGGGGAGGGGGAGAAGATGGGGGAAGAGAAGGAGAGGAAAGTGAAACAATGGATCCTAATCAGAGAAAGCTTCCAGGATTAAAAGAAAATCTGCCTCTCCGTATTTAAAGAATCAATCATATGAATGGAAATATTAACCTAAGCCAGTCAACTTTGAGTATACTCTAATATAACAATTAAGCTTTTAAGATCCTTGAACTGTGAACAAAGAAAATCAATGAGATGAAATGAAAGACAATCAGTTGGATGTGAAACTTCGTGGTAGCAACATGGAAATCATACAACAGTGGGGCACCTTTTTAAAGAAATTCAAGAATGTGTGAGTCAAGGATTTTATACCAGCTAAGCTGTCTTTCAAGTAAAATAGCTGTTGGAAAAGTTTTAAATGTTTAAGAATTTAGGGAATAGTGTAATCATTAGCTCTTTTTGAGAAATCTACTGGAATATAAACTTTATTAAAACTAAGAAATGACAAGAGAAACCAGCAAATAGACTGACCATGAATATTTTATGTATTTAATTGACTATATAAGATTAATACCGTGATGGGGATGAGGGTAGATAATGACATGTGAGGATTATGTTCTCTAATAAAATAGAAGAGGTATAGCTTAAAAATGGAAGAAGAAAGTAGAAAGAAAAGGTCAAGTAAAGTAAACTCATTGATTGCAGCATGGAGGACAGGTAGGACTCAAAGCTTGTCTTTTAAAGCTCTAAATCAACAATTCAAAATCTAGGTAAACTAGTGTAGACACTATGGAAAACAGCATGGAGAGTCCTCAAACAATTAAGAATATAATCCAGCTATTCCACTTCTGCATTATTTATCCAAAGAACATGAAAACACTAACTCAAGAAGATATTTGCACCTCTGTGTTGGTTGCAGCATTATTCACAATGGCCAAGACTTGGAAACAACCTCAGTACCCATCAACGGATGAATGGATAAAGATGTGGTATATCTATACAATGGAACACTACTCAGCCATAAAAAAAAAAAAAAAAAAAGATGAAATCTTGTCATTTGCAACAACATGGATGGACCTTGAGGGTATTATGCTAAGCAAAATAAGTCAGACAGAGAAAGCCAAATACCAGATCATTTCACTCATGTGCAAAATAAAAACAACAACAAACAAACACATAGATACAGAGATTAGATTGGTGATTACCAGAAGAGGAGGGGGAGGGACGAGAGCAAAAGAGGTGATGGGGCACATGTGTGTGGTGATAGATAGTAATTAGTCTTTGGGTGGTGAACATGTTGTAGTCTACATAGAAATCAAAATATAAGGGGGCCGGCCCCCTGGTGCAAGCGGTTAAGTGCGTGCCGCGGGGGCCTGGGCTTCACCAGTTCGGATCTGGGGTGTGCACCAACGCATCACTTGTCAAGCCATGCTGTGGCGGTGTCCCATATAAAGTGGAGGAAGATGGGCGTGGATGTTAGCCCAGGGCCAGTCTTCCTCAGCAAAAAGAGGAGGATTGGCAGATGTTAGCTCAGGGCCTATCTTCCTCACAAAAAAAAAAAAAAATCAAAATATAAGGATGTATCCCTGAAATTTATATAATGTTATAAACCAGTGTTTCCTCAATTAAAAAAAAATAAATTTAGGTGACAAAAAAGGCAAAAGCATTACAAAAGGTACTGATATAGAGATAAACATAAAGCAAAAATAAAATCTTCCCTATTAAAGCAATGGAAAAAGAACAAAGCAAACAAAATATCTAGAGAGAAAAATATAGTAAACAAACTTATACAACAGAATAAATGCAGGATAAAATAATAGGACAAATTTGAGACTAAACATATCAGTGATACCAATAAATATAAAGAAAATTTTTGTGTATGTATACATATTTTTATTAGAGTATAGACACACAAGATCTCTTATAATATGAAACATTAATTGTGATTATAAAATATGTAAGGTTGTTACAATGGAGAAAAGGGGATTAAGGGCTAGAAAACTTTAGACTTGAAGTATAATATTAATTTTCTCTGCGGGAATGTCAATAATAAAGGTGTTTTTGTGTTTTACACAAGCGCTAATAAATCTACTCAATTTCAAAAGAAAATATAAATTCATTTAAATTTAATGCAAAAATAAAATTCACAGTTTAAATGTTCTCCAACCCACTTTACAAAACAAATCTATAGCATATTCAAGTGGAGAACTGAGAACCAAATTTTTGAATTTCATATCACTATTGTATGGTCAAATATGATACACTAGATCATAGTTATTAGATCTGATGATGAAAACTAAGGCTTCCAATAAAAATGAATGGAAACCACATTGTATAATATTTAAGAAGAATATGCTTTTATTCCTTCAATCTTATGGATGTTTCATTCAGGCCCATGGGTGCTGATATGCTGTTATTGAACAACCAGTTCACCCAAATTAGACTTAAAAGACAATGATTCTAGAAGGCCAATGTTACTTAATTCCTTTTTTCCCCTCTGATATTTTTGCAGAACTACTGATAGATCCACAAAAAGAGATGTAAAATTTTAACATTTGGAAACTAGTAATACTGATCAATAAGCTGGCAAGCAGCAGATGGAATAACCTCTAAACAACCTTCTTGGTTGCCATGAATCAAAATGGAAGACCACATAAAGGTCAAAGATAGTATAATATTTCTATCCATTCTACCTCAGACATAAAAATCTCACTGGACGGGGGGAGAAATAAAAACTCTGTTGTCTGAAAACTGTCTTTTAGTATAAAGAGAATCAGAATAGTCTATTGGTTTTTCTGCATTAATACTATATTCTTTACTTTCATAAATGGAAAAAAATCTAAGCAAAGTAACATATCTAGCAACAGAAGTAAATATAGGGTGCTACTTTAAATCTGGACATCTGAAACTGGCAGGACATAAGGGAAAGTCTAGAAGAATAAATGATTGGAATACTCTTGGTATTAGGGTTATACCTTCTCTCTTTGGGGCAGGATAAATACTGTGACTACTTCAGAACAAATGGCACTTGCCTTTGTGTGGAGCGGGTCCTGGGATGTCTCGTTACAACTACAGATGTGTCAAAAGTAGACTGGTAGATGAACAAATCGACCATCTCTCTAAATTATTATTTAAAACAAATGTTCAGTAGCTATGAGTAGATTGTAATGGTATTCAGGATGCTCAGGGAGAATATATCCACTGTACTCCCATGTACCACATAGAACAGAATATAAGACCTTCATCAAAGTTAGGACAACGAAAACATTTTAAGTGACAATAAGTACAAGAGACCAATAGGGAACATTCATTTTATTTAAAAATATAGAATATGTTCAAGATACTGAAGAATACAAAATATTTTGGAAAAAATGTGCTAATAGTACTTACAGAAGAGACCTCATCTGTTCTCAGTGTGTATCCACAGAGCTTAGCATTTTCCTAGGAGCTCAATAGGTATGCACTGAAAGAATAATGAGTTTGATTTCTTGCTTTTTACTTTGTTCTACTAGTCTGCTTTAACATATTTGAGCCAGTAAAACACTGCTTTAATTTACTTTGGCATATAAAATATTTTAGTATCTGGTAGATAACTTCCCTCCAATTATTTTTCTTTTAGAATTTTCCTTAGCTGTTCTCAACCGTTTATTCTTCCAGATGATGTCAGAATAATTTTGTAAAGTTTTAGTTTTATCATCAGAGTTTTAAATGGAATGAATTTAAATTTGTATGGAGTTTTATAGGAAAATAACGTCTTTATTATAATATTATGTCATGTTATTCAGGAACACAACATTCTATCACTTTCTTAATGTCTTCCCTTATGTGCTTGACTGGCTAGTACACCTATCAAAGTGTGTGACAGAGGGCTCAGGAAAGTTCATGTCCTCAGGACTTGGCTACGCAAAAACACAGGAGGGAAACTATTTGTAAATCCTTCTTTCGTATTGTCTGGTAAAGTGTTTTTGTTTTTTTCTTCATTTAAGTGCTTCATAGAGAGACTTATAATTGAATAAATACTCCTTATGATTTGTATCTTTTTTACTATTTAGTTTTTTAAATATTTGTCAATGGCATTTATGAAAACTAGTGATTTTGGTAAAATATTTTGAATTAAAGCACTTATCTGAAACACTACCTTATAGGCAACACCATTAGGTAGTGTTATATGTCATGTGTAATGATATTGACTAGAGTTGGATTGAAATCTCCTCCTTGCCATTTATTATGTAACCTTTGGCAAATAAGTTAACTTTTGGGGACATAGTAGGAGAAATGGTTTAAGTATCAAATTGGCTACCTCTTAGTAAAGCCAGGAGGATACCTGACAGCAGTTTAGCTCTCCATTTAGATGAGATGATATGTAGCACCTATTGTCAAGAGTGTATTTAGGTAAAATTCTGAGATAAAGAGAGAATACAGCCTTAAAATATTAAATTTCACTGTTAATAAGCCATGCTTGCATTCATTGATATACTGCCAGTGATGAGGAAATTCCACCCTCCTACCCTTCTTGTGTTTTTATGGCTGGACTTATAATAAAATTGACACAAGACCAGATTAACAGGAGAAAACTCAGTTTAATATGTATGTATTGGAGCCCATAAAGGAATGATGCTCAGAGAGTGAACAAAGCAGGCAGTGTGTATATCTTTTACACAAAGAAACAATAAATTTCTGAGGAACGACAGGACAAAGAAACTAAGGTTTTGGTATGTAACAAGAGAGGAATTTAAACAGAGTTTAGGCTTGAGGTAGTAAATTAGCAAAGTCTGTTTATATAGGCTCCTCAGACCTGAATTCCCTAGCTCTGGTGATAAGGATGTGGGGAGAGCACCTTTCACATGGGAGATTTGTTCCTTGCTTTCAGGGGAAACATCGAGGGCCAAAATGCCTTTTTTTTTTTTTAATTGGCTGCTTCTAAAATAACTTTAATTCAAAATAATCTACATGCCATTTTGGAATATTTTAGAGTAGCCTGCCCTGGGCCCCAACACCACCTAACGATCAAGTTGTATTCTTCTTTTACCATGTGGCTGGATTAAATGTGCTAGCATTTTGATGAGAAATTTTGTGTAATCTTTGCTTTTTGTGCTATACTTGTTAGATTTTGTTAACAATTTATGTTTCTTTCACATACTGTATTTGAAATGTGTAAAGAAATTTCAGAGCTAGGGAATTACATACTTTAAAATTTGAAAAAAGCCAGACACTCCTCAAGTTATATAAAGTACTCACATATAAGACCATCTGTATTTGGCATCTTTTTTTTTTTTTAAAGAAATAAATTTCAGTGTCTTTATGGTAACACGTTTGTCTGGATTGTTTGAATCTACTTTATTTAATTTTGGTATTTGAGGTCTGACATTGATCTGGTTCCAGCAATGGGCAGGTCTTCATCTTGACTTCACGTAATCTCCCTTTCCTCCCTCATGTGTTAACTGTTCACCTTATGGTTATGGAGCTGTTCACCAATACTAGTGGCTCTGGTCTTTGGTGTTCATGGTAAGTTTGCATACACCCTCTATTCTGATGTTAGATGAGGCCATGTTATTTGTTTTGACCAGTAAAATAGGAGTGAAATTGATGCATAGACTCCAGGAACAAGCCAAGAAAAGCAATATGTGACTCTGTATGTTTCCATGCTCTCTGTGTCCACCCTGCTGTGCTGATACTTCAGATAGTCTGAAATGTTTCTTTCACTCTGGGTCTTTGTGTGAAAATAGCATGGAAAAGAACCTCCTGCTGGTATAAAATAAATATGTAGTATGAGCAAGAAATAAATTCTGACTGATATGTTTATGTAGCCCTGATAGGAAGTTGAAAGAGGAACAACTAGGATTTCCAGTTCCTAGTCCTTGACTTCTAAAATGTCATTGAAAATATAAATCTATAGTTTTTGAAAATTCATTTATGTATTAAACCTAGGAAAAATCAGATTATCAGCAGATAGTACACTCTGCGATCAGTTTTCTAATAGGGATTGTGTCAAGATACTATGGAATTACATCAGAGAAGATGTCCGTTATATGTATATTCCAATGTTGACGTATCAATAGTAACTTCCAAGAGTTATTTGAAGTGAATCTGAATATCTTGTATGTGATTAGGTTTCACGAAAGTGCTAAGGAAGGATTATTCCAAAATGGATTTGTGGTATAGAGTAGTAATGAGGGTTTTTACCAAAGGAGTTGTGATAATTGATTAACTATATTTGACAGGTAGATAGATAGATAGATATGTCATTGGCATAATTTCGAAATATATATTAATGTTAAGTATAATAAATGAAGCTGCAAAAGAACTAGATATTATAGTAGAATATTTAATCGATGTAACCATGCAAAAGGTCTTGCTGAGCGTAAATGCTGAGAAAAAATATAAATTTAAATTTGATAGAATCGTACAGTTATAAATTAACAGATCCTACAGTCTTCAAAATAACACAAACAGAATTAAAAGGCCAACAACTGATTTAGAAAGTATATTTATAATATAGAGGATCAAAATCTAGAAAATAGTACATAAATTGTTCTTACAGATTAATAGCAGAATTATTAAGTTAAAAAATGGGCAAAGGACATGAATAGAAAAATCTATAAATCTGTACATACAAATATATGTGTATGGCACATTGTTAACTTTGCTAAAAATCAAAGAAATTCATTTTTATAATGAATTATTTTGCCTATGAATTTGACAGAGAGGAAAATATGTCATTTACGTTGTTGAAGAAATGTGCTGAAACAGACACGCATATCCTTTGTTGGAGGGTATGGATACAACTGTTTGGAGAGCAGTATTGTAGTACATAACAAAAAGCTTAAACATAGCCATATTATTTCACTCAATAATTCTACGTGTTTTTTTTTTTTTTTTTTGGTGAGGAAGATTAGCCCTGAGCTAACATCCATTGCCAATCGTTCTCTTTTTGCTGAGGAAGATTGGCCCCAGGCTAACGTCCGTGTCCATCTCCCTCTACTTTATATGGGATGCCTCCACAGGATGGCTTGACAAGTGGTGTCTTGGTCCGCGCCGGGGATCCGAACCTGCGAACCCGAGCCGCCGAAGTGGAGCGTGTGAACTTAACTGCCCCGCCACTGGGCCAGCCCCAGTAATTCAACTTTTTAGGTTTCTACCCTTATTAACTTGAGGGTGTTCTCATAACTATCATTGTAATTATCTTTTTTATTATTATTTATGAAAGCAATTTGGAAATAAAAAAAAACAGGAGTATCAAAATAAGTTTTGAAATATTCAAACCACAAAATATTCTACAGCAAAAAGTACCATATTCCCTAATGAATTTCAAAATAAGGGCAGATTTCCATGAAATAGAACCTGGTGGAAAAACAAGAAAACAGGAATCTAAGCTGTTCAAAGTGTTGTTTGCCTACATTTTTAAAAAATCAGATGTAATCTAGGACATATGCATATATAAATTTATACATGTATCTCAATATGATTTTAGAATATTAACCAAGATTCTACTCTATTACCTTTCACACATTTTCTTATAACATTGTGACTTTTGCGTAAGAAGTCAAAGGCATGAATTGCCTCAGGAGAAGTACTCGGAAGTCAGACACCGAAGATCTAAATTCTTTGTATTTTATGTACCAAAATGGACTCTTGAATCTCATGAAAGAGATGATGAATTTGAGAAATTTCTTCAGAATTTTTATATGTACAGCAATGTTGAAAATAGTTTATAGTAAACACCTGCATATGCTCCTCCTAAATTTTACCATTAATATTCTACTATATTTGCTTTATCACAAATCTATCCATTTATACATAACTCTAGTCATCTTTTGTGGATGTCTTTCTAAGTAATTTGCAGACATCAGTGTACTTTGTTCTAAATACTTTAGTATGTGTGTCATTAAAAAGGAGACTGTTAAGTTTAAGGTCTAAGCTGTGTAAGATGCAGAGCCTGCTAAGCCATAGTAATAGTTTGGTAAGAGAACAGATGGGAGATGATAGTACTTCACCCCCTATGATTATATAAATGTTACTTAAGCAGATGAAGCAGATCCCAAAAGAAGAGCAACAAAAGAAACATTGGTTTGCTGTTGGTCCTTGTCGAGTTTCCAAGCTCCAGTGCATGCACTAGGAATCCTGGATATATAAAAGGATTTGAGGTCAAGCAGACTGCTTTGCTTTTTGTTCCTGTTGAAGTGCGGGGAAACTACAAACATCTCAAGGAAGTTTGTTGTGCCAAGATGATCACCTGAATCTCCTCTTGCAGACAAAAGTATGAGAGACCATCTAAGTGTTTCCAGAAGGGTGAAGAATGACACCAACAGATGTAACAAAATAAGAAAAAATAAGAACTCATGGATTCATGACCAGGGATGGTGAGAAGACCAAGGATGGCTTTGGATCAGACGCTCCTTCTGCACTGGTATATGAAATTCACATAACTCTAATGTATCTGCCATCCTTGGGAAGAGGAGATGGTGAGTGGAAATCTGAAATTGAATTAGACTAAACATGAAATGACTTAGAAAATACTAAATTGGTGATGAGCAGACATTTGATCCTGTCCAAAACATCCATGGAGACATTGGGTCCATGCCAAAAGGCCTTTAATAATTGGTCCTGTCCAAAACCATTTAGCATGGACTAAATCTGCTCATGGCTGATTTGGACAGGACCAAATGTCGTATGGACATTTTGGACAGAACCAAATATCAAGGACCTTTTGTCATGGACCAAATGTCTGATGGACGTTTTGTACAGGGTGTCCTGCAAGGAAATTGGATCAAGTCTCCATAAAACTGACTCATTTGTATTTTCTAGTATCAAGGGAAAATAAGTATTAAAAATGCAGAATAGGCTGTACACAAAGAAGTTTACATGTATTTCATGCCTGAGTTTTTTTGCCAGAAAATATTCTGAATAAGACTTAGATTCTTAGGTACATTGTAAAAACGTGTTTCATAAAAGTGGGAAAAAAGACATATTAAGCTTGGAAATCTGTGTGTTTGTTTTTATTGACTCTTTGGAGAAGAACATTTTGGAGTCCAGCATATAGAAAACTTTATATTTGGATATTTAGTTGTGCAAAATTATAGCCAATCTTAAATGGAGAGGGACTGGGGTTAACATTTTCTGTTAATAACCATATCCAGTGGAATGTTTTATGTTTAAATACTGCTATTCAGTAGTAGAGTATTAGGTGATGGGCCTTTATTCATGCTTGATATAAAAATCACAGGGGAGTAGCAGCTCCCTAAGTGGGCTCAAGTAATAATTTAAGGAGGGAAAAAATAGAGTGCATGGCAAGGACTCATTTATGGTAGATCTTAAGCATAAGCATTCCTTAAGGTTTCTCGAGGTTAGTAGAATAAAATAATCTTCTGTAGTCAAGCAGAGTGGAGGCTCACATAACACGAATGTGTATAACCAAAGAAAGAAATGTGATACTATTTTTGGTTTCAGGATAATTCAACTTCTCCTCAAAAATATTCTCCACAATAGTATTCTCAGGTAATTTAATACTGGGAGATACAGGTGGCATTCATTTTTTTCTCTTTGTTTGTTTGTTTTCAAGCAATCTACAATTAAATTGTGTTAATTTGCCATCCTCTGAAATTGGTAAAAGAGAACCTTAAAATACTCTATGGCAGGCTAATAACTTTACCTTTTTACTTATTTTGATCATGAGAATTCTTGATAAACATTTTTAAGATAAAAAAAGATTGTGACAGTCAAGATTTGCACTGGCATGCTACAACAACAAATAACCTCAAACTTTTAGTGGCTTATATCAACACATGTTTATTTTTTACTCAAAAAACATGTCTGTCCATATCCAGTATCTTGCTCCACTGCATCTTTATTCCAGTACCCAGCCTCGATCTGGACATTCGAGTCATTATGAGTGAGAGCAAAAAGACATGGAAAATCACACGATGGCTTTAAAGCTTCTGCCAAGAAGTGGCATGTGGCATTTCTACTCACATTTCATTGGCCAAGCCAAGTCAACTTCCAAATCTCCAGGGCAAGGATATATAATCCTGCTTCAGACAGGGCACAACAGGAAGAAAAATTGGATGTTTAGCAACGTTAATAGAACCTAACACAAGCATATATTCTAATTTAATATGTAATAAACGTATTAATTTCACATTTAGGTAATTTTGAATTTTGTTAAATATAGCATACACATCCTTTTTTCCTAACACTGTGTAAGTATTATGTGAAATTTGATTTCTGGTCAATTCCCTCAACATCTTACTAAGAAGAATATATACTGATTTTGCTCACCCAACAACCATTCCTTTTTCTAATGGTAAGAGCCCCTGAAATGTCTTTTAGGATCTACATCTTTTCCATTTTGGGTACAGGGATTTTAGATGATGCTACACCTGTAACTGCAAGTTTGGTGTATTTACAGGTGTAGCACCTGGGTCAGAGAGCACAGATACTCCACAGTCACCGTGTGACACATGCTCATTCAAACCATGCAGTTTGATCTCTCTGGCCACACTCATTCATATCAGTTGAAACATAACTGTTAAGATATTTCAATCAGAATCAATCCTGGACGTGTCAAAAAGCTTATCAGAAGTAAAAAACAAAAACTCTCTTCTTTTTGGACATGAGAGGATGTAGGCCTACCTGCTGGCAGCCATTTTTCACCGTGTTCACGTTAAGTGAGTTAAGTCAAGAGATGTAGACAGAGTGAGACCTGATGACAAGTGTAAGTTTGAAGAATAAGCTCTATATGAAAATGGAAAAGGAAAGAGCAGAAGCAAATGGCAAGGACCAATTGTGGAATATGTAACCTATGAAATTCCGTAACCTGCGAAATAAATGCCCTTTCTTTCAATTGTCAGTTGAAAGTGAGTTTTCTAGTTACCTGCAAATAAAAGTGCCAACTGATTTAAATACTATTCCGAATAGCACACATGCTGAGTGAGGTTTTATTGTTTCTAGAGCTGCTAATTTGCCGTAATTGCCAGTCTCAGGCCTTTTTCATCTTGGCAAAGGTACCATAGACCTGGCTTCTGTGAAAGAAGACAAAACAACTTATTCATGTTGATCCTGGAAGTAAAACAACATAAAAAGGCTTTCAAAGCTTTAAGATGGGGCAACACCAATTGATAGCATTTTAGAAGTCACGAGTAGAGAGAATTGAAGAGAATTCTTCTTTGAAGAGATAAGAACACCTGATTTTCCAGGTTGGGCTAAAGACACGAAGCCTCAGATTCACAAAGCACAGTGGATTCAAGCACCAGTAAGTTTTCAGTGGAAATCTCTGTCAATAAGTACCTATATTTTAATCACCAAGATATCACTTTTTCTTTCCATAGAAGGTGATAATGAAGAATGATGACCTCATGTCTAGACTTATGCTTTTAACTCTGCTTCTGCTCAAGGGGTTCTAATGTGTTTCAAAAGCAATCAATCACATGCCAAAAGCTGCCTGGATAATTACCTCTGAGATTTTCTGAAAATTTTTAATCTTTTTTGATAAGAATATAATTTCCATAAAATCCTCTCATCAAGACACACATCACGTTTTGGGTATCTACCTTTCATTCAATAATCTATAAAACCTCATTGAGAGGAGTGTTTTTACTGTGATTTTCAAAGAATTTAAGAATCAAATATATATTTTCAGTCTTTAAACTAATACACTCATAAATCTACTAGGGACATCTCCACATCCTTTACAAGAATCTAAATCCAGAAAAATAAGATGTTAAGCCAGCTTCACCACCTGAAGAGAAATAAAGATTTTACTAAATTTTTTAAACTACTGCATTGCCTACAAAGTATTTCCTCTAGGTAGTGCATAAATTTTTTTAATCTGATTTAAAATAAATTAAAGAGGATAATGTTATTGTGTTATCAATGTGCCAGAAAACTAGTCAAAGCGGAATCAAATTCATATATAAAGTAAGATCCCCTATAATGTAATGCAGAGTTATTCTGTGTAACGAGGAAAATTAGAAGAATATCAACTTAGAATTGTAAATAAATCTCTGTCTATTTCATTTGCACGCTGGAATGTTGAATATAAGTTGTCATCAAGTGGTACAATGTATCCAGAATCATACTGCATGATCTCATTGAAAATATAGATACAACTGTGAAAAATATCACAAATAAATCACTATACTGATCAAGGGTAAGATTATTAATGCAAAATTTTTCTATTTCATCTTTCACAAATGTCTAACTATATATCACTAGAATAGAGCACATCACACTTGAATGTTCTATATGCGTAGTGATCATATGGTAGCTTATGTTTTGAAATTCTTAAAAGTTGGTGAGAGGGGTGCACGCAACTTTATATTTGGGCCCTTTTTTATTAATGACTTCACTCTACTTATTAAATGCTTTATCATGTTAAGAAGTCATCTTATATTTCCCCCTGGATCCAAGATTTCCCATTGTTGCAGTGAGAGCTGCACTCAAATACCAGTTCAGATAATTTGAAGAGCAGTCAAGTGTACAGCCAGAAAAATCAAAGCATGTGAAGCAAAACAGGAAAGAGGTTCTGAATTTCACATCCGAAGGGACAGATCCTAGTGCCCTTCTAGGAGCAAAAGGAAAAAAGAATCAATTAGACTTTCATGTGGTTATGTAAACTGGGATAGAAAATCATTACATTCTCTATACAAATATTTATCAAAACATTTAAAAGAAAACTTAGGGCTCTGAACTCATCATTTTAAGGTAAACTGCAAATACATCTTCAGTATTCTTTGAACGTCAACAAAATCAGCAAATGATTACAACTGGCAATTGTAATAAACACTAGTTATGGTTGATGTATGAGATAATTACAATGCTTTGCTGGAAAATCTAATAAATCCCAGAACTGTTATTTTCTAAAATCTATTTTTATGGAAATTAGAGTCTGAATATACCATTTATTACAGCAAGAGAACTATACAAGTTTTTCTGACAGACTCAATCAAAAACTGTGTCGACTCATGAAAAATAAGTGTTTCTGAAGGCTGGGAAAAAGTACCTTATTTTCTAAAACTGAGTGGTTTAATATTAAAATGTAGCAAACTTTATAATTTTCACAAAAGAAATGAATTTAATAAGAATCAGATACCTGTTTTGACATAGAACTCAAGAAAAGAAGTAAATATAACAACATTCTAAAATATATTTGACAAATTTTCAAAACAAAATTCACTTACAGTGTAATTTTTCTTGAAATAAAATGTTTTATTCAGATCACATGCCTTATTGTTTTTTTTCCCACCATGTCTAAATGCTTTGTGATTTTTTTTTCCATTCTTTTTTACTTTTATTTAGTGTGTTCATCAATTGAGGCTGTATGAAAGATTATTCAAGGTAAGATGTTTTAGAGGGTTTGAGTTCCACATAAAATCAATCATTTGGTCTCAACCGAGTTGACAACCCTGTAGCTACTTTATCATTAATTCAGTTGAGCCAAGTTTTTTCTCAAAATGATAATCAATATTAGCTCAACTGAGGCCAAATTTTCAAGTTTAATAACAAAGCACATATGCAAATAATATAGGTACATGAAAATCTATTTACGTAACAATCAAGTTTGGACTTCTTAGCTACATGCGATCTTCCCTGTGATGTTTTTAATGTATTTTTATAATTTGCTCAAATTTTAGGTAATACATAGATAAAAATGAAAGAAGGAGAAGGTTTTATTATTCTTGTCCTTATTTTTATTGAGGTATAATTGACATACAACATTATATTAGTTTCTGTTAGTTTCAGGTGTACAACATAATGATTCGACATTGTTTATATAGCAAAATTATTCTTTTTGTCTTAAACTCTTTGACTATACAACAAATTTTATGTCTAGCTAAAATATTGGCTTCTTTAGCTTAGTAATATGGATCTAAGGTAGCTCCATGTTTTTTCATGGTTTGATATTCATTTATTTTTTAACGCTGAATAGTATTCTGTTGTTTGAGTGTGCCAGTTTATTTATCCATTCACTTACTGAAGGACATCTTGGTTGCTTCCAACTTTTGGCAATTGTGAGTAAAGCTTCTATAAATATCCCTGTGCAGGTTTTCATGTGGACGTAAGTGTACAACTCCTTTGGGTAAATACCAAGTTGTGTATTCACTGGGTCATATGGTAAGAGTGTTTAGTTTTGTAAGAAACCACCAAAAGGTTTTCCAAAGTGGCTGTACATTTTTGCATTCTCACCAGCAATGAATGAGAGCTCCTCTTGGTCCACATCTTCACCAATATTTGGTGGTGTTAGTGTTCTGGATTTTGGCCATTCTAATAAGTTTGTAATGCTATCTCATTGTTGTTTTAATTAGCATTTCCCTGATAACGTGTGATGTGGAGCATCTTTTCATCTGCTTATTTACCATCTGTATATCTTCTTTGGTAAGGTGTCTATTAAGGTCTTTGGTCCATTTTTTAATCAAGTTGTTTTCTTGTTGAATTTTAAGAGTTCTTTGTATATTTTAAATAACAGTCCTTTATCTGATGTATCTTTTTATTTGAGGTATAATTGATACATAACATTGTGTATGTTTAGGTGTACAATGTGTTGATTTGATACATTTACATATTGCAATATGATTGCCACCACAGCATTAGCTAACACCTCTATCAAGTCATGTAATTATCATTTTTTTTGTGGTGAAAACAATTAAGATCTAGTCTCTTAGCAACTTTGAAGTTTATAATACGATATTGTTGACTATAATCACTATGCTATGCATTACATCTCCAGAACTTACTTAAGTACTAGTTATAAGTTTGTACCCTTTAACAGCATTTCCCCAATTCCCCCAAACCCCAGCCCCTGGTAACCACCATACTACACTCTGTTTCTATGAGCTTGGCTTTTTTGGATTCCACATATAAGTGATATTGTACAGATATCTTTCTCTGTTGGACTTATCTCAGGTATCAGAATGCCCTCAACATCCATCCATAGTGGATGGATGCAAATAGCAGGATTTCCTTCTTTCTCGTGGCTGAGTAGTATTCCATTGTGTATATATACCACATCTTCTTTATCCATTCATCCATTGATGGACCCTTAGGTTGTTTCCATATCTTGGCTATTGTGAATAATGCTGCAGTAAACATGGGAGTGCAGATATCTTTTTGATATACTGTTTTCATTTCCTTTGGATATTTACCCAGAAGTAGGATGACTGGATCATATGGTAGTTCTATTTTTAATTGTTTGAGTAACCTCCATACTCTTTTCCACAGTGACTGAACCAATTTACATTCCAACCAACAATGCACACATGTTCCCTTTTCTCCACATCTTCTCCAACGCTTATCTCTTGTCCTTTTGATGACAGCCATTCTAACAGGTGTGAAGTGGTACCTCCTCGTGGTTTTCTTTGCATTGCCGTGATGATTAGTGATATTGAATCTTTTCAAGTACTTGTTGGTCATTTGAATGTCTTCTTTGGAAAAATGTCTATTCAGTTCCTAAGCCCATATTTTAATTGGACTTTTTTTTTGTTATTAAGTTGTCTGAGTTCTTTATATATTTTTTATGTTAATGATATAATGATATATGTTATCAGATATATCATTTGAAAATATTTTCTCCCATTCTATAGGTTGCCTCTTCATTTTGTTGATTGTTTCCTTTGCTGTGTGGAAGTGTTTTAGTTTTATGTGGTCCTACTTGTTGATTTTTGCTTTTGTTTTTTGTGCGTTTGGTGTCACATCCAAAAAATCATGGCCAAGACCAATATGAAGGAGCTTTTTCCCTATGTTTTCCTCTAGAAGTTTTACAGTATCAGGTCTTATCTTTAAGTCTTTAATGCATTTCAAGTTAATTTTTGTGAGTGGTATGAGATAAGCTTCCAATTTTATTTTCTGCATGTGGTTATTCAGTTTTCCCAATACCATTTGTTGAAGAGACTATTGTTTCCCCATTGAGTGTTCTTGGCTCCTATGTCAAATACTAGTTGACTATATATGGGGGGAGGGTTATTTATGGACTCTCTGTTCTGTTCCATTGGTCTGTGTGTCTATTTTTATGTCATTGCCATAGCGTTTTAATTACTATCATTTTGTAGTATAGTTTGAAATCGGAAAGCACAATGACTCCAGCTTTGTTCTTCTTTCTCGGGATTGCTTTGGCTATGTGAAGTCTTTTGTGGTTCCACACAAATTTTAGGATTATTTTTTCTATTTCTGTGAAAAGAAAAAAAAAACTATAGGCCAATGTTCCTGATGAATATAGATGCAAAAATTCTCAAAAAAATGTTAGCAAAATGCATTCAAAAACACATTAATAAGATCGTACAAAAATGACCAAGTGAGATTTATCCCTGGGATGCAAAGATGGTTCAACATATGCAAATCGATAAATGTGATACACCACATTAATAGAATGAAAGACAAAAATCATATCATCATCTCAATAATGCATAAAAAATATTTGACAAAATACAACATCCTTTCATAATAAAAATCCTCAAAAAATTGGGTATAGAAGGAACATACCTCAACATAATATAGGCTATATATGACAAACCCATGGCTAACATCATACTCAATGGTGAAAGATTGAAAGCTTTTCCTGTAAGATCAGGAACAAGACAAATGTACCCACTCTCACCACTTTTATGCAACATGGTACTGGAAGTCCTAACTAGAGCAATTAGGCAAATCAAAGAAATAGAAGACATCTAAATTGGAAAGGAAAAAGTAAAATTGTCATTATTTGCCGATGATATGATCTGATAGATAGAAACTCCTAAAGACTCAACCAAAAAACCGTTGGAACTAATCAACGAATTCAGTAAAGTTGCAGGATATAAAATCAACATGCAGAAATCAGTTGAGTTTCTAGACACTAACACCACAATAACTGAAAAAGAAATAAAGACAACCATCCCATTCACAATAGCATCAAAAACAATAAATTACTTAGGAATAAATTTAACCGAGGAAGTGAAAGATCTGTACAATGAAAACTATGACTTTGATGAGAGAAATTGAAGAAGACACAAACAAATGGAAAAGTTATCTCATGTTCATGGATCCGAAGAATGAATATTGTTAAAATGCCCATACTACCCAAAGCCATCTATAGATTTAATGCAAAATCTACCAAAGTTCCAATGCCATTTTTCATAGATGCATCTTGTATAAATATTCTCCTACTCTGTGGCTTGTCTTCTAATTCTCTGGACACAGAGCAGAGGTTTTTAATTTTAATGAAGTCTAGATAATCAATTATTTCTTTCATGGATTGCATCTTTGGTGTTGTATCTAAAAAGTCATTGCCATATTCAAAGGCATCTAGATTTTCTTTTATGTTAATTTCTAGGACTTTTATAATTTGCATTTTACATTTAGTTCTGTGATTCACTTTGACTTAATTATTTTTTTTGTACCATTCTTTTTTTTGTGTGTGTGAGGGAGATCAGCCCTGAGCTAACATCTGTGCTAATCCTCCTCTTTTTGCTGAGGAAGACCGGCTCTGAGCTAATATCTATTGCCAATCCTCCTCCTTTTTTTCTTCCCCAAAGCCCCAGTAGATAGTTGTATGTCATAGTTGCACATCCTTCTAGTTGCTGTATGTGGGATGCAGCGTCAGCATGGCCGGAGAAGCGGTGCGTCGGTGCGCGCCCGGGATCCGAACCCGGGCTGCCAGTAGCGGAGTGCGTGCACTTACCTGCTAAGCCACCGGGCCGGCCCACTTTGAGTTAATTTTTGTGAAAGATGTAAGGTCTGTGTCTAGATTCTTTTTTTTTTTTTTCATGTAAATGTTCAGTTGTTCCAGCACCATTTATTGAAATCTTTTTTTTTAATTTTCCAAGACCCTTTCTTGTAGTGGAATTTCCTTTTACTAAAAACTTATTTAGTGGATGCAAATCAAAGCAAACAAACAAAAAGTCTAAGGTGATTTTTGCATTTTATTGTTCCTCCATTTTCTTTGAAAAATTTATATTTTCTAAGGAGGCATGTGTTCTCTGTGTTTATTTTGTTTTTTCCCCTTCATGTTGCAAGCTTTCCTCAGGTGTCTTGTGATTCTTGATTGTCTTATCATAGTTTACAATGAAACCAGTGCAGTTACTTGTGGTATCAGCATCTGGTATGTTTTTCTATAAATTGGAGAAGTAAATATTTGAATTGGAGCCCATAAATAGGTAAATTGGGAGATCTGTGCCCTGCATAACTAATGCCCACGTTATCTGCACAATTTCTTCTCAGAGAGTTTATTCTACTTCTATAGAAATGAACCTCATTGAATGGGCATTCATCTTATGATGTTGTTATGTGTGTGGGGGGGGTGGAGGAGTGGGGATGTTCCATTTATAGGTCTTTAATTGTAATTTCAGACTTACATCTCACTCCTGCCATCTGTCAGACTTGGAGTTTCTTAGTACTTAGGCTTCTACAGATTCTGCAGAGCAAATGAACTCTTGCTTTTTGCAGATTTTGACTTTCTTGCTTGTGTCTCAAATTTTACTCATCATGATCTTTTATGTGCCTTTCATCTTACAAAATGCTTTTGAAATATTTCATTCAATGATAGACCATTTCAGTTCTTTTCATTCTTTCAATTTTTACCTTTTTATTAAATTACCATCATTTTAATGGTGTGTTTATAAGGGAATGGGGATGAACACATATTATGTCCATCATTCTAAACAAGAAACACCATATGGTCTTTATATCTTAATTATCTTTAAGATACTGCTATTATCTGCTTACTTTCCTTTCTCTTCATTTGTTTTATTAGTTGCCTAATCTCATTTCAATCACACTTTAAATTTGGTAAATCTCTAATAGAATTCCTTTGTTTCAAATAAGTTCTTTGTATTCATTCACATTGTATGTATGTGAAGCTACTCAATTTTTATTCTCTGCTTTTCTCAATCTATTTCTCATAAATATTTTTGTGTCTCCTTTATTCTCTCTTTATTCTTCAATCTGCAACCTCTTCCTTTGAAACATCCCCATAAATGCCTTGAATTGGTCAATGGCACAGTTATTCTCTCAAACAAAGATAAAAACCAATAATTTTATATGATTTTATATAAATATAAATGAATATGATGTAAATCACCAAATTACTGGACCATCTTCATAAGTACACGTAAGTATTGTGCTGATAAAATCAAATAGTTGTACAGTCAGTGGGGGAATATCGGGGATAATAGCAGTGTAATAAGGCTTCTTGTTTGTTTAGACTTCAGTGTGTAGTGTTTTCATATTTACTCAATTTCAAGTACTTAATACTCTATGGTTTAGTTTTTTTAAAAAGACATATTGTATCCTTGGAATTTTAATTAGCTGTTAACAACTTCAAGTAGCTTTCAAAAATCATTCTCTTTTCTACTGCTTACCAAATAAGACAGAAGATCACAATGACAGATGTTTCATATTCCAGTGAACACCCTTAAAGAGTTTTGAGTCATTTACAATCCCATATAAAATAGAAACATTTGTTATTTATCCATTAGCACTCTGATATGAGTGTATTAATGCTTTTGATCATTTTAATTCAAATTTTAATAATTTACTTTAGTGAATATCTCAATTCTCAATTCAATTCACAAAGTTTAATTCTTCAGTTTCTTATAATGTGGTTTCAACATCATTTTGACTGATGCTTTTCCCCCAGTTATTCACCTAGCTCTCTCCTGTCTTCATATTTTCACTCAAATATCATCTCAGAGAAGCCTTCCTAGTTGTCTCTATCAAAAATTGTTCTCATCACTCTAAATATATCTTATTTTTCTCCCAATAATTATTGCTGACTGACATTATATATATATATTACATATACATATTTTTTTCTCTCTCTCTCCTTCCCTCACTAGAATAAGAGTTCCATGAGAGTAGGAACTTTGCCCATTTTGTTTATTATTTTACCCCCAATCACAGATGTTTAACAAATCTTCCACATAAGCAGTACTCAATACAGCTTTGTTAAATGAATGAGAAGATGAAAAGAAATGGTTTAACTCTTGAGTTTAGTTTTATAATGATGCTTAAGTAAAAAAAAAAAAACAGATAAATTGTATATTGCATGACTGTAATTAGGAACATATTATGGTGAAGTGTGTGTTGAGGTGGAGGATGGAATAATTTCAATTTGTTTTGACTTTGTGTGTTTACTTCTACAGAGAGGAATAACAGCACACAGATGCATCTACCGTACTTAATTTGTTTGGAAAATAGTTACAGATAAACAGGTACACTAAATACAATTACCAATACTTTTTAATACAGTTCATATTTCAGTTCTATATACATTAATATCTTTCTAAAGTCAGTGCATTTTCAACAAGTTTTATACAGAAATTTACAAGGTAGATGTAGTTAATAGTTAATTTCATAAATGTTCTGCTAATACATGAATTTAAAACATTAATTACAGCCAATATAACAAACACAGATCAAACATTAGTAGATTGTACTACCTGCTTAAATAAAACATCTGTAAGGAAATTTTTTAAAATCCGCCACTGTCTCGTGGAACTTGTCCAGGTAGAAATGGGCAGATTTTGTATACTGAAAATTCTGGTAGACTGTTCATTCTATAAATATGTGCCAGGCAATATATTTTATTCTGGTGATGAAATGACCAGGAAAGTTCATATTTTTATGTACCCAATAGCTAACTAGGCAAGAAAAGTCCCCATACAAACAATTTCATGATGATCATATCATATAAGTACAAACAGCAATCACAACAACTCTTAATCTAAAGCTAAGTAGTACTCAAAGAGTGGTTAAGAATTAACTAGCCAAAGCATGTGTAGGTGACATTCCAGGCAGAATGAAAGAGCATACGTGTAAAGAGAGACAGTGTGTAAAGTATACAAAAACTAAAGAGAAGTCCAATATGATTAATGAATGAGGCTGGGTCTTCCCAGATGAGATTAGATATATAAAAGCCACATCATGAAATGTCTTTCAGGATATATTAATTGTTTTGGATTTTTTTGTTCATATGCAAGTAGAAGGCATTGAAAGGTATTGGTCAGAGTAGTGACATGACAAGTTGTATTTCTTTATATTTATTTAAAATGTAAAACGTATTATTTTGCCTCAAAGTAATTTATGGACATGTCTGGTAAATTGAATTTATTGGTCCTGATTCTTCACTCTCCTGTATAAGAATTACTTGTACACACTCTTGTCAAAGTCTCATAGTGGAGTGTACTTCACAGGCTAGGCCATTTGTCATGTTTGAGCCAATGGAATGTTAGTGGGCATGATGTTCATAGAGGTTTGCTGTGTGCTTATATGACTGGCATTGTTCCCTTGAGCTTCTGCCATCTCAGTAAGAACACCAGGGATAGCATCTGACTGCAATTTGGCCTCCAGAATGAGACACATGTAGCCCAGCAAACCAGCAGATCCAGAGCCCAGGGTAGAGTCACACTAGTTAAACTGCAGCTATGTCAGCAAGAAATAAGTGCTTATTGTTTTTATGCCACTGATTTTGTGTGTCTTTGTTGTACAGCATTACTGAAAAAGTAACTAAGTGATATAACATGGTAAAAAAAATCTACCCAGAAGAACTTCAAGTTAAAATAGAGATCAGCCACCCCACATTGCTAAATTTACTCTTCTGTCTCTAATGAGGCTCCTTGCATAGCTCCAAAGAATGTGTTTATGAATCTCTTTCTTGATTTTATTAACTATATATATTATTTATTAATGCAGCAGTAGAGTAGATGCAGATTTCTCTTATATAAGTTTCACTCCATCCATATTTTTTGATAGTTTTATAGTCCTGTTATTTTTAACTCTTTTTTAACACTACGGAAATATATTTCAATTTCCGTATCCTATTTTATTAGCTTCAGACACTATCTCTCGACCCCCTCATCTATGATGTGTGGTTATTAACATCCTAGATTTCCCCTCCAACTTTTGCTCCCCACTTCTACTTCACAGTTTCAGTTAACTATATTATTATTTTCACATTGATAATATTAACAATATCTGCATTCAGTTTTCAAGATTGGTCCTACTACAAAGCTACGGATGCCTGGGAATGAATTTTTGATTCAGTTGGTGTCAATCTAGGCATTCATGGATGTGCTGAGTTTGGTTTGCATTAGTTACCTGACATTTAAGGAGACAAGCTCAGAATCTGTAGAACAGTCTGGATGGGTGAGGCAAATAGAAAAAGAAAACCTAAAAATGGCAAAGCAGAGCTTTTCAAAGTAGTTGATGGGACCAGATGGTACTATTGTCATCTGAGGTCCCTTAAGAGTTTCCAAGAGCCAAAGAACCTCGTATCTTCAACTGAGTGTATGCACATTATCTAGCTTGGTGTAATTGCCTCTGTACATATGGATATTTATATTCTTTTGATTTTCATCTTTTAGTAAAAATACCTTCATAGACATAAATTTGTCTTTTAAGTTTCTGTCATTATTCTATTACTGAGTGCCCTCACAGTAGCCATAATTAATACAAAATGATGTTTTCCTATAGCTTGATTATAAAAATGAAAATAATTATATGATTATTACTAAGTAAATATTGTTTCCAATCCCAATGACAGAGGATGTTCAATGTTATATAGATTAGCTTCTTTTACATTCTGTCAATTGTACGAAACCATACCACATTTTAATTTTCTTCCTATTTGGCCATGATTCTTTTGTACACTTTTTAATCTTGTTTCTGAGTAGTTTTTTTTTTTTAATGTTTTTGTTACTCCTTCTTATTGCTGTTGATAGAAGATTGCCTTGGTCATATCCTCAAGTTTATCCACATCATCTATCTTATTCTCTGAATCCTAAAATCCATATTCTCACCAAAGTGTTCTTCCTTTTGGACACTTCTTGTTTTCTGCATCATCTAGATCAAGGCTTAAAAAGACTTGCTTCAAAACTCTAAGTAAGTTTGGTATTGCATTTTCCTGCACTACAATCCTGCATTAGATCTACTGTTTTCCAGATCTCATATTTTCCTTTTTCTTTTTCTTTATTGCATCTTCTGTTTGCTCCTTTCTTTATGAATTTTCATAGATATAGATATGTCATCTCACTCTTGAGAGAGAATTTACATTTTAGAATTCATGATAGAAAATAATTTGTTTATGAAAAGACTGATGCCAGTGTGAGTCTCATTCTTTTGTACTATATCCTCCTTTTTTTCTTAGTTAGTTTTATGATTTATCTTTAAAAATTTTTAGAATTCTCTATTTTATCCTTGGTGTTCTGCAATGCCACAGTTAGTTTTACTTTTGTTAATTCATCCTACTCTATGAATTGTTTGAATTTTAAAATTTATTTCCTGCTTATTTCAAAAGAAGTTTTTTTTTTTACTGTTTCATTAATAATTTTATTCTCCCATGTTATCTATTTTTTTTTCTTTGCTGAAGTATTATGCAGATGCCTCTATAGCACTTATTTTTCTCTTGTATTTCCCATTTATTTGCAAATAAAATGCTATATTCTAGACTCTTGAAGTCAACTTTCTAAACATTCTAGTCAGTGCTTTATATTAAAAATGATATTACTGAGGACAGAAGTCAAGATGGCAGCATAAGCAGACTCGGAACTCACCTCCTCCCGTAGACACAGCCAATTTACAACTACTCGTGGAAAAATTACCCCTCAGACAGAACTGAAAACTGGATGAGAGGAACTCCTGCAACAATGGACAATTCTAACTGAGGTAGAAGAGGCAGAGACTCCCTTCTGGAGAGGAAAAACGGTGCCTTCACAAACCGCCAGCGTCATGGCTGCTGGGAGCAGCTCACAGGTACGCACCCTCCCTGGAGGCACGGGGCCCTGAGCCAGAGAGCGCCCCCGCTGTGGGCATTTTGTGGACCCAGGACAATCGAGACCAGTGGCATAATATCTGACTTTGCCTGCTACTAAAGCATTGGGGAGCACCCCCAGAAAAGCTGGTTCACAAAGAAACTAAAACTGGCTCATAAAGGGCCGGGGCGCAAACTCACCCGTTTCAGAAGGCATCCTAAAATGCCCAGAAGGAAAGGTGCACAGTGCTGTGGTGAAAAGAGACTCACCTAATAGGCCCTGAGTGCATCTCGGTGAGGGGTGAGACCTCTCCAGGGACTGGGACATTGGCGGCGGCCATTGTTGTGGCCTGGTGTGGGCGTGCTGACACAGACACCATTGGAGTTCTCCCTGGGGCCTGCTAGCCCAGGGTCTGCCCCACCTGCTAGAGCACCGATTTAATCCAGCTCAGCCAGGGCTGGCAGCCCACCCTAGAGACTGGCTCCACCCAACAACAAGCCCTCAGGCAACTTGTGGGCCTGCATAGATTGGTGACTGGATTCTCTGCAGCCTGGCAACTGAGCTGACTTGAGAGGGGCAGGGTGTGCACAAGGAGCGGGTGGAGAGTGTGGGGCTGTGGCGGAGTGTGTGGGGCTCCCGCCGTGAAGAGACTGGGTCTGCTTGGGGAGGTCGGGGCACGCACACGGGGCATGACTGTGTTGACTGTGTGTGTGGACCTGTGGGCGGCAGGGCTTGTCAGCTGCAGAAGACTTGTGCTTCTCAAAGACCCACATAGGGGGTTTGCCCCACCTTCCAAAGCCTGAAACAATTGAGTGCTCCTGTGCCTGAGGCTAGCCCCACCCAGCTGCAATCCTCAGAGAGCTGACAAGACACCTAATAGGCTAGAGGCTTACAGCAATTGTAAGGCCCTGAGCCTAACAACCTGCCACACTGGGGGCCTACTCTCTTAAAAGAAATACTGCAACACAAAAGTGGTATTAGAACTTGCAGCCAACTGTTCTGGGGCTCCCCACACCTGATAAAGAGACTGAAGAGCCCACAACAACTACAAGCAGCTGAGCATTACAACAGCTGGCCAGGAGCATAACTTGGCCTCCCTGGGTGCCTACAGGGAGAGCAAACAGGCCACAACAGAAGGACACACGTAGCCCACATAGGGGTCACCCCTGGAACATTGAGAACTGAGGGAAGCACACTGAAAGCCTCCTAAGGCATCACTTACATAAGGTCACCTATCGAAGAGCAGGAGACGTAGCTGACCTACCTAATATGTAGCCACAAGCACAGGGAAAGAGGCAAAATGAGGAGGCAAAAGAATACATTCCAAGTAAGGGAACAGGACAAAACTCCAGAAAAGGAACTAAGTGAAACAGAAATGAGCAACCTATGTGACAGAGAGTTCAAAGTAAGAGTGTTAAGGATGCTCACTGATCTGGGGAGAAGAATAGATGAACTCAGTGAGAATGTCAACAAAGAAATGGAAGATATAAAAAAGAACCAATCAGAAATGAAGAATACAATACTGGAAATGAAAAATTCACTAGAGGGACTCAAAAGCAGAGTAGAGGATACAGAAGAACGGATCAGCGAGCTGGACAAAAGACTAGAAGAAATTACCCAAGCTGAACAGGTAAAAGAGAAAAGAATTAAAAAAAGTGAGAACAGTCTAAGGGACCTCTGGGACAACATCAAGTGCACTATCATCCATGTTATAGGTGTCCTCGAAGGAGTACAGCGAGACAAGGGGGCAGAGAATCTATTTCAAGAAATAATAGATGAAAACTTCCCTAACCTAAGGAAGGAAACAGGCATCCAGGTACAGGAAGCACAGAGAGCCCCAAACAAGATAAACCCAAAGAGGCCCACACCAAGAAACATCATAATTAAATGTCCAGAATTAAAGATAAAGAGAGAATCCTAAAAGCCACAAGAGAATGTCAAGTTACATACAAAGGAAACCCCATAAGGCTATCAGCTGACTTCTCAGCAGAAACCTTACAGGCTAGAAGAGAGTGGCACGATATATTTAAAGTGCTAAAAGGAAAAAACTTACAGCCAAGAATACTCTACCCAGCAAGGTTATCATTCAAAATGGAAGGAGAGATCAAAATTTTCCCAGACAAGCAAAAATTAAAGGAGTTTGACACCAAGAAACCAGTGCTACAAGAAATACTAAAGGGACTGATTTAAGGGGAAAAGAGAAGACCACAAATAGGAAAAATTATCTATTTCCATGGTAAGAACGTAATGGATACAAATGCACAAAAAAGAGGTTAGATATGATATCAAAAACATAAAAGGAGGGAGGTGGGGAGTTGAAGAGGACAGCTTTCAGACAGAGGTCAAACTAAAGTGACCATCAATTCTGTATAGAAGAAGAAAGGAACAGAGAAGGACTACGAAAACACTGAGAAAAAAAAAAAAGTTAAAAAATGGCAATAAGTACATACTTATCAATAGCTACTTTAAACGTCAATGGACTAAATGCTCCAATTAAAAGGCATAGGGTGGCTGACTGGATAAAAAAACAAGACCCATGTATATGCTGCATACAAGAGACACACTTCAGACCTAAAGACACTCACAAACTGAAAGTGAAGGGATGGAAAAAGATACTCCACACAAATGGCAATGAAAAGAAAGCTAGGGTAGCAGTACTCATATCAGACAAAATAGACTTTAAAACAAAAACTGCAAAAAGAGACAAAGAAGGGCATTACATAATGATCAAAGGAACAATCCAACAAGAGGATATAACACTTGTAAATATCTACGCACCCAATGTAGGTGCACCTAAATATATAAAGCAATTGTTAACAGACATAAAAACAGAAATAGACAGTAACACAATAATAGGAGGGGACTTTAACACTCCACTTACACCAACGGATAGATCATCCAAACAGAAAATCAATAAGGAAACATTGGCCTTAAACGACACACTAGAACAGATGGACCTAGTAGATATATACAGAGCATTCCATCCAAAACCGAAGAATACACATTCTTTTCAAATGCACATGGAACATTCTCCAGGATTGATCACATATTAGGCCACAAAACAAGTCTCCATAAATTTAAGAAGATTGAAATAATACCAAGCATCTTTTCTGACCACAAGGGTATCAAACTAGAAATCAACTATAGGAAGAAAATCAGAAAAGCCACAAATACGTGGAGATTAAACAAAATGCTACTGAACAACGACTGGGTTAACGAAGAAGTCAAAGAAGAAATCAAGAAATACCTGGAGACAAATGAAAGTGAAAATACGACATGCCAGAATTTATGGGATACAGCAAAAGCGGTTCTAAGAGGGAAGTTTATATCGATACAGGCCTATCTCAACAAACAAGAAAAATCTCAAATAAACAATCTAACAATGCACCTAAAGGAACTGGAAAAAGAAGAACAAACAAAGCCCAAAATCAATAGAAGAAGGGAAATCATAAAAATCAGAGCAGAAATAAATGAAATAGAGACCAAAAAAACAATAGAAAAAATTAATAAAACCAAGAGCTGGTTCTTTGAAAAGGTCAACAAAATTGACAAACCTTTAGCTAGACTCACCAAGAAAAAAAGAGAGAAGGCACAAATAAGTAAAATCAGAAATGAAAGAGGAGAGGTTACAACAGACACCTCAGAAATACAAAAGGTTATAAGAGAATACAATGAAAAGCTATATGCCAACCAATTCAACAATCTGGAAGAAATGGATAAATTCTTAGAATCATACAACCTTCCAAAACTGGATCAAGAAGAAGTAGAAAATTTGAATAGACCAATCACCAGTAAGGAGATCGAAACAGTAATCACAAACCTCCCCAAAAATAAAAGTCCAGGACCAGACGGCTTCCCTGGTGAATTCTACCAAACATTCAAAGAAGACTTAATACCTATCCTTCTCAAACTCTTCCAAAAAATTGAGAATTGGGGGAAGCTCCCTCACTCATTCTACGAAGCCAACATTACCCTGATACCAAAACCAGACAAGGACAACACAAAAAAAGAAAATTACAGGCTAATATCACTGATGAACATCGATGCAAAAATCCTCAACAAAATACTAGCAAATCGTATACAACAATATGTTAAAAAGATTATACACCATGATCAAGTGGGATTTATTCCAGGGATGCAGGGATGGTTTAACATTCGCAAATCAATCAACGTAATACACCACATTAATAAAATGAAGAATAAATATCACATGATCATCTCAATAGATGCAGAGAAATCATTTGACAAGATACAACATCCATTTATGATAAAAACTCTGAATAAAATGGGTATAGAAGGAAAGTACCTCAACATAATAAAGGCCATATATGACAAACCCACAGCTAATATCATCCTCAATGGTGAAAAACTGAAAGCTATCTCTCTAAGAACAGGAACCAGACAAGGATGCCCACTGTCACCACTCCTATTTAACATAGTATTGGAAGTCCTAGCCAGAGCAATCAGGCAAGAGAAAGAAATAAAAGGGATCCAAATTGGAAAGGAAGAAGTGAAACTGTCACTATTTGCAGATGACATGATTTTATATATAGAAAACCCTAAAGAATCCACCAGAAAACTTTTAGAAGTAATAAACGAATATGGGAAAGTTGCAGGATACAAAATCAACATACAAAAATCAGTTGCATTTCTGTACACTAACAACGAAGTAGCAGAAAGAGAAATTAAGAATACCATCCCATTTACAATTGCAACAAAAAGAATAAAATACCTAGGAATAAACTTAACCAAAGAGGTGAAAGATCTGTACACCGAAAACTATAAAACATTTCTGAAAGAAATTGAAGAAGACACAAAGAAATGGAAAGATATTCCGTGCTCTTGGATTGGAAGAATTAACATAGTTAAGATGTCCATACTTCCTAAAGCCATCTATAGATTCAATGCAATCCCTATCAAAGTTCCAACAACATTTTTCACAGAAATAGAACAAAGAATCCTAAAATTTATATGGAACAACAAAAGACCCCGAATAGCTAAAGGAATCCTGAGAAAAAAGAACAAAGCTGGAAGTATCACACTCCCTGATTTCAAAATATACTACAAAGCTATAGGAACCAAGACAGCATGGTACTGGCACAAAAACAGACACACAGATCAATGGAATAGAATCGAAAGCCCAGAAATAAACCCACACATCTATGGACAGCTAATCTTTGACAAAGGAGCCAAGAACATACAATGGGGAAAAGAAAGTCTCTTCAACAAATGGTATTGGGAAAACTGGATAGCCACATGCAAAAAAATGAAAGTAGACCCTTACCTTACACCATACACAAAAATTAACTCCAAATGGATTAAAGACTTGAATGTAAGACCTGAAACTGTGAAAGTTCTAGAAGAAAACATAGGCAGTATGCTCTTCGATATCGGTCTTAGCAACCTCTTTTCAAACACCATGTCTGACCGGGCAAGAGAAACAATAGAAAAAATAAACAAATGGGACTACATCAAACTAAAAAGCTTCTGCACAGCAAAGGAAACCATCAACAAAACGAAAAGACAACCTAACAATTGGGAGAAGATATTTGCAAACCATACATCTGATAAGGGCTTAATCTCCAAAATATATAAAGAACTCATGCATCTCAACAACAAAAAAACTACCAACCCAACTAAAAAATGGGCAAAAGACCTGAACAGACATTTCTCCAAAGAAGATATACAGATGGCCAACAGACACATGAAAAGATGTTCAAAATCACTAACTATCAGGGAAATGCAAATCAAAACTACAATGAGATATCACCTCACGCCCATCAGAATGGCTATAATTAACAAGACAGGAAACGACATGTGTTGGAGAGGATGTGGAGAGAAGGGAACTCTCATACACTGCTGGTGGGAGTGCAAACTGGTGCAGCCACTATGGAAAACAGGATGAAGATTCCTCAAAAAATCAAGGATAGAACTACCATATGATCCAGCTATTCCACTGTTGGGTATTTATCCAAAGAACTTGAAAACACCAATTTGTAAAGGTACATGCACCCCTGTGTTCATTGCAGCGTTATTCACAATTGCCAAGAATTGGAAGCAACCTAAGTGCCCATCAAGGGACGAATGGATAAGGTATATATACACAATGGAATACTACTCAGCCATAAGAAACGATGAAATCCAGCCATTTGTGACAACATGGATGGACATTGAGGGTATAATGCAAAGTGAAATAAGTGAGAGGGAGAAGGTCAAATACCATATGATTTCCTTCATTAAGTAGTAGATAATAACAACAATAAACAAACGCATAGAGACAGAGATTGGATTGGTGGTTACCAGAGGGGAAGGGGGGAGGTAGGAGGGTGAAAGGGATAATTCGGTACATGTGTGTGGTGATAGGTTGTAATTAGTATTTTGGTGGTGAACATGATGTAATCTATGCAGAATAGAAGTATAATGATGTACACCTAAAATTTTTACAATGTTATAAACCAATGTTACTGCAATAAACAAAAAATTTTAAAAAAATGATATTACTAATGTCAGATAGTTCTTATTCTATTTTTATTATTTTTTCTTCAGAGTATCTTTATTTCATTAACAGATTTCATGTTTTTAAAAAAACTATTTAAAGATATAATTATTTTTGTAAAGATTCTCAATCATTTTCACTGTTGATTTTGGTGTTTTCTCTTTAATGTTGTATGTTTTATGTGTCTATTGATGCTTGTTTGGGCATTTATACTGTAGGGGAGGAAGACCATCCTCTACCCGTTCTGGGTCCTTTCTGGCTGGGCTACAAATTAAATTGACATGAGACAGAATAACAGGAGAAAAATCAAACAAAGCTTTATAACATGTATACTTGGGAGAGACCCAGGAAAAACAGAGCAACTTACCAAAATGGCAGAGGTTCTCATCTTAAATAGTATCTTCAGCTAAAGACAAAGGAGGATGTTGGGGGAGGAGGGAGTCAGTTAGGGATATTACCAGAAAAGCACAGTAAACAAGAGTAAAGTTACTGTGCAGATTTAAGTCCTCACTCTCTGCATTGGTAAGTTTCTAGAGATAAGGTCATCCCCCCTTCTTCCTGGTACAGAGAAGGAGAAACCTTTACAAATGGAGATTTTCTTTACAAATGTAAATGTCCTTACAAAGGATAAATTCTACTTTTCATAGCTTCTCCCGTGTCTGCAGTTTTTAAAAGTAACCAAACCAAAGTATTCCTTATGCCAAAGAGACACATTTTGGGGTGGCTAATCCTATCCCCCACAATACATAAAATGGAAAGAATAGGCTGTGGTTAAAATTGTAGCAGGCAGGGATTCCCTTTGCTATTATATTCCTCAATAATTTTTGAGTGTGTAATTAGCTAGAAGTTTAATACTCATTTGTAGAGTATTTTCCCCAGCAGGTTTCACTTTAGGGTCCATGGGGAGGTGGCCAAAGAGCAAACAGAGCCCTCTAAAATCTGAAAACACGGGGAGCTTCACACTGCAGTGCTCACGCAAAACTCCTTGTACTTCTGCAGTAGTTTGTTCAGTTTCCTCAGAGACTTTTGTCTGCAAATCAAAAGGAAGACCGCAGTGTGAGAGAGGAGTTGGGGTAAAGTGAACGTAAAGTTGTTCCTGTACGAATCTCCAATTAATCACCCAGTCTACTGCTTTACTTTTCCCTTCTCTTTGTATCTCCTCTCTCCAGGCCTTTCCAGGTGTCTGAGAAGACAGGCTCCCGACTCCATGTCAGTCCTCTCTTGCCTGCATTATAGAAGCAGCTTCTGCTTTTGTTTCGTCCACCTGTGCACTTACATCCACTGTTCATATTCGTAAATTTTTTAAAAATATGTTTTAATAGTACACTCTAACTTTCCTAGTGTAGATTTATCTAATTATTTATATGTGATTTTAATAGAAACAAGATAAAGTTTTATGCACTCAGTTTACTATCTTGAATTTGAATCAGGTATGGATAATAAAACTCTCATAGTAACTTCTCACCCTCACCTCCCCATTGTAGGGCCTGAGGCAAATGACTCCTTGTATATTTGGCTCCAATTAGTACTCAGTTATGTTCACTATTCTTTAATTGTTTTACTTTCTTAATATTTTGCCCTAAAAATTCTGTCGTCTTTTTACTGTTACCAAGCAAGGGCTCTCTCCACCGGTGTGCACAGAAGCCGATACTGTGGTACACCGGTCTTTGAGGGAAGAAAGTTGATTACACAATCAATTGGTAAAGGGACAGAAGGACAGGCTCTCAACTCTGCCTCCCTGAACCTGGGTATGGTGTAAAGTTTAAGGGATCAGAGAGGAGGACAGGCTGGTATATGGAGGCACGGACAGGATGATTTTGGATTGCCAGATCAAAATTTTCTCTTGTGCACATGCTCCTGCCTGGCTTGCTGCCCCTGAAAAGTAGCCTTAACATTCTGTTGTTAACATGAGGTCAGCACAGTAAACAAGAGTAAAGTTGTTATGTAGACTTAAGTCATTGCCTTCTCTATTGATGAGAGTTTCTAGAGATTTAGTCATCCTCTCCTTCCTGGCACAGAGAGAAAGGCACCCTTACAAATGGGTAGCTTCTACTAGATTTCAGAGCTTTTCCCTGTGTCTGCTGTTTCTTAAAAATAATCAGCCTAAAATTATTCTTATGCCAAAGAGGCATATTTTGGGGTGAGAAATTCTGTTCCTGGTCCTGTGGTTACATTACTAGTATAACTTCAATGAACATTGTCGATTATTTGGGCCATTCTATTCCTCAGTATCACTTGCTTGATCTTTTCATTTTGAACTATTAACAAAACCATTTCTCTTTAACATTTCAACACACAGATTCATTGTTCCAAATCCCACCTATTTACGTTAAGAATGGATATGGCAGGAAATGGTTAAGGATAGTGTGTGATGGTCAGTTCTAGTTTGAAGTCAGTTGGAAGGGTGAAAAGTGGGTAGATTCAAAAGATATTAAAGGGTAAAATCAAAAGGACTGTACGTGGACAAGACACTTGGGATTATTTTTCTAATTCATAAAATTAAATGAATAGAATTATCATTTAATAAGCAACAGAACATGATAAGTAGATTTGAGAGAGACATCATAAAATCAGTTTTAACCTTTAGTAGTTTGAATTCCTTACAAGACATACGTGAGAATGCATAAAGAGATGGTTATATAGTGAGAATTTGAGACTCTATGGATAGTGGTTGTAGTAAAATGAGGAGTGAGCCTTCTAAGAATAAAATACAGAGAGAGAAGAAAAGATGGACTAAGACAGGGAGAACGTTGATAAATTCCATCATGTAATAGTCAGCACAGAACATGACAACTCAGAAAAAGAGAAGAATTGGAGCATCAAGAAAAGCAGAGGGAAAAATAAAACAGCAAGTGTTTAGGGAACTGCAGAAAGAAGGAAGCCTAAGGGAGACTGAAGATCATGTCCTGGCCAACAAAGAAAAGCACAGGCAATTCATTTAATCAACAAACCATTTTCAGTACCTATTATGTTCTAGGCCTTTCAACTAGGCCTGGGGGATGCAATAGGAAAAGAACAATCCATGGCCTCAAGAAGTTTAAAATGTAGCATGAAAAATGGCCATTGCACAATTAAATGGAAGTTTTTAATACGTACCAAAAAGGACAACATAGTATGCTATGAGAGTGTATAAGCATGATGTGGGAGTCATATATGCCATTTTGGAAAAAGTAATGCTTCAGCTGTGACTAAAAGATGATCAGTACCTGTTAGTCTAATGAATTTGGAGATTATAGAATGCCAAAAAGAGGAAAGTGAATGGGACCTTTCAGAGAAAACCAGTTTTAGTTTTTCTGTCTACAGTTTATATAAAGAAATGAAAAATTAGCACAGATTTCCAAATGTCCTAGCAATCTACATTCACAGCTGAACCTGGTTTTGATGTGCTGGAGAGAAGGACAGAGGAGGAGAGGTTTCCATGAAACTGATTGGTATTGGAACATAGGCACTGTGCACTCTATGATGAGAAACAGATGGATCATGGTCTAAAGCTTTTCAGTAATGGTTAAAATTATTGGTGGATCACAATTTTAAAGATTTGGCAAGTAGATTTAACTCTTTTACAGTTTGTCATGATATACGAATTTAAAACTCTGATAATACATAAAGAAATGATTTGTTTTTGAACTTTCTAAACACCAATTTCAATGGCAATTTTATATTTCTTGCAAAACAGAATATTCAAATAACTGAAAAATTCTCAACAATTTCTACAAGTTGAAGAATATGCATCATCTTAGATAGATCATTTTCTTAATAACAGCTCTTAAAATGAAGTACCTAACCTATACAACTTCTTAAGTCATCTCCATTAGTTTTCCTGACCTTTGAGTAGACAAAGTTTTCAGGGAAAAGATCATCTTGGTAACTTCTTAAAAGTCAAAAGGAAATCTAAAGGCAATTTTCAAGAAGTGGAAAAGGACAAAACACTTAAAATGTTGCAACATTGTATTTTTTTACACTACAGAAACTGCCTTAAAATGGCAGTTTCAGAATGAAGTCATTTTAAATTTGTCACTTAGTGCAAGTTGCTTTTAAATTCTTAAATAACTGCTTCTACATTGACGTGTTAGAGATTTGAGAGAAATAGTTTATTTCTGAGTCACCTAGTATGTAACTGATTACCAGGGAGTTAGGTTTATATGTATATATATGTATAAAATAAAATATAACATTTATAAAATATTAAAATATAATGTATAATACACATTATATAATATATAATATATAAATATATGTGACATATATACACACATATATGTATATGTACACACTCACTTATATATTCTAACACACACACATTCAGAACACTAGCAAATAGTTTCAGATAGTTTTGCTATGGCAATTTCGATAACTAATGCAAAATTTTTTAAAAAATACAAGCTTGAAGAGAAGTTTTATATTTATTAGAGAAAAAGAACATAAAAATAAAAATGAATTTTATTGAGAAGCCCAAGGACTTGCTTTTGACATTTGTATAAGTCTTCTAAAGCTAAAAAGAAATTCACAGATTAGAAATTCAAGTCATTTTCACCAAAGACTAGAATTTAATGGAGATGCCACAGGGACTGCTTTGAAGGAGTAGAGGAAAAAAAAAAACCCAGGAATTTTGAGCATTTGTTACCACTTTAAACAAAATAAACAGGTTTCTTTTATTAACATTATATATTGAAGTCCCTAGTTTCTTTTTTATCAAAGAGAAGCAGCAGCAAACAAATTCAGGAGGGAAAAAAGAGACAAAGTAAAGAAAATGACATATCTATTCCACATCTGGTGTAACATCATCACTGAATAAAAGCAAAAACAAAGATTCGAAGAGGATGAGACTTGAGCAGTATCTGTGACCAGCCCCAGATCCTAGATGATTATTTCATCTCTACTCCCATCTATTTAGATATTTTGGTTTCCTTTTCAATGACAGGGTCACAGACTGATGGAAGTGGAAAGGTACGTACATATGAGTACTTGTCTCTTGTTAATCCTTTTAATCCATGTGATAGAATAACCACCTCTTGGTCAAATACCTTTCAGTTGTTCTAACTTGGTAAGGTAAATGGCCGTTGATCTCATGGGAGGACAACAGCCACAATGACGGACACTTTACATCACCTCAACCCATTGATATCTAAGACCATTTAAAACTCTGAAGTTCATAAAGGGTAGGTTATCTAGATTTAGTTCAAACATGTGTTAAGTTCTAAAAGGAATTTAAAATGTGCTAAAAGCAATAGGTATGTTTACAAGGAGATATAATTCATGTTAGAATTTGCTTGAGAGAGTTGTAAACTAAATATTAGGAGAGCATAGAAGGAAGTGAGTTTCCAAGTCTTGGATCTTGTGAATAATGCTGCAATGAATGCAGAGGTGCATGTGTCTTTATGCATTGGTATTTTCAAGTTCTTTGGATAAATACCCAGCAGTGGAATACTACTCAGCCATAAGAAACGATGAAATCCAGCCATTTGTGACAACATGGATGGACATTGAGGGTATTATGCAAAGTGAAATAAGTCAGAGGGAGAAGGTCAAATACCATATGATTTCCTTCATTAAGTAGTAGATAATAACAACAATAAACAAACACATAGAGACAGAGATTGGATTGGTGGTTACCAGAGGGGAAGGGGGGAGGGAGGAGGGCGAAAGGGATAATGCAGCACGTGTGTGTGGTGATGGGTTGTAATTAGTATTTTGGTGGTGAACATGATGTAATCTATGGAGAAATAGAAGTATAATGATGTACACCTGAAATTTAAACAATGTTATAAACCAATGTTACTGCAATAAACAAAAAATTTAAAAAAATAAGAAGGAAGTGAGTTCACTTCTATCTAGCAAAAGGAGGATCAGGGAGAGCTTCATGGAGTGATCTTCTGTAGGCCAATAAGTGTTCTTGACTTTTGCCCCAGAGGCAGATGTTAGCTTTATTATGCTACACCACAAGCAAACTTGCTCTTTGATCTAGGAGGCCGCACTATCTCTATATTCCAAGGTTGTTTGCTGTACAAACATCCTTGGAAAGATAGTCTGGAACAAAGGTAGTCAGTACCTCTGCTCACAAGATAAGCAGAAATGTGAGGGACTGATGGAGAGCTATCTCCCAACAGACAACTAGGCTACTGCAATAAGCCAGGGGAGAGATGCTCTATGCCTGGACTAGGGAAACAACCATGGGAATTAAAGGAAGAGGAGTAAAGCCAAAAACATCACATAGGTGGATTAAAGGATCTGGATAGGGGTTGCTTGGGAAAGGGGAAAGAGAAGGAACAGAGTTTGCTGAGGATTTGGATATGGATAAAGGATACATATTTTTGATAGCAAAAATAACTGTACTTGGGTAGATGCTATCTTGATAATTAATTGACAAGTAGAAAATGACCCAGAAATTCACCTATAAATGATTCACAAAAACATTGTGTTTATAATCTTTATCAGTTAAAATATTAAAGTTATTACTTTAAAATTAGATGTAGAAAATACTGATTCCTTCATAGGGAATACAATCTTTGTTATTGAATCTTCTATATACATAGTAATTAGATTGTTTGACAGTTGGTACGTTGGGTGCTCAGTTGTCAGAAATTTTCAGTTGTCAGGAAAAAAAAGATCTTTCCAGAGCTAAATGATTGGCATTAGCATTTAAGTGATAAATAACCTTCAATTTAGTATGCATTTATCAAAAAAAATCATTCACTTAAGAAATCTGGAGATAATGGTGAAAACAAATCACAGTTATAAATATATGTATTTCACTATGAAAAAATTACAAGTTTTATTCACTTCATGTTGTAGATAAATGATAGGTACATGGTTTATTTTAGCTACAGTTGACAATTTACTTATCAACAAAAAAATGAAGTTCATTACTTTGTATATTAGTAATCTGATCCATAAAAGCATGCAGAAGTTAAACAACAGCAAACTTTATTTGTACACTCAGAAAATCCCAACTGTGTCAAAGAAAGAAGGTAAATGTTAAGAATGAAAGTTTGAGTGTGATTTTGGATTGACAATTAAAATCAGTTTCAAAATATACAAAGCAAGTAAAAATCTCATATACTCTTTTAAGAATATTCATATGGTAAATATATTACTGCACAAAAGGCCCAATCTGCTCTCCGCGAGACAAAAGCCAATGGTCAAGAGACAAAATGGTGGGAAAGCAAGGGCAGTTTTTTACAGCTTGCTAGCAAGGGGGAAGACGGCTGACATGTCTGAAAGAACCATCTTAAGGGGGCACAAAGTCTTACAGCAGTTATATAGGCTGGTGGGTTATAGGGGAGGGGTAGGAATGATGACCTGCTGGTGTTACAGACTGGGAGTGCCACATTGGATCGTTCAGTTTTCATTGTTGGCTACCAGCATAGATTCTCCGTTCCGGGGGTCATCACATTCCTAAAGAACTCGAAAGAGCAAAGTTATCTTCTTATCACAGCTGGGAGGAACGTGCACAAGCAGGGGTCATAAAATCTACAGAACAGTTAGATCTCCTGGAGGGTGCATGTCCAGCTGGGTTAGTTTGTCAGAGGTCATTCAAAGTTATAACAGGGCTTCTTTTCTACAATATGGCTTCCCTTATGTCAACCTTGTCTTGAGCCAGTATCAAATAAATGATAAAGTAAATCCTAAAACAAGCAGTGCTACAATAATTTCCATGAATCTGTGTATTTGTAATCAAACTGCCGGGACTTTAAAAATGGATTCAGAATATTGGGGGAAAGTGAGGTCTTTTATATTCTTAGCTCTGCCTTATACCTCAAAGGAATATTGAAATATTTTAGTTTAAAGCTTCTATTGTTCCTAAAATTTTTTCTTAATTTTGTGATGTTTTAATGTCTTATTTTTTCCAAATTCAAAATGAATAGTATTATTTTCAAATTCAGGCAAAATAACTGATATGAATATGCTATGATAAAGCTTCATCAGATAAAATTCACTCTATAGGACAACACAAAATTTCTTCATAGTATTTAAGAAGAAAGTAGGTGTCTGGTGATACAGAAAGCTGTGCTCTGAAAAATAAAGATTTTTGATGTCATTTCCAGTCTTATGATTTTTTGGTTTTATAACTTTGTCCCCTGTCCTACAGTCTGTTCTAAAATTTGATTTAGAGGGATAGAGGGAAAGTTAGGGTGGGAAAGGTTAAAAGGAGGAGGAACAAAAGGTAAGAAACAAAAAAAAAACTTTGTGCTTGCTCACAAAAAAGTTAAAGGCAACCTTAAAACTGCCTGAGAGAGAATGGGTAGGCACTCCCTTTCCCCTTACTTTGTGACTTGAAAATTCAAAACCCTAATCCAGAATAAACGTCAACAATTTTTAAAGTTCTGATGAAACAAAGCTGCAGATGGAAACACCCCATGAGTACTATTGCCTGAGGATTATCACAACAATTTGTATTTTAGAACAATTTTCTGAATCAAGGTATCATAAAACACGTTTAAAATGAGGGAACAAAGGTCTGAGTCCACCAATAGTTTGTAGCTTAAAATGATTTAATTCAAAAAGGAATGAAAAAAAAAGTAGGACAAGGATGGTCCTGGTGGGCCATTTACCCAAAGTGAGTCCACAAAAGATTTTGTCACTAATTACCCCGAGCAACTCAAGGGAGGTTTCTGAAGTATTTAACTCTTTCTCCAAATTGCTCTTTTGTTGTTGTTGTTAAGAGATGCAAACAGCAACCGCCCTGAGCCAGACAGAGCCCCACCACAAGAGCAGTGCCACTGCAGATGAGCCGAAAGGTGCCAACTGGGCCTGCGCAACTGAATACCCGCCTCTCCCGTTGGAATACTCATTCGCCACCGGAAATAAAAGGCACCTGCTTCCCTTTGTTCAGGGACAGCCACAACTTTGGAAATGATTCTGCGTGGCCTCCTATCTTACTGCAAATAAGCTCTACTTTGTGTGACAACTACTTCTGGTGGAGCTGATTTGAACTCTCCAGGACGCGAACCCACTTTGGTTCAGTACAATTTCTCTCTGTTTCATTTCCCTAGGCAGACACAGCTTCTGAGAAAGCTGGGCTCTTTACTTCTTAACCTTCAGGACTAGAACAAAAAAGTTAGAAGAGGCACTGTTGATGCTCCTCCCTCCTCATGGACATCTGCCTATCACTTGTATCCTGCAAACTCTTAAAGCGTTTCTAGAAAGGGAGGTGAGCAGTTGAAGGTCTCTCTAACACTACCTGCGTGCTACTCCTCACCCCGCAGTTAAACAAGAAGTGTTGAGGGAAGGGTGTCTCTTGGAATTCATTCTCTTCCTTAGAAGTTTGTGCTACTCTTTTTAAGCAAACTAACTAATATTATCAAGAAATTAATAACTTTCTTTCTTGCAGTTTAATTTCCCAAATCCCGTGCTCTTTCTGACACATATTTAAAGCAATTAACAGGCTGACAGCTATTCAAAGAAACTTAAAAAGTAGTTTCCAAAAGAAAAGCAATTCCTTTGTAGCTATTTCTGCTACTCTTAGATCATACTAATAATCAGAACTAACACAACTGTCATGATACATACATGAAATATGGGCATGTATAAAAGAGAAAAAATGTAACTATAGCCAATTTATGTGACATTCCTTTGGGAAACCACCTTTCTTTGGTCAAATAAGTGTATAAAGTATTAAGTGACAGATTTATTGTGTTAAAAATAGGAAATATGTGTATAAATGTAAAGGGAATATATTTTTGTTTGACAGTGGTTTGTAAAACTTTTATTTTTGAAAGAAGAATTGTTTCTTGAAATTCAATAATAAACATAAATTTTTTAAGTTCCTGGAAGGGAAGTATAACCACTTGAAGACATTTGCCTGAAGGATAATTCTTCTCTCTTTGTAAGAGGATGCATCTATCATTGGCAGTTATATACTGATGGAGAAGTGGAGCAGCTATGTGTTCAGTTGGGTCAGTGTTTAATCCACTGATCAAAGAGAATGATACGTTTAGGGAAGAGGAGAGCTCAAACTTAATCTTCATTTTTTTAAATACCCTAAATGCAATTTCTTGAAGATGTTTAAATAATTTAATTTGAATGATATGTATGTGAACATACATATTAGCTCATACAACTTGATATGTGGTATATAAATGCATGTTGGGTAGCATTTTCTCTACTTTTTTTATATTTCTCTTCACCTTAGGAAAAAATCAAAATATTTTTTCAGATGAAAATATTTTCATTGAAAAAGGAAAGACAAAATTAATTCACATAATTTGTTTAATTTTGTTTTTTATACTTATGAGTCGTAGACTGTATTTTGTCTTTCATTTTCTTCTTTAAGAATGAAGCTACTTAATACATTCACATTTAATGTGTGGTTAAGTTAATCAAATTAATAAGTTAATCATTTCTATCATCCACCTGTAATTCTGGATTTCAACTGATCCAGTATGTGCATAGAAAACGGCAACTGTCAAAAATGTAAATTAGAAAATAATCATTTTTTCCAGGATATTTAAATTCATCAACTATGTAATGAATTGTTCTACTTTTCTGGTAGTTTTTGTTTGTTTACTTTGTAATACAGTTCTGAGATAGATCAATTATGTCCTGAAGTACTACTAAATTGGCCAAAGACCAATAACATCAAAATAAATTTGTAAATCAAAAACTTGTACATTGGCAATTCTTTGTATAATTACATTTTTGGAAATGCTACAAAATTTTATTTCCCAGATGTTTATGGAAAAAAAATGATACAGGAAACATAGTAGGGGAACAGAAGAGAGCATACACAGTCTATGAAATATGCCAGAATATCGGAGCTATAGAAAAAGTTGATTGTCTTAGTTCAGGCTATTATAACAAAATACCATAGAGTAGGTGATTTCAACCAAAAACATTTATTTCTCACAGTTCTAGAGGCTGGGAAGTTCAAGATTAATGTGCTGGCAGATTCAGTTTCTGGTAAGAGCCCTCTGTTTGGTTTGCAGATGGCTACTTTCTTGCTGTACCATCCCATCCTGGGGGAAGGGGCAGAGAGAGATAGAGAGACAAAGACAGAGAGATATCTCCTGTATCTCTCTCTCTTTTATTTTGGTGAGGAAGATTGGCCCTGAGCTAACATCTGTTGTCAATTCTCTTCTTTTTGCTGAGGAAGATTGGCTCTGAGCTAACATCTATGCCCATCCTCTTCTATTTTGTGTGTGGGATGCTGCCACAGCATGGCTTGATGAGCGGTGTGTAGGTCCACGCCTGGGATCCGAACCTTCAAATGCTGAGCCGTGGAAGTGGAGCATGTGAACTTAACCACCATGCCTCCAGGCCGGCCCCTCTTTCTCTTTTCATAAGGGCACTAATCCCATCATGAAGATCCCATCTTCATGACCTAATCAAGCTCTAATTACTTCCAAAGGCACTACCTCCATATACCATCACATTGGGGATTAGGGCTTAAACATATGAATTTGCGGGGACATAAATATTCAGTCTATAGCAATGACCAATGAGAAATTTCCACTGGTGGAGGAGCAAGGTGATCAAGGAATTTGTGAAAGCATTGATGGATAATATTCAATTTTTAATAGATTGTTTTTCTGGAATATATATTCCCTCTGTTTACACAACCTTAGAGTGAATCCAGTTTCTTACACATGCCTTGTAAGTTTTCCACTACCACGATCACCCAATAGAAATTTAAAAAAGAGAAGATCTGAGTTGGTATGAAGCAAAGAGAAGAGCAGGATGAGATAACCACCGGGTCGTAATAACGTTCCATTGAGGCCTAGGATTGAAATCCTGGATGTTTATGTAAAAATAATCATGAATTTTCTTGAAAATTCCAGAATTGTGGAGTGGCTTTGAACTCCCTACAGGTCATTGGATAAAAGATTTAAATTAAATTTAGCTAAATCTCGAAGTGTCAAGCTAATATTTGGCTCACAATATTTAGTTTATATTGATGTCTCCTTGTGGTTAGATTTTATAAAATAAACTTGTACAGTAACTTAGAACTATCTTACAATAACATACTTCTAAAAAACATTCTTAATACTTTTAAGATGTGAAAATTTTATTACTTATTGCGGACAACACTATGCTTTGGGCACTTTTTTGTTTTGTTTTTTAACAATTGGTCCAACATAGTAAAGGGCTTTTAATCCTTAGCCTAAATTCTTATTTGCTTAAATCTATTCAGGAACATTTTAGATAGGGGATTTGAGGCAAGCTATAATGTGATAGAGATAAGAAATATTTGTGAGAATTTGGATGCAAAAGACCAATTAAATTTTGCAAGTAAATAGGGAGATGGTACTTGTAGAAATCTGGATACTCAACTATAGCCTCAAAGAGTCATGTTACCTCTGTGAATTCATTATAGTCTCAGTTTTGATCCCAGACTTGTAGTTTCATAAATTCCTACTTGTTAGTGTGTCAGGGAATCTTGGGGAAGGCTGATTCATTCTCAGAAAACCCCTAAGAGCCTGAAATATACAGACAATATAGTATATTTCATATTTTTATAAATGTAGTTGTAAATTAAAAATAAATTATAAATATAGGACCTAAGAAATTAGTTCTTTGACTATGCTTGAGATGTTTTTTGCGGTTACTTTACAGAAAAGGACATTGTCAAAAAGTCTCTTGGTGAGAAAGAACTTAGCATAAAAATATTAATTACCTGATTTAATTTTGTATGGCATTGACCTATGACAGTAGGGTATATCCATCTCTAAAATAGAGGTAAAAGTAGTCTTCAAATCTTCCTGGTGTATTCTCTATTCCCCAAAAATAATTAGAATATATTTTTTCATTAAGACTCCTTTTGCTGCTTTGTTTCTTGGAACCAGAATGGTGTTGTCAAATATATTTATGGGTGAAGTAAAAAAAGAAGGGGCAGGGTTTTGTACTAATTTTCAGTTTATAATCATGAGAGGAGACAGCTGCACAGGGTGGACCTATATCAATGTAGCATAGATGGAACAGAGAACTGTACTGTCAGCACAGAGTAGAGCAGCGTGAGAAGGCATGAATTAGCCCTCCTGGACCTCTCTCAGTTCTCACTGCAGCGTGGAAGTTATGCATATGTTCCCCAAAGCCCCACAGAATGAAAGACAGTGAAGCTGAGATCCAGCACCATGCAGGAGCGTCTCTACGGCAGAGGGAGAGGTATCAGACTGCAGAGCCTTTGTGGGGGACTAGCTCCCCCAGAGATTGTATGGAAAATATGGCTAAAAGGCAAAGACGTCTATAGCATTGTGAGGCAAGACCAAAGCAATGTGGAAGAACAGGTGTGAGCCCTGAATAAGCCAAACGAACAGATCATGGGTTCAAAACTTGAGATTTCAGTAGCAGATGCCACAAGCTATATAGGAACCTGAGAAAGGCACTAATGTGGAAGCCAAATGGCAAAGAGGAAAGCAGTTGATCCCTTATATGTGGGTCCCAGGTCTCCCTACTCCTTCCACTGCGATTTCATGCATGTCCTGAGTCAGTTATATGTCCTTTTAGGGAGTGAAAGAATATTGCAGAAGAACAGATTGTTACCTAAGACAGTACCTAAAATAGACTACTTAAATTAGAAAAGATTGACATACTACTGTATTTTATCTAATATAAGAAACCATAATTTGTAGGATGCAATCTAATTTTAGAGATGTTAATTTGTAAAAAAAAAAAAGTACGTTAAGATTGAGGAAAAGACTATTCATAAATATACTTAAAATTATCTGTCACTCTATTCTTCAGGGTATTATTCTTGGCTGTCTTGCCTGGACTAAATCAAATTTAAATGTGACCTCTAACACTTGGAATGGTGATCCATCAGCATAATTTTCTATTCAACCAGGAATTATTTCAGCAGTCTAAACAATTAACCTGAATTAAGAAGTGTTTTCATAATTTTCTTCCTCTTCTATTATTATTTTCTGAAATGCTCTCCTTCCCCCACCTCATGTGTATCTGAAGTCACAGACTACAGTGAAATTCTGTTATGCAATTAGATCTAACTGCATGGAAAAGTGGCTCTGTCAACACTACTGAGGGTTGAGATATATCCATTAAGTGTGCTTTAATTAACATCAGAGCATTTGCTCAGATAGTTATTTGGATTTATGATATAATTATCAATATGAATCTAGAATTGAAATGCGTGTTAGGGAACACTTAGTTGCTTCTTTATGAAGCTTCTCCTTTGAGATATGTGTAGATATAACAGGAGAGTTTTCTAGGTTTATGTAGTTGGACTGCTAAGATCATTTCCAATTAATCCCTATTTTCCTTAGCTATCACTCTCTTGTTTAGATTTTAAATTCATTGATGCATTCTCCTTTTATATTGGCAGTAGCCAGTAGTATACCTGATGCTCTGAGGGTATTCTACTTTGTTTGCTCATTTGGGGGACCCTTTGTACTTTATTTTGCAAATATTTTGAGATTTGAGTTTCCCCCTCTATTATAGCATGGAAATACTGCCTAAAATAGTAGGCATTATATTGACTTTTAAAAATTAGAGAATTAGATCATGATGTCTATGACTTTCATTCAACACAGTAGGGTGCTTTAAAAAATACTTCCCATTTCAAATGCACGTAGAATATTCAAGGTAGATTATTTCGTGAGTCATAAAATAAACCTTATAAATTTGAAAGAATTGAAATCATATAAAGTAGTTTCTCTAACCATGCAGTATGCAGAAAAATGCACCCCCCCCAAATATATCCACATTCTAATCCCCTAAATCTGTTATTATGTAACCTACATAACAAAAGGGACTTTGCAGATGTGACTAAGTTAAGGATTTTGAGATGGGAAGGTTACTTTGAGTTATCTGGATAGGCCCAAGGATCATTATAAGAAAGACACAGGCGGGTCAGAGTAAGAGAAAGACGTGTGACTACAGAAGTATATGTCAGTGTGATGCCATTGCTGCAATAGGGCCACAAGTCCAGGACTGTGGGCAGCCTCTAGAAGCTGGGAAAGGCAAGGAAACAGACCCCAAGACTCTCCAGGTGGAACAGCCCTGCCAAAACCTGGACTCTGGCTCAGTGAACTGATTTTGGACTTCTGAACTCCAGGACTGTAAGATAATAACTTCATGTTGTTTTAAGCCACTAAGTTTGAGCTAATTTATCACAGCAGCAATAGGAAACTAATACATGCATTATCTGATTTTAAGACTTACTATAAAGCTAGCAAACCAAACAAGTGTGCAAGTGCAAAAGAAAAGACAAATAGATCAATGGGACAGAATAGGGAGTCCAGAAATGGACCCGCACGAATATGGCCATTTGATTTTTGACAGAAGTGCAAAATAAATTCATTTGAGAAAGAATAATGTTTTCAATAAATGGTGTAGGGATAATTTATCATCATATACAAAAAAAGAACCTTGACCTAACTGTGATACTTTATACAAAAATTAACTCAAAATGCAGCATAGATACAATTGTAAAACAAACAAACAAAAAACCTATAAAACTTTTAGGAGAAAATATAGGAGGAAATCTCCATGACATGGATTAGGCAAAGAGTTCATAAACATTATACCCAAAGCATGTTGCACAAGAGAAGAATTTATAATTTTAACTTTATCAAAGTAGAAAAGTTTTGCTATGTGAAATATAATGTTAAAAGAACAAAAAGGGTGCAGACTGAGAGAAAATATTTGCAGGTCACGTCTAACAGAGGACTTGTACCAACAATATATAAAAAACTCTCAAAACTCAGCATTAAGTAAATAAGCAGCAATTAAAAAATGGGCAAAGGAATAAAACATATACCTCATCAAGGAGGAATGAAGGACAGCAAATGTGTACAAAACAGGTTTATAATCATTAGCCATTAGAGAAAAGCAAGTGAAAACCACAGTGAGATAGCACTACACGTATACTAGAATGGATAAGTACAAAATAAAAACAAAAAACTTAAAATACCAAGGGCTGGTGAAGATGTGGGGCAATTGAACTCTTATACATTGATGGTAAGAATACAAAATGGTACAGCCACTCTGGAAAACAAGTTGACATTTTCTTATAAAGTTAATCACATACTTACCATTTGACAAAGCAGTCCTTCTCTTGAGTATTTACCCAAGAGAAATGAGAATTTATATTCACACCAAACTCTTTACGCAAGTGTTCATATCACATCTATACCTAACAGTCAAAACTGGAAACTATCCAAATGTCCTTCAGAGGGTGAACAGATTAACAGATGGAATGGAATACGACTCAGAAAAAAAAGAACTATTTATACATCCAATATTTTGGATGAATTTCGAAGGCATTATGTGAATGAAAGAAGGTCTCAAAAAGTTATGTAGTGTATGATTCCATATATATTTTGACATTTTTAAAAGACAAAACTCCAGTTATGGACAACAGATCAGTAGTTACCAGGAGTTAAGTATGGTGATGGATATGACTATAAAGGAGAATATGAGGGAATTTCAGGAGGATGATGGAACTTTGTATCATTTGTTGTGATGGTTATACAAATCTATATGTGTGTTAAATTTCGTAGAACTTGTAGCAAGCAGTCGCTAAGATGGTCCCCAGTGATCTCAGCCTCCAGGTATTCACACTCTTGTGTAATTCGCTTTCCTTGAATGTGGAACAGCCTAGTAAATTGCTTCTAACCAATAGAACACAGTAAAGGTGTGGGATCATTTGCATGATTAGATTATATAAAATTGAGATTCTGTCTTGATAGCATGCTCTCTCCCTTGCTGACTTTTGAAACAAGTTGACATGTTGGTGAGGCCCATGTGGCAAAAAAATAAGGGCAGTCTCTGGGGAGTACCAGCTAGGAACTGAGGCCCTCAGTGCAACAGACCTGCAGGAACTGAAATTCTGCCATCCGTCATAAGCTTGAAAGTGGATCCTTCTCCACTTGAGCCTCCAGATAGAGCCCCAGCACTGGCCAACACCTTGATTACAGCCTTGTGAGATCTTGAAAAAGGATTCAACTAAATTAGATTCCTAACCCTCAGAAACTGTGAGACAATGTGTGTGTAATTTTAAGCCACAAAGTTTGTGATGATTTGTTACACAGTAATAGAAAATTACACAGAATTGTTCACCAAAAGAAAAAAAATCAATTCTATTATGTAATAACTTCAAGAAATAACAGCTGAAAAGGAAGTTATGACATACTTTTTTATAGGTGTTTTTGTACAGTTTTTTATTGTGCTATAATATATATAACATAAGATTTCCCACTTAAAACCATTTTCAGTGTACAATTCAATGGCATAATTACATTGACAATATTGTGCAATAGTCACTACAATCTATTTCCACAACTTTTTCATCACCCCAAACAGAAACTCTGTAACCATTAGTTAATAACTCTCTTTTTCCTCTTCCTCCCAGCCCCTGGTAACCTTTAATCTACTTTCTGTCTCTATGAATTTACCTATTCTAGATATTTCATATAAGTGGGATCACACAATATTTGTTGTTTTGTGCTTGCCTTATTCACTTAGTATAGTGTTTTTAAGGTTCATCCATTGGATGGAACTTCATTTTTTTATGAATAAATATTACATTGTATGTATACACCACATTTTGTTTACCCATTCACCTGTTGATGGACAATTGGGTTATTTCCACCTTGTGGCTATTTTTAATAATGCTGCAATGAAAATTGACTTGCTGTTTGAGTCCTATTGTATTAATTTTGGTTATATACCCAGGACTGCAATTGCTGGGTCAAATAGTAATTCTATGTTTAGCTTTTTGAGGAACTGTCAAACTGTTTTCCAAAGTGGCTGCGATATTTTTCATTTCTACCAGCCATGCACAAGGCTTCCACTTTCTCCACGTTTTTGCCAACATGTGTTATTTACATTTAAAAATTTATGGCCATCCTAATAAATGTGAAATGGTATCTCATTGTTTTGATTTGCATTTCCCTAATGACTAATGATATTGGCCATCTTTTCATGTGCTCATTGGCCATTTGTAGATCTTCTTTGGAGAAATGTTTAAGTCTGTTTCTCGCTTTTTATTTGGATTGTTTGTCTTTTTGTTGTGTTACAGGAGTTCTTTATGTATTCTGGATATTAAACTCATCAGGAATATGATTTAAAAATGTTTTATCCCATTCTATAGGTAATATTTTCACTCTCTTGATCATGTTCTCTGGTGCAAAAAATATTTTAATTTTGATAAAATCCAATTTATTTTTTATTGTTTCTCATGCTTTTTTTGTAACGTCTAAGGATCCATTGCAAAATCCAAGGTCATACAGATTAACCCCTGTGTTTTCCTCTATGAGTGTAATGGTTTTAGCTCTGAAATTTAGATTATTGATCCATTTTGAATTAATTTTTAAATGGTGTGACCTAGGAGTCCAACTCCATTCTTTTGCATGAGACTGACTACCCAGTTGTCCCAGCACCATCTGTTGAAGAGAATATTCTTTCCCTATTAAATGGATTAGGCACCCATGTTAAAAATCAATTAGCCATTGGGGCCAGCCTGGTGATGTAGTGGTTAAGTTCGCATGCTCTGTTTCAGCAGCCCGGAGTTCACAGGTTCGGATCCCAGGCACAGACCTACACACTGCTCATCAAGCCATGCTGTGGTGGTGCCCCATATACAAAATAGAGGAAGACTGGCAACAGATATTAGGTCAAGGCTAGTCTTCGTTACAAAAAAAAAAAAAAAATCAATTAGCCATAGATGTGTGAGTTTATTTCTGGAGTCTCAATTCTATTCAATAGTCTATATGTCTATCCTAAGTCAGTACCAAATTGTTTCAATTATTGTAGCTTTGTAGTACGTTTTGAAATCAGGAACTGTGAATCTCCAAGTCTTTCCTCTTTTTCAGGATTGTCTTGGCTAGGGACCCTTGAAATACCATATAAATTTGAGAATACATTTCTGCAAAAAATACTACTTGAATTTTAAACAGGATGGGCTGAATCTGTAGGTCACTTTGGATAGTAGTAACGTCTTGACAATATTAAGTCTTCCAAGTCATGAACATGGAATGTCTTTCCATTTATTTAGGTCTTCAACAATGTTTTCTAGTTTTGTTGTCTGCAGTGTTTCAGTGTACATGTCTTTCATATCTTTGGTAAAATTTATTCCTAGGTATTTTATTATCATAGATGTTACTGTAAATTGAACTGCTTTCTTAATGTACTTTTTGGATTATTATTGCTGATGAGTAGAGACACATCTGATATTTGTGTGTTGATCTTGTATCTTGAAAAATTGCTGAATTTGTTTATAAGCTCTGGTAGCTTTCTTAGGTATTCTTTGGGATTTTCTACATAGAGGATTATGTCGTATGTGAAAGTGGGTTATCAAAGTCTACAACTATTATTGTAGAACTGTTTGTTTTTCCCTTCAATTCTGTCAATGTTCATTTCATATACTTGGGGCTCTGTAAGTTGGTGCATATATGTTTATAATTATTACACCTTTTTAATAAATTGAACTTTTTATTAATATATAATGTCCTTCTTTCTCTTATAACAGTGTTTACCTCAAAGTCTGTTTTGTTTAATATTAGTACAGCCACCCAGCTATCTTTTGTTTACTATTTGCTTAAAATATCTTTCTCATTCTTTCACTGTCAACGTTTGTCTTTGACCTAAACTGAGTCTCTTGCAGAAAGCATATCATTATCTCATTTTTCTAATCCATTCAGTCAATCTTTGCCTTTTGATTGAGAGTTTAAACCATTTACATTTAAATTAATTACTGATGAGAAAAGGACTTATGTCTGCATTTTGCTATTTGTTGCTGTATGCCTTATACATTTTTATTCCTCATTCTCTCCATTACTGCCTTCTTCTGTGTTTAGTGGATTTTTATAGTATATTATTTTGATTCCCATCTCATTTCCTTTTGTGTATATTCTTTACGTGTTTTCTTTATCATTACTGTGGGGATTACATTTAACATACTAAATTCATAGCAATCTAATTTGGTAGATACAAAATTAATTACAATCATATGCAAAAACTCTTCTCCTCTGCACCTTCATCAGCCTCATCTTATTGTTATGACAATTATATCTTTATATATTTTGTACCCAAATAGCATAGACTTTTAATTATATTTTATGCATTTGCTTTTTAAGTCATGTAGGAAATAAAAATGTAGTTACATATCAAAATGATAATAATACTGGCTTTTGTATTTCATCCTGTGTTTACCTTTACCAAAGACCTTTATTTCTTTATATGGCTTCAAGTTACTGTGTAGTGTCTTTATTTGAGCTGGAAGGAATCCTTTCCGAGTTCTTGTCTGGTGATGATGAACTACCTCAGCTGTTGTTTATTTGGGAATATCATTACTTTCTCCACAAGTCATGAAGGACATTTTTGACAGATAAAGAATTATTAGTTCACCTTTTATTTTCTTTCAGTACTTTAAATACGTCATCTCACAGCCTTCTGCCCTCCATGGTTTCTGATGAGAAATTGGCTGTTAATTTTATTGTACATAATGAATTGATTCTCTCCTGCTTCTTTTAAGATTCTCTCCTTTTAATGACTTTTGTAGTTTGATTATGATTTGTCTAGATACAGGTCTCTTTGACTTTATCCTACTTGGAGTTCATTAATCTTAGATTTGTAGTTTTATGTCTTGCATCAAAAGTGGGACATGGGCGCTGACCCTGTGGCTTAGTGGTTAAGTGCACGTGCTCCACTACTGGCTGCCTGGGTTTGGATCCTGGGCGCGCGCCGCCGCACCAACTGTCTGGCCAGGCTGAGGCCACGTCCCACATACAGCAACTAGAAGGATGTGCAACTATGACATACAACTATCTACTGGGGCTTTGGGGAGAAAATGGGAAAAACTAAAAAGGAGGAGGATTGGCAATAGATGTTACCTCAGGGCGGGTCTTCCTCAGCAAAAAAGAGGAGGATTGGAATGGATGTTAGCCCAGGGCTGATCTTCCTCACACACACACACAAAAGTGGGATGTGTTTGGCAAATATTTCTTCAAATATTTTTTTCCTGTCTCTTTCTCTCTCTGTTTTTCTTCTGGGGTTTCCATAATGTTTATGTAGATCTGCTTATTGAGTCCCTTAGGCTCTATTTACTTTTTGTCATTCTTTTTTTTCTTTCTGCTCCTTAGACTTAGAAAATTTAATTGTTGTATCTTCAAGTTCACTGATTCTTTCTTCTTCCTGCTCAAATCTGTTTTTGAACTCATTTACTAAATTTTTTATTTCAGTTATTGCACTCTTCACCTCCAGAATTTCTGTTTGATTCTTTTTTATAATTTCTGTCCCTTTATTGATATTCTCATTTTGTTCATACATCATTTTTCTGATTTTCTTAGTTCTTTGTCCTGGTTTTCCTTTAGTCCTTTGAACATAATTAAGAGAATTATTTTAAGTTTTTTTTTCTAGTAAGTCTGATGTCTGGGCTTCCTCATGGATGATTTCTATCAATTTATTTTGTTCCTGTGAATGGGCCATGCTTCCCTGATTCTTTGTATGCCTTGTGATTTTTTTGTTGTTGTTGAAAACTGGATATTTAAATATTATAATGTGGTAATACTGGAAATCAAGTTCTCCCATTCTCAAGGTTTAGGTTTTTTTTTTAAATTTTGGAAGGCTGTAGTAGTCCATTTGTTTAGTGACTTTTCCAAACTATTTTTACAAAGACAGTATTCGTTTTCTTGTATGGTCACTAAAGTCTCTGTTCCTTAGCTCACGTTTAGCCAGTGTTTTTCCAGATGTTTTCTTGATAAGAAAGAGCTAAAAAGAAAAAAGCAAAGTACAAAAACAGCAATAAAAATATAAAAAACAATAAAACAATGAAAAACAAACTCCTATCCCAGTCTTTGCATATTAGCTCTCTTCTGGGGCATTCCTTCACCACTTATCCAGGTTTGCACTGAGCCTAGGGTAAAAGCCCAAGGTAAAAGCTTATGGTCTTCTCAGGTCGTTTCTGAGCATGCATATTGCCCTGGGCATGCATGTGGCTTTCTAAATTTCCCTGTATACCAAGGTGCTTTTGAATGTTGTAACTCCTCCAAGAATCTCCCCCAGCTTTTCCTCCCAGGCCTTAGCTGGTGTAGTGTATATCTTAATCCTAAACATCTGTAGGTTGTAAATTTGCCTGCCAGGATTTTTTAAGCAATGCCTGCCGCTTCTCTCCTGTGTTCCAAGTTAAGCAAAACGAAGCTGAGCACCTTGCATTGGTCCTTCAGGGAGCTCTCAGACAGCTTAGTACAGACATATACTGTCATTTGTAAATAAGATCTGTTATGCTCCCTCCAAAAGTGGGGATCAGGGTTCTGCACTGGAAACAGAGTCTGTAGTCATTTCAAGACTGCTGTTGCACTGGGAATGGGGTGGAGCACGTGCAAGTGAAAACACCCACAGCTTTTCTACTGTTTTCAAGTTGTCTTTTTCCTGATTCAGTGTTTGTTTGTTGCTGTAAACCTTTGACTATTTTCCAGAGTTCTGACAAAGTTGGTTCTGATAGTTTCTGCCTTTTTTAAAAAATAATATTTCCATGGGAGATGAGAGTTTGGAGCTGACTAATCTATCATTTTTCTGATGTCACTCTCCAACATATTATTCTATGATTTTTGGGGGCAAAATAGCAGCCTTATACGTAATGACTCCCTTACTAGGGGATATTATTTTGGCAATTTTGTGACTAGAAGGTGAGGCTAATAAACTTGGACCTTTAATACTGTCTTAATTTTCCTCATGCAAACACCCCAATTCATTATACCTCTTTCCATGTCACATAAAACAATAACGTTTAAAAAAAATAGTACAAAGTACCACTTTAAAATTCATAAACATATTATGAACTTTTATTACATTTGTGTATATGGTTACTATAACATTTGTCATTAGGTTTTATTCAGAAACAACTGAGAAATATATATCTATTTTTTATGCTAAGTTCCACTAATGGTGTTCAGATAAATATAGAAGATAATTTTGAACATGTTATTTAAAACTTTTTGAGAAGACTCAATATGTTAAGATCAGCTATACTTTTTTTAAAGGAAATATCGTTCCTAGCAAAATTATGTATTTTTATTTAATTTAGATATATCCACATATCTATCCTACTGAAAATAAGTTTTATTTTTAATCTTATTTTTGAACCAAACAAAAAAGAAAGGAAATATGGTGAGTTCCTTGACTGAAAAGCACTCAGTTCTTTACTGCATGAGTCTAAAAGTGTCAAAGGGGCAGGTGTTGGAGCATGATTTCAATAGAAAAAATAAAAATAGAGCCTAAGCCTTTGTGACAGATGTCAAGCGTGCTGACAACTGTTAAAAGAAAAATCATTTTCCTGATCCTGTGCAAGGAGACAGCTTGTAAGATTAAAGACATATCTCTTTATCTATGTTTTTGGCAGATCATTTCCACTGAATAGGGCATGAAAGATACTTCAGATGGAGAAAAGGACTCCAGGAATTTTCATCAACTCAACCACACAAAGGGTGTAATGAAAAGTCAGAAAGTAAAGAAATATAAAAAATAAGATCAAAACCTAAGCTGAGCAGTATTTTCTGTATGGTTTTAAGCCCAGATATTACTAAGATAAATTCTCTCTGGTTTAAAAATTCTTAAAATTCTCCAGTAGTAAAGAAATAAGCTACCAAATAGTGAATGGCATATAATAAATGGTTAACAAGTAATTATTAAATGATGCATATGCGGATGAATTTGATGATCTATCAATATTTGTTTGTAGCTCATGGCTCACCTTAGTTTATCTTGCGATCCAAAAGGTTGCTGTCCATTGGTGTGAATTTTATTAAATTCTAAATATGTGCTTTTAGGTAATTTTAGTTACACAAATAATTTTGTGTATATTAGCCAGTAAAAATTTAAAATATTAGAGTGAGATTAAAGTTGACAATGTCTTCTAACTTTCAGTTTTGGACTCTCCTTTCTCTCCTATCTTTCTACATTTTTCTTTCCATTTATATGAAGATATGTATACTCTAACAAACACAATCTGTAATACAATATTGGGTAACAATTTGTCTGTTTATTACAATCTTTTAAATTTAACAGTACATGTTAGCAATGTTTTCATAGTAGTACACATAGAGCTACACAAATTTGCATAGTATTCCATAGTCTGGATTAATTAGAGCTTATTTATCTCTGTCTCTACTGGTGAGCATTAAGTATTTTCACAGTATTTTTTGCTGTTGCAAATACTACTGCCTTGGATATACTTGTATATGTCCCCTTGCACTTGTTGAGTGTTTCCCTAATGTAAAAACTGACAAGTAGAAATGTTGGGCAACTAGAAATACACATTTTTAAATTTAAATTTATCTCATTTTATATACATTTTGCAATGTATTTCTTTTTTATTATTATTACTGTTATTAACATGGATAGTTATGAGCTCTCCTGACATCCCATGTCTATTAAAAATGGACATATTTTCAGATAAGAAGCTAGAACATCAATAAAGGCTGTTCATTCCCAACCCTTCTTCTCACGTTTTCTTTTATGTAACTTCTGTAGCTCAGGAAGAAGTATCAAATAATTATACACTTGAATATCTTTTGTAACTTTTCCTCCTGTGTTAGTGTTTTTCCTTTTCTCTACTCACATGCATCATACATTTTGTTTTGGTTCGTTTTGAGGTTTCTAGCTTACTTGGTGTCTCAGTCCCATAAATAACATGGTCACTTATCCCCAGATTTCTCTCTTCCAAGTTTGCAAATCTTGACTTCCTAAATGTCAGGCATAGTGTTTTACATAAGATCAATATATTTTGATTAATTGTAGTTTAATAAATATGTATTATGCCAAGGTATGTTTAAAACTGAGAGCATTTAGCTGAATTAGTTTTCATTAGTTTTGCTGATAAATGAACCTGGAGGTATTTAAAGATAAAATACCAAGTTCATTTGGTATTTTGGCAAATCTATATTGAAAAAATTAAGAAGATAGAAATTAATTATTTTTATAAATAATTTGTAGAGAAAGATATTATTCAATTTTAAAATCATGAAAGTCAATAAGTATTTTTAATGTCAAACTTTTCTTTTTGCTTTTAAATCCACTATTTCCTGTCTAAATGCCAGTTAGGACTTAGGAAAGCCCTTGCTAGTGTACATGTAGTATATTTGAAAAATGCTTAAGTACTCCCACTGTTGTGATTCTCAGTTTAATTCCTTTATTCTTTCCAGATGGATACTATTCCCTATGCTGATCTGAAGCCTTTTAGAATCATGTGTATACAGTATAGAACAAACTAAACATCATAAAATCCTTCAATGGAAGTCAGGCCTGTGAGTCACACACAGCTATTCCCAAACTCAACTCTCATGTTTGCTTTGGATTCAGCTACAGTGACCACTGCCGGGTTTAAACTTATTTCAAGTGAAATGGAAATTCTCAAAACACAGTTACTTCCTCCAATTATCCATTTCTGTTGACATTTTAAGCACAGAGTACAATTACCAGAGACAATTACTATAAGGAATTGTGCTGATACTGATATATTGAGAAAGCTGTATTTAAAAAGCCACATTAATAAAAAAGTTCTTTTGTGTTTGTTTAACCATTTATTTTGGAGGCACAGGCATTTATTTATTCATTGATAAGGGCAATGTTCATTTGTACTCTCTTAAAACACTAGAAGAACAGATTATATATTTATTGAAGCAGTACCATATTCTACCTGGATTGTACGTGTTCTTTTTATCCTTTTTTGAGAAAAGAGACTCCTTATTCATGCATTGGGTCTTTCGTATATTTGTATCTTTGTAATTTATACAACACCAAACTGTGCCTTATAATCCTTAGATATGTGTTATAGGCTGAATTATGTCCCCCCAAAATTTGTTTGTTTAAGATGTAACTCCCAGTACCTCAGAATGTGACTATATTTGGAGATAGGGTCTTTTAAGAGTAAGTTAAAATGAGGTTATTAGTGTGGGCCCTAATCCAATATGCCTGGTCTCCATATAAGAAGAGGACACTAGCCCACAGACACATATACAGAGAAAAGCATGTGAAGACAGAGGAAGAAGGTAGCCATCCACAAGTCAAGGAAAGAAGCCTTAGAAGAAGCCAAACCATGATCTCTGACTTCTAGCCTCCAGAACTATAAGAAAATAAATTTCAGTTGTTTAAACCACCTAGTCTGTGGTATTTGTCATGGCAGCCCTAGCAAATTAATACACTATGAAATTAAAAACTGTGAAATAAATAAAGCTTCTGACAGATGGAACAGGTTTAGGGAAATAATTATTTTATACAAGATGAAGAAGACATGAACACTAGGAAAAATTAAATAATGATAATAATCTTAATATAGTGAGAGAAATTGTATACTGCATGCTTTCCTGTAGATCCTTTTCTGCCTATTTAATCTCAGTGTTTTATCTCTTTTTCCGTGAGGAAGATTAGCCCCGAGCTAACATCGTTGCCAATCCTCCTCTTTTTGCTGAGGAAGGTTGGCCCTGGGCTAACATCCATGCCCAACTTCCTCTATTTTATGTGTGGGACACAGCATGGCTTGATAAGTGGTGCACAGGTCCGCGCCCGGGATCTGAGCCTGCGAACTCCGGGCTTGCAAAGCGGAGTGTGCAAACTTAACCACTATGCCACCAGGCTGGCCCTATTTAATCTCAATTTTTAACTCTTACGTTACCTCCTCATTAAAAATCTTCGCAGTCCCTCTCTTTCCTCCAAACAACTGACCATGTACTTAATTCACAGGCAAAACTGAAGAAATTAAGGGAGAATTTAAACATTTTCCCATCACTACAAATTATTTGTATCTGTATGCACATATTTCCTCTCCACTCCAGTTAATATGGATGAACCATGGTTGCTTCTCAGAAAACTTTTCTGCTGTTTACTTCAGCCTATCTGTTCTCTTCAACGTGACACTGACACGCATTAGCAAGTTTCCCTGTTACGCCTGTAACATCAGTTTTCTCCTATATGGGCTCACTCCCATCAAAGTACAAACATATTGTAAATTCTCGCCTTAAAAAACCCTCCGTTGACCCTAATATCCCTCCACATATTGCTCCTAAATATCTGCAAAGAGCTTTCCATATACAGACCTTCCAGTTCATCAGCTTCCACTATTCCTTAAACCCATTATCGTCAGGATTTTATGCCACTAAGGCAACAGCTCATTTTTGTATTGAATATCCACATTAATTCCTTAAGTAAGCACTTATTCAGCATTCATTACTTGCAAGAAAACATAGTGGACAATGAAGATACAGCAATGAATTAAACAGACCAAGCCCCTGTCCTTCACGAGATGGATCGCACTTTTTTATTGTTAAGAATAGAAATCAGATAGCAAGAAAAATGAAAGCTATAGAACCTGCTACTCACAGTGTGTTCTGAGGACCTCTGTCATTGGCATTGCCTGGAAGCGCACGAGAACTGCAGAATATCAGTGCCCCTTCCAGGACCACGGAATCAAAACGTGCATTTGCCAAGATCCCCAGGTGATTCAAACACACATTAATGGTTAAGAAGCTCTGGAAAACTCTCAACAGAAGACACCTACTGGGAAAATATATAAGAATACTGACCTTTAATAATTTAAAGGTAAATATTTATCAGTTATTTTAACCCATGATTGTTTCAATGCTATCTTTGCTTAATGTTATTTCTGTGATTTGCATCATACATTCCCCTATTAGTTAAGATTTCATTCGGCTACAAGAAACAGAAAACTCAGCAGCACAGATGTAAAAGCTATTGCCCTTCTTTTAGCTGCTCAGCAGCATCACTACTGATTTTTCTCTGATTTTCTTAAATATTCAGTAATGTTGCAAGATGGTTTTTGCCTTTAAGCTGGAAAAGAGAGAAGGGATATACCAGGCATGGCTTTGTTTTAATCAAATGTAGAAGCTTTCCCCAAAGCATCCCCACCCCAAAACGTATCTGCTTATTTATTGTGTGCTAAAACGGAGTAATTTGGCCACAACTAGCTGCAAGGGAGACTGGCAAAGGTAACCTAGAGGAAATAGAGGTAGGCAATATATCCCTAGGTAATACTGAGGGAAGTCCTAAGAGACATGATTAGAAATGCCTTTGGAGAAGAAAAGCAGCAGTGTCTGCCACAATGTCATAGATACGGTCACTGTGTTTTTAACTTTAAATAGACGACAATAATAATCATCATCTTCCACTACAACTACCACCGCCATGTCCAATATCTCTGCGCTTCTTCAGAATCACCATTGTAGACTCTGTCTCAGTAGAGAATCTCAGGAACTACTGGGTATCTCCCAAATGAATCCAGTGGTTTAGATAATTCCTGGGAGTTATGTCATATGCTAAGGCACAAATTCCATATAAACAATATATTCTTCATGTTTAAAGTAAAAAGAAGGAAACATATTTGTAAAAAGAAGGAAACGGACAGACTCTCCATTCCTGTCTTTGAAGAAGCTTGCTGACATGTTTTGAGGTACCTCGGAAGAGATCCACATGGCAGAGGACTGAGAGAAACTGTTAGCTGATAGCCAGCAAGAGACTGAAGCCCTCAGCCTGACAGCCTGCAAGGCTAACTGCTGGATTGCAGCCTGGGAGAAGACCTTGCCATGCCATGCCTGGGCCTCTAACCCACAGAAACAGTGAGACAAGAAATTTATGCTGTTTTAAGCTGTATGTTTGTGCTAATTTTTTTACGCAGTGATAGATAACTAATACACACATTGAATGTTTCAGAACTGTACTTTGATATATTTTATTTGTCCATAAATAATACCTGCCAAGCCTTTTTATGAAAATATATTTATTTGGCCTATTATTTTAAAAATAGAACCACATTGTTACCAAAATGTCACTCTCAGAACTCATTATAGCTTTTCTGCCCTGGATATAACCTTGTTACTGTTAGTCTCTAGAGGTAATTACTTTAAAAAGGAACTCACAGATTGTGACACTGTGTATGTGTGCATGTGGAAGACTTTTTCCAAACAAAGAGGCTTTCAAAAGCATGTCATATGGCTCCTTATTTGGATATGTATCATCCTAGTGATATGCAGTTTAATTCAAACCTAAAATTAATAGAGACTTGAAAATGTGGCATATATGCCTGGTACTTAAAAGAATAAGTTTAAAAATTGTAAATGCCTATCACACCACATGGTCCAGGGCAAGCAAACATTTGGTAGAGTCTTTTTCCCCCAATAGTTGTCTCACTAAATTTGTGTTTATAGCAGACGATTCCTTTTTTTTTTTTTTGATGTTCTGTTATGACTTTCGATTAGAAAGCCATTATAGTGAACCTGTCAATTTTATTTTTGACCCACCTAAGAAAGTTCATTTTCCTGTGTCAACGTTCAAACCATCTAAATTGCAAAGCTTGCTCTACTGTTTTTTTTTAACTCTCCGATTCTGATTAAGTCCTTGTATCACTATTTCCATTTATTCAGCAGAAAGTAGAAGGAAATTTTTTCAAAGAAAAGAACTTTTGTGGCCTCAGGGAAGTTTGAACCATAACGACAATGGGAATAAAAATCAACAAAATGAATGCTCAGATTGTTATATTGTATCTGTTTAAAAAGAAACTGTTCCCAGAAAGGAGAAAGAAACTAACATTCTTATAAAAGGAATATAATTTAGGAAAATGAACACTTCTAGTTTTCCATGGCCTCATTATTTTGGTTAAATTATTGTTTGGCAGGAATTCATTATGCACACCCATGCTAAATATCAATAAAAATACATTTTTGAGCAATGAATAAGTAAAATTTGGATTATTGAATTTAGTATCATCTCATATTTATATCATGAAGATAGCTATTCTCACCAAAGATTAAAATGTAAACCTTCTTTTGGCATTATCTTTGTTTACAATTGTGGCACCAAAGATTTCTCATAGATAGCACTCAAACCTCTTGGAATTTCTCAACTAGCATCTACTTATCTCACTCTAAAATCTTCTTTGAGAGCAGTGGCCATAGTTATCATATTGATAGCTGTATTTCTAAACTAACAAAGTGGATGCTCAACAAATACTTGTTGAATGGCGGAGTCCTCTCAGACGGGTAGGATTCCAATGCTAAATTAGCACTTTCATTATAAACCTTAATTCACAAATTATTAAATTGGTACTTTAGTTAATTTTTTCTACAGGTGTCTAATTTAGCTTCCCAAGAAAGCTTACAAGCTGATGTATCATTACATAATTAACATGAAACATTTTTACTCATGAATTTTGAAATTCATATCTTTTTTTTTTGGTGAGGAAGATTGGCCCTGAGGTAACATCTGTGCCAATCTTCCTCTATTTTCTATATGGGATGCCACCGCAGCCTGGCCTGATGAGCGGTGTGTAGGTCCATGCCTGGGATCCTAACTTATGAACCCCAGGCCACCAAAGCAGAGCATACGAACTTAACCACTATGTCATGGGGCTGGCCCCTCATACGTGTTTTGAACAAACATAGTGGCATACCAAGGGAGTGAGGTAGGAGATGTCCATACTGTAAGCAGCCACGGTGGGTAGAAACCATTTAAAAGCAATCATAAACCTGCTAATTTCAGTCTGCTTTTTATTATCACCATGGGTTATCAATTCTAAATAATGTCAGTGGTAAAATTTTCTTCACCAATATGGTAGAACACTCCTACAGCCCCTGCCTTGGTAAATCACTGAAGAAGAAATCATTAAATAAGGATCCTGGCAGTTCATTTATAGAATCTTATTTGCATCACTTTCCTGAAGGAAAGTGTGAACTTTTCAATAAGGAACAAATGTGCATAAACAAAAATCGTGAACAGTTTTAATTAGGGTGCTCTGACAAGACAAAAAAATGGAATAAGCAGGAGTGAGTAATCAATAAGCAGCAATTTTAGAATACACACATGCCTCAGAGATATTGCGGGTTCGGTTCCAGACCACCCCTGTAAGATGAAAATCGCAATAAAGTGAGTCACACAAATGTTTTGGTTTCCCAGCACATGTAAAAGCTATGTTTATACTACACTGTAGTCTATTAAGTGTGCAATAGCATTATATCTAAAAAAAAGTACATACCTTAATTTAAAAATACTTGATTGCTAAAAAATGCTAACCATCATCTGAGCCTTCAGTGAGTTGTAATTTTGTTGGTAGTGGAGGATTTTGTTAAAAATGCGATATCTGTGAGGCGTAAAAGGCAAAGCACAATAAAATGAGGTATGCCTGTGTAGTTATTTGAAATTTAAAAAGAAAGAAAAAGTGCAACTTTTCTACAACATATGCAATTCTAACGACTTGAGAATATTATTAGAATGAGCAAATTAAACCCAGTATTCTTATTTGTAGTTTTCTGGTTTATTTATTTATTTTTATTTTTTTACTCAAAGATTAGTGGGTGCTTTTTTTCTTAATTTGAAAAATATTTTATTAAAAATAACACATAAATATCAAAGTACAAATATGAAGCATTACTAATACTATGCAACACTAACTTTAGAAGCCATTGACTAGGCTATTTTTAAAAATATCAATTTAATATCTCCCCATATATGTTTTACCAATTTTAACTACAATTGTTTTCATCTTTAATACATGAACCCATAGAACTTGGCTCCTTCTCAACCTCAGTAAAAGGTTCTATTAGGTTTGTGTGTGTGTACATATCTGTCTCCTCACCTTGCCGTAAACACATCGAAGGTATGTCTATATTCCTTTTGAGGACTGGACAGGGCAGTGCGTATTGTTGAATCAATATTTACTGAATGATTGTACCAAAAAAAAATAACACATGCTCATAGTAAAAGTAGAAATTAAGGATAATAAAAATGAAGAAAATAACAATCACAAAATCTCTCACCACAGGAAATACCCTTTTTATGCATGTCAGTGCATATCCTTCAGACTTGATATATTTATGCATACGTTATAAGAGGATTCAGGATGTGGATACTATTTTATAAACTGTGTTTTAAAAATCTAACATATTACTTTTCCATTATTATTCCACAGAGAATAAAATTCTATAACAATCACGTGCAATGACTACATGTTATTCCACTGTAAATATGAACTTTATGCATTAAACTCATCTCATTGAAACTATTATAAACAATAAATAGTCTAAAATAAGTTATTTCTAGACAAATTGTTATACTCATTTTTACTGATTTCTTAGTATAAATTCCTATAGGTAGAATTTTCATAGGAAAGAATATGTACGGGGCCATTTTATATATGAAATTTTGGTCACCTCACTCAAATAGGCACCTAATTCCCAAAAGCTTTTCAAGGGACTGTGAAAATACTTAACTAATGAAGGGAATAATGAGTTAGTTAAAAAATGTTTAAATAAAGCAACAAAATCAAAATTAATAATTGCCCTAAAGTTAACATTGTTAATTTACTAAAGTAATTATATTTAATATTGTTAAAATTTCACCTCGTAGACCCACTTTGTTGCTTAAATTTTCATAAGAAATTTTAAGAACTACTTCATAAGAAATTTTAAGTAGGCATAGTTGTCAAAAAAAAATCAGAGACAAGCATATATAATTGCATTCCACACAGGCAAGCCATTTTATAAGCAACATTTTAAAATTATTCAAATATTTATAGCAAAAATATTATAATTAAAGTAAGCGTGGGTGTATTTTAATTTATTTGATATATTATTGAATATATTTGATGTGGAGTGGGATCTCCAAAAGTAAGACTGATTATAGTCTACAAAGTTTTTACAGTGGCCCAGGGTGTGTAGATTTTTAAGACTGTGATATATATTGTTATCAGAGGGTTGTACCAATTTGTAAGTATTTTAAAAGATTTGTTGACACACACAAATCAATGAGATGGATTTTAGTGCTGCATTAGATCCAGATCTCTCTTCACTTTCCTGATGGAAATTCTGCTGTTGACCTGCATGCCAAGGAGCAATATCTTTTTAAGGTAGTATGCTGTTGACATTGAAGCAGCACATTCTCTTTCAGAGGGATGATACAGTTATCCAATAAAATATCAACACTTCATCTGATTTATTCAAGTAGGATTAAAACAAAATCATGTGTAACTTCAAATAGCAAAGGGAACAAGATGTAAGAGGAATGGGGAGAGAAACTTTAGCTTGTCAAGATATGAGTCCTCACACCGATTTTTAGAGAGAATAGTGTCTTTGATTCAGTGTTATATATTAATGATTATCATAAGATACTTATAACACCAACCCACAATTAACTGGTTAATTTCTTTTACATTTAATTTTTCTCACCTGTCAATTATTCTTTTTCGTCTTCTATCAATGGTAGATTTGAGGAGATCTGAAAGATCATGCCAGCACCCTACTTCAGGAGTGGAAATGTCAAATGCCTATCCAGGAGCAAGGTAGTGGAGTGAATGAGATAAGAGAACATACAAGAAGTGCAAACGGATGCACCTACTGCGTGGGTGGTGAGGATGAGATTAAAAAATATATGCTAGCGAACGGCCTGGTGGCATAGTGGTTAAGTTCACGTGCTCTGCTTTGGTGGCCCAGGGTTTGCAGGTTCAGATCCTGGGCTCAGACCTACGTACCACTTATCAAGCTATGCTGTGGCAGCGTCCCACATATAAATTAGAGGAAGATGAGCACAGATGTTAGCCCAGGGCCAATCTTCTTCAGCAAAAGGTGGAGGATTGGCAGCAGATGTTAGCTCAGGGCTAGTCTTACTCACCGAAAAAATAAAAATAAAAAATTCATGCTAATTTGCTTTAAACCAACCAGTGACTTTGTTTAACACTTAGAATGAAATTTAAATACTTTTTTCTGGCCTTGACTATATCTCCAATATCAGCTTGAATCACTCTTCTGCTCATGACATTCCAGCCACATTGTGTGTTTCGTGCATCTTTGTCTTTATTCCTATACCTGGAATTCTATCCCTCACCTTCCTACATAATGAACATCTTCTTATCACTTCTTCTATGAATCACTTCCTGATAAAGCCCTAATATTTCTATCACTATTACTTTATCCCACTGCATCCAATACGTATTTCAGTCAATGCATCTAAGTCAGGGTTTCTCAACCTTGGAACTATTGACAATTTGGACCAGATAAATCTTGTTTTGGAGGACTGTCCTGTGCATTGTAAGACGTTTAGCAGCATCTCTCGCGTATACTCACTAGCACGCCAATAGCATCCCACCAAGTTCTGGCAACCAAAAATATCTCCAGACATTGCTAAAAGCCCCCAAGAGATGAAATCATTCCTGGTTTAAATCACTGATCTAGGCCTATTTTTTCTATTGCTCTTACTTGTTTAGAGGCGTATCATCCCCTCTTATGTTATCTTCGTGAAAGCAAACATCACCATGTCTGACTCATCTCTATTCCCCCATGCCTATCCCTGGACCAAACTCCTAGAAAACACTTGAGAGAAATATATAACTAACGTAAAGTGAATTTATGCTTACATCATATTGGCTGTTGAAGGCCCCCGGGAATTGCCCTGACTGAAGGACACCCAAGATTATGCCCTTTCCCTGGGAGCAGACTACATCCCATGACTGCTTGACGCAATGAACAAAGACCTAGCCACTGTGGCTCATTTCAGGTCATGTCTCAGAGGTCATCCCAACTTCTAAACTCCTTGTGGGATTGACCAACACCTCTGTCATGGCTGCTTCACAGTTCACCCTCTGCACAACCCTGCGTCCCTCACACCCTTACAGATGTCCTTCTCAAGTGCACTCCCCAATAAATGGCCTTCACACATCTGTAGGGAGCCCAACCTGCACAGAAGGTAGCCCCTTACATTGAGAGCTTAGAGTCAGATGCCTTTTTGTCCCCCTGAGTATGAAGGTGATCAATGAAAGGACACATTAGGAAATATGACATTGATTGTCATATCAATAGAGACACATAAAATACCTACTTAGAAAAAGATACTTTTTATTGAATATAGGGTATTAGAGTTTTTAATGTAAGGTAGAAATTATTAATGATTGGAAATAAAAAACATTTTCCTCTATTTGCACAGGAAGACAGAGTAGTCCTTAACTGCGTTATTGCACAATGTTTACTATATTATCATGAGTTGCTTATTTTTCTCAGTTGAATAGTAACCAGTAAATTTTAGTCTAAGAGAAAAAGAAAAAGACGGGGAAAAAAATGCCCCAGGCAGAATATTTGAGTTTGGCCAAAATCCAACACAGTAAGATATTTAAAGAAATAAAACTAACTCTGTAATATCATTACTATCCATTCTACAAACTCGGTATTATATCTTAGTCATGACCACAATCAGTCTCAATGTTGTTTCTAACATAAAATCCCATTCCTGTGTTATCTTCATTTCTTTTTCTAATTTTAGAGTCATTTTCCTGGTAGCTTGGACATTTATAAACTTACATTGCTTATTCTTAAATTTTAAAATATATCTTCCTGCAGTGAAAAAACATTCAATATCCTACCGACACTAAGCAACAAAATTAACATTAAAAAATGTCACAGCAATTGCAAAGCCAGAAAAAGAGTACGGAGTTGGGAATCATCAAATACAGTGGAACTTCATTATTGAATATTTCAATGATGAACGATTGCATGGAATCATATTTACTATTGTTCAAAGAGCATTTACAAAACTAAATACAACAAAAGGTGGGTAAGGGACAACCAACATAAGGGAATTAGATGTTTTTTGATGCCACCTTTATATAAGGAATTTTATTATTATTTTTCTGATTTGATCTTCAACCATTTGATTTTGCTCCTATACCACTTCTACACAGTTATTGCAGCGAGAAACTGGCTCATTTTCAGACTTAATGAGTTTCACCTGTTCTAATTGTTATCGTCTGACATCAAGAAAGTCAAAACAAAAGGAGAAAATAGATTAAAAAGAAAATTTCATGGAAAATTTGGTAGCAACATCCACCTGTAGGATTTGATGTTGTATTTACGTAGACCAGTGTTTATTTCTCTTTAAATTCTGTTTTTCACTGAGTTATCCAGGAAGGAGAATGACAGAAGTAAATATATTTAGGCTTCTTGGAGAGAGATGAGCTCTTAGTCCTTTTCCGCAGTCCAGAGAGTAATTTTTTGTATTAACCTTGACTTTGACCCTCTAAACCCTCCCCCCACACCCACAAACACACACATGCACACATACAGATTGACAGGGCTACATTTGCTGCTGGGTGTGGTCGTGGTTCATTACATTTCCATTAATGTAAGAAAATTCCAAATAAGCTCAAATTCTTTGTTCTCCATGAGAATATAGATTTCCCCTTGCCTCTCACACTCTCTGACACGTTCTTTCTCTACCTTTCTCACACTTCTTTCTCTCTCCCACACACATCCTCTCTTGACTTTCATCTCACTCTTTCTCACCTGCTCTCACACTCACACCCTCTCAACCTCTCTCTCTCACACGCACTCCGTCTTCCTGGCACTCCCGCGTCCTTAACTAGTCGCTCTTTGCTCTGGCACACTTTGTTTCTTGCTTATACTGCCTCTTTCTTGCTCTCTTACACATCCTCTCCTGCTCTCCTGCTAGCACTGTCTTAACCTCTCTGTCTCCTCCCTTCCTCTCTAATTCTCCCTCACTCAGTAGTTCTCGCTCTCCCAGCCCTTGTTCTGAAACCCCGGCGGGCGCTCTCACTGTCCTGTGCTTTTAAATCCTCTCTTGAACTGCTGCTTTCCCTCCCCCCACCCTCTTCTCTCTCCATCACACTCTCACTCTTCTCTCTCTTTCTCTTGCTCCGTCCCACCCCCACCCTTTTTAGGCAGAAGAAAGAAGAGATTGACCAGGACCTACCTCCTCTTGCAAAAAAAACCCAAAGAACCAATCAGCTTTTTTTCTCAACAGCACAGGGTGTTAGGTCTCTGCTAGCAAGCTGGTGACAACTATATGCTCAGGAGGAAGAAAGGCCTTTCTCACGGCTTGAACGCTATTCACTTAGTTTAAAGGAGTCTGCTTTAGGACCTAAGACACAGTCAAGCTAATAATGAAGTAGCAGTAGTATTATTTACAATTTGTCCTTTTTTTGGTGTATAACTCTCCTGCGACCCACAGTAGTTTACATATATATCTATAAAATTCTATATTATATGCATATATATATAATTCTAGGAAAAATGAGTAAAATAAAACATATGAATCTCTGTCATTTTATTGTCATGATTTTTACATACCTTTAACTTTGAAGTCTCAAGACTAGGGTGTATAGAAAGAAAAAGAATACTTATCTAGTTATTGATCTATCAAATAGTAGTAAAGAAGCAGAAACTTAACCTTTAATGATAGGAGAGAAAGAAAAGAAATTATCATATATGGAAAGAAAACCAAAATATCATTTCCACTTAAGAACAAAAGAGAGGAGAGTAATTTAATTTTAATATTTCATGGACTTATTACCTACTTTTGCTGGTTGGCTGATGTTGGCATATTGGCTGATGGTATAGTTTTCATCTTTACCAAATCTGCCTGCTTTTCTGATAGTTATTCAATTATTTCACAAGATGTGGAATTTTACATATCTTGGAATTTTACACATTATTTTAAATATACTTTTTCAGAGTAAAGCTATCTTTTGCTTGCTCTTGTAATGACAAATTTGTGTTTTCTTAAAGATTGTTTGTCTGTGGATCACAAGTGTTCCATGAGGATGTTTGTTTATAATCTATTATACCTAACAACAAAAACATGAGACATTACAGATGGTTATTCAGAAGGACAAAGGCCAAATAACTTTTGCAGGTCAGTGGTAGTAGTACAAATGCAACTACAGTCGATAGAAACTGCTTATCTCTGATCATTTTCATTTTATATTTATCGTGCATACACTGCAACTCAGATTTACTTTTTCATACGTCCTTTAAAATAAAGAATGACAACATTTTTGAAGGAAGGCGAAATTCCATTTCATTTATTCTATGTGCTTTAGAATTAATCCTATAAGGCCAATCTTTTATAAAGTAATTTTTTGATTGAATTTTTCTTGATACTAATCTTAAGTAATTTCAGCCAATATAAAATATATTTCAGAAAGATCTAGTTAATGAATAGATTTTAATGAAGAATTAATACTAGAACAATTGATTGACTTGTTCAATGGCTTAATTCTGCACTTAGTTACATTTATTTTGTTTCCTTCCTGTGTCTAGGAGTGGAAGACCAAGAGATGAGATTGAATGAGGCAACATTTATATTTCAAAGGCTTGTCAATCTTCGCAATTAGCTGCTTACCATTATGTTTCAAGAATAAGCAGGAAATTGAAGATACCCAGTAAAAAATCCCACCTGTGCTGAAACATTCGCAAATGACTTTTTGACTCTAAGATGGAAGTGTGAAGACTTTGTATTAAAACACCCAAAATATATTCCTTAGTTGTGTCTGTTATGTTGAATAAAGAAATATGAGAGGGGGCGGAGTCAAGATGGCGGCGTAGGCAGACTCTGAACTCACCTCCTCCCGTGGACACAGCCAATTTACAACTACTCGTGGAAAAATTACCCCTGAGACAGAACTGAAAACTGGATAAGAGGAACTCCTGCAACAACGGACAATCCTAACTGGGGTAGAAGAGGCAGAGACTCCCGTCTGGAGAGAAAAACGCCGCCTTCACAAGCCGCCAGCTTCACGGCCGCCGGGAGCAGCTCACAGGTACGCACCCTCCCTGGAGGCGCGGGGCCCTGAGCCGGGGAGCGCCCCCGCTGTGGGCATTTTGTGGACCCAGCACAATTGAGACCAGCAGCATAATATCTGACTTTGCCTGCTACTAAAGCATTGGGTAGCACCCCCAGAAAACCCGGTTCACAAAGAAACTAAAACTGGCTCTTAAAGGGCCCGCGCACAAACTCACCCGTTCCAGAAAGCATCCTAAAATCACCAGAAAGAAAGGTGCACAGTGCTTCGGTGACAAGAGACTCACCTAATAGGCCCTGAGTGCATCTCGGTGAGGGGTGAGACCTCTCCAGGGACTGGGACATTGGCGGCGGCCATTGTTGTGGCCTGGTGTGAGCGTGCTGACACAGACGCCATTGGAGTTCTCCCTGAGACCTGCTAGCCCAGGGTCTGCTCCACCCGCTAGAGCACCGATTTAATCCAGCTCAGCCAGGGCAGGCAGCCCACCCTAGAGACTAGCCCCACCCAACAACAAGCCCTCAGGCAACGTGTGGGCCTGCATAGATTGGTGACTGGATTCTCTGCAGTCTGGCAACTGAGCTGACTTGAGCGGGGCAGGGTGTGCACAAGGAGCGGGTGGAGAGGGTGGGGTGGTGGCAGAGTGTGTGGGGCTCCCGCCATGGAGAGACTGGGTCCACTTGGGGAGGTCGGGGCGCTCACACGGGGCAGGACTGTGTTGACTGTGTGTGTGGACCTGTGGGCGGCAGGGCTTCTCAGCCACAGAAGACTTGTACTTCTCAAAGACCCACATAGGAGGTTTGCTCCACCTTCCAAACCTGAAACAATTGGGTGCTCCTGTGCCTGAGGGCAGCCCCACCCAGCTGCAATCCTCAGAGAGCTGACAAGAGACCTAATAGGCTAGAGGCTTACAGCAATGGTAAGGCCCTGAGCCTAACAACCTGCCACGGTGGGGGCCTACTCACTTAAAAGAAATACTGCAACACAAATGTGGTATTAGAACTTGCAGCCAACTGTGCTGGGGCTCCCCACAGCTGATAAAGAGACTGAAGGGCCCACAACAACTACAAGCAGCTGAGCATTACAACAGCTGGCCAGGAGCATAACTCAGCCTCCCTGGGCGCCTACAGGGAGAGCAAACAGGCCACAGCAGAAGGATACACGTAGCCCACATAGGGGTCACCCCTGGAACATTGAGAACTGAGGGAAGCACACTGGAAGCCTCCTAAGCCGTCACTTACATAAGGTCACCTATCCAAGAGCAGGAGACGTAGCTGACCTACCTAATACGTAGACACAAGCACAGGGAAAGAGGCAAAATGAAGAGGCAAAAGAATACATTCCAAGTAAGGGAACAGGACAAAACCCCAGAAAAGGAACTTAGTGAAACAGAAATGAGCAACCTACGTGACAGAGAGTTCAAACTAAGAGTGTTAAGGATGCTCACTGATCTGGGGAGAAGAATAGATGGACTCAGTGAGAATGTCAACAAAGAAATGGAAGATATAAAAAAGAACCAATCAGAAATGAAGAATACAATACTGGAAATGAAAAACTCATTAGAGGGACTCAAAAGCAGAGTAGAGGATACAGAAGAACGGATCTGTGAGCTGGAAGAAAGACTAGAAGAAATTACCCAAGGTGAACAGGTAAAAGAGAAAAGAATTAAAAAGAGTGAGGACAGTCTAAGGGACCTCTGGGACAACATCAAGCGCACTAACATCCGTGTTATAGGTGTCCCGGAAGGAGAAGAGCGAGACAAGGGGTCAGAGAATCTATTTCAAGAAATAATAGATGAAAACTTCCCTAACCTAAGGAAGGAAACAGACATCCAGGTACAGGAGGCACAGAGAGCCCCAAACAAGATAAACCCAAAGAGGCCCACACCAAGACACATCATAATCAAAATGTCCAGAATTAAAGATAAAGAGAGAATCCTAAAAGCCGCAAGAGAATGTCAAGTTACATACAAAGGAAACCCCATAAGGCTATCAGCTGACTTCTCAGCAGAAACCTTACAGGCTAGAAGAGAATGGCACGATATATTTAAAGTGCTAAAAGGAAAAAACTTACAGCCAAGAATACTCTACCCAGCAAGGTTATCATTCAAAATGGAAGGAGAGATCAAAATTTTCCCAGATAAGCAAAAATTAAAGGAGTTTGTCACCAAGAAACCAGTGTTACAAGAAATGTTAAAGGGACTGATTTAAGGGGAAAAGAGAAGACCACAAATAGGAAAAATTATCTATTTCCACGATTAGAACGTAATGGATACAAATGCACAAAAGAGGTTGGATATGATATCAAAATCATAAAAGGAGGGAGGAGGGTAGATAAAGAGTACAGCTTCCAGACAGAGGTCGAACTAAAGTGACCATCAATTCTGTATAGAAGAAGTAAGGAACAGAGAAGGACTACTAAAACACTGAGGGAAAAAAAAAAGTTAAAAAATGGCAGTAAGTACATACTTATCAATAGCTACTTTAAACGTCAATGGACTAAATGATCCAATTAAAAAGCATAGGCTGGCGGGCTGGATAAAAACAAGACCCATATATATGCTGCATACAAGAGACACACTTCAGACCTAAAGACACTCACAAACTGAAAGTGAAGGGATGGAAAAAGATACTCCACGCAAATGGCAATGAAAAGAAAGCTGGGGTAGCAGTACTCATATCAGACAAAATAGACTTTCAAACAAAAACTGTAAAAGAGACAAAGAAGGGCATTACATAATGATCAAGGGAACAATCCAACAAGAGGATATAACACTTGTAAATATCTACGCACCCAATGTAGGTGCACCTAAATATATAAAGCAATTATTAACAGACATAAAAACAGAAATAGACAGTAACACAATAATAGTAGGGGACTTTAACACTCCACTTACACCAACAGATAGATCATCCAAACAGAAGATCAATAAGGAAACATTGGCCTTAAACGACACACTAGAACAGATGGACCTAGTAGATATATACAGAGCATTCCATCCAAAAACCGAAGAATACACGTTCTTTTCAAATGCACATGGAACGTTCTCCAGGATTGATCACATATTAGGCCACAAAACAAGTCTCCATAAATTTAAGAAGATTGAAATAATACCAAGCATCTTTTCGGACCACAAAGGTATGAAACTAGAAATCAACTATAGGAAGAAAATCAGAAAAGCCACAAATACATGGAGATTAAACAAAATGCTACTGAACAACGACTGGGTTAATGAAGAAATCAAAGAAGAAATCAAAAAATACCTGGAGACAAACGAAAATGAAAATACGACATGCCAGAATTTATGGGATACAGCAAAAGCGGTTCTAAGAGGGAAGTTTATAGCAATACAGGCCTATCTCAACAAACAAGAAAAATCTCAAATAAACAATCTAACAATGCACCTAAAGGAACTGGAAAAAGAAGAACAAACAAAGCCCAAAATCAGTAGAAGAAGGGAAATAATAAAAATCAGAGCAGAAATAAATGAAATAGAGACCAAAAAAACAATAGAAAAAATTAATAAAACCAAGAGCTGGTTCTTTGAAAAGATCAACAAAATAGACAAACCTTTAGCTAGACTCACCAAGAAAAAAAGAGAGAAGGCACAAATAAGTAAAATCAGAAATGAAAGAGGAGAGGTTACAACAGACACCTCAGAAATACAAAAGATTATAAGAGAATACTATGAAAAACTATATGCCAACCAATTCGACAATCTGGAAGAAATGGATAAATTCTTAGAATCATACAACCTTCCAAAACTGGATCAAGAAGAAGTAGAGAATTTGAATAGACCAATCACCAGTAAGGAGATCGAAACAGTAATCAAAAACCTCCCCAAAAATAAAAGTCCAGGACCAGACGGCTTCCCTGGTGAATTCTACCAAACATTCAAAGAAGACTTAATACCTATCCTTCTCAAACTCTTCCAAAAAATTGAGGAGGGGGGGAAGCTCCCTAACTCATTCTACGAAGCTGACATTACCCTGATACCAAAACCAGACAAGGACAACACAAAAAAAGAAAATTACAGGCCAATATCAGTGATGAACATCGATGCGAAAATCCTCAACAAAATACTAGCAAATCGCATACAACAATACGTTAAAAAGATTATACACCATGATCAAGTGGGATTTATTCCAGGGATGCAGGGATGGTTTAACATTCGCAAATCAATCAACGTAATACACCACATTAATAAAATGAAGAACAAAAATCACATGATCATCTCAATAGATGCAGAGAAATCATTTGACAAGATACAACATCCATTTATGATAAAAACTCTGAATAAAATGGGTATAGAAGGAAAGTACCTCAACATAATAAAGACCATATATGAGAAACCCACAGCTAATATCATCCTCAATGGTGAAAAGCTGAAAGCTATCCCTCTAAGAACAGGAACCAGACAAGGATGCCCACTGTCACCACTCCTATTTAACATAGTATTGGAAGTCCTAGCCAGAGCAATCAGGCAAGAGAAAGAAATAAAAGGGATCCAAATTGGAAAGGAAGAAGTGAAACTGTCACTATTTGCAGATGACATGATTTTATATATAGAAAACCCTAAAGAATCCACCAGAAAACTTTTAGAAGTAATAAACGAATATGGGAAAGTTGCAGGATACAAAATCAACATACAAAAATCAGTTGCATTTCTGTACACTAACAACGAAGTAGCAGAAAGAGAAATTAAGAATACCATCCCATTTACAATTGCAACAAAAAGAATAAAATACCTAGGAATAAACTTAACCAAAGAGGTGAAAGATCTGTACACCGAAAACTATAAAACATTTCTGAAAGAAATTGAAGAAGACACAAAGAAATGGAAAGATATTCCGTGCTCTTGGATTGGAAGAATTAACATAGTTAAGATGTCCATACTTCCTAAAGCCATCTATAGATTCAATGCAATCCCTATCAAAGTTCCAACAACATTTTTCACAGAAATAGAACAAAGAATCCTAAAATTTATATGGAACAACAAAAGACCCCGAATAGCTAAAGGAATCCTGAGAAAAAGAACAAAGCTGGAGGTATCACACTCCCTGATTTCAAAATATACTACAAAGCTATAGTAACCAAAACAGCATGGTACTGGCACAAAAACAGACACACAGATCAATGGAATAGAATCGAAAGCCCAGAAATAAACCCACACATCTATGGACAGCTAATCTTTGACAAAGGAGCCAAGAACATACAATGGGGAAAAGAAAGTCTCTTCAACAAATGGTGTTGGGAAAACTGGATAGCCATATGCAAAAAAATGAAAGTAGACTCTTACCTTACGCCATACACAAAAATTAACTCCAAATGGATTAAAGACTTGAATGTAAAACCTGAAACTGTGAAAGTTCTAGAAGAAAACATAGGCAGTACGCTCTTCGACATCAGTCTTAGCAACATATTTTCAAACACCACATCTGACCAGGCAAGAGAAACAATAGAAAAAATAAACAAATGGGACTACATCAAACTAAAAAGCTTCTGCACAGCAAAGGAAACTATCAACAAAACGAAAAGACAACCTAACAATTGGGAGAAGATATTTGCAAACCATACATCTGATAAGGGCTTAATCTCCAAAATATATAAAGAACTCATGCATCTCAACAACAAAAAAACTACCAACCCAATTAAAAAATGGGCAAAGGACCTGAACAGACATTTCTCCAAAGAAGATATACAGATGGCCAACAGACACATGAAAAAGATGTTCAAAATCACTAACTATCAGGGAAATGCAAATCAAAACTACAATGAGATATCACCTCACGCCCGTCAGAATGGCTATAATTAACAAGACAGGAAACAACATGTGTTGGAGAGGTTGTGGAGAGAAGGGAACTCTCATACACTGCTGGTGGGAGTGCAAACTGGTGCAGCCACTATGGAAAACAGTATGGAGATTCCTCAAAAATCAACGATAGAACTACCATATGATCCAGCTATTCCACTGTTGGGTATTTATCCAAAGAACTTGAAAACACCAATTTGCAAAGGTACATGCACCCCTGTGTTCATTGCAGCCTTATTCACGATAGCCAAGACTTGGAAGCAACCTAAGTGCCCATCAAGGGACGAATGGATAAAAAAGCTGTGGTATATATACACAATGGAATACTACTCAGCCATAAGAAACTATGAAATCCAGCCATTTGTGACAACATGGATGGACATTGAGGGCATGATGCAAAGTGAAATAAGTCAGAGGGAGAAGGTCAAATACCGTATGATTTCCTTCATTAAGTAGTAGATAATAACAACAATAAACAAACACATAGGGACAGAGATTGGATTGGTGGTTACCAGAGGGGAAGGGGGGAGGGAGGAGGGTGAAGGGGATAATTGGGTACATGTGTGTGGTGATGGGTTGTAATTGGTATTTTGGTGGTGAACATGATGTAATCTATGCAGAAATAGAAGTACAATGATGTACACCTGAAATTTTTACAATGTTATAAACCAATGTTACTGCAATAAACAAAAAATTTAAAAAAAAAAAAAAAGAAATATGAGAGATATTTCAAAATCAAAGAACTTGCTTTGCTGAGACTTATAACCTATGTTGGATATAAAAGGAAGATATTGCAGTTGATTAGGGAAACAGCTTATGAAAGCAATTCTAGACTTTTTTAATACATCAAAAATACTCACAAATTCAATTAACAGTTTGTAACAACTTTTTATACTAATTTGGTTGATGTTCTGACGTATATTTATTACAACAAAGGTGTAGTTTTAGGTTACAAAACCATGTCTGAAGGAGTTGCTGAATAGGTAAAATGTAAAAAGCAGTCATAATTGAACATACTGGGCTCTGTCTAAATCGGTGCAGCCCAAGATGTAAAGATCTCTCTCTCTCTGTTTCTCTCTCTGTCTCTCTTTCTGTCTCTCTCTGATGTGACTGAGAAATTCTGATAAGGAAAACGGTGTAGATCAGGCTAACTGACATGGAAATTTTAGCAAAGTACGTGGTATATACCTCCAGAGACATTTCCACACATCAATGTTATATGCAGAATTTGTAAACAACTGAAATCATTTCTTTTTCAGACCCCTAGTCAGCCTAATCAAGGATAGAATGCCAAGATTGACTCTTCTACTAGCTGACAGCTTATTATTTATCACTCTCCTAAATGTTCAAAATTTACTCTTTCCAAACTGCTTGTAATTTTGTCTTTTTAATCTTGTATTCCAAAAAGCATAAATCATGTTTTTGCCTTTGTTGTATGAAAATGTCCCATATATTGGTTTCCCTTTTTGTAGGTATAGGATTAATATCAGCTGGTCTGTAGCAACCGAGAGCTTATTTCTGGGGATACCTGAAGCTGTGGTGCTGATCTTGGCCAAACTTGATTGAAATGAACTAACTAATGATTAATATAATCTTATACTGAAGCCTCTGACAGATCACAGGGCAGGCTGAACCAGCTTGTCAAGATTGTTTATAGAAAATGTACACATTTGTGGTTTTTACGTGGTTTTGGTTATAGTCTATTCGTTTTTGCTATTGAGTATGGCCGTGCAGCCTGATGCTGGCTATGTGAGCAGAGGGTTCTAAGAGACCCCTCCTTGTATAGGACTGTGATTCCTTTGAAAACAAGGCATCACGCCTGTGTCTTGATGGTTGGAAGACAGAGCATACCCTGTGTAATTAAGAACAGCCCTTGATAACTCAGCAGGAAGTCTTGACTTCTCTGATATTTGTCTATGCTTTATTTCTCTTGCTGTACCACATTATCTTTTGTTATTAAAACCTTACTTGAGTACACCCTGTGAATTCCCATGAGTCCTTTCAATTATCTGACTGGGTAATAGTTGCCCCTTGTATTTAAGTAAAATTTGCAGAATAATTAACCATATGTCTTTGAGTTATTCTTCTGCTTAATAACTCATTTTTCTGAACTGTGCTGATGTTAATAAATCCAATTGGTTTTGTGATACATCAGAAACATCTGAGGACAAAGCCTATTAAAAGAGATTTTTTTATTCTGCAGAGGCTATTAGCATCTATAGTAGTTGTCACCTCTGTATCAAGAGGTTTCAAGACAGGATTGGAAGATTTTTAAGGATCAAGTTATAAAATAGCTGAAAGATGATGCTGGTGTCTTTGTTGTAGTACATCTAGCAGCACCATCTAAATACCCAATACAAGTATTTTGTATTTCCATTTATGGTAAAGATTATCATGATCTCAGTACATTTCCATTCTTTGTGTCTTGGGAAATTGTGAAAGAACATGATAAATACATCAATAGATTGGTTGCTATGGCCCAGATCAATTATCCCATAGTGCCAATTTTCCCTCAATTAGGTATGAACTTGGTTCTGGTAACGTACTGATCTGCTAAAGCAACAATTGCTGCCCTTTCAGAGACATGGATGAATCTCTGCTTATTTGTAGCCGCCCTCTACAGTTTACAACCTGTGAACTTTACAAGAATGCAAGCCTGTTCTACATGTCACAAGCCTGTAACATAACAAAATGACATCTGAAGAAGCAAACTATGGGCTTAAGAAATGCTCACATTGGACTGCTGGGAGTAGAAAGCTCTAATCTTGTGGCCCTCTGCACAAAGACATATTTTCTTTTAAGAAAAATATTTTCTTCAAGAAAAATTTAAGCTGAAAGAAAATAATGATTTTTTTCTATCTGATAGCTGTTGTGCCTTTATAAACTCTGAATGCTTTCACTGTCTCTTTTTGTTAACATTGTCTACATGGCACCTGGTGTATTTCTGGGAGATGCCAAGTTTTGTTCAGTGTCAGTGCTAAGTACCTGGTGGATTGGGTAGGTATGGCAAGGTTTAGCATCCTTCTGGCTATAAGATATGTAACCGGGACAACTTGTTCCTAGGGCAGCTGAAAATGACACTTGCTCAAGTGTATGCATAGCCATGCCTTTAGCTGAAACTACATAATAAAAATCCTTTTAATACAATTATTACAATATTAAATTCCTGTGCCCGTGAACCACTCTGTAGAATTCACTCATAAATTAAATTAAGTCAGTTTGAGAGCTGGCACAGACCTCAGAAATTTTCAAGAAACACAGAAATGTTAGAGGAGTTAATTTTTTCTGGAAGGATTCAATGTGAATTAAAGCATAACAAATGTTCTCTTACATTTGTGAAACAACATATCATCGATAGCTGCCTGAGGTTGTACTAACAGGTGGAGGTCAAAACTGCCCCAATGTCCATTGAGGCTGAGTATTACTCTTCCAAAGTTATTGATATGCCAAAGAAATGTCATTTGTTTCCACCAAATGGCAACCAAAGAAATTTCTTTTTGTTTTTCAAACCTCATCAGTTTAGGTTAGGCTAATATTCTTTTTCCCGATAAAATGGATTTCCTAAATAACTTCTTAGTAGTTGCTAGTTTCAGATATGTATAAACTGACTGATCTATTGACGATAAATGATTTGAATACTGTGTCTGCCTCCTTAAAGACATGTTCCATGCATATTTTTTTAAGATATCAATAATGATTAAAATTCAGATTTCATAATTTCACAAGAAATTGATGAGAAGCTCACCTTCCTCTAAATTTTTGGATTGATCAGTTACCTAAAGCTTCTTCTTTATTGTTTATCTCACCCAGATGTAGATGTAGGAATGTCTTCTATCTCTTTTTAAATTTGAATATCAAAATTGTATTATTTTCCTACAGGATCTACACTACAATTCTTTTTATTTTTGTGCCTTTCAACCCCAAGCTCTTTTTTAATTAATATTTTTTAACCAAGAGATCTAGTAAAGTTGCAGAGTTGTTCAAGTATTTTCAATATTCTCTCAAGACCAACGTTGCTAAGTAGAAGTTCAGGATCTTCCTTGCTCCAATTACAGGACCTCATGTTTCCTGTATTGGCAATCGTGTGGTATAAATTATTTCATGGATCCTGACTGACTTTCCTTTCTTGTTCTGGGCACCTTGTGACTCAGTCATATTGCAAACATGATTCCTTAAAAGCCTGTAAAACCTTTCTTGGGCTATTTCAATTTTTGGAAAATACATATGCTTGAATATTTAGAAATTTTTTATTAGTCCTTTAAATTCCAGGGAAACAAAAACAAATTTTGAAGCTTTCAAAGATAATCCTAAGGATTCCTTTTCTGCACTCCCATAACACATTATTCAGAACTCTGGACAGTTATAGCTGATGCTAATACTAAAATAATAGATAATATATAAAATTTTTTGAATATTTGCTGTTTGTTAAGAACGAAAAAGCATTATCTTTTATAATTTTAAAGATAGTATTATTGAATAGGTAAAATTATTATATTTGTAAGTGGTAGTGCTACCATTTTAATCAAGGATATCTGATTTTTAAAAACCTAATACACTGTTCCTGAGTAATAACTCCTATTATACATTATTTTGAAAATTTATTGCCTCTATTCCCAACATAGACTGAAATAAACTAAAATCCTAAAGCAAAAGCCTTATGTATTATAGTTGACTACTAGTGTTTAAACTATTGCTTGGCAGATAGCTTACACTTAATAATTAATAAATGAATGAAAGAACCATATAATTGATTTTAGCACTGCCAGAGAAAGAATTGAGTATTTAATTTGTAAGAGTTCATTCCAAAAGGAGTTATTTGTGGAAGCTTTAATTCTAACATCGAAATATACACATTATCTTCATGTTCCTTCCAAGATATAAAATTCTACATTAATATACAAATGAAATATATTCTCTTAGGTAATCAATTTCTTACCAGAAAGGATTTTTAAAATTGTTATTGAAACCATGAATTATTTCAGTGACTAAACTGGAAGATTAGACAGACAAGAAAGGGGAACAGTGTATGCTTTGCAATGTAAAACTGAGGTTTTAATCTTTTATGGTAATTGACACTTTTCAAAGGAAAAAAGAAAAACAGTTGGAAAAGCCTCTGTATATTCCAAGTTGTGAAATTTCCTTCTGCTCAACTAAATTTCTCCTGAACTTTCAAATCTTCAAATGGAACTTCTTCCTGTTCTCAGCTGTCGAGAAATTTGCAGTATGACATTATACAGCTGTCAGATTCCACCCACGGGACCTGATTTGGCAGTTTACACAAGCAAAACTTCTACTGACACTAGGGACAGTTACCATTTTCAGTACTTGTTGGAAATGAAGGAAAAGAGTTTCTTCCTTTGGTAAAAGCTTCTTAGAAATTATTTTACACATAAAAAGAGAAAATATACAAAGTATCAATTAAGCTCTTCAAAATATATTTTAAAAAATCAAAACCCAGGGGCCTGCCCCGTGGCGTAGCAGTTAAGTGCGCGTGATCTGCTGCTGGCGGCCCGGGTTCAGATCCCGGGGGCGCACCGACGCACCGCTTCTCCGGCCATGCTGTGGAGGAAGATGGGCATAGATGTTAGCTCAGGGCCAGTCTTCCTCAGCAAAAAGAGGAGGATTGGCATGGATGTTAGCTCAGGGCTGATCTTCCTCACAAAAAGAAAAAAAAAAAAACCCAGAACATATTTGTTTTAATTGCAAAAATTCATGAAAATATAAAGATATTTTCATATTATATCTTATTGCCTAGTAAAAAATCAATAATAACTTTCTTGTAACATGCTTAATAACATTCTTATAATACCTAAGATGTAGAGAGGAGATAGGCAAAATTAAGAATCAAAAAACTAAAACAAAAGAAAGTGAATGCACTCAATGAATTTAAAGTGAGTCATGAAAGAAAACACTGATCAAAGCAACCAGTTTGAAAATACATTCCGGAGGAAGGGTTTAAAAAATGAAAGCTATTGCAAGATTTTAAAAGAGAAACTGGTCCACAGCAGCCTTATAAGGAAGTCTTTTACTCAAACTTGTAACCAATCGTTACATTCAAAACAGTGTAAGGCGGGTTTAGGAGGCTAAATGTTGACAAGTGGAGAAAGGAGATTTCAGGATACAGGCTTCCAGGTAAGTCTCAATTCTGAAAATGAAGTGGACTGGTTTTTCTCACATGACAGTAGGGTTATAATGTGGGATTGAGGCATTAGCTGCTGGAAGGTCAGGAACGTTAGGATTCTTCTCCCAGCTTGCTCTGTCTTGCGGAAGCAGCAGATTTGGTCCAAAACTGAAACTGAGGACATCATATCTAAAGATGCTGAATGATATGCTGGGCAGATTGCCCAGGATGAGGATGGACTGGTCTGTGCGGCCCACCCCACCCTCTCCTACTGTAAGGGGGGAATGGCGGAGGGGCAGACTACCTTCTTGCTCTCTGCCAGCACCCCATTCAGTGAGACCTCCAGTCTGGACACTCCACCCACATCCCCAGAGCCAGCAACCAGCCTTTCCTTCCAATGACATATACTACCTGTACCAAGTAATAATCATCTCCTTACAATTTAAACACAAAATGCAAGAACTGTCAGACATTGAGGGAGAAGCAGCAACAAAAAACAGAGACTCAACATTAAGAACATAAAACTACACTTGGAACACGTATTTCCCGCCTTGCCAATCCCTTTTACAATGGGTCACCTGGCCTTGCACATTCCCAAATCCAGTCCCTCCAGTCCTGACCTGGATCCCAGCTCTCTGATGTACTCAGAGGTTTTGCTCTTGAAAGTTATCTCCTTTCCCTAATGAATCGTTAATTTTTCCCCTCAGTTACATTAGTTCCCTATATAAACATGTTGTGGTTTTTTTTGCTGGGGAAGATTCACCCTGAGCTAACATCTCTTGCTGATCTTCCTCTATTTTGTATGTGGGTTGCTGCCACAGGATGGCCACGAGTGGTGTAGGTCCACACCCGGTAACCAAACCCAGGCTGCTGAAGCACAGTGCACCAAACGTAACCACTAGGTCACCGGGCCTGGCCCCTGTAATATGTTTTATTGCAAACAAAAACAAAAACCTCCCTTGACCTTTTATCCCTCCATCTTCCAAACAAATACTAACTTTAGAACCAAACTCTGTGAGAAGCTTGCTTGCTTCCTGTTCTGTGGACATCCAGTCCAATTGGGCTTTTATTTCCACACTTGTCAAAAGTCACCAATTAGCTTGGCATTGCCAGACCCAAAAGTCATTAGGACTTGGAGACTGGGAACCCTCTAGCCAGGCAGTGGACACCTAGTGTGTGCCCCAGAGAGTAGAGGCAAGCAGTGGCCTAAATTGTGCCCAGTCCTGTCTGGTGCTGTCTGTGCAGCTTCCTGGTGGTTGCAGGGGCAGCTAATCCCTCTGTCAATCACTGCAGCTAAAGCACAAAAGGAGAGATGTCAATTCTGGGAGGAAGAAACTCTTCTTTGACACCCAGACCTCACTGTGTTTATTATTCCACAAGCAGAGATGTATCTGCATTTGAGTAGATCATGTATGACAACAAGGATGTCGTCTCCAAAGATGTGATCACCAAAATGCAGCAGATGGCTCTTCAGAAAATGTCTGAGATTGCTCCTCTGAAAAAGGAGCTGATTATTTTGCATATGAGTAAGTTTTCAGCCCACAAAGCAGAAAATGAGAAAAGATAAAACTTGAATGGCATCAGTTAAAACAGCAAGTAATGGATGAAGTGATCAAAGTCCAAATAGATAAAAAATTAAACTTCAATCTAGAAAAAGCTGCATTAAAAAATATTGCATTCACTGAATGAGAAGCAGCTCTGTGAAACGAGGACATGGTAGCTCTGCACGCCCAGCGCGAGGGAGCTGCCGCTGGACGGAGAGGAGGCGCGCGCTCGGGGTGCTGGCCTGAAAACCTTGTAGGCGTCGTGCAAACTTTTATACTAAATATTTGTCTGAGTCTGCATTTGCATGCCTACAAATAGCTCTGGGATTTTATTGGCTATGGATATAATGAAGCTTCTATTTAAAGAATCTCTGTTCTCTTTTTACTAAAAAGTAAAATATCATCTTTTTTCCCCTCATTTCAAAGTTTAATCTTGCTTTCGATTTTATGCGTATTATTTACTTTTATGTAAATTATGGACATGAAACCGATGCAAAGATGTCGTGAACTTCGTAACAGTCCTCTTATCTTTTCTGCTGGGTTGCCTTTATAATGCTGAATGTTGCTGGGCACTGTCCGTCAGCTGGACAGCGAACTCCGTGTCACCTGTGCTGCACAGTAATAGGAAATACTTGTATAATACCCTACAATGCAAAATTATTTGCATGCATAGGATTTGGGTGCTCCATTTAAAAGGCACATTGCCTTCATTACCTGAATAATGCACACTAAACAAGAACTCCAAACCCCCTTTACCCAAGCCCTAACATCAGCTATTCTCGGTACCAGGCTTCTGGTCTCAGAGTATTTTGTTCTATCTGCCTCTGTTTTGTATGTGTGTTGCTGCCACAGCATGGCTTGATGAGTGGTGCGTCAGTCCGCGCTCAGGATTCAAACCTGCGAACCCTGGGCCGCTGAAGCAGAGCACATGAACTTAACCACTAGCCCAAGAGGCCGCCCCCACTCTATCTTTTTTAAAGCTGCCTGAACACCTTTTACACTCTTACTGCTCCATTAATAAGTACCACCTGTTTGTGTGTGTGGTTCTTTATTAGAAGCACTAAGTTTTACTTTGGTGCTAGTTTTATTGTCTCAGATTGGTTTCTAGCTTAATATCTAGCCAAAATAAAGTATGAATATATTCATTTTTTCCTTAACTATATTAGTGCCACTGTTGAGAAATCACAAGTTTGAAAGGACTTGCGTCAAACCAGAAATGTTGCTGAAATTTATATCTGAACCCTTTAAATCCAGACCCCTGAAAATCAAGAAGTATAGTTGCTGTAACATAATAGTTGAGTGGGGCAGGGAGGAATCAGTTTTCTTCTAGGTGATCACATGGGCATCTCTTAATACCCCTCTGCCTGATTTTGATGGTAAATAGAGAAGTTCAGCAGTCATGGCCAGAGGATGGCATAATGGCAAATGGCTAACAACCCTCAGGGGTGAGAGTTTTATTGCACCAGATGAGCCATTCAGACCCCAGAGGTACTAACTGAGGCTGAGGGGAATCGAAAATGGATAGTAAAGGGAGAGGAAGGAGAAGTCTAGTATTAATTGTGGCCTCAAGACCAGCTGCAATGACAGATTCTGTAGTTTGTCCCACTAAATTCCAACTTATAGATTTTCCCCAGGAAAGAAAAGCCCATCAGAATTTGGTAGTTGCTGCTTCTAGAAGTTTTTATTTAAAAAATGTGTCCAAGCAGTGCAAATGTGGACTTCCATTGATGCTGTGATCCACTCTCCAGATTCTCCTTCTGTAATTATCTGGACTTATTCTCCCAGATCCTAGGGTGTTCCAGGGTGACTGCCCTTAGCTGTTAGACCTTCCCAGGAATTTTCCTCAGCTGAAGAGAAATATCTCACTCTTGATCATGCTCCCTTTCTGGGGGAAGGCTATATCCAATGACTGCTTGATGGACAGTCAGCACAGAAAATTATTCTGTCAGAACTGAATATAGCTTATTTTCTGCTTTTAACTTAGTGGATTAATAACCTACAAAGATAAAATAAGAGTTTAGAATTTGAACTTGGAAAATATAACCTATCTTTCCTCAAAAGTTCAAAATCTGCGACTCTATAGAATCCTTATAAAGCTTAACCTGAGAAATGTAATAAAAATATCCAATGTAATGATATATAACATTTAAAAAATATGAGTAAATTTTAACTCTAGGAACTATTAGGGAGCTTGCCCCTCTTCTCTCGCAAGATTATTTTACCATATCTTGCTTCAAAAGAAAGGAACTATGGAATAGAAACTCATCATTTATAACTATCTTTGCTTTAATTGGCGTAATAGTAGCATTCAGAAAAAGGACATTTTGTTTTATGTAGGACTAAGCTAGATTAAAAGGAAAGGAAGATTTGTTTTTAAATCTCACAGCTTTAGAGGTACATCAAAGCGTATTGGGAAGAAAGGCTGGGAAAGAAATGGAGTCAGGTGGATGGAGCAAGCACGGTGCAGGCACAGCAAGGGGTAATCTTATGTCTACTCACCTGCCAGCTGATGAGGGGGAAATTGCTTGGCCTGTCTCTCCTGGGTTAAGAGATGCAAAGAAATTGAGCCCCCAGGCAGGTGGCAGGCGACCCCACAAGCAGGCTGGAGCTGGCCAGTACAATGTTACTTGAGTATAATGCAAAGTTAAAAAGTCCATTTATATGTGATGATCCATGGATTAATCAAATTTTCTTTTTGAGTAAAAATTTTAAGAAGGAGTGCAAGGATAGTATTTAAAACTAATTATTTTGAACACTCCCCCTTTATTTTAGTAAAATGGAGTCCAACTTCAATACAAAAAAAAATAACATGAAGAATCAATGTGAAGAATAGCTCAATAAAATAGGTATTAACTAGAGTCATAAAGAAGTTGTTGATGATATTAAAAATAAACGAAAACTGTGTAGAATTGAGGAGAAAACAATGATTTGTCACATTCTATCACCTGCTTTCTGGAGTGATATTAAATATATTTCTGTGAAAAATTCTCCATTCCTATACAAAGAAGATGTAATTAATTGTATCCCCTCTAGGGTAAAATCCATTGGTAGAAAGAGACAGTGTATATTTCCTTTGGTTCATGAAATAAAAGACCCAAAGAAATCCTCTAAGAGAGAAGGTAGAAAAATGGAGGCAGCAAAGAATTTTGGCAAGAAATGAATGCTGGCATGTAGAGCTGAGGGGTCATAGTTACAGGCTATTGGAGCTGGAATGGCCTTGGAGAGAACCTTGTCCAAAGCATTCAATCTTTTTGTTAGACCTAAAGACCTGAAGTGATTTTCAAGGTTCCACAATTACTAAGTGAAAGAAAAAGAACCAGAACTCTTCTCTCTTGATTCCCAACCCTGTGCTCTGGTCTCACGTGACTTACAGTCCAAATTACTCCAATTGTTCTGGGAAGTTTGTAGAAAAGTGGAAAACATATATTTGTCCCACATGCAAATCACATGATCCAGTGAGTTCCTACAGATCTGGTACATTTTCCATTTCAATCTGATGTTCTCTGTGCCTTGCAGTAGAGTTGCAGAAAGTGGCCACAGTATTCTAAGGGCTGATCTTAGGAGTTTTTACAGTTAGCTTCAAACATTTTATTTATGCTGTTGTGCTTTTAAACCACATCTCTTCTAATAATGCTATTAGTCTGTAGTGTAATATGGGCAATGCTTTCTCTCAGGAATAACATCCTCAAGATGAGTTTGGGGCATGTTTTTCTGGGTCCATTTTCTATGTCCCACTGAATCTTCACATAAATAATGGGAAATTTAAAGCTACATCCTAAAGACATTTTATTTACTAGGATTTTCCTATAATCATGCACATGAGGACTGGTCTGTAAGCTTTTTTGTTGGTAAAAATAGATCCTGTACCAAATATTATTTTTGTATTTTATTCTCTATATTTCTCTGGATAAGTACCCCAAATGAATTAAAATCCATTTGTTACATAAAATTTAAATTGAAGTTGTAGGAAAATGTGTTAGAAATATTTCCTTTCTTCAATTACTTTAACCATCATGCAGAGACATAACAGAGCGGTGAATTAAAAATAAATATGTTAGGGTCTCAGCTGGTGGCATAGTGGTTAAGTTTGCGCTCTTCACTTCAGCAGCCTGGGGTTCGTGGGTTTGGATCCCAGGTGTGTACCTGCACACCACTTGTCAAGCCTTGCCGTGGCAGCATCTCACATACAAAATAGAGGAAGATGCACACAGATGTTAGCTCAGGGCCAATCTTCCTCAGCAAAAAGAGGAAGATTGGCAATGGATGTTAGCTCATGGCCAATCTCCTTCACAAAAATAAATAAATAAATAAATAAATAAATAAATAAATAAATAAATAGATTAATTAAAAGAATATACCAATTGGCACATATTTTTGTCACAGAGCTGAAGAATGGGTAGTTCGCGATTTAATTCAAAACTCCCTTAAAATAGACTTACCTTTTTATAGTTGTACCTAGTGATTTGATGTGTTTCAGTAAATTGTAAAATAAATTTCCATGTAGGGCCATGAATATGTTCATTCTTAAATAGAATTTAAAGATTAACAGTAACCCATTGTCAGCAAATTCACAATGTATGAGGGATTTCTTAGTGTTCTCAAATATCCGTCCTCTCCTCCTTCCTCTCCTTCACTTTGATTTTTTGCAGGGCATGTTCCCTTGGAGCTAGTGATGACACCTCCTAGACTCTCTTGCAGCTACAGGTAGCCATGTGGTTAAATTCAGGCGAATGGAACTGAACAAAAGCAAGGTGTGCAACTTCTGAGTCACCTCCTTGAGGGCAAAGTTAGTTGCCTCCCTCTCTCCTTCTCCTTCTTGCTCTCTGAAAAAAATGAGCACCACAGGAACATCCTCTTTGATCACAGAGATGACAGACATATGTTAAGAATGGCAGATGTTCTTCTGAGCTTAGACCAACTTGGATAATAGGAGGTAGATTACCAGAGTTTTAGAAGTTCCCTTGTCATCCAGGAAGGTAAAGATTATACACTTAATTTTAAATATAGACTTCTATACTTTTAGATAAACCAATATTATAAATCCATATATATTTTTTCTGTGTGATATATGATTTTTTTCCTTTGAAATGTCTAAAAAATGGATTTAAGCTACAGACTTGCATAAAGAGGCCATTCTGTTAATCTGTGGACAATTCTAGTGGAAAAGCGAGGAGCACTCCACTGACAAGAACAAATCTAAATGCTCTGAGGAGTGACCTCAACACTGAAATGAGAAGTTCCCTGGGAATGTTGATGTAAGGAGTATCTTAGTTCAGGAGCTCAGTGAATATCCTCCCTGGGATCCATTTTTCCAGTCTCTGGAACTCAAATAAACATGTTACTGCTTCAGAAGACTCAAAGAATCCAACATAATGATTCAGTTGGGATCGTTCAACCAAACACAGTGAGAAGTATTTGCAGTTTCCCCTTGTTTCACCTGTGGGAATATTGCTTCCAAGTTTAGATAATGGTGTTGACACACGGAGGACTTTGAAAGGCATCAATATAAATCTGCTAACACTTATTTTTAGAAGGAAAGGGAATGATTTATAAGTTTCTTCCTACTTTTGAGTCATGTCATGTATCACTGTGTATGCCAGATCTGTTCTGTTTCACTTCATGCCTCTTTCTTTCATAATCACTCCCACAGATGGCAGCTCTAGTAGAAGAGGTGAATCCATATTTCTATGTTAAATCACAAACACATTTTATAAAATTTTGCATGCCAGATTATCTAGATGGGATCAGTGACTTTTTACATTATAAATTATGAGGAATTATTAATATTTGGATTAGTAATTTAGACAGATTTTAAAATGTGCTGATGAATATCTGTTAAAATATCTGGAACAAAAAGCATAACCGAGATATACTGTAAAAAAAAAAAGAGAGAGAGAGTCTCTGATTTAGGAGAGTGGATTGCTTTTGATAAAGTTGTTGCCCCACTAGGTTCTATTTAAAAATGAGAAGGATGGCAGTGCCTGTATTTTTTTTTTTAACTGAGGTGGTACTGAGAACATGTGCTTACTAAAAATGATGTAAATTCCTTATAGTGAAATTTAAAACATATCTGTAAAATCAGTAGCAATCTTGCGGAATTTTTGTTATAATCAAATGAATTAAGTTATGCACAGATTTTAGCTGTGCATGGAGCACTGTACCTTTTATTGTCAACTGCATGTAGTATTCTTACTCTTCTTAACAGAATTACTATCACATGACATTATTTGATCTGCACCACTCTAAAGAAGAAAATGTACATCGTCCCAGATGCTTGGAAAATTTCCTAGTAATTTGATTAAATCATTTTCTCACTTGTTTAGGGCTTCTGATTAGGGCTCTGTGAAGTATAGAGGTTTATCTAAGCCATTTCTTTAGCTGTAGCTGATTTCTTTTCTCACGTTTAAGAGGAGAGTGGGTTGCATACAATTCCCTTACTTTTCTACTGTTTATTCTCTTTGCCCCTCCAGATCCATTGTCTTCTCAGTCTCTGCCTTTCTCTGTTTTGGTTAGTGTCCTAGAAGACTGATCTCTAAGGACTGTATCACCAGTATTCCCTTGCCATCCATCTTTTGGTTGAAGTTAATCAAAGGGAAGCACCAGCAAGAGAGTAGGAGGGAGGAGAGAGATGTCATGCTATGGTCCCCAGCTCTGCCCATTCCAGAATATACTCTTTTGGAATGTTTGGATTATCCCGTCTTTGGCCATATCTTCTGTGGTACTAAACCAGCTCACAGACACAGAGACTCTTAAGGGGCAGGCCACATTCCTTTGAGAATGAACTCTGCAATGCAAACACTAAATGTACACTCTCATCGCTCCTTTTAGTCCAAGCTACCCCCAAAAGGAATGTTGGTCATATGTCAAGATGACTCTTCATTCTGGAAAGGGAAAGACTCAGACCTTCTGTCTCTGAACTGACACTATTTCCTATTTTCTGGGAGACCAAAATGCTACTCTGGTCTTCTAGTTACAGTGGTTAATGTAATTCAGGTGAAAGATGGAGTCTGAGTCACAGTACGTCTCACGGAGGGTTTGGTGGGACTATAGAAGTAAGCTGTAGTTATTTTCTCATTCCAAAATGTATAATGGCGGTATAAACTTATTAACTGAGAGAAATCTCACAAGAATAGTGAAGGCTAATTTTGAAAGCAGGGTGAAATAGAACTGCCTCCCATCTCTCACCAAAATAATTACCAAAAGCAACACTGAATACTATTGAGAAAATTGCAGATATTAGTGCAATCATGATACTAGGATGATAATTCCTATCACATCCCTATTTAATTTGCCTATTTGACTACTGCAAAAATCAGGTGGATCTTGGGGAAGAACCGTGAATTATCACAGACTTATTCAGGCAGTGACACTGATCATGGCTGTGATACCAGATGTCGTATCATAACTATGGCAAATCAACACATCACCTATTTTGCAGCTATTGAATTAGCAAAGACTTTCAATTCAATTCGAGAATGAAGAAAAAAAATCCTCCAAATATTGGCCTCAGTGATTGATCTTGATTATAAGGAGACAAATGGAGGCAAGTAGGACCATGCTTCATACTCCGGGCATTTTCTGGGCTGCCTCTTGTTATTCTTGCCCCATTAAAGCATACCAAGTAAAACTTCCCAATATACTGAGAGTCTGGATGAGAGTAATGGAACGTGGAATACTGGTAGAAGGACTGTATGAATATCATCTTAGCCATCAAGACAAATGACAGAAGTGGAGAGTGTAGTAATAATTATTTAATATCTCCTGCTTTTTCCTGCTACCATACATGAAATCTACAAGTGACAATTGAAATGAAATCCCCCTGCAAAGATACAGAGGCTGATGAAATTTTTATATTTTCTCTAGGTTGTTAACCCGATTATTTTTTCTATCTAAACAAAGGACAAGCACAGATCTTTGCCCTTCAAATCCATCTTCTCTGACCTGCTCCATGCTTTGGGAGGTTCTCCTCTATGAACCTTATCATTCAGACTCCTTTTACCCCTTGGCATCTGGTTGACTTTGACCAATGGGAGCAAGAAGGAGATCAGAGGGAGGAAGGAGGTGGAGGTAGTAATGTCTCCCCACCTCCATCCCTCTGTCATGGCCTGCTCCTCTACCTACGGCTATGTCTTTCATTGAGTAGTTCCTCTCTCCTTGTTCCAGCTCGTACTACACCGTGTTACCATCCAGGCTGAAGTGACAATGAGAGGGACTGGTGTTAAAAGTATTTGGATATTTCTGATTCTGAAATGCTTCACCACTGGTTCCCTTAACCTTGACTACAACAGACCAACCTTGACTTCCGGGTCCATGACTGATATATTTTTTGGGTAAGTGGAAGATAGCATTTTATTTAGAGACTATAGATTATAATATTCAATGAGTCTTTGAGGAACGTCAAATAAGACAGCGTAAAAACATGGTATGGAGATGGTATTTTTGGAGAGATACTGAAAAATATATGAAATCACTGCTGTTCTCAAAATGTAATTTAATGTGAGAAATGCATATAAAGCTGATATGAAGTTTTCCAATATCATTGCCCATGTAAATTTAATTACTGAAAAACAAAAATCTTCAACAGGGAAATTTTAGGACATCTTTTATAAAATAAATTAGTCAATAGAAAGAATTAGTAATTAAAGAAAATAGAAAAGCCTAAGTTTGAGTAAGTTATGCAAGGCTTCATATAAATTTTTTAATAAATTTAGATGGTACACTATTAGTCCAGTGTCTCTAAAAATTCTAACTCTTCCTCATAAATATACCAGAAAACTCTAATAATACTAAGCATGTCTATATGACAGTCTCACAACCCGGAAAATAAAACAGACTCTCACACAACTTTCTCCTTTACCCTCATCAAAAGCACAAATTCTATCTTTTTTATTTTTGTTTTTCTGTTACATAAGGATAGCTAAACTACTATGATAATTTCCCCTCCTCTACAGAGTCTAGAGGATAATTGTGCTGAAACTTTCATGTGCATGTAATCACCTGAGGGAGCTAGTTCAAAATGCCACTTCTGGGCTTTACCCAGGAAAGTCTGCTATAGCAGATCTCGACATATGGCCAAAAAGTTTGCCCTATTGAAACCATGTGATTTCAGACCAAAAAAGTGCTGTACAAATAGCAAATCAAATGTCTAGAAAATACAACAAAAATGGTCATAAAATTCTGAGTAGATAAGAAGATAAACAGGAGGTAAGAAGGAAAAACTGGTTACAGACTTCCAATACCTACAGATTTTGAGAACTGGAGATTTCCTCTCTGTGAATGATATCTTGGGTTTACATGTAAGTAGTGACTATATTTGTATAGCTATACCCCAGACTATTCCCTTGGTCTCCACAATTTACTACCTGGGGAAGCAGGATTTCTGTATGTAAAAGATTTTAGTGTATAGAAATGACCACTCATTATCCGCCCCTAAAAATATTTATGTCTCTTTTCTGCAGATGAGCAATAACTTTTTGTTTTGTCAACCTTTTAACTCAAGAATTCCTCTAAAAATTAGCTACCATAAAAGCAACAACACTACTTTTCATCATTCACTGTTGAAAAGACATATTCATATACACTATCTCATTTGACACTAATATATATTTGGCTTATTAATCACCTACCTGCACATATTAAAAATGGTTATTATAAATAAGCCTAATGGTTGTTCCAGCAGTTAAGCAGTAGTAAAAAATTACAAGACAACATAACAAACAAAAAATTCTAGAGAAGATGGCAAAATATCAATATTTAGCCATTTGTCTTTCTAATTTTGTGAAAAGGATATACACTATGTCTATGCACAAATAGATCTATATAATTTAATTTTTACAATAGGAGTTGAAAGAAGAAAGTTGCTACTTGCCGAGTAATGGTAGCAAAGTGACTAGTGAAATTATTATGAGAAATGCTGTATACTACTACAGAGTTGTTTATCCTTCCAATATTGGCAGAGACTCTCCAGTTTGTCGATTGCATTTGTGTATTTTGTGCACTCATAGGATGTCAGGAAAGGGAAGAATCAATCTCTTCAAGATGTTGTATCAAATAGTAACTTGAATCTTGACACAGAATATGGAAGAGACAGGCCTAACTGCTTAGTCTGGGCGACAGTTGGCAGAGATGTAGAGCAAAACACAGGTGTGATAATTCCTGTCTCTGAACATAGAGAGGCTAAGAGAAAGGAGGAAGTAACTCAGTGGGGTAAATTAAGAAAACAATGGCTGAGGAGTAGACTCTAAATTAATTTGGAAGAAGGAGTAGAAATTAAAGAAGGACAACTGGGGTGTATCCTTCAGGGAGAAGTCAATTGTATGAACAACATGAAGCCAGGTAGAAAATAAAAGGGGAGTAAGAAACACTTTAAAAGAATGATAACTAGGTACCAGGAGAGAATATACATTAGATTACTTATAATTCTCTTTATGATTATCTCAACAAATGGAAAATAAAGAACATAATCTGCTTTTGAATTGCAGAGACAGTATACCTTCATTTAAAGTAAATGCTTGTTATGCATATATCAGATCTCTGTGACAAACTTCCCCAAAACTTAGAGTCTTCAAACTATTATGTTATTTCTCATGATTCTGTGGGTCAAAAATTCACGCAGGGTTCTGCTCCAGATGATATATCTGGGCTGTGCATGACGCTGCATTCAGCTTGGAACTCGACAGGAGGTGGGTGGCGAGGAAGGCCTCATTCTTATCACTGGCAGCTGATGCTGGCTGTGAGCCTTGATTTCCCTCTCCATGGGCTCACATTCCCTCGTAGTATAGATGGTCATCCAGTAGAAGCTACCAGACTTCATACAAGCTGGACAAAGAATGGGAACAGTGTCACTCCTGCCCATTTTAGTGGCCAAAGCAAGTTGAATCCAGATACAAGAAAACAGGAAACCCAACTTCATCTCTTGAAGGAACGCAGAGCATATAAGTACTGGGAAGAGAGGAATTTTTAGTGACTAACTTTGGAGAATATCTATCAGCACATTTGAAATACTGTGTTATAGATCTACTATATCTCTTTTTTGCACAAGGTTTGAAATAATGTAAATCCAAACTTTGTTTGAAAATTCGTCTGTAATTACATAAACTAAAAATTGGCAGACCAAATAATTGGAAGCTGAATACACACACTATTGCCATATGAAGAGTCAACTTCAACTGGCAAACATAAAATAGCAACCGAACTATGTAAATTTAGTTTAAAACAGGTTGCTGTTTATATGAATCACAATTTCTGCCATAAGTTTAGCAAATATTTTTCTCTTATTTAAATATTTCTCCTTATAATTTAAAATTTTCTTTCTAGACTGTAAACATTTTATATCTATAACAATCCACCAGTCCTAGTGCTGAAAAATGAACCCTGAAAACAATCTATAAACTTTGGAATGGAAGTAAGATGTGATAATACACTATGAATAAGGTCAAACGACCACCACTATATGAGAGAATATCTGTAACAAAATACATAACTTTAGTGAAATAAAAAGCTTCCATAAATTAATGAAAATAATCTGCAATGTTTTAAGATTTATGAGCTCTAGGAATCCCCTTTTCCCACCTCCCCAACACATATTTTACAGTTATTCCTATGGGAAAATTTGACTTGAAATAGAAACTAACCATCTCCCTTTCATGCAAGTGAGCTCCCTGAACTGTATCAGAAAGAAAAATTTACATCCTCAACCTGGTCAGCCAACGTTAACTATGAGAATATTCTATTTTCAAATTTTCATGATTGTCTCATTATGCAAGTAAAGTGAGTTGAGCGAATAAGAAATAAGACTCCACATAAAAAGCGTGTGTCTCGGAAATAAATAAATAAACCAATAATAAATAAATTCCACTTCTTGGGTGAAAGCACTAGGGACAAATGAGTTACCAAATCAGAAACAGACACACATTATAAAACTGAGTCCAGTGGCCTTGCAATCCCTGTGTATTCAGGCCATGCATTAAGACCTGACCAGAAATAGCTTTTCACCCTTGTGTAAAACAGCTAAAAATAGGAACCATGCACCAGTCAAAGAATGATCTAAGAGAATTCCCTAATGTTATATCTGTTACCATATCTATCCTGAAGCAGAATAGATGTCTATCCTACACCAGACTGTAAACTCACCCCACCTTAGAACTAAAGGTAAGAGATATCTGAGGGAATAAAAGGAGGAAGTAACATGTCTTCCTTTTTGTCCATTACACACAAATAAATCTTTCTGTTTTCTTTATGAAAAGCTTCCTTTAGAATGAGCAAGTTGATCAGTATACTTGAAACAGTTTATACTATGGTCAAATAAAGAATATCATCTCAGGTTATGCTAACGAAGTTAGACGTTATCGTGATGGTAGTAGGGAGTCATTGAAGATTTTAAGAGGAAAAGTGACAAGATTTAGAAGGTAACTCTAGCAGCAATGTGAAAAAATAGGGTAATGACAAGATATTCTGGATAAAAGTTGATCACAGAAGTTAAGGAGAAATACAAAGGTTTGGATGAAGGTGGTAACAGAGGAGATAAAGAAGAAATGAAATAAAGATTAAAATGGTAGAATAAAGAATAAAGAATAAAAAGGATTCAACAATTAATTGAATTAAAGAAGGGTGAGAGAAGAGAAGGAGCTGCATTTGTTAGGTGTGGCTGAAAGTATCATCAATCAAGATGTATACTACAGGAGGAAAACTAGTGTCTGGGAAAATGAGTCCACCTTTGCATGTCATGAATATGTTGAAAGAAAAATAAGATGCTTGTTAATATTCTTAGCAACAACAAAAAATTACTATTTTCTTCTAAATAAAATCACATTGAAATACACAATTATGATCATTGCACAGTTTCTTAATATTTGTTGTGGGAAAAGGAATTTAATCACATAGTAACACCTATTTAATACACATTATGCATTTTCATTGATTTACATATCCATCATTATATAGTTATCATGATTTCACTTGATTATAAGAAATTATTAAGATTCTTTCCCTTATTTGTTTCTACAAACCTGAAAAAATAAGTTGGTAATCCTCGGAGATTTCTTTCTGAACATCACAAAAATCTTATTTCTTCTGCAAACTAAAAACTTCTATTGAAAAAAATTAATTTACTCACAAATTGTATCCTGTAAATATTCCACTGAATATGACATTATTGATCTTGTATTAAATAACCTTAGCAGTATATAAAATGTATAATTATCCCAACCAGTCGAGAAAAGTCTCACAGACTGCCATAGAAAAGAAGTAATGAAAATAGGGAAATCAATAAAATTACTGAAAATGAAAATGAAGGGGAAAAATAAGAGATTTATGATAAATAGCCAAAAACCATCTTATACCTTTTGCAACCTATCTTTTAGTAATTCTTCAATGAAAGACATATGTAAAATGTTGCTTGATTTTCTCAAAATAAATTTTTTACTATTGTAGTAATATTCTTGTCAAAAAAGAGAATGCAAATTTACCATATTTCTCATTATATACAATTTATAATTTTTACCTAGGAATGTAACTTAATTGAAGTTTTCTCTCTAGGTTTCATGGTTATGTAACAATTCATTTGGAGTTTTGAACTACCATTTTGTATAAATTCACGTTTTGTTAAATTCTACTAAATTTAAGTATATATGAATAATCATGTGAATTATTTGCAGAAGCAAATCTTCAAATTATATCTTTAGAATGTCAAAAGCACTTATTCTCAGGTGTGCATTATTTTCAACATTTTTGATGCACGATTATTTTTTAAAGATTTACTAGTCTTTGGATTTATTATTCAAAAAGGTTTAATATTGTTTTAAGCACGTGATAACTGCTGGAAACGATAGTGTACAAAGGACCAATGGTTGCTACCACCACAGATGAATGCTTTAACAGGAAAACTATATTTTTATGTAAGCATCTAGGGTGAGAATTATCTACAAAAACCTGCTCAGAAAGAGTGATAGTGAAGCTGGTACAGGACAGGTAAGCTGAGACAGTAGAGGAAACAAGAGGTGAGGTTTAGTTCCACACAAGAGAAAGATACGTAAGAGTTCAGAGGTAAGTGTGAATATGGTGTATTCAGAAATGAAAAGAGTTCAGTATAGCTGGGGCTTAGAGTGCGAAGAGAAGAAAATCAAGATATGAGAGAAACGAAATGGGTAGGAATCAGATATTGGAAAGTCTTCTAAACAGCAAATGGCTTTTATTTTTATCATAAGGGTAATAGTCATCTAAAATTTTTAAGCAGGAGAAAATATTTTCAAATTTGCATAGCTGAAAGAAAAGTCTGGCTGCAGTATGCAAGACAATGGCCACAAACAAAAATTGGAGGCAGAAAGTCTTGTTCAAGAGACTCTTTTCAGTGGACAGAAGAGACAAGATATGATAGAAGTGGTCTAGAGAGAAGTAAGTGAATTAAATCAAAGAGGGATCAAAATGAAAAAAATAAATAAAGCAGGATTAATAAAATAATTGTGAGGTTTATTACTAGGATTTTTTATTCTAGATCTCTTCCTATAATGATACAATGTAACCACTTCTTTCATAGAGGATAGTTTCACATAAGTTTAAAATTGCCACAGTCAAACTTACTCTTGAGCCCTGTCCTCATCCTAGAAAGAAAGAAACATCTCTTAAGAAAAGCAACCTACCCAGAGTTTTCTCTAATATTTGAAGAAAAGAATACTTGAATGAAAAATATTTACTCTAATCACTGTGTATTACAAGGGAAATCCAATAAGGTTGAAAGCAGACTTCTTGGCAGAAACAATGCAAGCCAGATGACAGTGGGATAATATATTCAAAATGTTCAAAAAAAAAAAAAAACTGTCAACCAAGAATCCTATATCTAGGAAAGCTGCCTTTGAAAAATGAAAGCAAAATAAAAACTTTCCTAGGTAAATAAAAACTAAGAGAATTTGTTGCTACTAGAACTACCTTACATGAAATATTGAAGGATGTTCTTTGTGCAGAAAGCAAGGGACCCCAGGTGGTCATTAGGAATAGACATCAATAAAAAACACTGGTAAAGGTAATTATGTAACTATAAAAGACATCTTTTTAAGTATAATATAAATCTGAAGCTGATAAGTTAGGATATATGTGGAAAATCCTAGTGCAACCATTAAAAAAAAAACTATCGTGAAGAAATCATTAAAGAAATTAAAATGTTACATTAGAAAATATTCACTTAACAAAAAATAAAGAGGCAAAGGAGGAATAGAAGAAAAAGATGTGGGAACAGCATACTTTACCTAAAGCAAGCTCAAGAAAGGAAATAATAAAGACTGGAGCAGAAATTAATGAAGCAGAGAATGAAAAAGAAATTCAGTGAAACCAGATTTGGTTCTTCAAAAAAGATTAACAAAATTGATAAACCTTAGCTAGATTAATCAAGAAAAAAACAGAAGTCTCAAATTACTAGAATCAGAAATGAAAGAAGTGACATTACTATGGACATTGCAGAAATACAAAGAAGTATAAAGAAATATTTTGAATAATTGTATGATTACAAATTAAATAAATTAATTGAAATGGACAAATTCCTAAAAAGACACAAACTACCAAAACAAACTCGAGAAGAAATAGGTAATCTGAATAGAGCTATAGCAAGTGAAGAGATTAATCAGTAATCAAAGTCTATCCACAAGGAAAAGCCCAAGTCTGAATGGCTTAACTTTTTTTAAAGTTAAGCATGCACCTACCCTTGACTCAGCAAATTTATTCCTAATTATTTATCCAGAAAAATAAATAAATATATAGATAAAATAACTTGTATAGGAATGTTCATAATCGTTTATAACTAGAAACAAGGCAAACATCCATCAATAGGGGAACACACAAACAGATTTTGGTATATCCATGGAATGGAATACTATTGAGCACTTAAAAAAACTACTGATACACAACTACAGGAATGGATCTCACAGACACTATGCTCAGCACAAGAGGCCCGGCACACAAAAGTATATGATTCCATTTTTATTAAGATCTAGAAAAGAAAAAAATTTAATCTATGGTTTAAAGAAGGGCAGTGGTTGCTTCTAGCAGATGAATTGACCAGGAGGAAAGAAATATAGAGGAAATTTCTGGGAGAGGAGAAGTATGTGTGTGTGTTTGTATGCGTGTGTAAACATATATATATATAATGTGTATATAAATGTGTGTGTATGTATACATATATATTCTGAGAGGATCATTGATTTTGAGGATTATTGATTCTGTTTGTCTATATTTATGAAATTTTACACTTAATATTTATGCTTTTTAATAGATGCAAATTTACTGCAAAAATGGAAATTCCGGGGCTGGCCCGGTGGCATAGTGGTTAAGTTTGCACACTCCACTTTGACAGCCCTGGGGTTCACAGGTTCAGATCCTGGGCACCGACCTATGCACCACTTGTCAAGCCATGCTGTGGCAGGCATCCCACGTGTAAAGTAGAGGAACATCGGCACAGATGTTAGCCCAGGGCCAATCTTTCTGAGAAAAAAGAGGAGGATTGGCAGCAGATGTTAGCTCAGAGCTACTCTTCCTCACCAAAAAAAAAAAAAAAGAAATTCAAACAACCAAAAGAATGGTACCTATATTTTAGAGTCTCTGTGAAAATTGAGTAATTTATTACGTTATAAACATTTGGTAGAATAACCAAGACATGGTAAATGTGACAAATTTTAAATGGAAAAGGAAAGATTAGTTTTATCTATATTTTCAAACTTTTGGCTTAAATCTAGAATTAAGTGAAAAAGAATTATTTTCCCTGAAGGGCAAACAAACCAAAAACTATAACAATAGTAATAACAAAGTAAAAATATTTAAAAATTCAAGTCAAATATACAGACAGCATAATTCTCTTAGGCTACATCTATTCCCTATTCTTTGTAGTCCATTCCCTAGTCAAGACTAGTTATTTTAGAAATGCTAAATGCATTACTAATGCTTCGTTATCCCAAAATAAATGGTCTTATTTTACAATAAAGTAACCATATGAATCCCAATTTTAAGCTTTATTAGACAAACTCAAACACTGCAAACACTGTTTAACCACTTCTAAAAGTGGTCTTTTTATAGAATTGATGTCATCAACACCATTTTTAAAAACAAAATAAATTTTCATATCTATATTTCAGAATATGTCTCCGCTGAAAGCAATTATATGTCTAAATTTTACAAGAGATACTATAAATACATGTACAGATGCCCTATAACAAGGAAATATATTAGAGGTATTATATTATGCCTCTATTTGTAGATATTTACTTTAAATTGTATGGGCTATGAAAACAAATTAGCTGCAAATTATAAAGATGGAACAAATATATTCAATATTTTATGACAAAAGTATTATCACAGTAACAAAATTACTTTGTGAGATATAAAATAGATATATTTAACCCTACACTGTATCTTAATACATAGCAAACTCAGTCACTTGAAAGTCAATTTGTTTTAAATTTTATGAATCACCATCTTTTTATATTATAGTAAAAAATATCTCTTCATTGTTTTGCTGTATTATCCTTTATGCACAAAACTGAAGATGCTATTAGGAAGTGAAGATGCCTATTGAAAAGCCTTCACAAAACACTCTTACACACTTGTGTTATTAGAGCGATCAGAAATAGTACTCTCACGTGAAATAACGTATTTTATTCTACTTCTAATAAAAATAATGAAATGGAAGGAAAAGGCTTAAAGAAAAGAGATCTAATTCACATAAAACTATAGGGCACACAGAACAACAAAATTCTCTAGAGTTGACACAGTGTTCTGAACTTCATTAGTACCATTCAAACAAATTCAATATCTACAAATTCTAAATAAGGAAAAGAAATACAGTTATCGTAACAATTAGCCATTTACAGTTTCTTCAAAACAGAGTTCCATGACAGGTGGAAGATTACCAATGAATTTTCAGCAGATCATGAACATCTGCTCAATGCTCAAGGTTTAAAAATTAACTGAAGAAATGAAAACTATTTCCAAATTCTCAGATAAGAATAATTTTGCAAACATTCTCTTATTTCTTTCATATAACAAAAAAATCAGTGTTCAGTATTAAGAATTATCAGGACAATAGTAAGTAATTAAGACAATTCATCTGTGTAAGATACCAATTCACAATTAGTTATAAATTTTCCAAAGTTATTCTTCCTTTAAATTGAGTGAGAAGTTGATTACAGAAATGACTTCAGTAGTTTGAGACAAGTTTGAGAGACAAAATCACTAATCCCCATGAATTACCAATGTTTCTTCAGTTGACACCTCAGACCTAACGTAGTATCTGTTTTACTTCTATTCCTGCATCATTTATCCTCTACATCTCAGTCTTTTTAAGAGGGCTGTTGGATAGTCTACAGGAGACTAATCTCTTCAAATAATCTTTTGCAGGTAACAGCTGCTCTGGCAATCCAAACAGCTGTGAAAAGCATGAACAATTGTCATCAAACTGGGGTAATGAGAGTTTATAGCAACGTTCTAGAGAGTTACCAGCTGTGTCTTTGGGTGTCACAATCTCTTCAAGTTTTCTGATATCTCTTCATCACTAACCATTTTCATATTATTTGATCTCATTTGTAAGATGCTCTTTACTATGAATTCCTCTGAATTATAAGAGTTTTTGAAAACCATCTCACTTTGAGTTGCAAAGAGGCAGAATGTTCTACATTTTTCTAGTATTCTTCCCAACTACAAGATAAAATCTCTAAATATTATAATCAATAAGATATTTTCAAATAAAAATGCTGAATGGGATTTTGTCTCATGACATAAACACACACACACACACACAATAACTTTTTGTCCAGTATACATATCTCACCATCTCTGTTTTTGTTTTTGTTTTTCAAAGGGAATATTAAACAGTGGTAGTTTCTTGCACATCTTTCCACCCCACATTTACTTTTCCCTCAATTTAGATATTGGAAACCTTATCACCTCTTATGCACAAATTTACATGTCCACTTTGCCGACTTACATTGCACTTGCAATAATTTGAACTACATTTTATCTAAGATTTTTTAACGCTCCTATTGTTTGATTTCCATTCAAAGCCAAAAGAAACATAGGAATATTATTGTCATCAGCTTGCATTCATTTAGTGTTGACTGAGTCACAACACTAGGTTCTGCATTAGTCAGGCGTTTAGATTGTGTATGTCTTGCATTGTATTAGTAATCACCATAAATATCACATAGCATGACTTCCCAAGGTGAGAGAAGTAAGTAGAGAGTCACATTGTGGTTCAATTACAGTGCCTTTGGGGTCCTTTGCAGTTGTCACAGGTAAAGTACATTATAGTAATAAAACTTAATGACATAAGGCACAGATCATTTTTCAATAGGAAAGGACACTCTGTTCTCTGCAGCAAAAGATGTCAAGCAGTATTTTGGGTACCCAAAGATATACGGGAATCCAGTGGCCATTTGGGTGTCTCATTTTGATATTCCAGGAACACTCTTCTTCAGTTACTGATATTGAACATCATATTCAATTAAATGCTAGAATATCAGTGCAGAATAAAAGATTGAAAATCTACAGGCAGTGGAAGGAGGAATGTAGGAGGGCGAGAGAGGAATTGATGAGCAGTGAGCAAGAGGACTACAATAAAATTTCCTGTGGAGACATGGCTGGAGTAGGGAGGGATAAAAAGTTTGTAAAGGTAAAGGTGGAAAAAAGAACATTGCTTCTTCACACATCAACTTCATCTTCAAAATTTTATTTCCATTGGCTGCAAAAGTATTTATTTTGTGATTTTCGTGAAAAGTAATTAACATTAATTGAATATTTCTGTTATAATAAGGAGATAGTCAATCTTATTAATTTTCCAGTCTGTCACTCAGTAAGTTTCTATGTACACCAGGAAGAACTCAGAACATATGTTAGGTGAGGGATATACAGAAATAGTGTTTGATATCACAGGAGAAGCTTATTAAATTGATGCATAAGTTCAATAAAAAAGTCAATTGTCACTGTTTGCATACAGTCAATATCTTCTATTTGGAAAGATTCTTTTTAAATCAAATTTTAAAAAGTTTTAAATGAATCTGGGGGATGTCTAGTGAGTGATTCAAGGTATAATTCATTTGTCTCTATTGTTGAAGCTTATATTGTAGATGCTTTAAGGTAACTGCAACATCAGTTTAGCTGCAGTAAAAAAAAGGTAGAATTAATGAGTTATTTGCATTATTGAACATCTGTCATAGAAAGTATCCTTAACTTTTTATCGGAAGTATCATCATGCCTAGTTACAGATAAGGCTATACTTTTATTAGCTAGTTATCAGAAAACAATATTCAGAAACCTCTGTTTATAAGACCCTTTGCATTTTAAAAACGAAAAAAATAATTCAAGCAAGGATAGCTTCTATCCCAGGCATTTGTCATTACATCTTTTCACTTATTATGTCATTATCCTGCATCATTCAACAGAGAACATTATTCTACATGTTAAATTGAGTGATGCATTGAAATGACAAAGTTTTAATCTTCCCTAAAATTTTATGAGACATACAGCTATATTTGGCTGGGAAAGCTACCACTGATTCATTTATAGATTTTTTTTCCTCAGCTGCAGTAAAGCTGTAGCCATTTCTTCCAAGCCTATCATACATTATAAAAGAACAGTGCTTCAATTAATTCAATTTCCAGTAGAAGGAGCTGGAAATAAAATTACTTGAACAGGATGTGGTTTAGTCAGTTAATGGGAAAACGACCTTTTAAAATTCAAAAATAAAATATTCTTTGTATTTAAGATAAAAGTAATTTAATGATGGCATTTATAGTGAAATGTTATATCCATTTAGATGCCAAAATATTAAATGTCATAAGCATGGGAATTAGCATGCACTCGTCCCAGTGGCAATGGTCCCATGGCATTCAGAAGTAGACAAAACCTAAGCCATCTCTATATTCGTAATTGACAAAGAAAAATGAGTACATTTCTCTATCCCTCTATAATTTGAATGCCATGTACATTTTCTCCATAGATATTTATTGAGCCCATTCATGTGTATCTTTTCTAAGCACTGAAGAATTTTCATCTTCAAAATTAGTTGCAGGGCTTGCTTTCTATATATTTAAAACCAATTCAGAGAGGCATGTTTTTGTGTGGTATGTCATAACACAAAGGAACATAGCAGAGCTCAGGGAATGAGACACTAATGTCGGCCAGAGGAGGCTGGAAAAAATAAGTCAGTGGACAGAAACCTTTTATTGGCAGCTGAAGGCTAAGGATGAACAGTAATATAAAAGGTAAAAGGATAAAAACATTTCAGGACAGACCTTAATAGAAATATTTATTTTGAGTTGGGAACAGACATAATATATTAATGATAAATGAGGACTATTGTTTTTCTGAAGTGAAGAATATGTTCTAGAGAACAGTGGGAAACGACGTTAGAGAAGCAGAACTCTGGACGTGAGTGAGGTGGATAAATCCAGTATTTCCTGTGTGATGATTTGATACGTTGTAAGATGGCATACACATTTTATTGGTTAAACATAAAAATTTCTTAGTGTCCAATTTGATTACACACTAAACAGTAAAACAATGTGCCAAGGGAGGCAGCACCAATTTAGTTGATAAAGCTCTAAACTATCTCCTAGAACCTTAGGTGTTGTCGTGAGGTTTTTTTTTTTTTTTTTTGGTGAGGAAGATCAGCCCTGAGCTAACATCCATGCCAATCCTCCTCCTTTTTTTCTCTTTTTCTCCCACAGCCCCAGTAGATAGTTGTATGTCATAGTTGCACATCCTTCTAGTTGCTGTGTGTGGGATGCCGCCTCAGCATGGCTGGACAAGCTGTGCATTGGTGCGCGCCCGGGATCCAAACCCGGCCCTCCAGTAGCGGAGCGCACGCACTTAACTGCTAAGCCGTGGGGTCGGCCCCTGTAGTGAGTTCTTTACTGCCAACTCTTAGGAGCGTTTGGCGTGCCTGTAACTAAGCTGCTCTATGAGAGGGGAAGAAGGGATGTTTTTTTCTTTAATCCAGTACTTCAAACATAATGATCACTTCCAAAGAAGAGGAAAAACATGTGCTATGGCAAGTTGAGCAACATGATGATACTTAGGCGAGGGCACCATTAAGAATAGAGATCTGTATATAGAGAGAGTAGATTCTCTTATCTTAGTATAAGCAGGAGAAAAAAATCTCATGTGAAGAAGATTTCATTATTTTTTCCTATTATCTTTCTTATTTTCTAAATGTGTCTGGTGTATTATAATTTCTTTATCAACCATTTATACATACAATAGAATTGAAAATAATAAATATGAATGATATATTATTATATTTAATTAATAAACTAAAAGTGCAATGGGAAAAATTTTAGTCCAATTTAAAAGTTAGGAGGATTAAACACTCCGTTTCATAGAACTAAGGCCAATCATTTATATATATGTTCTATATATGATAGAATCATAAATAATCAGACATAAATACATAATTGGACAGTTATTTTATGCTATACATAAAATAAAATTTACTGTTTAATTATTAGGTAGTTATTTCAAATTAGAAGTAAAATTGTTTTCCAAGAATTATCATAATTAAATTTGAAGGGACTCATTTTTTAGTTTAATAAATGAACATTAGTCTCTTCAAAAACAATGAATTCTGACCATCATTTAATCTGACACTATACTCTTCATTATAAGGAACTTTAAGACCTGAAAAATTGAGAAATGTTTATTTCATGTGAAATGTGTTTTATTGTGTTAATTTTTAGTCAAAAATAGCATCAAAAATTTTCATTTTGAATTTTAACATTTTCTAAATTCTGAAAGTAAAGAATATATTAGTGATACCTCAGACAGAAATATGTTGCCAAATCCATTCTTTAATAAATTATGCTTTGTTGGCATTCACATATCTTCTCTCTTTATAATCAATCTATTGAAATGTTGAGATAGTCATTTTTAGCAGTCATTTTTAGCATTCTTTGAAGTTGTTATTTACTGCATAAAATTACTTAGGGTTCCTTGTGCAATGCTAGGGAAGAACATTATCTTGGAGCAAAAGTTTCCAAAACAATTTTATTTTTGTTTGGATATTGGGAGTCTTTGCTTTTATTTCCCCTTTAGAAGTTTTTCCTTTTAGATTTCAAGAGCACTAGAATTTTTAAAATTCTATGGAGATTGCACGAACAATCTGATGCCCAAAAGAAATTGAAAAGCTTAAGATTCTCCATTCAAACAAACAGACAAATGTTTCATTAATAGATGTCATGCGACGTTTTAGTAAACTAAATTAAAATGTTGGAGAAAATAAGAAATAAAAGCAATTATTTAAAATAGTAGAAAATGGCCTCAAAGTAACTCAGAAATGAATAATCACATTTTGAACAAATCAAATTTATTCAATAAAAATAAAATGCATAGATATTTAGGTGTAATAACATAAGCAAAGAATTTTATTTATAGATACATTGAGTATGTAATATTGTCTGTGCAATGGTGTTACAGAACTCTATTTGACTAAAAGAAAAATAATACTTGATAATCAAATATGCTCTACTTCTAATGACCTTTTCTCTGTAACAAAATCACAGATTTGGAATTTTTACTCAAAGTAATGGTATATTTATTGGTTTAGTGCTTTTTAAATGAAATTAGTTTACAACATTTCTCTATATTTAAGAAGAAACAGAATAAAATTTGAGTGGAATTATTTTTACGTGCACTTTGAAATTGAAAATATATATAGATAATATGCTTAAAATTAAAAGTTAATTTGCATAGATTTGTTTTCCTATTTATTTCTAAGAAAATTCGGTTATTTTTTCTTACAATGTGTTACATACTGTCTTTTTTTAATTCTACTTAAGCTACTCAAATTTACTGAACACTCAGAAAGAAGGTTTATGGCAATATAGATAAATATATTGTAGGCTTTATGATTTCGTGTATGAAAATATTAGTTAAGTATAAACTTTAAACAAACTATGTTTCTTTAACATTTTCCATTTTTTAAAAATGGAATACTACTCAGCCATAAGAAACGATGAAATCCAGCCATTTGTGACAACATGGATGGACATTGAGGGCATTATGCAAAGTGAAATAAGTCAGAGGGAGAAGGTCAAATACGGTATGGTTTCCTTTCATTAAGTAGTAGATAATAACAACAATAAACAAATACATAGAGACAGAGATTGGATTGGTGCTTACCAGAGGGGAAGGGGGGAGGGAGGAGAGCAAAAGGGATAATTCAGCATGTGTGTGGTGATGGGTTATAATTAGTATTTGGGTGGTGAACATGATGTAATCTATGCAGAAATAGAAGTATAATGATGTACACCTGAAATTTATACAATGTTATAAACCAATGTTACCGCAATAAACAAAAAATTTAAAAAAATTAAAAAAAAGTAAAATATATGCAAAAAAAAAAAATGAGCATCTAGAGCTGTGCCATCCAATATGGCAGCCACTGGCTACATGTGGCTATTTAGATTTAAATTACATTTAAATAAAGTACAAAATTCATTTCCTCAATCACACTAGCCACACTTCAATTACTCAGTAGCAGATTATGAAATACAGATCTTTGCCTCTTACTATGTAGTATATTTCTCTTGTTATAACTTCCATGCTGCCCCCATCCTCCTATTTAAATCTTAGCATAACCTCAAGATATTTGCTCAAATTCACCCATGCTCTGTTAACTCTAACCAAGGTACTAGATTTTACCAAAATTATTGCTTGCAATAACTTTGGGGCCTACACTGTAGCATGTTTACTCCACAACTAACCATTAACCACTTTGGGGATAAGATATTGGCTCAGGAGAAAATCAGACCTGGGTTCACTGCTGGGCTCAGCTACTTATAACCTAGTGATCTTGGGCAAATAATGTAATTCCTCTATGCTTCATCTATGAAATCAGGACAAAGGCATTTAATTTACAAAAATTTTATGTTTTAAATGAGTTATTCAAAAAGTACTGAATCTATGCCTCTAGACTATGAACTCTTGTATCACAAGAGTTCTTCAGGTTTTTTTTTCTTCCCCCTTTTAGAGGGACAGGATGACTAGAGTGGGCCTGAGTTGAGTATTTCTCTTCTCCTACGTGGAAGGCTAGAGCCAGATGGAGTTGGGGTATTTCCATTCCCCCAGTTCAACTAAGCTCTCATATTACCCCACCAAGTTAGGCTCTGGTTAACTAGTTCTCCTGAGGGCAGGCCTTAAGAAGAACAGAGTGCTCTGACATATTTCAAAATGGTTCCTTTTTCTTTACCTTCAGGAAATATGAGGAGATTTTTCTCTGATATTTACTGTGGGAACCTGGTCAAGCCCCCAGAGATAAATCTCACAATATTGTGGCCCCCCCATGACTGGGTCCCCCTGAATTTTTTTAACTCTCAGAGTTGTCTACACTGAGCCTCCAGAAATTCATCAATTACAGTTCAGATTTTTTACCAGGGCTCTGGTTCCTGTGGGGGTTTCAGCTTTTGAAACTCTGCTCTAGGAAGTAGCAACTCCCTGTATTCATCATCCTGGTAAATGATTTATATCATTTATAATTACTTTTTTGTTGTTCAATTAATTTGTTGAATATAGCTACACTTACTAGTTTTTTATTCATCTTTTATTCATCACTTCATTTTTAATCTCCCTTTATGATTTTTTATTTAGATGTAATTCTTGAAAACACATAGCTAGAATTGGTTTTCTTACGTGATACTAGAATGTATCTGTGTTAATAAGATATTTTAACTAATTCTAATTTATTGTGTTTATCAGATATGTTTGGAATTATTCTTGTGTTCTTATTTTTCTATTTACATGATAATTCCTGGTTATACTCACACACACACACACACACACACACACACACACACAGGAACATACCTTCATAACTTTTGAAGCTTATTACATTGGTCAATTTCTTGTTATATAAATTATTGTATAACTTTCCTTTAATGTTTTGAAAATAATATATTCTGTATCTCTTCTTAAAGTCTTCAGGCTGAAATGTTTAGCACACCTATATACACCCTTTAAATAAGAATGTAAAATTAATCAGTAGCTCTATTCTCTTATTCAAAAGTGCAAGAACTGGGGTATATTTTAATTTTTCCATTTTTATTTGTCGCTCCATTTTTTAAAGGTAACCTGATTTTTTTCTGCTAAATTATTTTTAAGTTAATATGTTCCTTCATTTCATTTGTTTCTTTGGTCACTATATTTTTAAACTCCATGCATTGTTTTTGTGTTCATTATCTTAATTTGGCTCAAAAATATCATCTATGAGTTATTTGGAAGATTATCTACGTATTGCCAACACTGAATCCTTATAGTTATCATTTATTTTTTCATTTTGTCCTTCTAATTAAATCTGATTTTGGCTGGGTACGGAATTCTATTTTTTCATCAACTTTAAATCTGAGAAATCTGGTAACTTTTGCTTTGTGGGTAATTGTTTTCCTGTCTGCAATATTTTTGAATTTTTATTTCTTTCCTCACTTTTCTGAAATTTCATCTGCAATGTAGTTTCTGTTACTCATAATCAAAACCTGCAAGTTGGGCGCTAACTAGGAGTCTCCTTTTAGGCCATTATTTACTTCTTTAATAAAATCTCATCTTCTATCTGCCTTTAATCTTTAGGAAGTGCCAAAAAATAATTTTTCTGTCCATGGTGCACCTCTTGTTTTCCTGTGACAGCATGGCATATGTATAGGTAAGAGATATATGTATATAACAGTTTGTCAGAGGGATATGGGATTAGAGAAAGAAGCAAGCAGATTTAGTAAGTTTCCTACCTTTCTCCATTTGTACCAATTTTTTTTTAAATTCAGTTCTTAAAATCAGGTTCATGTACTTTTTTACGTGTCTTAAAATAGAAACTGAACAATGTAATGATTTTCCAGGAAATATCCTTTGCATAATGATATCATAGAATATCCTCTGAATTGAACAGTTTAAAGTTTATTTTTTTCACCAGGAAGTTTTCACTATTATAAATAACACTGAAATGTACTTTTGCACATAAAATATGATTCTGCAATTAGGTTATGCTATTAATTAAGTTGACATGTGGTTCGATTACTACAAAGGGACAACTTTTTAAATATAATCCTTTTTAAAAATTATAACCAGATAGTAACACTTGCGTGAAGAGCATAGTTTTAAAATAATTTTCCCATGTTACATATCAAGTGTTTGCAATTTTACCTATTGTAATAAATGTCAAAGTTTTATACTTGTCTTGGTTTGTATTATTTCCTTAGGATTTATTTCTAGAAAGAGAATAATTGTGTTATAAGGTATATATATTCTTTATGTGAGATACTATTTCCAAACTGCGTTCCAAAATATTTGGAACAATTTAAATTCCTGTAAGAGATGAAGAAGAGAGCCCATTTCACAACAATCTTTCCATTAACAAAGATTAATCTAATATAGACTTATTTAATAGATCAAAACATGGCAACTAATTATTTTAATTCATGAACTTTAAAAAACATTTGATGCAGATCTTTGAATAAGAATATAACCAATGAATCTTAATTTCTTAAGCAACCAATGGAGGCATAACACTTCCTTGCCTCATTATATATATATATTATATATTTTAGAATTAAAGGAGTTAATATATTCAAAGCATCTCTATCACAGTGAGTGGGACATGATAAGAGTTCAATAAATGCAAATCCCTTTTACTTTTTCTTTCTTTTTTTTTGTCTTTGTTTTTAAACCAAGTTACAATTACTCAAGGACACGCAAACTCGTCTCCTCCAGGAGAACACACACAGACACACACATGCATCTAAAGATCAGGGCTTGGTGAAGATGAATTGCTTTTGCCTCATTTTTTTGAACATAATCTCTCTTCTCAGGTAAACTACCCTGTACACAGTGGTTAATTTCATGTAATAGTATTTGCAGTATCTTTTTAAAGGCTTGGATTTCTAAGGGAAGGGACAATGCTAGTTTGGGGGATATTTGTATAGTTCATGGTTTTTTATTAATGCCAACCTAAAAGACATGTAAGCATTTTCATGTCTTGTAGACAGTTTTAAGAAAGAAAGAAGTTCATAACAAAACACCATATTTATATACTTAGAAAGGACAGTATTTCTTGTTTAATTGTCTTATAAAGTGGATTTTCCTTAAGCATTTCCATAGTCTTTCCAAAAATAGTCTAATATCTTCCTACAGAAGTTGTTAATTGGGTAATTTGATTAGTAAATTGGTTAGAAATAAAAATTCTATTATACATTTGTGGCATAATGATTGACTAATTTTCTTCAGTAACTATTGTTTATTTCTTGCCTCATTGCACACCAATGATGTCTTCTTTTAGAGGCCTAACAGAGAATTTCTAATTCTATCTTTTTGCCACAAGGACAGTCTAGGACCAATTAGGACAGTCTAGGATAAAGTTCATATATTTTGATTCCAGAAAGAGGCGCTCTCTGTACACAAATTATGGAACTGGTAAAGTACCCTATTTTGGGACACTCCAAGAAAACAGTAAATTGATATTCGGTGCTTAGAATTACTATAGTTGACATCTGCAGTCTGTCCAAATCTTGAAAAATCCATTAATTTTGGTTTAACTGCAAATGAGGAAAAACGAGGTAACATTACTATTGATGTTTATGTTATATGAGTACCACCACCATACCCAATACTAGGTGTCTTACAAGTGCTTTTGCGTAAGTTCATTCATAGTCTTCCGTTTTGCTTTCTTCAACAGGAGGCCCTCAACTGTCTATGGGGTCAGTGTCATGTGTGAAAACACTGAGACCTGAGGGAAGCCACAACGGCCTGGTCAGCATGCCACAATTGTTCAGTGTTTTGTTGGAAGTAGAGGACTGTGGGGAGGCCTAATGGCCACTCCTCAACTCTGTTATGGCATTTGGCACCTGGATCCTAAAGGAACACCATAGTCCCTCATAAGTACAGTTTCCCTCAACGGCTGACTTTAATCCTTCTCTGTGTGGAGAATTAAAATCAAGTATCATTTTGGCCAAGTGGGAGAGAAGATACCAAGTCCCTCCAATGTCCTTGTCCCTTCTTTTTCTCCGTTGGCAATCATACCTTCCTCTTTATTCTTCAAAGCACATACTGCTCACAATTGGCTTAGCATTTGCACATAAAAGCAGGAAGAGGTCACTTCTACAAACAACTAAACTCATATTTACACTTTGGGCTTTTCTAGAAAATTAAGCTACAAAAATATGTCAGGGATTCCAAATTCACTCTTAACTAAATTTACTTTTGGGTTCAGTCATAAATGAACATGTCTAGACTCCTGAAGTCCCTCATATTTTCCTTCATGAACTCTTGCTTATGTTCTAGGAAGATGGAATGCAAAAATAATGAGCAATTTTTCTGTTGAATACTCATTGGATATGAATAATAAATATCAACATTGATGGCTGTAGTAACTTGGCGCTGGACACTTTACCAGAGGAAGGAAGTCGTTTGACAATGATTTATTTCAGCACCGAAGTGATAATGCTAGCTTTGGTGCAGATATCAGCAAAGGAACCTGAAAATTTGTGTTTGTCACGTTGTAGTCTAAAGAAGTATTAGAGTAAACATGAGATATCGCTCTACATTCAAAGATGATGAAATATTGGTAAAGTAGAAGAAAAATACTTTAAAATCTTGCAAATATTGATGGATGCTGAATTCACGTGATTTCATTCGTTTTGCTGTAGTTATGTTCTTACCACTATGGTGAAACAGCAAAGTTAGACTAAGATACCAAAAGAGCAAGAAAACAATTTCCTAATGCTAAGTGTTTTCTCATTTATTTTAAAATACTCTAGTAAAAGCACTGTTATACAGATGGATGTGAGTTTTAACCTATGCCTTTGGAACAGGCTGTTGCCCTAATAAGAAATACAACTCCAAGGAGTTTGAAGACCATGCACCGGAGGCAGCAAACACAGTTTAGCTATCTGTGTTATTAGCATAATGAGTGTCAAAATTACACTATTACTAATGAAATTCGTGGTATTGGCTAGAAATATTTTAGAGTCATTCTCTTAAAGATCTAAAGACCTCTTCAGGAGGCGGAGTCAAGATGGCGGCATAGGCAGACTCTGAACTCACCTCCTCCCGTGGACGCAGCCAATTTACAACTACTCGTGGAAAAATTACCCCTGAGACAGAAGTGAAAACTGGATAAGAGGAACTCCTGCAACAACGGACAATCCTAACTGAGGTAGAAGAGGCAGAGACTCCCTTCCGGAGAGGAAAAATGCCGCCTTCACAAGCCGCCAGCGTCACGGCCGCCGGGAGCAGCTCACAGGTACACAGCCTCCCTGGAGGCGCGGGGCCCTGAGCCGGGGAGCGTCCCCGCTGTGGGCATTTTGTGGACCCAGCACAATCGACACCAGCGGCATAATATCTGACTTTGCCTGCTGCTAAAACATTGGGGAGCACCCCCGGAAAACCGGGGTCACAAAGAAACTAAAACTGGCTCTTAAAGGGCCCGGGCACAAATGTACCCATTTCAGAAAGCATACTAAAATCACCAGAAAGAAAGGTGCACAGTGCTGTGGTGAAAAGAGACTCACCTAATAGGCCCTGAGTGCATCTCGGTGAGGGGTGAGACCTCTCCAGGGACTGGGACATTGGCGGCGGCCATTGTTGTGGCCTGGTGTGGGCGTGCTGACACAGACGCCATTGGAGTTCTCCCTGAGGCCTGCTAGCCCAGGGTCTGCCCCACCCGCTAGAGCACCTATATAATCCAGCTCAGCCAGGGCAGGCAGCCCACCCTAGAGACTGGCCCCACCCAACAACAAGCACTCAGGTAACTTGTGGGCCTGCATAGATTGGTGACTGGATTCTCTGCAGCCTGGCAACTGAGCTGACTTGAGAGGGGCAGGGTGTGCACAAGGAGTGGGTGGAGAGCGTGGGGCGGTGCTCCCGCCGTGGAGAGACTGGGTCCACTTGGGGAGGTCGGGGCGCTCACATGGGGCAGGACTGTGTTGACTGTGTGTGTGGACCAGTGGGTGGCAAGGCTTGTCAGCTGCAGAAGACTTGTGCTTCTCAAAGACCCACATAGGGGGTTTGCCCCACCTTCCAAAGCCTGAAACAATTGAGAGCTCCTGTGCCTGAGGCCAGCCTCACCCAGCTGCAATCCTCAGAGAGCTGACAAGAGACCTAATAGGCTAGAGGCTTACAGCAATTGTAAGGCCCTGAGCCTAACAACCTGCCACGCTGGGGACCTACTCACTTAAAAGAAATATTGCAACACAAATGTGGTATTAGAACTTGCAGCTATCTGTGCTGGGGCTCCCCAAACCTGATAAAGAGACTGAAGGGCCCACAACAACTACAAGCAGCTGAGCATTACAACAGCTGGCCAGGAGCATAACTCAGCCTCCCTGGGCACCTATAGGGAGAGCTAACAGGCCAAAATAGAAGGACACACGTAGCCCACATAGGGGCCACCCCTGGAACATTGAGAACTGAGGGAAGCACACTGGAAGCCTCCTAAGGCATCACTTACATAAAGTCACCTATCCAAGAGCAGGAGACATAGCTGACTACCTAATACATAGACACAAGCACAGGGAAAGAGGCAAAATGAGGAGGCAAAAGAACACATTCCAAGTAAGGGAACAGGACAAAACCCCAGAAAAGGAACTAAGTGAAACAGAAATGAGCAACCTACGTGACAGAGAGTTCAAACTAAGAGTGTTAAGGATGCTCACTGATCTGGGGAGAAGAATAGATGAACTCAGTGAGAATGTCAACAAAGAAATGGAAGATATAAAAAAGAACCAATCAGAAATGAAGAATACAATACTGCAAATGAAAAATTCACTAGAGGGACTCAAAAGCAGAGTAGAGGATACAGAAGAATGGATCTCTGAGCTGGACGAAAGACTAGAAGAAATTACCCAAGCTGAACAGGCAAAAGAGAAAAGAATTAAAAAGAGTGAGGACAGTCTAAGGGACCTCTGGGACAACATCAAGCGCGCTAACATCCATGTTATAGGTGTCCCGGAAGGAGAAGAGCGAGACAAGGGGGCAGAGAATCTATTTCAAGAAATAATAGATGAAAACTTCCCTAACCTAAGGAAGGAAACAGACATCCAGGTACAGGAAGCACAGAGATCCCCAAACAAGATAAACCCAAAGAGGCCCACACCAAGACACATCATAATCAAAATGTCCAGAATTAAAGATAAAGAGAGAATCCTAAAAGCCGCAAGAGAATGTCAAGTTACATACAAAGGAAACCCCATAAGGCTATCAGCTGACTTCTCAGCAGAAACCTTACAGGCTAGAAGAGAATGGCATGATATATTTAAAGTGCTAAAAGGAAAAAACTTACAGCCAAGAATACTCTACCCAGCAAGGTTATCATTCAAAATGGAAGGAGAGATCAAAATTTTCCCAGATAAGCAAAAATTAAAGGAGTTTGTCACCAAGAAACCAGTGCTACAAGAAATGCTAAAGGGACTGATTTAAGGGGAAAAGAGAAGACCACAAATAGGAAAAATTATCTATTTCCATGATTAGAACGTAATGGATACAAATACACAAAAAAGAGGTTAGATATGATATCAAAAACATAAAAGGAGGGAGGAGGGGAGTTAAGAGAACAGCTTTCAGAAAGAGGTCAAACTAAAGTGACCATCAATTCTGTATAGAAGAAGAAAGGAACAGAGAAGGACTACTAAAACACTGAGAAAAAAAAAAAGTTAAAAAATGGCAGTAAGTACATACTTATCAATAGCTACTTTAAATGTCAATGGACTAAATGCTCCAATTAAAAGGCATAGGGTGGCTGACTGGATAAAAAAACAAGACCCATGTATATGCTGCATACAAGAGACACACTTCAGACCTAAAGACACTCACAAACTGAAAGTGAAGGGATGGAAAAAGATACTCCACGCAAATGGCAATGAAAAGCAAGCTGGGGTAGCAGTACTCATATCAGACAAAATAGACTTTAAAACAAAAACTGTAAAAAGAGACAAAGAAGGGCATTACATAATGATCAAGGGAACAATCCAACAAGAGGATAAAAAACTTGTAAATATCTACACACCTAATGTAGGTGCACCTAAATATATAAAGCAATTATTAACAGACATAAAAACAGAAACAGACAGTAACACAATAATAGTAGGGGACTTTAACACTCCCCTTACACCAACAGATAGATCATCCAAACAGAAGATCAATGAGGAAACATTGGCCTTAAACAACACACTAGAACAGATGCACCTAGTAGATATATACAGAGCATTCCATCCAAAAACCGCAGAATACACGTTCTTTTCAAATGCACATGGAACATTCTCCAGGATTGATCACATATTAGGCCACAAAACAAGTCTCCATAAATTTAAGAAGATTGAAATAATACCAAGCATCTTTTCTGACCACAACGGTATGAAACTAGAAATCAACTATAGGAAGAAAATCAGAAAAGCCACAAATACGTGGAGATTAAACAAAATGCTACTGAAAAATGACTGGGTTAACGAGAAATCAAAGAAGAAATCAAAAAATACCTGGAGACAAATGAAAATGAAAATACGACATGCCAGAATTTATGGGATACAGCACAAGTGGTTCTAAGAGGGAAGTTTATAGCAATACAGGCCTATCTCAACAAACAAGAAAAATCTCAAATAAACAATCTAACAATGCACCTAAAGGAACTAGAAAAAGAAGAACAAACCAAGCCCAAAATCAATAGAAGAAGGGAAATAATAAAAATCAGAGCAGAAATAAATGAAATAGAGACCAAAAAAACAATAGAAAAAATTAATAAAACCAAGAGCTGGTTCTTTGAAAAGGTCAACAAAATTGACAAATCTTTAGCTAGACTCACCAAGAAAATAAGAGAGAAGGCACAAATAAGTAAAATCAGAAATGAAAGAGGAGAGGTTACAACAGACACCTCGGAAATAAAAAAGATTATGAGAGAATACTATGAAAAGCTATATGCCAACAATTCGACAATCTGGAAGAAATGGATAAATTCTTAGAAGCTTACAACCTTCCAAACCTGGATCAAGAAAAAGTAGAGAATTTGAATAGACCAATCACCAGTAAGGAGATCGAAACAGTAATTACAAACCTCCCCAAAAATAAAAGTCCAGGACCAGACGGCTTCCCTGGTGAATTCTACCAAACATTCAAAGAAGACTTAATACCTATCCTTCTCAAACTCTTCCAAAAAATTGAGGAGGGGGGGAAGCTCCCTAACTCATTCTACAAAGCTGACGTTACCCTGATACCAAAACCAGACAAGGACAACACACACACAAAAAATTACATGCCAATATCACTGATGAACATCAATGCAAAAATCCTCAACAAAATACTAGCAAATCGCATACAACAATACGTTAAAAAGATTATACACCAGGATCTAGTGGGATTTATTCCAGGGATGCAGGGATGGTTTAACATTCGCAAATCAATCAACGTAATACACCATATTAATAAAATGAAGAATAAAAATCACATGATCTTCTCAATAGATGCAGAGAAAGCATTTGAGAAGATACAGCATCCATTTATGATAAAAAATCTGAATAAAATGGGTATAAAAGGAAAGTATCTCAACATAATAAAGACCATACATGAGAAACCCACAGCTAATATCATCCTCAATGGTGAAAAACTGAAAGCCATCCCTCTAAGAACAGGAACCAAACAAGGATGCCCACTGTCACCACTCCTATTTAACATAGTACTGGAAGTCCTAGCCAGAGCAATCAGGCAAGAGAAAGAAATAAAAGGGATCCAAATTGGAAAGGAAGAAGTGAAACTGTCACTATTTGCAGATGACATGATTTTATATATAGAAAACCCTAAAGAATCCACCAGAAAACTTTTAGAAGTAATAAACGAATATGGTAAAGTTGCAGGATACAAAATCAACATACAAAAATCAGTTGCATTTCTGTACACTAACAACGAAGTAGCAGAAAGAGAAATTAAGAATACCATCCCATTTACAATTGCCACAAAAAGAATAAAATACCTAGGAATAAACTTAACCAAAGAGGTGAAAGATCTGTACACTGAAAACTATAAAACATTTCTGAAAGAAATTGAAGAAGACACAACGAAATAGAAAGATATTCGGTGCTCTTGGATTGGAAGAATTAACATAGTTAAGATGTCCATACTTCATAAAGCCATCTATAGATTCAATGCAATCCGTATCAAAGTTCCAGCAACATTTTTCACAGAAATAGAACAAAGAATCCTAAAATTTATATGGAACAACAAAAGACCCCAAATAGCTAAAGGAATCCTGAGAAAAAAGAACAAAGCTGGAAGTATCACACTCCCTGATTTCAAAATATACTACAAAGCTATAGTAACCAAAACAGCATGGTACTGGCACAAAAACAGACACACAGATCAATGAAATAGAATCGAAAGCCCAGAAATAAACCCACACATCTATGGACAGCTAATCTTTGACAAAGGAGTCAAGAACATACAATGGGGAAGAGAAAGTCTCTTCAACAAATGGTGTTGGAAAAACTGGATAGCCATATGCAAAAAAATGAAAGTAGACCCTTACTTTACACCATACACAAAAATTAACTCCAAATGGATTAAAGACTTGAATGTAAGACCTGAAACTGTGAAAGTTCTAGAAGAAAACATTGGCAGTACGCTCTTCGACATCGGTCTTAGCAACATCTTTTCAAACACCACGTCTGACCGGGCAAGAGAAACAATAGAAAAAATAAACAAATGGGACTACATCAAACTAAAAAGCTTCTGCACAGCAAAGGAAACCATCAACAAAACGAAAAGACAACCTAACAATTGGGAGAAGATATTTGCAAACCATACTTCTGATAAGGGCTTAATCTCCAAAATATATAAAGAACTCATGCATCTCAACAACAAAAAAACTACCAACCCAATTAAAAAATGGGCAAAAGACCTGAACAGACATTTCTCCAAAGAAGATATACAGATGGCCAACAGACACATGAAAAGATGTTCAAAATCACTATCTATCAGGGAAATTCAAATCAAAACTACAATGAGATATCACCTGACGCCCGTCAGAATGGCTATAATTAACAAGACAGGAAACAACATGTGTTGGAGAGGATGTGAAGAGAAGGGAACTCTCATCCACTGCTGGTGGGAGTGCAAACTGGTGCAGCCACTATGGAAAACAGTATGGAGATTCCTCAAAAAATCAAGGATACAACTACCATATGACCCAGTTATTCCACTGTTGGGTATTTATCCAAAGAACTTGAAAACACCAATTTGTAAAGGTACATGCACCACTGTGTTCATTGCAGCGTTACTCACAATAGCCAAGACTTGGAAGCAACCTAAGTGCCCATCAAGGGACGAATGGATAAAGAAGCTGTGGTATATATACACAATGGAATACTACTCAGCCATAAGAAACGATGAAATCCAGCCATTTGTGACAACATGGATGGACATTGAGGGTATAATGCAAAATGAAATAAGTCAGAGGGAGAAGGTCAAATACCATATGATTTCCTTCATTAAGTAGTAGGTAATAACAACAATAAACAAACACATAGGGACAGAGATTGTATTGGTGGTTACCAGAGGGGAAGAGGGGAGGGAGGAGGGTGAAAGGGATAATTCAGCACATGTGTGTGGTGATGGGTTGTAATTAGTATTTTGGTGGTGAACATGATGTAATCTATACAGAAATAGAAGTACAATGATGTACACCTGAAATTTTTACAATGTCATAAACCAATGTTACTGCAATAAACAAAAAAAAGATAAATTTTGATTTCTAAAAAAAATAAATAAAAATAAATAAAATAAATAAATAAATAAATAAAGACCTCTTCAATGCTTTTCTATCCAGAATGATACTTCTGGTGCTCTAGTTATGTACCAATATCGTGTTGGCCCCAAATATGCCCTTCTCTGAATTGCTGGAGCTGGAAGTCTGCAAACTATATTTCCCAAACTCCTCTGCTAGGTTTTTGTTTTCCATGGTCTATGTTTCTCTTTTCTTTTTTTTTTTTATTGTGGTAACATGGTATAAATTTCAGGTGTATATCATTTCTGCATAGATTACATCATGTTCACCACTCAAACACTATTTACAATCCATCACTCCACACATGTGCCATCCCCTCTGGTAACCACCAATTCAATCTCTGTCTCTATGTGTTTGTTTGTTGTTTAGGTTTTGCCATAAGGAAGTATTGTTTTTGGAAGATGGGGTTGTCAAATGATGGGTGGATGAAAAATACTCTTTTTTTCTAGTGAGGAAGTTTAGGCCTGAGCTAACATCTATTGCCAATCCTCCTCTTTTTGTTGAGGAAGATTGGCCCTGAGCTCACATCTGTGCCCATTTTCCTCTATTTTATATGTGGGATGCCTGCCACAGCATGGTTTGCTAAGTGGTGTGTAGGTCTGCACCTGGGATCTGAAACCGCGAACCCCAGGCCGCCAAAGTGCAGTGCATGAACTTAACCACTATGCCACTGGGCTGGCCCCAAGATGCTCTTTTTTTTTTATTGAGGTCATGTTGGTTCATAGCATTATGTAAATTTTGCCCTCTCCCCACCTCATTCCCCTCTGGCAACCACCAATCTGTTCTCCACATCTATGTGTTTATCTTCCACATATGAGTGAAGTCATACAGTGATTGTCTTTCTCCATCTGACTTATTTCACTTAGGGTAGCACCCTCAAGGTCTGACCAAGTTGTTGCGAATAGCATGATTTTGTCTTTTTTTGTGGCTGAGTAGTATTCCATTGTGTGTGTATATATATATATAGACCACATCTTCTTTACCCATTCATCTGTTTATGGGCACTTAAGTTGCTTCCAAGTTAGCTATTGTGAACATTGCTGCAATGAAAGTAGTGTTGTTTACATCTTTCAAATTAGTGTTTTCATATTCTTTTGATCAATATGCAGAAGTGGAATAGCTGGATCATATGGTGCTTCTATTTTTAATTTTTTGAGAAATGTCCATACCATTTTCCATAGTGGCTGCACCAGTTTACATTCCCACCAGCAGTGTATGAGGGTTCCCTTTTCTCCACCCCATCAGAATGAAAGATATTCTTTCTCTCTCTTTTTCTTTGCATCTTTGTAGCATCTCTGGAAGTGTGTGTATCCTTACATTGCTCCTAACATTGGCTTCAAGTTCCCTCTTCTAGTCCTAGCACCAACCAAAGAGCACTCTCAGTGGTTCAGGAGTAAGTAAACCCCAGAGCTGTGGCACTCCCTCCTCTGTTTTGTTTTAACCCAGCCTCTGTTGTGATAACTGCTGGTAGTGGCTTTTTATAATTACTTAAATTTGTGAATAACCGATTCTTCTGTTTTCCTATGTAGTTCTCTCTGTATTCCTTTTGCTGTCCTACCATCTGTAATATATATAACCCATTTCTTAGATTAAATTCCTTCTGTTTTTGTGACTATACATTGACTGATAGACTAGGTTTGTATCCTTGATGGACCTATCATGACATTGATTCTGGAGTGGATTATACTTGACTCCAGCTAGATGTTTAGCTAAATCCTAGCACTAATAGGTAGTTGCAGGTGTCTCAAATCTTTTTGGAAAATGATGTTAGCACCTGTGATGATTAATTTTATGTGTCACTTGACTAGACTATAGTGCCGAGTTGCTTGCTCAAATACTAGTCTAAATGGTACTGTAAGGATATTTTGTAGATGTGACTAACATTTACAATCAGTTGACTTTAGGTAAAGGACATTATATTCAATAATGTGGGTGGACCTCATCCAATAGTTGAAGGCCTTAAGAGCAAAAACAGGTTTCCTGGAAAAGAAGGAATTCTATTTCAAGACAGTATAGAAACCCTGTCTGAGTTTCTAGCCTGCTGGATTTCCCTATAGATTTTGGACTTCCCAGCTCCCATGAGTACATGAGCCAATTACTCTGTGTATGTTTATACAGACTCACTTATTCTCTCTAGAGAGAGAGAGAGAGAATGCGAGAGAGAGATCTCTCCTATTGATTATTGTTTCTCTTTCTCTGGAGAACCCTGACTAATACAGCACCTATGATTTCATCAAGCTAACAATGTTGAATTTTATTCCTACCTGATAATAAACAAAGTCTACTTTTATAATAGTTTGTATTAAAATTTACTTTCACTGTCATTTGGTGGTAAGGTAGTAAGTATAGGAAACCTATAGTCCTCACTTCTAAGTATTGGAGTATACTGATACTCATTTTAAAAAAAACAAAAAATAATACTAAAAAATTGGATGTCCAAATTTGTTTATGTCCATTCAAAACACATTATTTTGCATAAAATCTCAATACTACTTGAACTGGGACCAAACATAAATATCTACATTTATCTACTTTCAGTGGTACAAAATACTGGACGCCAACCATTTTGTCATCTGGATTTATTGTATTCACTATATGTCCAGAATAATAGAAGGACATGAGGTAAGTATTATTCAGATGTATCCATAATGTTTCCTTGTTATCATCAAAGGAGTATTTTTTCCAAATATGAAAAAGAAAAATGAATATATGTTAATTTCTTAAATAAATCTATATTGTGGTCAACATTATTAAATACCACAAGAAACGATAACAAAAAAAAGCAGGAAAAAAAAATCCTACCCAAAAAGACTACAGTTGTTAAGTTGCATATGAAGAAATAGAAATTAAGTAAACACTAGTGATATAACATAAAGTTAGAAGTAACCTTTGATAAGTTGTCTTTAAGAGTATGTAAAATGTCCAAAAGCAGGCAAAAAAGAAAATCAAGTATAATATTCCTGCCACAAGTGTGAAAATAATTGGTGGAAATATGTCAAAGACACAGATTACGCTACATGCTCCTTTCAGACAGGTAAAGATGATAACTTACAACCCATGGAGCACACACAGAGCCAGAGGCACAGCAGCACCCAGTGGAACATCAATGCTGAAAATGCAGAGACTGCTACTCACCAAAGTATCCCCAGTGCCTAGGCTTGGCACAGAACTGGTGTTCAATAAGTCCTTGATAAATTAATAAATGCATGAGTGAATGAGGAGAAGTTAACTAGGTAAAGAATGGTGGTGGAGAAGGGTATTCCAGGTAGAGTGGACAGGATAGAGCTTGGTGTCATTGATGATGGAAAGAAAGCTAGTGAGCCTGGAAAGTAGTGGCAGAATGAGAATGGTACCAGAGAGGGCTGGAGAGCAGGGCAAGAACAAGACACAGCAGAATCCTGAAGATAGGATTAAAGATTCTGGATTCTACCTGCAGCAGAAAAGGATTGATGGGTTTTGAGCCCGGGAATGATAAGATCTATTTGTGTTTTAAGGTATTCCTCATCCAACTGCTAGGTGGAAAAAGGCTGGGATAGAGAGATACTGAAGAATGTAAGATAGAACAGATGGAAAGATATAGGAGTATTACTGACTGAAGACATTGGCTTGGATCGGAGTTGATTAATTTCTGAAAACCCATACACATACACACCCCACGCATACAGAAACACATACACACAAGAAAATCTTGGAAATTTGAAGGAGAAAAATTAACAGAAACGAACATGGTCTGGGAATTACAAGACCTGAATTCTCGTCCTTACTCAGCGTTTATTAGTCATAGGACCTTGCAAATGTAAACTAAACTATCTTTGGAAAGAAAGATGAGAATTAGATGAACTTTAAGGTCTCTTCTAGTTCTACTACTGGAGACAATTTAATTTCTGAAGGAAGATATTGTTGAGCCTAAAATTTAAAAAGGTCTACAGGGAAATATGCCACTAACACAAAGATTTTCGTGGTAATAAAGAATAGAGGTCTGTTTTCAGAACATTATAAGCAAAGCTGAGCTTTAAGACATGCAGTGGTTTCCTAATTTATAGGTCAGAGAAAAGTGATATGAAAGCAAAAAAGTGTAAAAAACTATACACTTGAAATTTTTATAAAAGCTCTCCTAAGTAAATTTTGAATTAAAAAGGAATAAATTGCATTTGTATTCAGAGAATAAGAACACACAACAATTCATATAAAAAAATATATGAAATGCACCCAAAATAGTGGCGATGATAGAAAACAAAGTCAGGATAGATAGATATGTACATTATGATCTTTTTTTAAGGGAGAATTGCATTATATTGCACTATATGCTTGCTCTCCATGCAGATCAATTTAACTAGAAAAAATAGAATATGTATGCATTGGTGATGAGCAAACTGTGGAACATTTAGAAATTTGTTACTGATTAGCATCTGTCTTTTAACCTATTTACCGCCAAAAGCCTTAATTAAAGGAGGCCCCCTCATCTGTAATTCTTATAAATAAGGCCTCATTCTATTTGCTTTCTGGGATTCTCCTTTTCCACAATCTGTCAAGAGAATATTGCAGCCCCATCGCAATCTGGTACATCACTGACAATCTTCTTTTTCAATTTCATGTAGAAAATTACTCTTAGGTACAGCTGATACAATTCTTCAGAAAGGTAGATGGTGGTTGAGTGAAAATTAAAATTTTAAATTTCAGTACCTGAGAAAGGAAAAAGCAGCTTCTGACATCTGGGAGCTGCCCTGGTGATCACAGATAATGCATGTGTAATGCATGTATTCTCCTGTCGAACATAAGAAACATCGCAGAACTCCAGAACACTAATATCAGAGAAGCAACCGTGACTATGATGGAGCAAGACTATCGTAAGACCACTCCCAGAGGGGAACTGAAGTGTCCTCACTGAGGACACAGAACATGGTCCAAACCACAAAATTCACGAAATGACTAACGTGAGTGGCTCCTGCTACTTTATCATAAAAACTTTAGCCCTTCTTCTGACTTTTTGATTAAAATTTGGAATTATCTCCAATTCCTAATCGCATCCAATACGTATGAAACCCCATTTTTGTAAATGCTCATGAAAATTATCTAACACAAGCACAAATCTCATAATAATTCCTCTTACTGAGACACCTTACGTTTCCCCATGATGTACAGTCTCCCCCTTTTCAGTGATGCACTAATCCCAATTTTGTCTCACTATAAGTACGTCCCTTGTGGATTTTGAGAGAAGTGGAGGTTTCACCAAGATTCAGCTAAAGCTTTCACTGCCACAGATGAAGACTAATAATAGCATGCATATCTGGCAATCACTGTGGGTTGACCCAGATGAGGCCACCACGCCTGTAGTCGGATGGTAAGCTCGTGCTGAATGGAGCACCAACATTTTGCTGAGGCCATTCATTGTTGGATTTATTTTGTTTTGTTTGTTTGCCAAGAAATAATATCCTCTGTGAATTTTGGTTATCTGATTAGATTTCTATTGTTTATTAACGATTTTTTTCTAGTCTTTTAACTTCTGTTCCTATGGTTTATTTACCTTTTGTCTTGAATGTTTTTTGTTTTGTTTTGCTTTTTAATCTGCACTGGGAAAAGATGAGAGAATAGGTAGAGGTTTGATCAGCTTCCTTGAACCGGCCCTGGGATTGAGAAGTTCATAAATTCTCCTCAGACCAGAGTCTGGAAAAAATTGTCCTCTGCTCTCGGTTTGAAACTTTGCAAAGAACTATTTTCTTGGTCTTGTCTTTATGTTTCTGAGACTTTGTTTAGTTTTATCTGCTCAGAATCAGAAGCTTAGTCAATTGGTCTTTGATCAAGTTCCAGAGATACAAGGTTGCAGAAGCATCATCCTTATAGATATTTCAGTTCTTATGTTGCCTTAATATAAAATGTGACTCTTCTAGGCCAAACACCTCTTTCTTTATGTTTCTTTAATGTCAAATTGTATGTTTATTTCTCAAATTGGCACAATTTCACGAGGACAATTTGAAGTTGCAGTGACCACTTTTTGGAATTTTGAGGTGAACAGAATTGTTCTACTGAGAGGTGCTTAGAACAAACAGGGGACAACAGCTTTGAAGGAGGAAAAAAATGTTTTGCTTAGCATATGAGATGTTCCATTCATGTTTCTACTTTGGAAATTAATGAGTTTTTTTTTAATCATATAGGTTGTTAAATCTTTCAAGGGTCCTACTTATTATTTCAATCACATTTTCTCTTTTTTTGTGTATACGTGTCAAAATGCCATTTACTACATCTAAACTTTCTGCCTTCTCCCAGCAGAGGAAAGAACATTAGCGATCTTTTAGTGATAATTTCATTTGTGTCTGAAGTTTTCGCCATCTCATTTCATTTTCTTTGTTTTGCTTTCTCTTGCCTTCTTTTTCCTCACTTTTGAAATTTTAAAAATTGATGAGAAAAAAATTGTATATTTATGTGCACACTCTAGGAATATTTAATCTAGAAATGCAGTAAAATGTCTAAAAAAGAAAGAATAGTAATTAAATTTTTTTGTTTTTATGACTTTGATAAGTATATTTGCATAATAGTCTTCATTTGTACAGTTACTAGATACAAAGAAAAGGTTACAAAACAGAAGAGATTTTGGAATGATTTTAAAGGGTCTTTAAAATTTAGTTTACCATTTAAAAATGTCAACACAATATTTAACTTGTACCAGATCAAGATTAAATATCTCATGAATTAAGATTAAACTTCCTGAATTTCCTGCATTGGGTTTATAAGTTAAGTAAATTATCAGGTGTCTATAACTTGTTAAAAATTGTGTATTAAAAATGTATAATATATAAATATATAGCCAGCCCTGGTGGCCTAGTGGTTAAGATTCAGCACTCTCACCATCACAACCTTGGTTCATTTCCCAATCAGGAACCACACCACCAATCTATTGGTTGTCATACGGTGGCGGCTGCATGTTGCTGGAAGCTGTACCACTGCTATTTCAAATACCGGTAGGATCACCCATGGTGCACAGGTTTCAGTGAGCTTCCAGACTAAGACAGAATAGGAAGAAGGACCTGGCCACCCACTTCTGAAAACATTGGCCATGAAAACCTTATGAATAGCCGCAGAGCATTGTCTGATACAGCACTGGAAGGTGAGAGGATGGCACAAAAGACCGGGCAGCATTCTGCTCTGCTGTACATGGGGTTGCTAGGAGTCAGAATCAACTCCACTGCTTTGACAATAACAAATATAAATATATAATAAAATGAAATCCATAACAATAATATATTTAATATATAAAAATTAAAAGTTATTTGTATACATACATATATATGAAAAAACTAAATGGAATGGTGACAACCAATATCATTTTAAAGAGTTTATTTCATTTCATACTATCCTTAGCCAAAATTACTGTGTTGACCAATGTATAAGCTTTATGTACCAGGATAATTCCTAAGTAGAAATAGACACTAAACATTCGTTACTAAACATAATTGTAATTTACCTTATTTATTTGAATAACTAAAATTAAGAAAACATGCGAAGACCTTTTGTGATATTATATGTACGTATTTCTTTTTTTGTTACCTCAAATCTGTTAATATAATGTAAAATTAATTCATATGGAGAAAAATAATAGCTAAGTAGTTTTCAATCTAGATCGATTTTTATTTTGTTTTTCTTTTGTGTGCTTTTTTTTCTCGTGTTGGTAAAAACAGAAAATCTTTAATTCGGTTAACCACTATTTGGTTTAAATTATTATTTAAAGTAGTTGATTAGGGCCGGCCCCATGGCTTAGCGGTTAAGTGCACGCGGTCCGCTGCTGGTGGCCCTGGTTCGGATCCCAGGCGTGCACCGACGCACTGCTTCTCCGGCCATGCTGAGGCCGCGTCCCACATACAGCAACTGGAAGGATGTGCAACTACTACATACAACTATCTACTGGGGCTTTGGGGAACAATAAATAAATAAATAAAATTATTAAAGTAGTTGATTAATATAAATGAATAACCAAGCTAAGTAAAATAATTACAGAGAAGTATGAATATATATAAAAGATAATGCGTGTGATTTTCTTATATATTAAGAAAGTTCTTATAGTTTATCAAGGGAACAAATTTAATGATACATGTCGTTTTATTTAATATATTGGTAGTCAATTATATTTTACAACTTTAGTTAAAAGCTTTACATTTATTGCCTATTTTTATGTTACATATCTTTGTATGCCTTGATACAGCTATATAAATGTATATTAATGATTAATGTAAATTTTTTCATGAATAATACATGAAATAAGTTAAAATTGTATCTCTTTTATTTTCTGTAGAATGGCTGTTATTTTCTCCCCGTATGTAGAGCTTCCTTTTTGTCACCAAAATATTCTGTTAAATCTTTCTTTTGACATATTGTTAAATAAAACTTTGAAACATTTCTTACTTTTCAATGTTAAGTTCCTAACAGTCATTTTTGTTTATTACTGAATGTTATTACAGTGGTGTCTATAAACACTTTCTTTTCTTCAAGTGTGTATGCCATGTCCTGTCTTGTCTAAAAAATATTTTTAACTTTACATTTCTCAAATTCAGATCCCAAACTTTGAACGATACATATATTTTCTGCCTATATCATCTATGGTTTTCATAAAATGGTCATTAGGTAACACAAACATTTCTCCACTCATTTCATAAGAAAAAGGATAATTAGATTTGTCTAGAAATCTCAAAATTGTAATTACTTGCAAAATATATTAATATAAGTATATTTTAATACTTTTTTTTATTAAGACTTTTTTCTTTTAGAACAGTTTAAGGTTCTTAGCATTATTCAGGAGAAAAGTACAGAGATTTTTCATATACCCACTTTCCCCCACACATACATTGCTTCCCCCATTATCGACATCCCTCACTGGAGTGGTAGGTGTGCTAAAATTGATAAACCTACATTGACACATCTTAATCACCCAAAGTCCATACTTTACAATAGAGTACGCTCTTAGTGTGGTACATTCTATAAGTTTGAACAAGTAAATAATGATGTATCCATCATTATGGTATCGTATAGAGTATTTTCACTGCCCTAAAAATCCTCCGTGCTCTGCCTATTCATGCCGCCTCTCCACCAACTCCCAACCACTGATCTTTTTACTCTTTCCATAGTTTTGCCTTTTCTCGAATGTCATGTAGTTGGAATCATACAGTATGGAGCCTTTTCAGGTTGGTTTCTTTCATTTAGTAATAAGCATTTAAGATTCCTCCATATCTTTTCATGGCTCGACAGCCCATTTCATTTTAGTGCTAAATGTTTAATTCCATTGGCTGAATGTACCACAGTTTGTTGATGCATTCACGTACTGAAGGACATCTTGGGTGCTTCCAAGTTTTGGCAATTATGAACGAGGTTGCTATAAACATCTGTGTGCAGGTTTTTGTGTGGACATCAGTTTTCAACTCCTTTGAGTAATACCAAGGAGTGCATTTGCTGAATAATATGGTAAAAGTAGATTTAGTTTTGTAAGAAACTGTCAAACTGTCTTCCAAAGGGGTTGTACCATTTTGCATTCCCACCAACAAAGAATGAGAATTCCTGTTGTTCCACTTTCAAAAGCATTTTAATATCTGGTTTGTCATTTGGTGTTGTCAGTGTTCCAGATTTTGGCCATTCTAATAGGTATGTAGTGGTATCTCATTGTTGTTTTAATTTTCATTCCCCTGGTGACATATGAAGTGGAGCATTTTTTATATGCTTTTTTGCCATCTAAATCTTCTTTTATGAAGTTTCTGTTCAGATTTTGGCTTGGTTTATAATTGGGTTTCTCATTTCGCATTGTTGATTTTTAAGTATTCTTTGTATGTTTTGGATAACAGTTTTTTATCAGATGTGTCTTTTGCAAATATTTTCTCCCAGTCTGTAGCCTGTCTTCTCAGTCTCTTGACATTGCCTTTTTTTTTTAATTAATTAAATATTTTTTGTGAGGAAGATCAGCCCTGAGCTAACATCCATGTTAATCCTCCTCTTTTTGCTGAGGAAGACTGGCTCTGAGCTAACATCTATTGCCAATCCTCGTCCATTTTTTTCCCCCAAAGCCGCAGTGGATAGTTGTATGTCATAGTTGGCACATCCTTCTAGTTGCTGTATGTGGGACGCGGCCTCAGCATGGCCAGAGAAGCAGTGCGTCGGTGCGGGCCGGGGACCCAAACCCAGGCCGCCAGTAGTGGAGCGCGAGCACTTAACCGCTAAGCCACGGGGCCGGCCCTTGACATTTGTCTTTTGCAAAGCAAGAGTGCTTAGGTACTTTTCCAGTTAAAACAGGTACACTTATGATTAAATTCAAAGACTGGTAAATAAAGTCTACGAACAGACTTGTTTCCAAGATTCTGGGTTCACAAAATCCTCATGAAAATTTCATGAAATGTTTGGGACCCTGATTCTATTACATAGGAATCATCAAAAAGCTATTATTTATTTCAGTCTTTTATTAAATCCAAAAGCCAAGGTATATTCACCTTGTATAAAAATAGCAACAACAAAGCTGCTGAAAGCTTTGGTTGTTTTCACTTGATAATCTCCACTAAACTTAATGATAACTACACGCTCTATGGACACTTCTACTGACAGGAAATACCACTTCTCCATTAGTTGCCTTTCCTCCTATGACACAGTGTTGTCTCCCTTCACATACCACTATCCATTCGTTCAACACACTAAACGTAGCCACCCTCGTTCCCAAAACTGAAGAAAGATAAACCAATGATTGCTTAACTCTGTTTGAGTACTATCCACACCATGCACAAACTCTCTAGACAATCCCATGGATAAACCTTATTTAAATTTGTTTGTTGATGGTTCATGCTTCAAAAGTAAATCTAAAAATTACGAAGCAATTTATGCTATCACTGATGTGAATTTACTATTGAAATATAAAATTATTCTAGAAATTAAATCAGTTTAGTCAATTTGATTCATTGCCCCCACCAAGAACTTCCAGCTGACAAGTGAAAAAAGAGCATATATTTATCCTAATAGTAGGTATGATTATGAGTTAGTTGATGATACTAAAATGCTTTGGAAGCAAATATTTCCTGATGTCTACAGAAACCACCTATAGAATATACAATAAATTAAAGAAATTTTACGTGGTTTGCTATCTAAGGAGATAGCCATAAGAAAATGGATTTTAGAAAAATACTTTTTGAAAATATCCACAAAAGCAGAGATAAACTTACAATGATATTGGACCAAACTTGGTGGGATCATACTAAGCGTAGTTTCCAATGAATGTCCTAATTGCCAGTTATAAAATTCCGGCAAGAATGCAAAGGTAGGGCATGAGCAAGAACCAAACTCTTAAGGCTCACTTCACTACCTCCCAATGCGGCAAAACTATCTTCTGGTTACTGTTGCATCTTCTTAGGATGCTTTGGAGATTTTCCTTGCAGGAAAGCTATGTATTTCTCGTGTTGAGTATTCCTACAGTAAGAGAGACACACTTTTAAGTTAGGCTATTAAATTACACTGTTAATAAAGAACTCCATAAAGTTTTACCAATTACTTAGAAAGTCCACTACCCTTATTACTCACAAAATTCAGAAACTGTAAAGATAAGGAATTGAATTCTATAATTATAAACATTGAAGGTGAAAGCCTGGGACTTACAAGCCCCAAAGTATTACCTGTGTCCTTGGTGGTAACAAGATCAATTATATTTAGGCCCCACAAGTTTTCCTGAGTTAGTAATAGGCTGTCCCATGAATTGGAGAATTTTGAGATTCTATTCTATTTACTGGACAATACGACTAAATATTGCCAGAGACCCATGTGATACCTTTGGCTTTAGTACAAACACATTTAAATTACATATGCAAAATTATCACCTAAATAGTCCTTGCATGATCTGACACAGAGATTTGGTCTTCTGAATAAGATATCAAGAAAATCTGATCTTGAATGCAGTATAAAAGACCCTATTGGTTATAAATAACAGCTGATTACAACAGTAAAACCCCACAATGTTTATCCTTTGATTTATGATTTCCAGCTAAAAAGACATAAATAACTTTTTCATTACTGCTGTATGTCAATTCCATTAGGAAACATCAAATTTAGGATTGTTGGAAAATTCACCAAAAACTAACTGTAGAAGTGGACTGCTTTCACCCAAAACAACAGAACAGGTAATGATTGCAAAAGTGGACAGCTTATGAGCAAGATGAGAGAAAAAGATTAATTTTCTACTGCTTCAGCAGCCTCTTCTTTTTATTCTGTCATTAATCTTGCATATTATTACATTTTGACATGCTCTTTTAATTAAGAAAAAGTTTTTTCAACGTGCTTTTTCTTATCTTTATCTTGTTACTTTTAAAGACCATGATCTTGTGTGATTGCTCGGAATTTAACCAATTGATGTATATGTCATCCCCTACCTAACCCTGCTAACAAAAAATTTAATAGCAGTTCCTTTAAGCATTTCAGGAGATAAACATCTTTTAAAGTTCTCTTCTGATGCTTAACTTTTCCTCAAGTAATTAATTCCAAACTTCAGTCTTGTTAATATTGAACTTTGAGCCCATATAAGCAGATATTTGTGCTGAGGAATTATAATCCCACCAGCAAAACCTAGCCCACCACCAGGAATGGAAAGCAGTATTGGGTTTGTCCTTGCTCAGATAGATAGAGTGTTCTCTTTAGGGACATTCCAGTCTCCTTTGCAGGAACTGCTTAACTCCATTCAAAGAATCTTCCCATCTTAAGGAATCAATAATTGATTATCTCCTGATGTGATAAATAATATTATATTCCAAAGATTCTTTGTCCTTCTTATAATAACATAACTTCTCTGGAAGCCCAATAAACCAGTTTAAACTTGAATTTATTAGCCAAAGTTATTATGGACAAATGCATAACTCTTGATTTCTGTTTTTCTAGCCAAGGGGGAAATTATACCATAGCAAACACTTCTTGCTGCACATATATAAATACTTCAGGTCACATAGTACTAGGCTGTGACTAGGCTAAAAGAAAGGCTTACTGGGTTTTTAGACATGGCACAGCTGGAATTTGGACAGATTTTTATTGTCTAGGTTTGATAATTCAGGCCTCTACCTTCAAGGCCTATCACAAAGTCTAATAATCATTTGTTGCAGTTGGCTGAAATATCCTGTTCAGTCTTAAATGCCACTGTCATTTCAAATGCACCAAAATGAATAGGAAAGACTAATTCTATTCAAACTACAGACAATATGCTGTGAACAACCTCGTGATGGGCAAAACCCGGCAATGGTGAAGATCTGGATCAAAGATTAATACCTAAGTCCTCACTTCGTCTACCTTTGGACAAAAGCAGGGAATAAGAAAGAGAAAAGTAACCCCTGACTGTAGGTAGCTGGCTCAGCCCTGACAGTTAAGACTTGGTGTCGCTAGAAGTTGGTCTGATACAACTAAGCTCTGATGATCTCCTGATGAACATAAAAAATTGTACAAAACATAAACATCAGGCAAGGTGACTTGTGCCCATGAAGGAAAAAGAACAAATGTGTAACTACTTCACACACATATCTATCACAGGCAAAAACAAGAACACTGTGCAAACTAAAGTTATGGTTAAATACCAGTTTCCTGACTAACATATGTGACTGCTGCATCTTTATTAGTTATAACTTTAACTCTACTTTTTTACTCCCATCTTCTAAATAAAAATTGTTAAATATCCAAATATAAAATCATCCCCACTTTCTCAGAGCATCCAATCCAGAGCAAACTCCTGCTTCACTTGACCCTCCCCCAAACTACTTAAAAGAAGCACAAATCATATAATACATTTGTGGATACCATCTTACCGAGAAGCCCCATAGTTACCCATTATATGTGGTCTCACTCACAGCAATGAGCCAAAAAACCCAACTTTATTCAACCACAGGTGTTGTTTAACTACTTGTCTTTGACTGGAGGATATAAACAAATATATAGAAAGAAAGACAATAGACTTTCTCTTTAGGATGTGACCGACATACTTTATTTTAAAACTAAACTTGTTTTGGGGGCTGGTCCCTTGGCCGAGTGGTTAAGGTTCCGTGCTCTCTGCTTCTGCAGCCATTGTTTTCTACCTAACTGTGTAGGAAGAGTTCTCTCCTTTTACATTTAAACAGTTATTGCTATGACATTGTCTCTCCCTATTTGAATAAAAATTTAATTGCATAAAACTTGTATATATGAGTTGCAGTATACATTTTTATCTTTTAGAAAATCACTATAGCATTTGAAGAAAATTGTTCAGCTAAATGAATTTCTATTTCATATAAAATAGTTATATACCCAGTCATTTGCTGAAGAGTCACATATGGAATTGTTACATAGTTTATGTTTAAAATACTTTTAAAAATATGTTTTTATAAAAATAAAGTAGTACTGATTATACAACACAATTTAACAGCAAAACAAAAGTGTATTAATAAAACAGGACTGAAATCCTAAATGGAGAGAAATAAAAATAAACAAACCAGTACAAGATACTGCTAAGCAAAATCTGGAAGATTACAAAAGATGATGATACAAATATTCATTTTTAGTAGGTCAAAAGATGATTCAATTCTATCTTCATCTACAGATTTCAAATTGTGAAAATACAATACTTTTCTCAATGCTTTTTAAATTGTGAGACTGAAAATACATCCAACTTGAATATGTATAATGGTAAGCCTAAAATACCTTATCAAGTGAGATAGTTATTCTACATAAAACTAGGGAAATGTTTACATATGAAGAAAAGTGAGATCAAATTAATAAATATATGAAATCTTCATAAGCAAATATTTTGGGTGGTCAAAGTGCTTTAGAGCAGACAAAATTACTAAAAACTCCCCGGACATCTCAGCTGACTTAAGTCTGTGGGATTTCTGTCTTTGGATTTATTAAGCTACTACAGATGGATAAATAACAGCATATATTTGCTGAAATCATTCTTCAAAGCCTGTCGCCTCCAGGGTGAGGATGTGATATAAAGTGGTTGAGTTTTGTTGAAAAAGACAAATCATTCGCATCCTTTTAAAAAGCAAATATTTTAAAAATTAAAACAGGTAAAGGAAATATTAATTATAAAATGATTGAAAACTTTGCTAATTTAAAAGTGGATAAGCACCTTGGGTTTTCCCTTCTGGTGGATGGATTAGACATACTTTTCTCTGTTCTTTCCATTTAGTACAACTAGCAGATGTGTACATTATACATAATACAGACGTAAGAAGACTCTGAAGGGCAATGAGAAGAAGGCAGACTGGCTAGGGACTTCAAGATGCAAAGAACAACATGGTAGTGTGTCCCATGAGTTTTCTTTTTGCCTCCTATATCCCCAAAAGCCAACAGGCACAGACAAACCAAGACCCAACAAAAGTTTGGTCTCTCTAGCAAGGGAACCAGGACAAAGACAGCCTAGCAAATCAAGAAACTGTTAGGCAATAACCACTCTATTCCAACCAAACACACACACACACACACACACACACACACACACACTATTTAACTGCAGTCTCTCCTCTGTCCATGCCAGCAAAGACCAACCGGGGAGTCTAGACTTTTGCCTTCTCCAGGTTGTAACCAGGCATCACAACAAAATTTTCACTAGGGTCAATTAAGGAGTCAGGACTTTCATCCCCACCAGGTAGCAACAAGGTATCCCCTCTCCCCTGCAGAATCAGTGCAGACCTCTGAGGAGCCTGGACTTACATCAGCAGGAAGGAGGTGCTGCTCCCTGTCCTCACTGGGGTGATTGTCAGAAGAGGCGCAGTGGAGTGTGTGGACTTTCACCACCACTCCTGGTAGTGAGACCACTGCCACTTCCCCTCAGTGACATCGAAGAAACTGTCATAGTCAAGAGGAGCCTAAGGAGACATGACTATAAGTGTAACGTGCTATTCTGGGTGGGATACCCGATCAGAAACAGGACATTAGGTAAAATCTAATGTGATCTGAATAAACTATGGGCTTTAGTTAATAATAATGTATCAATATTGGTTCACTAATTGTAAAAATGTACACACCAACATAAGATATTAGTAACAGGGGAAACTAGGTGTGGGGTACATGAGAACTCGCTGTAGTATTTTCTTGATTTTTCCGTAAATCTAAAATTGTTCTAAAAATTGTCTATAAAACACATAAACATGCACACATGTGCATACACACACACACATACACATCTTAAATGAAAAGGCAAGACACAGAGTGGAAGAAAATACCTGCAATACATATATCCAACATAGGTCCTGTGTACAAAATATATAAAGCTCTATTACAATCAATAAGAAAAAGACAGATGACCTAATTTTTTAAAAAAATGGTCAAGAGATATGTTCAAACTCTTAAAACAGAGAGAATAACCAAATGGTAATAAACATAGGAAAGAGTGCTTAATCTTATTAGCCAAGAGGTAAATGCAAAACGAATGCACAATATAATATTATCACAATCTCACAGAAAAACGTTAAATAAAAGAGATAAGAAATGAAGTGTTGGGGCAGAGGTAAAACAACTAGCACTTTCACACTCTGCTTGTGGGATGATTCATTTGTATAAACATTTTGGCAAACAGTTTAGCATTATCTACCACAGCTGAACAAACGATTATCCCAAGACCCAGTAATTCTACTCCAATAGAAATATAAACATGTGTATGTATATATACGTGTGTGTGTGTGTCAGGCATGAACAAATGTATTCATAGTAGCACAGTTACTATTATTTCTAGTGTTAGTTCCTTTAACACTAGATCGTACAAATAAATTATAGTACAATCATGTAAAGAAATACTGAAACAGTAATGAGAATGTTCTACAGTGATATATAATAATACGAATGAATTTCACAAATATAAAATTGAGCAAAGAGGTCTGATACAAAAGACTAAATTTCAAAAGCAGGGAACTTAGACTATAAAGAAGCTCAGGGAGGTGGAGCTTCTGGAGCGCTGTTAATTTTGTTTCTTGATTAGGGATGTGGTTTCATTGGGAGGTTTGCTGTATGAACATTCATCTAGCTGTGTATTTATATGTGCACTTTTCTGTATGCATATTATACTTAAAATAAACTTTTTAAAAGCTGAAAAAAAATGAGTCAGTTCTGTATATACTGACCCAAAATGATTGTGTAATATATTCTGGAGGGAAAAGCAAGTTGTAATATAGCATAAACCTATATGCATAATTTTCGAAACCATAAAAAAAGTAGGTTATATATACATGGAAATAACAAATATCCGGATGTGGCAGAAATAACGCTTTACTATTGTGTTTGCATTTCCACAATGAGCATACATATTTCGTATTAAAAAATACTTTTTTATGTGGTTACTTTGCTGTTTACATATTTCTACTTTCTTCTTGCAATGTTATGTATTTCTATAAATTGTATTTTTTCCCTTGAAACAAGAAGGATTACAAGAAACTAATGCACACTGTATTAGTCAAGGTTCTCCAGAGAAACAGAAACAAGAGGATATATAGAGACATACATATAAGAGGAGATTTATTAGAGGAATTGGCTCATGAGCTTATGGAGGCCGAGAAGTCCCACAATCTGCCATCTGAAAGGTGGAGAACCAGGAAAGCAGGTGGTATAATTCAGTCTGAGTCCGAAGGCCTAAGAACCTGGAGCTCTGATGTGGGATAGCAGGAGAAGATGGATGTTCCGCTTCAAGAGAGAGAGAGAGAATTCACCCATCCTTAGCCTTTTTGTTCTATTTGGGCCCTTATAAAATTAGAAAATGCCTTCCCACAATGGTGAGGGTGGATCTCTTTATTCAGTCTACTGAATCAAATGCCAATCTCTTCCAGAAACACCCTCACCAACACATCCAGAAATAATATTTTACCAGCTGTCGAGGCATCTCTTAGGCCGGTCAAGTTGACATATAAAATTAACCATAACACACGTTAGCAAAAAAAAAAATAAAACACATTCCAGAGGTTCCTCACTTTCTATTCAATAAATGCAAGCTTCTTATCCCGGTATTATTGGACTAATGTCTAAAATCCACTTTTCAAAACTGTGACTCCCATTCCTTCCTTACAGGATTCTTCTGGTCAAGTTAAACTGGCTGACTCACTCCTTCTCAGTGATATCCCACTTTCCTGTCTCATAACTTTGCTCACTCTAATTGTTTTGCAAGAAAACTCTCTCCTTCATCACTTTCCACTTCCAGTGGTTTAAGTTCTTTCGAGGCCATCTCGAGCGCTAACAGTAATCCCTGCCTAGAAATCTGGTCTTCCCAATGGAATAGAACATTTATTAACTAATATGAGACCTAATTTAGATAACAGTATTACTGTACTCTTTATGGATATTTTCTTTTTCACTTAAAAAAATTATTTTATATACTTTTTTTACACTTTATTGAGGTATGATTGACATGTAAAAGGATATACATATTTAATGTATACAACTCGATAAGTTTGGGGATAACTATTCACCCATGAAACTATCACCACCATCAATGCCATAGACCTATTCATCACCTCCCAAAGTTTCCTTCCATCCTCTTTATTATTATTATGTTTGTGTGTGTGTGTGTGTGTGTGTGTGTGTGTTAAGAATACTTAATGTAAAATCTTCCCCTTAGCAGATTTTAAGTATACAATACAGCTTGCTAGTTATAGGCACTATGCTGTATAGTAGATCTCCAGAACTATTCATTTTGCATAACTGAAACTTTCTACACTTTGGCCATCACCTTCCCATTTCCCCCTCCCCCCAACCCCTGGAAACCACCATTCAACTGTCTACTTTTATGACTATTTTAAATGCCTCAGATAAGTGACAGCATACAACATTTATCTTTCTGTGTCTGGCTTATTTTACATTTTTATATTTTTTTTCCAGAATTTTATCTTATTCTGGTAGGTTTATTTTTTTTTCCTTTTCAAGTTTTGACTTATCTCTTGGAAGGTAAACAGGAAATGCTTGCATTTGAGACTGAGCATTCAGCAAGGAGTGAAAATGCTTTTATAACCACCACGGATTATTCATAATTTCCTGCTTAATTAAAAACCTACAGATCCCCAAATATATCTTGAAATTTTCCACTGTTTCCTAAACCTGGAATATTATTCCTAAATATTCTTTCCTGCCTACAGAAATTCTATAAAGCCCAATTCAAATGGGCTTTTCCCCCTTAATATTTAACCCCTTGGTCATAATCAATGACTTGTAGAATTAAGTAATTCTAGATGCTCCCATTGCAATCTGTCCACTACTTTTACTTGATAGATTGTAAATCACTTGAAAGTAAGTCCCCTGTCTTTTCTACCCTTCTCCTACTTCCATTAACCATACACACACACATACACACACACACACACTACAATACCACCATAATGCTTGAAAAATCATAATATCTACTGTATGTTTTCTAGATCAGATTCCACTTGTTCAAAAAATCCAAGGTACTAAGAAAGAGGTGGATAGAGAAAAATGCCCAGTAAAATGATCTTTGATATATTTTAACAAAGAAAATGAAATGCTTTCCATGGCATTTCTCAGAACAAACTGAATAAAGAATTATGAATAAGTATTTAAATTCATTTTATTCATCAAAATACTCTCTTAAAAATCAAAGTTTGTCCAAGAGTAGAAAATAAATAAATATTTAAATAGTAATTAAATATTATTTATTTATTTTTCTTTTTTGGGTGACTATTTTTTCTTTCAGTTTCATTAAGACATCATTGACCTATAGCACTGTATAAGTTTAAGCTATACAGCATAATGGCTTACATATATGTCAAAATGATTACTATGGTCAGCTTAATTACATACATTACCTTGTATGGTTACAACAAAAAAGAAAAAAAATGTTTTTTTCCTTGTGATGAGGACTTTTAGTATTTACCATCTCAGCCACTTTCAGGTATATCATACAGCAGTACTAACTATAGTCATCACGTTGTACATTACATCCCCAGTACTTATTTATCTTATAACTGGAAGTTTGTATCTTTTGACCACCTTCATCCAATTCTACCCCCTGCAAAAATACCCCAAAAATCTGATCTCTTTTTCTTTGAGATTTTGTTGTTGTTATTATCGTTGTTTAGATTCCACATGTAAGTGAGATCATAACAGTATTTGTCTTTCTCTGATTTATTCCACTTAGTATAATGTCCTCTAGGTCCAACCATATTGTCACAAATGGCAGGATTTCCTTCTTTTTTGTGGCTGACCACTATTCCATATGCATTATACAATGGAATAGCATATATTCCACAATGGATGTAGTGTATATATACCACAATAGATGTGGTATATATATATATACACACACACATACATATATATATACACCACATCTATATATGTATATATGTATACGTATATAACACATCTTCTTATCCATTCATCCTTCGATGGACACTTAGATTGTTTCCATGTCTTGGCCATTGTAAATAAGCTGCAATTAACATGGGCATGCAGATATCTCTTTGATATAGTGATTTCATTTCCTTTGGATATATGCCCAGAGGTGGAATTGCTGGATCATATAGTAATTCTATTTTTAATTTTGAGGAACCTCTGTACTATTTCCACAGTGGCTGTACCAATTTCCCTTCCCACCAACAGTTCACAAGGGCTCCCTTTTCTCTCCAGCATTTCTTATCCTTTGTCTTTTTGATGATAGCCATTCTAAGAGGCAGGAGGTGATATCTCATAGTGGTTTTTATTTGCATTTCCCTAATGATTAGTGATGTTGAGCCCCTTTTCATGTGTCTTCTTTGAATATCTTCTTTGGAAAAAATGTCTCTTTAGATCCTTTGTCCACTTTTTAATTGGATTATTATTATTTTTTTTTACTATTGAGTTGTATGAGTTCTTTATATATTTTAGACATTAACCCCTTATCAGATATATGATTTGCAAACATTTGCTCACATTCTGGAGGTAGGTTGCTTTTTAATTTTGTTGATCATTACTTTTGCTGTGCAGAAGCTTTTAAGTTTGATATAGTCCCATTTGTTGATTTTTTATTTTGTTGCTTGTGCTTTAGGTGTCAAAACTAAAAATCATTGCCAAGACTCACATCAAGAACCTTTTATCCTATGTTTTCTTCTAGAAGAATTATGATTTCAGGTCTTACATTTAAATCTTCAATGCATTTTAAGTTAATTTTTTGAGTGATATAAGATAGGGGTCTAGTTTCATTATTTTACATGTGAATATACAGTTTTCCCAGCACCATTTACTGAGGAGACTGTCTTTTCTCCATTGAGTATTTTCGGCTCTCTTGTCAAATATTAGTTGACAGTAAATATTTATTGAATTAAGGTACATACTCATCTATGTCATAAAATATTATAGGTCAATTAAACATTTTGTTATGAAGATGATGGAACAAATAGTAAAACATGCATCATATAAAGGTTTGTAGAAAGCATAATGATATGTACAATGTCATTGTTATAATCGTGAAATTTTTACATGTGATAATAAGAATTTCAGACCAATGTGGAAAAAGTCGTACTTGGGTTCGCAAAGTATGGATAACATTATCTTTGATCACATTTTTGTCTGTTAGCAATATATTCTGGAAAAAAAGACAGAAGTTTATTGATATCCATTGAAGAAAGACCCAAAACAAAGAATAAACAACCTATTATGCTTACTGAATTTAAGAAACTCTGACTTGAATAACACATTTTTTTTTCACTATCAGGAGCTGGCTATATAATATAACCAAGATTCACTTACATTATTCCTTAAGAACCTACAATAGATAGATCAGATAATCTTAAAAATAACTGTATTGGTAGTGAATAAATTTCACCTAGAACTTCATATCATAACATTTTCAGCAAATAAAATTTCCAATCATTCTCACCTCATGCCTATTTCTTATTCCCAGATGGACAATCACCTAATTAACAGCTGTATTCTATCTTAGAGCATCTGGTGCTTTCAAAGGTTAATATTTTTATAAGTAATAGGATATGGGGCAGGCCCGGTGGCACAAGCCGTTAGGATAAGTGCACGCGCTCCGCTGTGGTGGCCCAGGGTTCGCTGGTTCGGATCCCCAGGTGCGCACTGATGCACCACTTGGCAAGCCATGCTGTGGCGGCGTCCCATAAAAGGTGGAGGAAGATGGGCACGGATGTTAGCCCAGGGCCAGTCTTCCTCAGCAAAAAAAGAGGAGGATTGGCAGATATTAGCACAGGGCTGATCTTCCTCACACACACAAAAAATAAATAAGTAATAGGATATTACTACACATGGTCTCTTGGAAACACAGGATGAATTGGAAAAGAATAATAATTTTAAATTTTGTTCACGTTATAAGGCCAACTAGTCACATATGAGCACATTATGTTCCTATGTCAAGCATAGGTCAAGGGTTTATAAAAGTCAAAAAAAGAAAAGGCAGATTCTGTCCTTGCTTTGTTTCACAATTTCCTCTCACTTCATCTCCTCTTTCTCCTCCCATGCTGACAGCAATCAATGCCTTAATATTTCCAAAATCAGGGATATTATTTAAAAAAAAAGAGAGAGAAGTGGCCTACTCAATCTGAACTTTAATTCAGATTTATAGGATCTTAGCCTTCACTTGTGAGTCTCAGCATCTTAGGACATTTAGCTTCACCCATGGTCACTGAAATGTTTTCAATCAGATACTGAAATGTTTCTGGGTAGATCTGCACCTTACTTGCTTTTGACAACAATGATGTACTTTGTATTTTTTCCCATTTCTATCACCTGCTCACTAGATCAAATGAGTCAAACAATCCTTAATTATTAGATATTAACTGGATGACAGACCCAAGTAGAACTTTTTTTTTTAGGTAAAAAGGAGTACTAATTAACCATTGTGTTAAATATATAGTGAAATGTAGCACAATGGAAGAGTAAAGAATATTAAATGCTGGAAAACAAAGAAGAAGAAATATTAAACAAAATGAATGTGACCTCAATTTTGACTTCCATCAACACCGAATAAAAGTTAATTCAGAATAATTCCCCCAATTATGGTTGAAAACACCTCATCAACACACAATATTATCATTTTCTCACCCAGTGTAATTTCCCTTCAGTTGTTCTTCATGTTAGGACATTTGTTCCTCTGCCTTTCCTTCACACGTATTAATTCCCATTTTCTCCATCACTTCATAACATTTAACACCATATTATATCTTATTGTATACTATGATTACTAATTGTAGTAGGAAGAATAATGCCCCTCCCCTCGAAAAGATGTCCATGTCCTATTCTCTGAAACCTGTGAACATGTGCTATGTATTACATGGCAAGGGAAAATTAAAGTTGCACATGTAATTAAGGTTGCTAATCAATTGACTTTAAAATAAGGAGATTATCCTAGATTATCTGGGTGGACCAAATGCAATCACAAAGGTCCTTTAGGAAAATGGAGAAGGAAGGCAAATAAGGAGGCTTTTATAGGCTTCAAAAGGAACATAGCTCTACTGACAACTTGATCTTAGCCCACCAGGACCAATTTGAGGCTTTTAGTCTTTACCACCATAAAATAAAAAATTATTGTGTTTTTTTTAAAACCAGTAAGCTTTTGGCAATTTTTATAGCAGCAACAGAAAATTAATACACTGATTGAGCCCCCGCCTCTATTCAGATGGAATGGATGAGGTAGCCAATAACTTTGTTATTCTACAAGCAGCCTTTTTGCCATAGTTTACTCTAAGTGAACTTTTCCTGTGTCTAACTCTGGAGATAGTTGTTATTCAATTATTACTTTATCAATCAGCTGCAAATAAACATCTACATTTCCTCTGACCCAGCTCTATTACTGCTTATTTAAATATTTCTTATCTAGGAAATTGTTAAGAAAAACTTATGAGTTTTGCAGCACTTGTTATTTTTTTATCAGACTTCAATTCATATATAAAAATTATCAATATGCAAAACTATTAAATGATCTTACTATAAATCTAAGGTTGGTTTATATTTATTCTCTACTGTAGTGCTAATGATGGAGTTAGAAAGATAGGTCTATTTTCTCAACTCATCTTGTCATCCTTTAAACTTTTGTAAATAACTGTATGTATGAATTGATTTAATAAATAACTTAAAGCTAAAACAAATTGAAAGGTAAACAGGAGTTTTTACGTATAGCAGTGCTTTGCACCAAGTTTTCTACACAATGCATGCAATGTTGCCAATGTTAAAAAAAATGCATCCTAAAACAAAACAAATAAAACATGCAAACTGTATTAAACCCATAGAGAGAAAATGGCAAATTTAATAGGAAGAACTACTACAAAGTAGCAAATAAATCAATCATGACTTTGGAAAACTAAATAAACTGCTTATGACCTGGGCATATTATTTGGTGCTTAAGTATGAATATTTTAGCAGCAGCAAACCTAAGAGTCTCTCAGCAGTTTTTGTAAAAACTATTGGTGTATGTTTGATTTAATTTCATTGTGAAGATTTTCTTGGAGAAGAATATTTACCATTTTATTGCTAAACAGCTTTACATATATTTTATACATTGCTAAATATTTAGACAAATCTGCAGACTTTTGTATATTAATTATGTGCCTGAATTGCTCTATAATCTTATTTGTAAAAGAAAGCAACTTTCTGTATTTTAGAATATGTTGCATTAAAGTTAACAACTGCACCAATAAATCTCTACTCTATTTTTAAAGTGAACCACCAATGACTAATGAGTGGCAGAAAAAATAGGGAATAGAAAAGAAAGAATGAGTAAATTTTCCTGCAGTTTTGAGGGTTGAAAGTGTTATTTTTGCAATATTTTCAATGATCTGGGTATAGAAGAAAAAGGGTTGTTTTTCCATCAAAATGAAAATTTAATTGCATATACTTCCAATTACATCTACAGTATGTGACACTTAAGCTCTGGGTCACTACAGCAAATATGAAATAAGTCAAAAGTTTCTCAACTTTCATGAAATACAGACAATTTTGCACAAGTTAGTAAACTCATTCTGATTTCTAGTAAACTACTGTTCCTCAGCTTAGAAAAATTCTCCAATGTATCACTGCAGGAAATCAAATCCTTCAGAATATCCTCCCCTATTTTATCAAAATCCTTCTCCCAGTGTTTCCTAATCCTTTAAATTTTTGGGAGGAGAGGTTAAATTATCTCATTAATGAATTGAGTATAATGCTTATAGTGGTATAATGGATAACTGGCCCCAAATACTATATTAAATGGCAACCTCTGTATCATTGTCCTTAAACATGACAAGTTGTGGGAACTTAGTTACAAAATGAAGATGGAAAGATTTGGGTGGATGGCTCTTTCCATACTTAGGCTTAATAAATGTAACTAGGCAAACATCTGGTCTTATCCTTCCAGGGAGTTGACTCTTTCCTTATACATTAAATTATAATATTCCTTTAGAAATAACTAGTAGTATTGTAAATAAAAATTGGATGAATTTAAAATAGAGGTGCAAGAAAAAAATCTCAGATTCACATTTGAAGTGAAAAAATTTGATTGAAAATAAGTCCTTGTAAATATATTGCTTTTATTTTTGGCCTTTGCGTCATTTGTGATCAGTGCTCTGCTAAGCTGAGTTAATTTCTGTTTTACACTCTGAGTTTTATGTGTAAACATTAACGGCTGAGGCGCAGGCTAATTCACACGAGGGTATTTGACCTATTCACAATGAACGCAATAACATCTCAGTACAAATAAAAATACTCTCCCATTGCATTTATAAAATAACATAGAAAAACTGAAATTATATAATAAACACATATAACTATCAAACACTGCTTTTGATAACAGTATAGGTACTCTGTAAAATAGTCTACAAATCTATAGCCAGAAAGGAGGACAATAATTCTGCAATAATTTTAAACCTTAAAGAAAGCATTATATGAATCTGAAAATGAAAATTAAACCTGACAGAACTTTTTCATAAATGTGTTCAATGAAGTCAGTTTTTCTATTATCTTTCTATTATTTTATGTTTGATTTTAGAAAAGAATTTGAGTTCCCTTTTTTGGACATTCTCTCTAACACTTGTTGTCTTTCGTGTTTTTGATAAAGACCATCCTAACAAGTGTAGGTGATATCTCATTGAAATTTTGATTTGCACTTCCCTGATCATTAGCAATGTTGAGCTCCTTTCCACGTATCTATTGGCCATTTTTATGTCTTCCTTGGAAAAATGTCTATTCAAGTCCTTTGCCCATTTCTTAATCAGATTATTTGCTTTTTTGCTACTGAGTTGTAGGAGTTCCTCCTACATTCTGAATATTAATTCCTTATCAGATATATGGATTGCATATCCCCCATTCCATACGTTGCCTTTTCATTTTATTGATGGTTACCAGGTGCAAGTAGGTGGGGGAAATGGGGAGATGTGGATCAAAGGGTACAAAGTTGCAGTTAGGTAGGATGAATAAGTTCTAGAGATCTAATGTACAGCATGGTTACTATAGTTAATAATACTGTATCATATATAGAAAACTTGCTAAGAGGGTAGATTTCAGGTGCTCTCACCACACACACGCAAAAAAGGTAACTGTGAGCAGATGGATACATTAATTAGCTTGTCTCTAGTAATCACTTCACTTGCCTCTAGTAATCATTTCACTTAGTGTCTGTATATCAAAACCTCATATTGTATACCTGAAGTATATATAATTTTTATTAAAAATAAATTTAAAAAGAAAAGAATATATATGAAAACATCAAAATATGTTTTTAGTATTTAATCTTTCAATCACTGTTCATACTTGCTATAACTCTTTTTGACAATATTCAAACTCCTATTAACTATGAACACTTAAATAATCCTTCAAAAGTAACCAAGGTAACAAGAGGTAGCTATGATAAACTCCAAGAGGTGATATATTTTATTTCTAAATATATTGCAATTTTAGGGAGCATAATGGTCTTTTAAGAACAAAATAATTATAGATTAAATATCCACTCAATAAATTTGTTATACAAAAATTTAATAAGATCTGTGCTTTAATCTATCATTTGCCAGTGACTCCTATTTTGTCAATTATAATAATTCAAGCAAATTAACTGAGTACTTACAAGCTAAGCCTTGTCCTTTACATACATTGGTAACTCATAAACTGTATCAAAGCTCTCATTCAACTTTTTTTGTCACCGCCATTATCATCGTTTAGGTAACTGCATATTAATTGTCAAAATTATGTTTCCTGTTTTAATGTATTGGATTCCTAGGAGGCATAATTTTTAAATGTTCATGGGCTTTCTACTGGAGACTGTAATGCATTTTATTTTAATATGAACTTATACATCTAATATTTTTGTCATTCAATATTTTGAAACAAGATAATATAGGTCAAATAAGAGTTAGGTATACTAATTAACCTTTGTATATTCATTTTGATAAAACACTAGTGCACACAACAAAGTTTACAAAAACATCAGAGTACATTAAGAAGGATTTAGGAAAATAAATAAATATAAAAAAGCAGCATACGTTCGTATTTCTGAATTGACTATTTTGGGGGTATATTTGTTCTAATCACTATTCAATTGACACCCTGGGGAATAATAACCTCATTTGCCCATTAAGACAATCAAAATAGCTAGAACAAGGTAAGATACTATATTAGATTTTCTATATACAGTTTTATTTATTATTGAAAAGTTGGTTATTTTATGTAATCAAACCAATATTCATGAACACCAAACATCTGATTTACCTGTATTTGTATGGGGTGAAATCTCAGTTTAGTAACAAAGCATAGGTCTAGAATCTTGCAGACATAAATTCAAATAATAGCTCCAGTAAATATCAGAATTGTTTCATTAGATGTCATCCGCCTTTTTTACGTTCTGTTTATTCATTAAAATTGAGTTACTAGTATCTGATTTTTTAAATAATTAAATGTATTAAAAAGATAGCTGCATAGTGCTTATATAATTGCTCAATAAATGATAAAATTATTGTTACATACACTGACAAAATTATTCTAAAAAATATCACATTTTACAAAGCTATTCTTAGGATTTAAAAGAAGTAGTGGAGATATATTTCATTGGTGGTGTATTTATAGTTAGATATGATGCATCTATATAGTTTTTTGGTCTTAAAATAATTAAAACAACAATAATAGACTAAATTACTTAAGTGCCAGATACTGTTCTAAGTGCTTTATATTTGTAATCTCATTTAATACTCCTAAAATGTTTAAGGATAAATACTGTTTTTATTGAAATTTTATAGTTGAAGAAACTGACCCCAAATAGTTAAGGAATTTTACCTAGAGTACCCAGGTAGTAAAGAAGAGAGCTAGAATTAAACTAATAAAAATTGAGATTTCATTTTCCTAAGCAATATGCTACAGATATTTCTAATAGAATTTATATATAAATTAAAAACAAATCTCCTCCCTCATTTGACAGTCAATTATTTCCCAACATGGTTAGTGAATATTTACTAACACACACAAGACACACACAAAATCAAAGAACTAAATCTTTATTTTCTGTTAAGTTGATTACTTCTTAAATTATTTTAAAGAATATATAGTAAGTATAGTCTATTTGCTAAGCACTATATTCAGTTCTGGGGATATGGTGATAAATAAGCCAGAGTCCCTGCCCTGATAAAATTTATAATCTAGTGGAAATGATACTAAGGAAATGATTTTAGTATTAATTATTCAATTAACTTTTTAAGTGTGAAGTGCCACAAAAGATTCTCAGATGGGAAAAGGTGCCGCCAATCTAGCCAATCTAGAAAGGTCACAGATAGTGTACTTGACAATATTATGTTGGGTTTTCTGAGCTATGAACTGATGAACAATTAGGTAAGTAATGATTAGGTGAAGTTCCTTCTAGATAGAGGGGAGAGCAGGACCCAAACTCTAATTGTGAAGAAGAAAGACATATTAAAGAAACTGACAGGATAATGAATTTGGACAGTACAGAGGAGATATGAGTGGCAAAATTAGGCAGGAGAGGCAAGCAGGGCCCAATTAATCAAATAGGCCCCAATAATAACTCAGGCATTTCTCTTTCACGTTAAAGAATAAGAAATTGCTTGTGCTGTAGGTCAAGATGTGGTGCGCTCTTGGCAATTTCATGTTTCTACCTATAAAATAAGATGAAATACTCTGAAAAACTTGAATCACTTAGAGAACAGATTCAAAGCTGACAAATATTGAATTAAGAAGATCAATCAGGGCTGGTCCCGTGGCTTAGCGGTTAAGTGCGCACGCTCTGCTACTGGCGGCCGGGGTTCAGATCCCGGTCGCGCACTGCCGCACTGCTTCTCCGGCCACGCTGAGGCGGCGTCCCACTTACAGCAACTAGAAGGATGTGCAACTATGACATACAACTATCTACTGGGGCTTTGGGGGAAAAAAGGAGGAGGATTGGCGATAGATGTTAGCTCAGAGGCGGTCTTCCTCAGTAAAAAGAGGAGGATTAGCTCAGGGTTGATCTTCTTCAAAAAAATAAAAAAAACAAAAACAAAAAAAACAACAAAAAAAAAGATCAATCAAGAGACTATTAAATAGTAACTCCCCATTCCCCTTCCCCCAGCCTCTAGTAACCACCATTCTATTCTCTGCTTCTACTAGTTTGACGATTTTAGATTCCTCATATAAATGGAATCACACAGTATTTGTCCTCCTGAGACTGGCTTCTTTCATTTAGTATAATGTCTTTCAGATTCATTCCAGTTGCTGTAAGTTTCAGTTATGCTAGATGAATAAATTCTAGAGATCTGCTATACAACATAGTGCCTATAATTAACGACATAGTATTGTGCACTTAAATTTTGGTAAAAGGGTAGATCTCATGTTAAGCGTTCTTACCACAGAAAGAGGGGGACACAAGCAAAGTTTTGGAGGTGATGGATGTGGTTATTACCTTGATTGTGCTGATAGCATCATGGATGTATGCATATGTCCAAACTCATCAAATTGTATACATTAAATGTGCAATTTATATATATATATCAATTATATCTCAATAAAGCTATTAAAAAGAGAGAGAGACTATTAAATAGTTCAGAAAAATGAACCATGGATGCAGCATGGAGATAAAGACAAGATCAGATCACTGACAGGGTTCTAACATGAACAAGTCGGAAGTCAGTTTTCCATTTTTGCATTTAAAAACATGTTTATTATTTTCTGTGCTATTTGCTGTATAGCTGTTCCCATATATATCTCCATTTTATGTTGCTTTTTTATTCTTTCTCTACTTAAGAAAAACACAAACAAATGTTATGCTGCTTTGTCTGTAGTGTAAGAACCTCAGAACTGTGTATTCCCAATTGCCCCTCCATCTTTTGTGATATTTTGTCATGTATCTTACTGCTGCAGAAGTTATAAACACAAAATTCATTGCTACTGTCTCTGTTTTAATCAGTCAATTATTCTAAAGCAATTATAATATAACAAAAAATTCAATTTATCTTAATTAATGCCACTACTAGAGCTTTTAATTTCTTTGTGTAGATCCAACTTTCTCTCCTGTGCCATATTCCTTTTACCTAAAGAACTTGCTTTAATATATCTTGTAGGATAAGTCCACTGTTAATAAATTCTTCCAACTTTTATGTTTCTGAGAAAAATCAATACTTAACTTTCATTTTTGAAAGATATATTCACTGAGTATAGGATTTTGGGTTAACTGATTTGTGTATGTGTGTATGAACACTTTAAGAATGCTACTCTTTATCTTCTGGGTTGCATAGTTTCTGATGAGAAATCTGCCATATTTCTCATCTTTGATCCTCTGTATGTAATCAACCCCTTTTCCTTGATGCCTTCAAGATTTTCTCCTTCTCATTACTTTTCAGATACTTGAATATTATGAGTCTAGGGACATTTTGTTTGTTGGTTTGTTTCATTCTTTTTCATATTCTCTGAGCTTCTTGGATCTTTGTTTTGATGGCTTTTATTAATTTTCATAATTCTCAAACATTATTTCTTCAATTATTTATTCTTTCTCTCTTCTCTTTCTGAGATTCAAATTAAATTAGATTCTTTTATATTGTCTCATAGTTCTGTTTTTTTCCACTCTTTACTTAGTTTTGTTTCAGCTTGAGTATTTTGTATTGATCTATCTTCAGTTTCCTGATTGCTTCCTCAATTGTGTCAACTTGGGAGTCAATTCAAAGCCATTCATTTCTTTTACTGTGTTTTCACTTACAGCATATCAATTTTCTTCTTGCTCTTATCATCTCTTGGCTGAAATTAACCATTTCTCCGTGCCTCTTGTTCACTTCTCCACTATAGTTTTTAACATATTAATCATAATTGTTTTGAATCCCCGGCCTGATAATGCTGACATCTGGTTTATTTCGGGATCTGATTCTTTTGAATGCTTTGTTTCTTGACAGTGTGTGGATTTATTCTTGCTTCTCTATGGACCTCATCATTATTGATTGGATGTCAGACATCTTTTGTATGACAGCAGAAAATGTAGTAAATATTATTCATTCCTGGAAATGAGCACACATTGTCTTTCTAATGTGGGTTTTGAGTCATTGAAAACCTGAGCTGGGTCTGGCATTTATTGTTGCTGCAGTGACTCTCGGTGAACCATGGCTTTAGCTTCCTCTGGTATTACTTCCTGGTTAGATTGAGGCTAATTTTCTATAGGATTTTTCTCCACACTCAGTTTATGTCTTCTCTTTGCACCTACAACTCAGAGAGTGTGTCTCTCCGTGCCCTTCCCTCTCCTTCACAGTTACCTGCAGTTAGTTTTTGCTTAATTCTTGCTTGCCTTTTGTTGGGAGTGCTGCTCTGCTGTTGCTGTTCAGCATCAGTCTTAGGCAGGTGCTGTGTCCCTTTGTCTCATGGATGGGACTTTCTCGGTGATTTTGCCCTTCCTCTCCCAGCAGAAGGTAGTTCTTGGTGGTCTATGGCCTTGTCCTGGCTGCAGTGGATTACCTGTGTCCTGTTGGTGATGAAGTTAATGAAGTTGATGAAGACAGGAAGTACTCTTCTCAGTGTAGCCTAAGGCCTTTCTCCATAAGGGAGGTGAGGAGAGGAGTCGGCATGACCTCATGCTGTCTGCACAGTAGTCACTGTTTTCCTCCCTGAGGCCTGAACCACAAGGGAAGCTTTCTCCAGCCTCTAGCTTTGACCCTATCTTCTTTGTGTGTGCCTACAGAGGTTTGTGGAGAAGAGCCTGAGACTTCTCCTGTGTACGTAGCTCATGAAATTCTATCCTATCATACCATCCCAAATGCTGTCTTAGCAATTGGCCAAACATTTTAGCTGAGTTCCTCTGACTGGCTTTGTTGGCATCTGGAATAAATAGCCTATACATACTTTCTTATGGCTAGAATAGACTTAAAATTATCTAGTTCCACCTTGTCATTTGATAGGTGAGTGCTTTGAATCGCACAATGGTAAACAGACTTAACTCTAAGATATAGGTCTAGCTATAGTTACCTAAGTTCAGTGCTCTTTCATTTTTTTCTATGTTGTAGATGTTTCTAAGAAAATGTGTCTATGCCTATTTTTTCTCTATATTTGTAATCCTAGTGCCTAGAAATATGCCATGTATGTATTAGGTGCTCAATTAACATTTATATAATGAATGTTTAATTATACCAAATATGTTTACTCAACTCCCCAAAACAAAAATTAAGTCTAACCCCCCAAAACAAACATTTATGGAACTCAGTGAATAAACTAAATTAATTAAAAGTGGAAAATATACAACAGATATCATTATCTGATTTATGGGGAGAACAAGGCAATTGCCTACATCATGTGATTAATTTAAGTACTATTGCCCTCATCCTTAAATCATCTGTTAATATATCTATTCCACGAGTGGACATTCATTTCTTTGTTTTAATATATCCCTTTAGACTTATTAAAATAAAAATACCCCCTGGAGGAGAATGAATCATAAAAATCTAGATGACACACATTGGGTTTATTGGATCCAGTAGAAGAAAAGCAAGGGCAACATGAGAGTATTGTTAGTTTGGGGGATTTGGGATTGAGGAAATGAAACATGAATGAACTTTTATTGAATACCTAGTGTGTAATTGCAACTTTATATGCATTTTTATAATGTTAAAAAAATAGCAAAGTTTTTTCTATTTCTGTCTTTTTCCAAAAGAAAAAATTGGTCCTCAGAAATGTTTGGCAGTTTGCTCTGGTTACTACATGGGGTTAATGAGTGAACTAGCATTCACAGCCTCTTCAAGTATTTTGTACATTTTCACTGTTCTGAAGCACCTTCCCAAGGTAAGGAAGATAAAAATGTAAAAGAGAAAGTATAGAGATGGGATTTAGAATATTGTTCTCTGTCACTGTGCTAGACAGAGATTAAAAAAGAAAAAAATAGGGGCCGGTCCCGTGGCATAGTGGTTAAGTCTAGCACTCCGCTTTGGCAGCCCGGGTTCACAGGGTCAGATACCGGGTGTGGACCTACACCACTCGTCAACCATGTTGTGGCAGCAGCCCACATAAAAAACAGAGGAAGGTTGGCACAGATGTTAGCTCAGGGAAAATCTTCCTTAGCAAAAAAAAAAAAAAGAAAAAAATAACTAGAGCTAAACAAAGATATAAAGATATACCTTTAGATTCTGACAGGTTGAGGAGATTTCTTATTCTCTTTGGACTAATTTGAAGTGGAACAGTGAAAAGCAGGTGATTATCCCTTTAACTTTCATGCTGTTCCAGTGTCCTTTCAAAGGGAAACACTGAAAAATGTATTTCAATAAATAGACAATTGCTTTCATGTTTATGTGTTCATTCCTTGCGGCCATAAAATATGTAGACTGGCCATTTATAGGTTTTTAAGACCCTGATCTAGCACAATTTTAAAGGAATTCAAATTCTTCTTTCCGTCTGTTTAAAAAATACATATTCATAGAAAAAGAAAAAGAAACTACTTACAAAATAGATTTTTAAAAATATGTCTGACAAAAATAGATCTCTCTCTCTTTGATCTTCTGAATAAAGCAGCTTCGCTGCATTCTTCGTTTTCGTATAAAGGGATGAAGTGGTGCATTGTTAATCATTTTCATGCACTATGACTATTAACATTGTTTAATTATCCTGTTAATCAGTGTAAATGTCACCTGTTACAATATTCATCCACTTCATCTATGTCATCCATTAGTCCAATTAATTAAAAACTCTAAATTATTTATTGATTCATAAAATAAGTGGATACAGCTCATATACCTCTATAAAATTTGCTGAATTACAATTTTGCATCTGAGCTGTATTTATCTTTCTTTCACTTTCCCACCTTCAAGTCAGAAAATTCCAGATTTTTTGATGTTCTTATTCTCTATTTTGCCTTGTCAGTCACCATTTTAAAAAGTGTAACAGGCTTTTATTTTTGAAGTTAGGTAAAATAGGAAGCAACCATGAACAAAACAAAGTCCTGCCTTCATGGAACTTACTTTTTAGTGGAGGAAGACACACTAGGCCAAGGAACGGGGCAAGAAAGTAGATTACCCAGTGTGTTAGAAGGTCATAATAGATACGGGAAAATGCAGAGGAAGGTGGGGAGAGATACAATGGAAGCAATTTGAACAAGATGGTCAGGAAAGACCTCATTCAAAAATAGAAATGGGACATAGACTACTGTTACCTTCAGTTCTTTGGAGAATACTCCCTTCTCAGTTTCCAAATATTCTTTCACTCTCTCCTCCTATCCTTACTGAACAGAATCCCTTGCATATATTTAGGGTTTTAGAAAGAATATATAGAAGCTTGACTCATGGCTGCTTATGTTTTAATCCTGGCCACAATCCATAAGGCAAGGAATTATAATACCTAGTAACAAGCTTAAACTAAAGAGGAAGGAGAAAATATGGGGAGAAAACATAAAGTAATATCTCAATAAATAATTGTAATTCAAAAGTTTTTTTACTCTCAAGGAGTTAACTCAATGTGAAGGTAAGACATATACATATAAAATGACAATTATCATTTAATTGTTGAAAGTTCATAGATTTTAATATGTTGTTTTATATGGTAAGTGATAGACCAACAATAAATTGTGAATTATTTTGACTTTACATACTTTTTATTTCAAGCCAGGAGGAAGAATAGTGTGATTTACCATCTTTTGGAGCCCTTCAAGATTCGATTCTAAAATTGTTGTCTCTGCAAGCAACTGTCCTGCCCTAGAAATTAGACAGGCCACTTAATTTGAACTGCAACTTTTTCAAAGTTAAAATAGATAAAATCTAATTTCCCATATTTTACCTGGTATTAAAAATAAGGTAACATACAAAGTCATATTTTATTTCTTAGAATACACTCTATGTCTCTGAATACCTTTTAAATTTTGCTCAAATTTATAAAACTAGTGTATTTTTATTACTTATAAAATAATATAGTGACTACAGTCTCATATAATTTTATCTAGCATCCTTGAATTCAGATAAATGGATGTCTTAACTATGACAGTTGATTATCTACGTTGTCCTTAAATTCATCCAGGGAACATTTTTGTTTTTGAGAAATTAAGAGAAAAGGAATTGTATAGTAGCTCCGTTTTCATACTAATAACTTTTTCAATTATCTGCAAACCTTGGAATAGTATTAACCCTATTATATCATGTTAGCAGTTACTTTGCTTAAAAAAACACATAATAATTAGAATTATATATTTCCAGAATTTGAACAAAACAGAAATTTTTATTGTTTAAATTTTATTTAAGTAGTTCATCGTCTCTAAAACAGGACAACTTCATTAAAAAATATGTAGTCGTACATCACTACTATTCTAAATTATTTTCCAAAGTATACTACAGTTGTGTAAACAAGCTAGTCATCAATTGCATCTATTATGTTGGGGGTAGAGGCAGTATTAAGTACTGGAAGTGAGTACTGGAAATAAGGATTAAGTACTGGACATGAGTGCAATGTTGAGTACTGCAATTCCACATTAGACTCCTTGTTTTCCTATGCCTTGCTGAGCATGTCAAAAATACAAGACCCCAACAGCTCTTTACCTGTGCCATTTCTCAGGGTTGTGTTTGTAGCAAGTAACCTTGAGGGATGAGGTATTATGGGACAAAGAGTAGAACCACATACTGCTTCATATAAAAGCAGTACATTCCCTGAGGTCGGTGTTGCTCAGCTGTGAAGAAACCCACTGCGTCTGCAGCACAAATGCTGCACCTGTGGGCAGTTGGGCCACTTCATGTTGTCCCCGTGAGACTTGGGGGCAAAGAGAACTGACACACATACGCTGATGGTCATGCTGTTTGCTGTGCTACGAGTAATAAAATCCTTTGTCTTCTACTCAGCAGTCTGCTGTCTTCTGCAGGCATATGTAACAGCTACAGGTCCACTCGTTAAGTTTTCCCTAGAATACAGTCAAATTCCAGATCCCACAATGAGCTGTATATAAACTGTAGGAGACAACTGAACCACTAGGAAAAAATCAGAAAGAAAATATGGTCCCTTTCCAGGATTCATTTATATAACACATCTATATTCACAAATAAACATGAAGTAAGGAGAGACAGGGAGACAATGGTCCCAAGCCCTGTATAACGTGAGAAATGTATTTCTTTAACTCATAATTCCACATGTAGTTTATTTGCCAGATAAAGTTTTATCATATTTTTAGCTTTTAGGTCTATAAAGACAATACTTCATAGTCTTAGAAATCTGTTTTCTTTTATAGCATTACCTTTGAGTGGTAACATTTAATGCAGTAATTTCAAACCTTCTCAGAAATCATCCTGTAGGAAGCAGGCTTTGGCACTCTGAGCCTATGATAACTTACACGGTCAATCTAATAAATTTTCACTTAAAAAAGTGACAGTGTCCTACTCACTAGCCAGAAAATAATCTGAAGTCAAGTTCTTCACTTCAAAATAATTACCAGGAAATGTTTCCCAAATAAATTGAAATAGTCACTCTGGTCTGCTGTTTGAGATATCTGAGATAAAAAAGCTTATTAGCTAAGAAAGAAAAATTAAACTTATTTTTACAAAAGGAACCTGGAGCACTTTATTTTTCTTAATCCTTACTCCTTTAACTATTTTCTTTTGAAGATGCGCTGAGCTAATTTAATTAGGAGAAAGCCCATAAAGGCAGCTTGCTTTAAATTCCAGCTTTTCTCTCTCAGCGAAATTGATTTTTGGTATTTATAACCAGAGGTCGTAATATTAGCCACCATGGACTGGCTTTAACTTTTTTATAGTTATTATGGTATTTTCTCTTTCTGTAATCATGATAAATATAGCAAAACCCACTTTTAATACTTTACTAGCGACAGAGGGATCTGTTACAAAATAGGAGAGAATAAATTGGAGGGAATAAAAATAAATTAACAAGAATGTTGCCTGACAACTTTAATAGCATGGTAATAATAACATAGATTGAAACTACAACTTATACTTTTCATAAACAAAAACATAAACTCTCAAATTGTAAAACCCCAACCAGGGCAAACAGGCATCTTCTAGCAAGCATATTTATGCGTTTAAAGCCTGATATTGCAGCTAGAGGACAATTGAGTAACAAAAATCAACTTAGAAGAAGTGCTCTTGCTCAATAAAGATAAACTCCTGGACAGTGTGCAGCCTGGGAATTGTAATACTGCCCACATAAATTTCAAAAGGCCTATGAAATCTTACTACACCTGTCATTTAGTACTTAGCCTGTTTTACTGGAATTTTCTTGGCTAAATGATGTATAATAGGGACAGAAATAAACTCTGGTATAAAACTAAGTCATTAACAGTAAGCAGCATAAGCAGAAATGATAAGTTGGTGAGTTGAGAACCAGAAGCATTTAAAAAATAACCCGGATAGCCTGGAATTCCAGTCAGAGTGGAAGGTTTACATGTTGGCATTCTAATATCATAGATAAAAATGTCCCAGAACCAAACCACTTTTGCTATTTCAATCAGAGCATGGAAAAAGCGTGTGTGGAATTTGCATGTTTAGATAGATAGCTGGGGCAAAGTGGGGCTGGGGAGAGAAATGGCAGGGCTTTTAGTAGGTACAGAGAGACGGGAGTTGTGGCAATAATGACAGAACATTTTTTTGGAATGCCATGTTACTATTTTTAACCAGCTAATATTTTCTTAACCTCAGGACTATCTTCTCACATCTTTCATGGATTTCTGATAACATTTAAAAGCAGAGGGAACTTTGTAGAGTGCTTTTATAATTTGAGACAAATTATATTTGCAATAATTTGAGAATATCTCAAGATATGCCTAAAGCAATACAGTTACAGATGATATGGCGTGCATAGTAAAAAGATGAATTCTAAGTTTTTAAAACTACATTTGCACACCAAATAATGTCTGCAATTATCACATGAGTTAGGATATAAGGATGATATTTTGTAGTGGTATTTGTAGCCTTTACCACGGTTGAAATAAAAAATATTTTTGGAAATATGAGTTTGCCATTAGACTTTCTGACTCCATAATGACACTATTTCTGTTACACAGGGAGTTCAATAAATATTTGTTAAATGAACGTTGACTAGTGATCTGCATAGAGTAAAGCAGCATATAGGAGGCCACCATGAGAGAAGAGTGCGGAACAGATAATGAAGAAAATCTGGCTCCTGGCCCCACCTGTCCTAGACAGCCATCAGTGCTGTTGTGTGGAAGGCTAAGTTCTCCATGGAGCTTTTTGCTTTCTGTGATAGTTGGCAATCATATTTACATATTTTATATTCTTTGTCAAATAGTATAGCTTCCATTACTTCATTTTGTACGTTAGTTCCTTCAACTAATATACAACTGATTTTTTTTTTGCTGAGGAAGATTCACCCTGAGCTAACACCTGTTGCCCATCTTCCTTTTTTCGTATGTGAGCTGCCACCACAGAATGGCCACTGACCGGTGAGTGATGTAGGTCGGTGCCCAGCAACCGAACCCAGGCTGCTGAAGCAGAGCACACCGAGCTTAAACCATTATGCCACTGGAGCCGGCCCCAACTGATTTTTTTTTTTTTTTTTGAGGAAGATCAGCCCTGAGCTAACATCCATGCCAATCCTCCTCCTTTTTTTTCCCTCTTTTCCCCTGAAAGCCCCAGTAGATAGTTGTATGTCATAGTTGCACATCCCTCTAGTTGCTGTATGTGGGATGCCACCTCAGCATGGCCAGACAAACGGTACGTTCGTGCGCGCCTGGCATCCGAACCCGGGCTGCCAGTAGCGGAGCACGAGCACTTCACTGCTAAGCCAGGGGATGGCCTCCCAACTGATTTTTTAATAGAATTTCTGTTAGGATTTTAGGAGTAGATTTTAGTGAAGTTTGTTAAAGTTTCATATAGACGATACGGTGCGAGTTGTTAACTTAAGAATATCAGTTCCGAAGCCACATTTCCTGGGTTCAAATGTCTCTCTGCTATTTCCTAAATATGTAAATACGCATATTAAATTAGCAGCTACAACATAGGGTTACATAGGAGGATTATATGGGTTAATAAATATAAAGCACTTGGCAGTTTCTAAAAAGCATCAAAGAAAAAAGTTACCTATAATTGCCATTATTCAATACTTTTTTAGGAGCTATATTGGCTAAAGTCCAGGACAAAAAATTTCAGTATCTTACATTTGTTGAACTATTCAACATATTCTCCACTGCTGCTTTACATCCATTTAATCTCCGCATATTCAATATATAGCCAAAAAAAGGGAACTAAATAATCATGACCATAGCTCTACATCTGCCGTGTGGAAACGTCTCACGTACTTGATAACTTGATTGAAATTGGAACCACTCAATATCCTGGAGAAAAAGACCCCTGGTATTACCAAAGAGAGGTAGCTAACCATGGGATCTTCTAAGCTCCATGACCATGTCTTGCTGCAATATCCATTCTAGCACATCAACAATTCTCTACCCTATATGACCAGAAATTGTATGGCCTCCAATATCCCAGGTGAATAAACAAAATATGAGTCTTGACTCATGATAGTCTTCTAAGCAGTGTAAATCTCACTAATTAAAAAGAAAAAGACAAGTTTTTCAGGGGTCTCTGAGAGCAATCAGATTAAGAGCTCTGCCACTCTTTGTCTTTAATTCGTGAAATTGTACTGTGTTTCCTCCTGCAGCTTACCTAAGCAGCTAACTCCCAAGTGAATTCCAAAGCATCATCCCTCCATGTATTTAGCCTTTTTGAAGGTTCTTTTTGGCTGGTCAGAAAATAGTGACTCCCAAACTGCTCTCATGAAATTGACCTTCAATACTTATAGTAGGCTGAATAATTGCCCCTCAAAGATGTCCATATCCTGATCTCCAGAACCTGTGAATGTTACCTTATATCGCAAAAGAAACTTTGCAGATAGGAGTAAATTAAGGATTTTGAGATGAGCAAATTATCTAGATGGGTTTAATGTAATCACAAGGGTCCTTATAAAAGATATGCAGAAGGTTAGAGAGAGAAAACAGTTGATATGGTAATGGAAGCAGAGATTAAAGAGTTATGGCCAAAAGCCAAGGAATGCTGGCAGCCTCTAGAATCTGTAAGAAGCAAGGAATCATCCTTGATGAAACCTTGATTCTGCCCAATGAGGCCCATATCAGACAACTGATCTACAAAACTGTAAAATAATAAATTTGTATTTATTCTTAGTTAACTAAGTTTACGATAATTTGATACATCAGCAATTTGAAACTGATACAATATTTTTCTTCTTATATATTTATTTGAGGAGGGCAAATGGAAAAAGTTTAAGGAGAAGAAGTATGATGTACCTAAAATTTTTGTGAGGCTAAACTTGCCATATTTCAAAGCTTATGAACTTTAGGAAGTGCTTCCAAATGTAAATTCCAGTTCTCAAGAAATTTCTTCCTGGGCTATAAGTGATGTTTATAATTATTTTTCACGTCTGTAGCCCTGGAGTTCCACTTTCTGTAGTCCTGTATGGAGATATGCTGGAACAAGATCTTCTTGCCTTCAAATGCCTCTACAGAGGCACTTATCAAAGTTGTTAATATAAAATCTGCTTATCCTGGGTGACTCACAGAATCTTTCAAAGGAACACAGTATGAACTATAGTAGCTCAATATCCCCCAGGCATTTATACAAGAGAGATTTCTAGAGGGGCTAAAAGTGGTGTTGCTATGTTGAAGTTATAAATAGCTTGAAAGCTAGCATGCACTCAGCTTATGTAGGGATCTTTTACAATTCTTCAGAGTTAACTTCACAGCAGAAATAGAAGCATTTATCAAACTTGAAAAGTGAGTGTAAACTGTTTGAAGTATAATGTGAAATTTAAGAATGAAGGATGTATGTATACAGGTATAGTTTTTAAGAAAAATAAGTAATTGTAACATTCGGTAATAGAATTTATTGAATATTGACAAGTAAATTGATTCCCTCAGTACACAGACTATGGGACCTCTCTCTACATCAGAGAATGGCTCAAATATTTTTTTGTTTCTTTATGACTTTTAAGGAGAGAGAATCTCTCCAGCATAGAGCTTCTTAATCAGTAGTCTAGTTACAGATCTGAAACTTAATAGAGAATCAATTTTTTACCTTGTGAAGGATCCAGTACTGCAAGATATGTCAGTTTTCAGTTGAAACATAAAATATATAACAGCTAGGGCCATTTTAAGAGAATTAACGACATTTATCATAAAATAAAAGTACTAAACATAGCTGTATATATTTATTCCAGTCACCCATATTTATCTGCCTTTACAATGTTTTTGTAAAAAAATGTTTTTCTTCTTCACTTCTCCTAAAGTGCAGTTTTCTGGTAAGCAATACCATAAATCAGATGAAGGTTAGATTCTAAATGAATAAATAAACCATCGCTAGGATGGGTTAGAAGTGGGGAAGTATAGGAGAAAGAGGTCTAATCCCTCAGAAGACCAAGGTTCCAGGCCTTGATCCACTACCACAGCGTCATGTCATCTTGGGTTAGTTGACTTGGTTGCATATATGCTGCTGTACCCTACTCTCAAATTTACTTAATAATACCTACCTTAGGTTGAAAGACAAATCAATTAACATATATAGAAACATATTTTAATTAATTTATTTTTTGTGAGGAAGATTGTCCCTGAGCTAACATCCATGCCCATCCTCCTCTATTTTGTATGTGAGACGCCATCACAGTATGGCTTGATAAGTGGTGCGTAGGTCCACACCCGGGATCTGAACCCATGAACCCTGGGCCGCCAAAGCAGAGTGCACAAACTTAACCACTACACCACCGGGCCGGCCCCAGAAACATATTTTTGAATTTTAAGTATTATGCAAATTTTCACAATTTAAAAATCCATTTGAGGGACCAGCCCAGTGGCATAGTGGTTGAGTTTCCATGCTCCACTTCAGCGGCCCAGTGGTCGTGGGTTTGGATCCCAGGCATGGACCCACACCACTCATCAAGCCATGCTGTGGCAGCAACACATGCAAAATATGTCCTCTGCATACAAAATGGAGAAAGATTGGCACAGATGTTAGCTCAGGGCCAATCTTCCTCACCGATAAAAAAAAAACAACCATTTGAAATTACCATCAGAAAAGTGTTCATCCTAGGTAGTATTGAGAAAGGATGATTAACTTGAGCACTTCACTTCTCATCCAGTGTTTTTTCTAGAAAACTTCTTTCTTGTCAGTAGTAGCACAAGTGTGGCAGGTCATTTTAATCTTCATATCAGCCTCCAAATCTGTATCAAATAACACAAATCTAAATAAAAATTGTCTACCTGAAGAGTGTAATAGCTTTCTATAGCTCTGTAACAAGTTGTTTCAAATTTACCAGCTTAAAAACAAAACACACATTTATTTTCTTACAGTTTCCCTAGCTCAGGGTTCCAGGCACCATTTAGCTGATTCTTCTCTGGGGTTATAAGCCTGCAATCTAGGTCTCAGCTCAGGCTGCAGTTCTTGTTTGAAGCTCACAGTCCTCTTCCAAGCTTATGTGGATGTTGGCAGAATTCATTTCCTTGCCATCGCAGGACTGAGGCCTTCATCTCCTGAGATCATGTCTTTCCTTATGTAGCTGACATATGGTTGTTTGCATTCTTCAGGGTGACCAGGAGGATGTCTCTGATGCTTCACCCTCTTTTAAGGACCTCACCTGATTAGAGTAGGCCCACTGAGGATAATTCCTCTTTTTTTTTTTTAGTGAGGAAGATTGGCCCTGAGCTAACATCCACTGCCAATCTTCCTCTTTTTGCTTGAGGAAGATTGTCGCTGAGCTAACATCTGTGCCAATCTTCCTCTTTTTTGTATGTGGGACACCACCATAGCATGGCTCAATGGGTGATGTGTAGGTCTGAGCCTGGGATTCAAACCTGCAAACCTTGGGCGGCTGAAGCAGAGTATGCAACCTTAACCATTACGCCCCTGGGCCAGCCCAAAGGATAATTTCTCTTTTGATTGACTCAAGGTCAACTGATTAGGGACCTTAATTTCATCTGCAAAATCCCTTCACCCTTGCCATGTAATCTAAACACCGGATTAACATCCACCATATTCACAGATCCTGCCTACACTCGAGGGGATTGAATTATATGTGCCACACACACCAGGAGTCAGGAATCTTGGGAGCCATCTTAGAATTCTGGTTACCACAGTATGCAAATGGAATAAAACTTCAAGCAAAGTCATCTAACTCTTTTCTACAACCATCTTCCAATCCTGTCCTGTTTCCAGCCATGATTACAATTCTGAAGCTCCCTTCCCCCACAATATAGAAGTTCTAGAATTACAACTGCTACTACATGAGTTTAACTTTCCTTCATGTCAGCATTTCTTAACCCTCTCTTTTCATTATCCCCCCAGTGAAGCCTTTTTAAGCATTTATTTTTTTTCTAATCACCCCACATGAAATTTTATTTTATTTTTTTTGTTTTGTTTTGTTTTAATTTTTTGTTTATTGTGGTAACATTGGTTTATAACATTGTACAAATTTCAGGTGTACATCACTATACTTCTATTTCTGCGTGGATTACATCATGTTCTCATGTTCACCACCCAAATACTAATTACAATCCATCACCACGCTACAGATGATACTTGTATATCTGTTTATGTACTGTATGCATTCATGTGTTTTATAAGTAAAAAAGAGTAAGACTTTTTTTTGATCCTCAAGAACTAGTTTTTGCCCCCTTAAGTGCAATATCGCCCTTATAGAGAATGCATGTTCTAAGTAAAGGTACTTGTTTCTACTTGCTGCTCCGCTCCCAAAACAGCACCAATAACAAATTAATACTGCATAAATCTAAGAGATGGAGCACTGCATTCACGCTTACAAAGAAAACCCTGAAGTTAGTTAGAAGCTGGCTACAGAATTTGTGTGAGCTGTCCTGTCCTACCATTTCTTCTTTGTTACCCAAATTTGAATTATTTCACTTGTGGCTAATATTTATACACAGGAATGGACAGAAGCAAGAACTAAAACAGAACAGTCAATGTTTTCTGAGTGTTGACAATCTAACTGATGGTTACTGAATGTAGCAACATCAGTGGACAATACTTAGTCATGCATTTCAATTATTCACAGTCTCCCTTTCTCCCAGGGTATGGATAATCTTTTGTCTCTTTATGTGAAACACTGATGAAAAATAATAACTGAAATAGCTCATTAAACCAATTAAGACAATTATAATAATCATTTTTAATCATTGTTGTCATTTTCTTTTCTATACTCTTGGGCATAGGTAGTTGACTGCTATAAAAAGTCACATGACTGTGAACACCATTTGAAGATGCTTCACCGTGTTCATGGAATGAACTGGATGGAGAAACTTGGGCTGAATGACAGAAGAAGACTCTTGTCAAGCTCAAGTGTGGAGACACTACTCCTCTAGTGTTACACTGAGAGACCCAATACAAGCTGTGTCTCAGGTATACGTATCTGGGTACAGAGTGTACTGGATGTCCCTAACGTGGGGAAATATGGACGAACATCCATAATGCCAACAAGCACGAGATCAGTCTGTAAAAAAATAATATCACTTGTTTTCAGAGTTTATGAGTACCCTGTATGATAAATTATTAGCGCAAGAAAAAACTGTGGGGAAGGTGAACATATAATAGACGGCTGCAGTAGCCCAGAGTAAAATTTCCATGTCTTGTTGACTACGAATGTCACGTTTTCATGTCACAGTGATCCAAACATAATATACAGCATCTTTTCCCTTGTATTCTTTCTTTCAAGAAATATTCACTGATCGCCCACTGTGTGGCAGGGACTCTTCTGGGGTTTTGGTACAAATGGTGAATAACCTTGAAGCGTTTAGAATCTAGTACAACACTGAGAAATTTAATATGCATCACCTGAAAAGCTTGTTAAAACGCAGATTCCTGGACCCCACTCCCAGTCTATCATAGTAAGTTTGAGAATAAGGCCCAAGATCCTACATTTCTAACAGGCAGCCAGAGCTGATGCAGCTGGTCTACAAACCACACTTTTACTAGAACAGATTAATACCATAACATAAGGCATTTTGTGTAGCAGATTTATTTTGCTTCATTCATTCATTCTATGCCTGCTTTTTCATTCTACTCAGACTCCTTGCCCATTCTATCCTTTCTACTGCCTCTCCTTCCTTCCCAATTGCCTCTGGGGTGTTTGTTTTCACACTTCTGAGTTCTGAGATGGCTTTTCAGACAAAAACAAAAAGTAGATCACTCTTTAATAGGAATTTCCTTTCACTGACAGCTTTTTAAATACTTTGTTCTGCTTACTACATTTATAACGAAAAAGGAAAGGAAGAATGTTCATGAGAAAATATTTGAGAATAAACAATGCAAGTTTTAGAGTTAGAAGGAGAACAAAATTTAGTCAGAAGAAAAATCTTTTATCTTCTAAATATGTGAATTGCAGCAACCTTATCTACGCGTAAACAGAAGTTAGTGTTGTAAATAGGCAAAACTTGTACCCCAAATAATATGAAATATTGGTATACATAATTCTTTTTATATCATATGCTGTTTAGGCATGTGTACAAAGTGGTATATTTGTAATGATAAAGGTCAGCCAGTACTTTTTTTCCTTCTCTAATCGATGTGTTACTTCTCTAGGATCTATGAATAACATCAGTGCAATAGGTGTTCTAATAAAATGCACAATTTAATATTCCTCTCTTACTCATACATTAAAGAGACACATAGTCCTACATAATATAGCCAAGCAATTGAGATTCCTTCTCCTATTGCTAGTCTGTGACAGAACAAGCACTGGAACCATTTGTCAAGACATGTGTCATCTCTGTGTTTGTGTCTGAGAAGGAGGGGAAGGATGATGAAGGAATGTAATGAGGAGGAGAGGAGGCATGGGGGATGACTGCAGTCCACACGGCAGCATGAGCTCAGTCTGCACTGATGTAATATACAGAGGCCAGGGTGCGAGAAGGAAAGAAAAAGAGGAGGGAAATGAAAAGTCAAGTCATGATCTTCATCCACAAAAGTAGTAAACCTCCATTCAGTAAACCCGGATTAATTATATGATCAATTCTCTTCTTTAATTTTTTAATTTTTTAATTTTTTTAAAGATTTTATTTATTTATTTCCCCCCCCCAAAGCCCCAGTAGATAGTTGTATGTCATAGCTGTACATCCTTCTAGTTGCTGTATGTGGGACGCGGCCTCAGCATGGCCCGAGAAGCGGTGCGTCAGTGCGCGCCCCGGATCCGAACCCGGGCCGCCAGCAGCGGAGCGCGCACACTCAACCGCTAAGCCACGGGGCCGGCCCATCTCTTCTTTAATTTTAAAATGTCTAATGACTCTTGCTCATTACATAATCATGATAAATATATTTTTTAATGGTTTGGGCTCATAATATGGAAAAGATTTATTGAAAAAAAATTATTTCTGTTGATATATATTTATGAATCACTCAGAACCTATGGTCAATTGCTGTTAATGAGTTATTAATGGGCTGTAATTAATGGGTTTTCAGGATAGAAAGTAGTGAGTAAACTATATATAATGGTAATTTTATCTCCTGCATTTCTACTGAACAGATGACATAATGCATCCTAATTACCTTAATGAATAGTGATCAGATTTTTTTTTCTAAACTTAACTCATACCACAATGAATCTATCATAAATTTAAATTATCACTCAGCAGGTTTTTGTAGTATCCAAATACTAAAATATTTGTTTCTTTCTAAAGACTGCATATGCACACAAACACAAAATACTTTGAAATTATTACTGTTTCTTTCTTTTTTTTCTTTGAGTCCAAACTACTCCCTAAGTCTAAAGCTAATTGCTACTATTGCTTCACATTCATGTCACTCTAAGAAAATCAAGGAATTTAAAAAGTCTTGGGCAGTGACTTCAGATGTTCAAAACCCCAGTATGAATATATTAAGAAATAATAGCCCATTGTACAACTCGTCATTACACTTTTATTTTATTTGTCATAAAAAACATGGAAATTGTTCATTTTCTATACAGATGAAAAAGGAAAGTACTAACCCGTGAAATGCAGTTTGGAATTGAATGCGGCAGTGTATGGATGAGCACATGTCTTAACTTCAACTGTAAAACAAAATGCATTAGCTCTTTCTGAGACCAGGAATCTTTTTTTTTTTATCATTTGGCCAGGTATTCAAAAAATTAACATCAAAGCCGTCAGCGTTTAGTTTCTCACAGAATTTGTCATGCGTAAGTTTCCATCTCGTATATCACCTTGGCATAGAGCAGAATTCTCAAATTTTATTGTACACCCATATCATTTGGGAATCTTGTTAAAATCCGTTTCTGATTCAGTGGTTCAGGGGTGGGGCTAGGGATTCTGCATTTCTAACAAGCTTATGAGTAATGGTGGCGGTACGAGTTCTGGTAAGGGTGAGACCTGGCTAAAAGCTTCCCTGGGTCAGGAAATGCTCCACCACTAAATTGTGGAGACTAGTTGAGGTTTTTCAGGGGCTTCCCATGAAACATAATAGTGTGAGATTTTCAGATGTGAAAATAAAAACTCTCTGAGATTGTATTTAAAATTATATTTCAGTCTTTTTTCTAGTCATGAGAACATTGCCTACAATGGACACACAAAACCATGCATGCTCACATGCATACACACACACACACACGCATGTGACCATACGTACAAACACAAACAAACAAAAAAACGAAAGCCAACCATTGATTTAATATTGCATCAAAACCAATGTTTACAGTGTTAACAACCTCTGTTCTATCACTTGTAGTTACGGTCCAAAAGATGGAGATATTTAAGAAAAGGAATTTTCAAAACCTGCTGATTGTAGTTTATAGTTGCTCCTTTCTTTTTTACTGATTGTAGACTCAATATATAAAAAGCCTAAGCCATAATTATTTGAAAAGAGGAAAACCTTTTGCCTCTGTATACGATGAAAAACAGCAGCTAAAGTGGCTTCAGAAAAGAGTGCCCACTTTCTATCCATATTTTCCTGTCTTCCTTCTAGTTCTGAGTTGTAACATTTTAAAGAAAAACTTTTATTTCTGGTAACAATCTATCTGGAAAAGACCTTCAGTATGTAGGCAAATTAATAATGATTTTAGCATCTTCTTGTGAATGGAGTGATGCTAGAAGCCATTATAACTGTAGTTAAGAAAGACATTAATTGTGTTATTTTGATGGTCCATTTTCTGGCAATATTTTTAATGCAACCTGGAAGAGACAATCAAGGTTTAGATCAAAAGGTCAGTTGAATAGTATTCAATGACTTTTCCTTCAATCCTTCACTGTTGAGAATAATTTGGGAAAGGGAAACTCTGTATCAAGACATCCCTCAAAGACAAACTCAAAGACAAAGTTAAATGAATTAATCTTTACTCTCTCCCCTTATCTAACCCAGAGTTTTTATCTCTGGCCTTGGTCTCTGTTAATGACATTCTTATTTATACATTAATGAGTGCCAGAAATCTGGAATTTAACCCTCTTTCTTACTTCAAACACCCAAGCAATCTTCATATTTGGCTCCTTAAATGTATCTTGAATAAATTTATCCTTTCCTTGTCTATTATCAACCCCTTACTTGGATTCTCATCATCTTTCCCACGTATCGTGTCTGCATTCTTCTACATGGTTCCCGTATTCAAGGTAAGTACATTCCTGCTACTTATTTCAGCCATCTTCTCAGCCTATTCCTTTAGAAGTGTTTGACCAATATAAGAAAAGAGAAAATTGATGAATTCAAGGGTTGTCTCATTTCTCTCTTTCCTCTGTTGACAGTGCTAACAAGCATTGAGATTGTCAAAACACCACAGATGGTAATAGGACGAAAAACACAGAGCCTAGGAATTCCCCAAACTCTACAGACTCCTAATAATCAAGAAATTGTTATTTCTCTTGGCATTCATGTTTAAAATGTTATTAACATTTTATATGTAATTCAATCCTACAAAATAAAGATCTTCCGATTACTATGGTATCTAGAATTCAGAGACAGTTGAATGTTAGGATAGAATTGTTAGAAAGTCTTTTAGTAAATAAGACTTTTATGAAATTAAAACTATGGCCCAACACTGGCATGATCTTCTCAGTTATCATTATATCTTAATGCATATCTACTAAGTGTGTTTAAAATTCTGTCTCTACTCATTGCATCACATAATCTAGTAAAAAACAATAGTATAACTAAAAATGGTATGGCTCAACACTGAAAGTTGAATTCTCCTCTGTTCTACAGTCTTAGGCAAAAGGTCATTCCAGGGGTCACTCTGGAGGCATGAACACTATATTTTATTTCTCAGGAAACTAGCTTTTTGGTGTACCCGTGGAGTATAATTCCCTGTAACGGTAAGCACATTCAGCTAAGAAATGCCATCTCATATCTTTCCAAGGAATTGGTGTCACTGAGGTGACCAGAAGTAGACCATCTGTGGTTGTTCTAGACAAAGGCCGTATCTGCAGCTCCTAACTGATGCTGTGTCCTCATAATTTTCCACCAAGGTTAGGATTAGGAGGCCATAGGCGGTTTATAAAAAGATGTGATGCTAACTTATATTCACATTCCTTTAGTCAACTAATTACCCAATGTTTTAAAAATGGGGGATTTGTAGAAATATCTTTGCTTCCTGTAATGAATAGATTTTGGAAAAACCACCATTACTGACACTTTCCTGGGTTATAATGGAAACTTCACTTTATAATGGAAACTTCACTTTTTCAAGGAACACTTAAAATAATGTCTTTAACCTTCTCAGTAGAATTTCTCGAGAGAAGAGAAAGCCTATGTAATTTATCAAATAGTGACCATATCAACACCCTATATTGAAAGCAAGGCTTAGAAGCCCATTCTTTTACTCAGCAGGATATGAGGCAGGGTTCATCTCTAGAAACCTGAATGATGAATTTTGAGTTTCCTCCCAAAACTCTCTCCTATACACAAGCAAAGTCAAGATCCTGTATGTCCCATGCCATATCCTTAGTAAACCTGAGAGCCTGAATTGTATACAATAGACCTGACATTCTTTATTTATCATCATCTGAATCTTAGTTCCCAACTTGTAAGAACCAAGAAAAAAATATGCATCTTTTTAATTGGCATCTCAGAACTTCCAACTCATTTTTGGAAAGAATCAATGTGAACAGTAACAACACACAGCAATAGGTAACCAGAAAAAATGTACATGGAATTAGGAAGCACAGAAAACACTCGCTCAGTTTAATACATTGTATTAAAGTACTTGCAAGATGCTTGATTTGGTATTGTGAAGTCATATTATTTTGTGTAAATGCTTTCATAATCTGCTAGGTGGTTTGAATAGCCAAGCTAGGGATAATTATATACAAATGAATCAGTGGTCAGCTGAAGATAAACTTGAAAAATACAATAAAATAAAACCAATTTAGAGGGTGTGCATAAAACAATATGTATAATTTATTTGTAAGGAGTTTTTAGAGTAGCAAATTATACATGAAATGACAAATTCTCTAGATGTTAGTGAGATTGAGAGCATCAAAGTCTGCTAAATATGTATAGTGGTATCTGAGGTAGAAATATTGAATTGGTTCTAAAGAATGTTTTCATTTAATTCTAATCACATTTCCTAGATGTGATTCAAAAAAATGGCTAAAAATTCTGAGTCAGGGTGAGAGCTATACACAGTGGTAAAATAAAAATCAGTCACCGAACAAATAAAATATATTCAAGTTTTCCCAGGGAAAAAAATCACCTCACCTGGAGAGAGGCCTGACCCCTCTAAGGAAATGTTACATAACATGGTATCCACAGAAGAACTAACATTGGTGATTTACGGGGCCTGAGGGAGATCCAAAGTACGCTGAAACATAAGCATATGAGCAGGTAGGAAATAGTCCTGAATATGAAAATAGATGAGGGTGAATGGGAGAACGTCTTTCACTATGTATCACTAGTTATAATTTAACGGAAATCCAATACAAAAATCTTCTTTGGATAGAACAGTAGTATTTAAAAACACATCTTAAGAAGATATATTGAAAATAACTATTTATGTTCAGAGGAGAAAGATTCCCAAGGAGGCATTGCTAGTGCATAGCGTCAGATTTTATTTTACAGTCGTTAGTATATAAATATCTGTAATTAGAGGAAGAGACAGATAAGCCAATAGCAAGATGTCATGATTAATTTAGAGCTTTGACATTACACAGCCTTCCTCTAACTGTAGGCTGTTTTCCAGGGAATAGTTTCAGTTCTGCACGTGCAAATGCTTCTGTATTTGGTATAATATGTGACAATTTTTCAAAATTAAAGAAGTGCTTCTGCTACCACTAAATGGCTTAAGATAAAATGCTTTAACTTATCTTTGTAAGTAGGTAAATAAATAACACTGGAACATACTTCAAATGATAAAAATTAATGTATTGGGGAAATATAAAAGGATCTCTTGAAGAATCTGACTAGTGGGTTAATATAGAATATGTGTCTTGGTTAATTGATGAATATGCTTACGTAACATGAAGGACCATGAACTACTCTAAAGGAATGGACATTTCCAAAATGTTCTAAATTCTCCTAATGGCTCCAATATACTTTATTTTTTACTTCTTACTCTGAATCTGCAGGACAATTTAAAGTGACAAAGAGACACTTAGAAACTATTATCCTACATCTCTTTAAAGCCCACTTGCCTCTTTTAATGCTGCTCTGTAGACAGTTAAACTACTATAAGGAAAGATGTCAATATCCAGTTAAATTGAATTTGACCAGGATATTCCGTGGTTCTGGAAGCAAAACTGCTTGGCATACAGTCAAGTAAAACTGCTCAGTTATACCTGAAAAAGATACTGATCAACAGTATCTTGTTAGTGGTGATATACAGATTGCTTCCTTAAAGATATATAACAGATATACATTGCTAAAAATTGTTATTATTCTTAGTATATTTTAGTTCCAGAGCTTTTTGAGAAGAGACAGATATGGATGTTGTGGAGGCTCCTTCCCCACCTCCTCTTCCACATGTAAAGAACGTTTTAGTAACTTAGTAGAAAGTTGGTTTAGTAGAAAGTTGGTTTAGCTGGTCCAAGTTAGCTCAGTAGAAGAACAGGCTGATTCTAGCTGCTAATTCTAGAGGCTCTTCTTCCTCAAAAGTCTCCTTCCTCTACCAGGGAGCTTCTACTGTTACATAGTCACATAGAAGTTTCTCATCTACTGTCCCCGTGAAGAGAATTATAGGGAAGAATAGTGAGAAGTATGTGGAAGGATTCCTCCTAATGAAAAGGTGATCTTAATGCAGACAGCCCATCTACGTCTGGAATAAGCTGTACAATGACATAAGTTTCTTAAATTTGGTGATTTATTACCTGTCTCTTAGTAAATTTTTTTTCCCAGTAAATCTTATTTTATATCCGCACATGTGGCATTAGTGGTGTGTCTTAGACCTTTTGGGCCGCTATCACAAAAATCCCATAGACTGAGTGGCTTAAGCAACAAATATTTATTTCTCACAGTTTGGGTGGCTGGAAAGTCCAAGATCAAGGTGCCAGCAGATTCAGTGTCTGGTGAGAATCTGCTTCATGGCTCATAGACAGCCATCTTCTTGCTGTGTCCTCACGTGGTGGAAAAAATGAGAGAGCTCTCTGGATCTCTTCTGTAAGGGCATTAATCCCATTTATGAGGGCTGCATCCTCATGACCTAATCACCTCCCCAAGGCCCCACTTCCTAATACCATCATTTTGGGGTTAGGATTTCAAAGCATGAATTTTGGGGGAACACAAGCATTCAGTCCATAACATGGTGTGTATGTATAACTACTATATAGGACAGATAATGACCATAAAAGGATATAGTCCAGTCGTATCAATAGTCCAGTGGTTTTGAAAATAGTGGCTATCTAACCCTCACACACTGCACCATAGTGGAAAACATCCCTTCTAGGGACAGTGGTAGGTCGTTGAGAATGCTGGTGGCTGAGAGTTGCTAGTTTCCTAGTGGGTAGGATAGCAATGAAGTGTCCCAGCTCAGCATCTTCTGGAAGGGCCACTGAGATATCTCTTCCAAACCCTGTAGAGGGTAGGATAGGTGTGATCACTACTAGCCCCAGAGCTAGTGTGGCAGCCACAGAGTCTCCTCGGCCAGGACCTTCAAAATCTCAAAGAGGCTTGCTCCAGACCCTAAAGGGGATGAGGCAACAGCAGAGTAGTCTGTCAGTCATCAAAATCCCCAAACAAGAGGCAGTTTGATAAGAGCATAAGAAACTTAAAGTAAATAATGTCCCTAAAACATGTAGATCATTGAAAGACAGGTAGATTTGCTATCAGAAGAAAACCCTAGGTGGTAAGACTGGTAGCATAGAAAAGGGGGCCAGAAAATTCAGAGCTCAGAAAACTCCTGCACATATACATGTGCTTTACGGCTGACGGTTATGGGAATGATAAGATCAAAGGCACTAGCAGATATGAGGACAAAGCACAACAAAGCAGATGGTCTGACGCAAAAACCCAGAATGCATTTGGCTGCTTTCTCATGAAGCAAAAATTAAATAAGCCAATTCCTGGACTTTGGAGAATTAACAGGATAAATGAGGCAGAGACAAGAACCAGATCAGGGAAGAGATCTCTGCTCTTCCTCCCAGGAGAAGGAGGGTGCTCAAAGATTTCCTGAACTAGCTAGATATTGGACCTGGTATGGCTGTGAGTTTAATTTTGTGTCTGGATTGTCCTTGCTCATCTTTTTTTTAAGCTACAAAATTACATAAATATTCTAAGTGCAAGATTGCATAGACATGTTGCTTGGTTATAGGCATTACAGGCTCTTCTCTTGGCTACTATGAAAGTTGGAAAATTTATGACACCAAGTGTCACACTGTATTCATATAGCTTGCTAATACTGTACAGTTCTAACAATGTCTCATCCTAGAAGAAAATGTAATAGGTCTTATTATGGGTTAAATTGTGTCTCCCACCCAATTCATATGTTGAAGTCTTCAACCCCGTTACCTCAGAATGAGATATTTTTGGAGATGGAGTCTTTCAGAGGTAATCAAGTTAAAATTAGATCCATGGGGGGGGGGGGTCACTCAAATCCAATATGACTAGAGTTATTTTAAAACAGGGAAATTTGGAGACAAGCACACCACGTGAGAGATGAATGTATGATGCTTCTATAAGCCAGGGAACATAGATTGCCATCAGCTCACCAGGAGCTAGAGGAGAAGCATGTAATATATTCTTCCTCACAGTCTCCTAAAGGAACGAACCCTGCCAACACCTGGTTCTTGATCTTCTAGCTCCTAGAACCGTGAGAAAATAAGTTTCTGTTGTTTAAGCCAACCACTTTGTGGTACTTGGTTATGGCAGCTCTAGTAAACTAATATAGATATTCATACACAAAATTCAGTATAGGAGGAAGCTCTGTGCAATGTTTCTCCCGGTTTCTGAGCCCTGTCTGGCCAGTGAAAGTCCTACTGAGGATTAAAAAGGCTTCAACAAGAGAGGGGCCACCTTGCTCCTTTACTACTAGACATCAGAATAGTATTGCTGCAATGACTAGCACTTGGTATGTAGCTTTGGACATTGCTATTGCTTTGTTTCTTGTATAACTCTGTGAGGAGAACCAAAATCAGTTTGCCTTCACATAACAAGTCCTGATATATAATTTTAATCTCTGGACTCATCAGTGATAGGTCATAGAAACAATGGATAAACCCAAGTACAACGTGAAGTGCTAGTGGATGTTCAGGCAATCTGTTACAGCAATGTCTACACTTGGGAAGACACTGATGCTTTTTTCTAATATAGGCATAGAAGGAAATAAATGTAGGTACTTCTTTAGCTGCTCCCACAAAATTCAGTTTTACTTTCATAAACATTCGGTTCTGAATATTTCATAATTTCCTTCTTATTTTCTTCTTTAGTCAATGATTTAATTAGGGGTCTGTTGCTCAATTTAAATCCTCTGGGGATTTTCTAAATACTTTATTGTCACTGCTTACTAATGTCATCCATTGTGGATAGAGAACATACTCTATATAACTTCAATAATTTGAAATTTTTTGAGGGCGGGGTATATAAATGTGAGCTATGTTAAGTGGATTGATAGTCTTCAAATTTCTATCCTTGCTGATTTTTTTAAAGAGAAGATTTTAAATTTCCTGTTATAAAAAGTCTGGAATACTTCTTTCCCCTCTTAGTTCTGTCAATTTTGGCTTTGTGTTTTTTGAAATTCTTTTGTCAAATCCATACACATTTAGGATTTTTATGCCTTTTTGATTAATTGATCTTTTTATTTGAATATATTCCTCTTTATAATTTGTTATGCTCCTTGTCTTCATACTCTATTTTTTTCTGATATTAGTATAGTCACTCCACATTTTTATTATATGTGTTGTGCATTGTATCTTTTCCATCTTCTCACTTTCAACCCACTTATGTCTTTATATTCGAAATTCATCTTTTGTAGTTAGCATAAAATTCCATTTATCTTAAAATGTCTTTTTTTCACCTTCATTTTGAAGTATATATTCACTGGCTAGAGAATTCTACTTTGATAGTTTCTGTTTTTCTTTTTTCTTTCAGCACTTTAAAGATGCTGCCCATTTTTGTTTGTCCATTGTTTATAAGTCTCTCTTTTCCTTGATCTTCTATATGTGATATGACTTTATCTTGAGCTGTTTTTGAGATTTCTTTTAGTCTATAGTTTTTAGCAGTTTGCGCAAAGTGTGATTTGATATGTTTTTTTTAAAATTAATCTATTTTGTGTTCTCTGAGATCCTGGATCTGTCGACTGCTTCTGAGTAATTAGTTCTAGTCTGTTAGTGGGCCTTAATCGAGAGACATCATCTCACTGAAAGAAAAGTCATAAATAGAAATACCATATAATCCAGCTATTCCACTTCTGGGTATTTATCCAAAGAATATAAAAACACTAATTCAAAAAGATTTATGCACCTCTATGTTCATTGCAGCATTGTTCACAATAGTCAAGACTTGGAAGCAACCTAAGTGCCCATCAAAGGGTGAATGGATAAAGAAGATATAGTACATATATACAGTTGAATATCACTCAGCCATAAAACAGAGATGAAATCGTGCCATTTGCCACAAGATGGAGGGACTTTGAGGGGATATGTTATAAACTAATGTGACCTCAATAAAATAAAAATAAAAATGTTAAACCTCAAAAATAGGAAAAAAGGAAAAGTCATGACTCAAACATTCTTATTTTGCAACAGGTCCTTTCAGAACTAAATTCCCATAAAGTGGGACAAGTGTCAGAAAGTTCCATTGTGAAATGAAAATGATAACTCCAACTAAAGGCAAACCTGGACCCTATACTGTAAACAGATAGCTGTTTCCCATTATACACTGGAAAGACCTTTGTACTATAATAATTATAAACAATATTGACCCAATGAGTCATTGCTCACAATACTTGGCACCTAAATTGATAATATGGTTAACTGATAAAACAGCCCACCTCTAAAGTTGTGATAAAACCAATAGAATACCATGTTAGCTATTCATCTTAATGATGATAAATTCCTGATATCCCAATCTATTAAATGCATTTTCTTCTAATACTATTCCTAAAGATATGGTAGGATTAACATTGGCATTATTGACATTTTGGATAAGATAATTATTTCTTTGGGGGACTATCATGAGCACTGGAGTAGGTTTAGTAGCATCCCTTGTCTCTACTAACCAGGTACCAATAATATCCCCTAATATTGCCAATTGTGACAATTAAAGATGTCTCTAGACATTGCCACATGTCCCCTGCAGGGAAAATCACCCCTGGTTGAGAACCACTACTCTAGAGAGTATCCCTCTTAAAGTGACTGAAATATATCTTTATTCAGCGTTTTTGGAGGGAGGAGGTGTTACTAATGGCCTGTCTGGGTGGCACTATTGGTCTACCTAGGACTGAATAGCTACAGTATTTGGTTGCCATCCTCTGGAAACACATGCAACAACTTATTCATGAATTTGACCTTCATATTACACTTGTAAATGTCTATGTGAAGTGACCATCTGGAGACTATCTGGACTGATGAAGTCAATTAAGCATGTTAGCCATCATCTCTTCTGTAGCCCACTAAGTCCATATTGTAACCCATCACAATGACAGAACCAACTAAAAGGATGAGAATGAACAATATGAAAATTTTTTGACTAATGTAATTGCCTCTCTGCCAGCCTTCTCAATGATGACCTCTATAGGATTAGCTGGTCCCATTCTAGTCGGCTACTTAAAGTTACATATGGACATACACACTTAGCTGATTTTCTGTGCACTCAAGACTTGGGGAAACAAAGAGATTATGAGAGGAAATAGTAAGTACCAAAGTGATTCTCCTACTTTATAGTGCCTTTTTTTTTTTTACCTCCGCAGATAGATAGATAGATAGTATTGCTTAAATGGTGTACCACAGGATAAAATGAACAAGAACATAGACTTTGCTTCAGGTCATTCCACAGCCACTGTACTCTGCCTCCAGATGTTATTCATGGTGACCAAAAGATAATTATTGGGTGTCTATGGAACTCGTCACTCCAAAAAAGGGAACAGGAGCAATCTGTCTCATCTATGAGAGGGCATGACATCCAATCCTGGGAAGTAGTAGGAGATTGGGGGAGGTGATAAATATCTCTCTCCTTTCCTTACAGATATGGACAAAAAGCTCTAATCAACCTTCTGTGATTTTCCCAGGCAGTAGCTAATAATTAACTTCCTCACATTGTTGGATATGTCACTTCTCATCTGATCCAGCTGTATGAGACCTTATTGATTCTCACATCACAGAAAATGTCTCAACTATCTCTATGACCTGAAGTGCAACAGAGCTGAAGGGGGAAAAATAAAGTAGTTCCACAAGCATTGAGGGCTAGACTAAGGAGAGATGAGTCAGAATTGTCTTGGAGGCTAATTTCCTCCCCTCTTTTGGTAGGTTAGTAAAGAGCTGACTCAGCAGGTCTGGTTTGCACAATACAAGAATGGGCTGATACCAGTAACTACTGTTGGACATTCTCCTTTCTATTGGGTCTCCTAAACCAGAGAACTTCTATTTTTACATGTTTGTTTAGCTGTTTCCTACTGGTTGACCCAATAAATAAGTGATTATTATAGAAATGGAGGTTTCTCTACTGAAAAGTTCGCCATGGTGGATACAGTCCATCTATACTCAGCCTAAACTGTGGGCTCAGGATTAACCTTTTGAGATTGTGGTATTCTTCTACATAAACTTCATGTAAGTTTTTCCCCAATAAAACCTATTTTATATCAACACTATGTGACTAGTGGTGTTTGTTGGTAACCCTTTCATATTATAGTTTTATTCTAGAACATCCTGTAATGCTCATAATGATTACAAATTTATATATTAAAAAGAAATATTCAATACGCTAACATTATTTTAAATAGTTAATATGTTGGAACTCTCTAAAATATCATTAATGCAAACTTCAAAATCTCTTGTATAACTACATGTATACTAATGAACATGTATTTCATGACATTTCAATTAAATCTCAAAATGCTCATAAACTTTAATGCTGGCATTATTATTAAATGTTTTTTGTTGTAGAGAAGAAAGTCAGATTGGTTTGATACTATATTCTTGATAATTAACATTATTATAACAATAAAAAATTAAAAAACAACAAGCAGAAGTAAATAAAATAAGAGTTATTGGCTTCAAAAGATTTCACAGTCAAAAGTCATTTGACTGCACTCTTTCTTAAATCAAACTATCTTAAAATTCCTAAAAAATATTGATGTGAAATAGTCAGGTGAGTGTGCCAGGAGTGGGTAGGAGAGAGTCTAGAATTTCTTAATAAGCAATGCTGACAAAATTTGGCATCACGTTAACTGGGCCAGCTAATCACTCTAGCCAAAAGATATCTATACAAATTGCTGCCTGAAATATCAAAAATTCTGATATTGTGCCAGTTGATATGTATTTGATTTAGTATTTTAAGGCCATTTTTGAATTAATCAAAATGAGAATTTAAATACACCATACGTAATCATAACCACGAAAATTTAGAATTCAGCAAGAACAAGTACAGGAAAAGGTTATCACAATCAAGAAGTGGGGATAATTTGGTAATTGGAGTTAGTCTGAAGGATGGTGTTTTACTAGAAGGCCATTATGGAAGACAAATCATGGAAGCAAATATATAGGTGTGATCAAAGAATCGGAAGTAGGAAGAAAATGAAATCCAATAATACTGGGGGATGGGGGAGCAAGGAAACTGATCAGAACTGATCAGGTGAGGTTAATAAGGCCAGGAATCAAGAACCATGATGGAACGTGGTACATTAAATCACAGAGTGAGGTCTAGAGACAAATTTGAAGAAATCAGTTTCTGCCAACATAATATCTTTTTTTCAAGCCCTGAGCATTCCATCCTTTGCTGCATTTCTCTCTGCCTTAGAGCAGATTAGTTTTATGTTTCAAGAGTTTGTTTCAGATTTCAGAAAACTAACACAGTTTTGTTGTATCTTGATTTCAGTAGGTCACTACACCTACTAGCAACCACAGTTTCTCATATTATTCTCGGAGGGATGGTTCAATAAATAGGTGAAATTATAACCTTATGTATGATTAAATTTTAAGAAGTTGACTATTAGAGTGAGGTCAAGGTAGAGGAAAGATACTAGAGAAGAGTCAAAGGGCCCTATGATATTCAATATATGTTTAACTTAGATGATAACACAGAAACCATGATTAAACTTTGCATATGAAAGTGAGTTGGTAATATTAGCCAATGAATTTAATGAAAGAATTAATATTAAAAATATCTTTATCAAATAGAAAATTAATATGAAATGAGCACTAAAATTATACATATAAGCCTGAAGAAATGTAACATCTTCCACCCAGGATGAAAGAATGAGTTGACTAATTTCAAAACGCATTAACCAAATTGGTAAATAGTTCATGTAAAAAAGTTATCTTACTTATTATCTCATTATAAGACAATAAGATTCACACTATCTTGAAGTAGACAATCTGGATTATTCTATTTTGTGTAAGACTGGCCACACTTGTGTGTCTGAATAGCATACTTTATTAAGATCACTAAAAAATTGGACTAAATGCTGGATTCAGGGAGGCAATAGAGAATGATAAGAGATAATCAACTGTGTCATATAAAAAAAAGTTGTTAGAATTAGAGTTGTTTAGCAAAAAAAGAGAACTGCTGGGTGAGGGAGAGGCATCATTTCAGTCTTAATTTTCTTGCATTGCTCAAGTTCATTAGTATTCAATGCACCAGTAACTACTTCTCCGATTATTTGACAACACATGTAGTGTTGCTGTTCAGGTTGTCTCAGAATCATTGATCCCAATATCAAAATGTAGATAGAGTTGAAGGGCTGTCATGTGAAAGAAGTAGACTTCTCTTTTTACTCCAGAGCATAAAAATAGAACAGATGGTTAGATAAATCAAGGAGATAGATTTTTATCTCCATATATTGCATAATTAGTGAACAATTCAACCCATTACCAGTAATATTTAAGCAAAGGCTGCATACATGACTGATACTGAACCTCTTAATCTCAAGTTCTTGTGTCTGATGTGCAGTAAGCCAAACACTGAGACATAAGTGCTTGGAGATGGAGAAAGGTTTATTCGAATTGGCCAAAACGAGAAGGTGGGAGCATAGGTTCCCTCAAATCTGCCTTAATAAGAGAAGAAAGCAGGGGGTTTTACAGAACGAAGGGGTGTGGCAGGGGGAGTTTTGGAGAAACAAAGGGATAATCCGTGTTTTTTTCACTCCCAATAAGCTCCTGGGCCATCTGACTTCTGGGCATTAGTGGTGGCTGGGGGCTGGTTAACTCGTGATCCTCAAAAGCCTTCTCTTTCCTCTCTAAAACAAGCTCATAAATCCTTGTGACCCTTGAGTTACCTCTCAGGTTAAACAGGAAAACAGCAAATTGACAAGATTAACTTCTTTTCATGACAAAGTCAGTCGAAAGGTAGTCTTATTGAATATTTACAGTAACCCTCAGGTACCCAGCTTCATGACCATTTTCAATCACATGATATAAAGTAGGTTCTTGTTTTACACGGGATGAAGTCTCACGAGCAACCATTAGTGTCCATTCAAATCTAAGATTGTAATATTTTAATTTCGTAAGGAAAAACCATTTATCAAACAATTTTTTAATCTACATTGAATTATTGCATTAATCAAATAATCACAATAATAGGATTTTTGATAAAACCTGAATCCATTGACTCTTTAGTCTCTATTTTCTGTTTCATCTATACCCCATTCAGCAGGCAGCTACTGTTAGAATTGACATTATTTTTCTCTATCTGGCCAATACCTGGCACATAGTATTTACTGACTCAAATAACTCTGTTGAATTAGAGATGATAAAAGAAACTTTGTACCCTCAAAATTAATCTACAATCCTAGAATTTTTACCACCAGCATCATTTTGAATAAGATACTTCTCAAACAATAATGATAAAGTACCTATTTGACTCATAAAGAAAAGCACATAAACTCATTGTTCATGGGTTAATTCACTCATATAGCAGAAATTGGGCCCTGAGAAGTTAAATTTGAGGGTTGTAGAGTAGGATTCATTACCTAAGGAAGGCAAGGTCAGTCATGGTAATGGTATTAGGGCTCTCTCTTTGATTAGGGTGCTGTTAAAGTTATGTATCTAGTTAAAGTTATATATCTAGTAGGGAAAATTGAGGCAAACTTAGTTTGCTCCACAATTTTGCCCCAGCCTTATTTATAAAAATTATCAAAAATGGTAATTTTTCTTACTGTGGTAAGAGCACAATCAGAAATCTACTCTCTTAAATTTTAAGTGTAAAAAACAATACTGTTTTGACTAATTCTTTTGGATATACATCCAAAAGTGGGATTGCTGGATCATATGGTAGTCCTATTTTTATTTTTTTTGAAAAAATTCCATACTGTTTTCCAGAGCAGCTGCCCTATTTAGTATTCCCTCCAACAGTGTATAAGGGTTCCAATTTCTCCACATCCTCGCCAACTTTTGTTATCTTTTGTTTTTTGAAATAAACTCACACATATACAGTTAACTAATCTTCAACAAGAGTGACAAAAATAAACATTGGGGAAAGGATAGTCTCATCGATAAGTGGTGTTAGGAAAAATGCATATTCACATGTGAAAGAAGGAAATCGGACCCTTATCTTATACCATACACAAAAATCAACTCAAAATAGATTTAAAAATGTAAAGATAAGACCCAAAACTGCAAAACTCCTAGAAGAGAACATGGGGGAACCTTCATGACATTGGTCAAGGAAATAATTTCTTGGTTATGACATCAAAAGCACAAGGAATAAAAGTAAAAATAGACAAGTGAGACTACATCAAATTAAAAAGCTCTGCACAGCAAAGGAAACAATCAACAGAGTGAAATGGCAACCTATGGAATGGGAGAAAGTATTTGCAATCCGTATATCTGATAAGTGGTTAATATTCAAAATATAAGGAACTCCTACAACTCAATAGCAAAAAATCCAATAACCCCATTAAAAAAAGGGCAAGGCTTGAAAAGACATTTCTCTAAAGAAGACACCCAAATGGCCAACAGGTACATGAAAAGATGCTCAACATCCCTAATCATCAGGGGACTGCAAATCTAAACCACAATGATATATCACCTCACACCTGTAAGGATGGCTATTATCAAAAAAATTTTTATCAATTAGGATTTTTTTTTAGTCACTGGTATCTAATGGAAAGCATTTGGACACTTCCTCTTTCTAGTAATTTGCCCCTCTGTAATTATGGCCTTTACATTCTGTTTGCTCTACAAACTCGAAACTTGTGTAAGTATCAATATTTTATCTATATCAAAAAGAATTTAAAAGTGCTTACAACAAAGGGAGCTGGCATAGTTGTTAGGAGCATATGATCTGGAGCAGGAATTCCCCTTTGTCAGTGTTTGCTAGATATCACTTCTCTCAGTCAAACATTTGCTAACAGCTGACTAAAAGATAATTCAAGGGTAGAGTTTCTGAATACATTACCAATTGAGAGAATTAACATAAGTTTTGAAAATAAGAGAATCAAAACCTATGTTATAAGAGATCTGGAAAAACAAATAACGATTCTTATGACAAAAAGTATTATTGGTTTTTCACATAAAAATATACATAACTGATAAGAATCAACACACTACTCACCCAGGGTTTTATTTTTAAATATTTTTAAATTTTATTTTAAATATTTAAAATATTTAAAAATAACTGCTAATTTGTATTGAACATTTTTATACCAGGCACTATTCAGAGAACTTATCTTTAACATAACACACATAATATGCATAACATAACTAAACATACATAATATAGCAAAACAAACAGAACATTAGCCTATGGTTAAAGAGTGAGTAAGTCACATGGTGAGTAAGTGGAAGAGTCAGGATTTGAAACCAGACAATTTTCCTAGCTCTTGCCCCTCATCACAAACTTTGCAAAAAAAACACAGCTGCTTCTCAAGATAAGGGCATCTGAAAACTAGAGCGTCATGTCCTGAAGTGTTCTTTGCATATTAATCCCTCAAAATATTCCGTGAATAAAAGATTCTGTGGTCAAACACATTTGGGATCTAACAGATCCTATTTCCCATATGCCTTTGGAAAGTCACAGCACGCATTACATATTAAAGGCTCTGAGAAGTCCTAAAGAGAGGAAATCCTTTATCTGTGTTTATCCGTACATATCCCAAACTTTATTCGATAGAGCCCCTAGAATCGTATCTACTAACTTTCTGGAAAGTTAGCCACAATATCCAAGAATACACATTGTAGCATTCCCATCTATGAAAGAGTTGAGAACATCTTTTGGAGTGAAGTCAGAATGTCTCATATAACACTGCATGGGCAAAAGCCTTTGCAACCTATAAAAAAATCTCATTTGAATAGGGATTTATAATTTTTATGATCTTCAAGAAAATGATCCTCATTCCAAACCTGAGAGGAAAGTACTTTCCCCTTTTTTATAGGTGAGACAATAATCTCGGCAAAATTAAGTGATGTAACCAAGATCCCATAGCCTGTACTGCTCATTCCTCCATATTATTGTTAACTGGTAGTGTATCATCCATAGTATTGTTATACTTCTAATTTATCTAATGTGAGAATTTTTTTTCTTTTTTAACCAAATCCTCCTCTACAGAAGTGTTGACATTTTAAAGCTGCTCTAGTTCAATCCCATTTACTGCATCAGTGCCAATTTCTCCAATTAGTCTGACAACACATGTAGTCTCAGTAGTCAAGTTGTCTTGGAATCATTGATCCCAAGACCAAGGGATAAGTACAGCTGATCTTCAAATCAGTGATCAGAATGGCCTTCCTCATTATGGCTGTCCTCTCTCCTTCTTATCTGTACCAGACAAACATTCTTAACAGACTTGAGTTGTCTGCCTAGAGGCTGTTGTCATTACTCATTAGAATTTCACATCCAAAAGGTGTAAACGTCTCCTGGTTTCCATTTTTCGACTAAAAGCCTTAGGAACAATTTCTTTTTGCATATTGCTAGGTTTAAAATTGTCTTTGTCATTTTATTTAATTTCGCAACTTGCTTTTATTCAAAGAGGAAATTAAATTCATTTCCTTTAATTTTCTTCTTTCTCTACAAATTTTCTAAATATATTTTGATCCCTCATCTATGTATCATGACACAGTCATTTAGGAATGATAATAATTTGACAATTAAATTAACCTGCCAATAAGTTTGTAATCTAACTGCACCATTGCAATATAATTTTTCTGGAGTTCTAAGTAAGTAAATATTGAAGAAATGTGCTGAAGTGGTAGAGTTCTTTTGTTTATTTGCTCAGATTTAGTTACTTAATTAGACATAGATACAACCAGTTAGATTACTAGTTAGGTTAAAGCCCAAACTCTAGGAGTGGCTTTCTTTCAGAATGAGGTAACTTGAATGTACCTGCTTCTCAGATATTCGGAGTTCTCCAGTTCAGTAAATTATCAGGATATTATTATTTCTCTCTCTTGTCGCCTGACTTTTGGGCTTTGTGATGCTCTTTCACACCACTAATAATGGATGAACAAAAGAGATATTAAACTTAAATTAGTCTACTTTTAGTCAGTCACTGAACCAGCAAGGACCTGCTGGGAGTCCATAACATACAAATTATAACAATTTTCTCTTTGGTAATTGCTTAGTGAGAGGGAAGTTGAGATTTCTTCTTTTTTAACTATACTGCATTTATTATGGTTTTTACAAATTTCAGCTATGTATATTCTCTCTATTCCAGTATTTATTGGTTATTATTAATTTTTATTTATGTAACTATATTTAAGGGTAATTTTCTTCTAGAAAAAATTGTCATACTATTATGGAATTTGAAATAGAATAATTTAAGTTCTGTATAAAGATAGTATCAGACTAGTATTCCTTTATAATACATCACACTATTTTCTTTTAAAATATTGATAAAGTTTTTTAAAAACTTGAAAGTTCACTAGAATATAAATAAAATAGTCAGTAATTTACACAATACTGTAGGACTTCTGGTAACTACTGCAACCAGAAATACTATGATTGAAAACATAATTGTTGACACATTCTTCACTCTGGTGCACAAGAGTTTGGGTTACTGGGAAATGCATGGGAGATGTCTGTTCCTTGCCTTACCCAACCCACACTCCACTTCCATTTGCTCAAAGTCTCTAGAGGCATAAACTTCACTGACCAGAAGGATCAACCTCTGTGCCTTATAAGGCTCCAGAGTCACGTATCATTCATTCTGTCAAACATGAATGGCTTTATTTCTATGTATGTTCAAAGATAGCACAGTAGGGCTCAGTGGAACGGGCAGTTCCCTAATATAAAGGAGAAGAAGAGCCCATGGAACAGAGGATACATGTCTAAGCCATATATTGGGTCAAAGAAGAAATTCCATCTACTAAGAGAAGCTGGAGCAAAAGCTATCCTTCATGTAACCAGATACGGGGCACGAAACAAAGTCTGAGAAAACTTATTTCAGTCCAGCAAAGCCTCACCAGTTAATCTTATACCAGACACTGGAAAATGCATAAGGACATCCTCTGGCAACCACCTTTCAATTTAAATCACAAAGAAACTTTCTTCCTCTACCCACATAAACAGTAAATAAGGGCAAGAAATTTTCAAAGCACATTTGTTTACAAATGTCAAGTTTGGATGGAATTCACCTTGATGGAAATACTAAGCACATTTTAAAGACAAAAAAAAAAATAACATTAGCCTATAGGTAAAAAATAAAAACTTTCTTCCTCCTTTCTCTTTCTGTATTTTGTATAAGATCTGTATCTACAGGATATAACTAATGGAACACCCTGCAGTGCTCAGGAAAAAAAAAAATTCTTTCACTATTAAAAACCTCTGTTTTATGATCTCAATAGGAAAGAAGATAATATTTCTTCTATGACTCAGGAAACAAAAGCCGGAAAAAGAAGGTTTAGAAGTTTTGGCAAGTATGTCTACAAGTCAATCTGAGGAAGTCTGAAAACAATAAAGGGCTTAATCAAGTAGTCTAAGGCAGGCTTTTCTTTATTGTCGTTGTGTTTTTAAGAGGAAGAAGTCATCAAATAATTTTGGATATATAAATTCCAAATATAGGTTGCAATATTATATTCTTAAAACTTCACTTACAAGCACTGTAATGTTGTTTAACATTCTATCAATAGTAAACAGTTCATTAAACCAGTTATTACTACCAGGTACCTTAGAGGAAGATGCATGCCTGCTGAAACATACAGTAGTTTGTTTGCTTGTTTGGTCAAAATACAAAAAAGGGAGGATTTCATTTAAAGATCCAGATTTTCCATCTCTCTTGAAAAATGAGAGTTCCTGGCAATGTCAATACTGGACTTGCATTGCCCCAAGGTGGCCATCTGTTTGAGCTGACTGGTACAGCCCTTTAGATGACTCACACCCACTCTCTACTCATAACCTCCCTCACAAGTCTTTTACACTCGGATTGTTTCGCTCATTAGAAACCCAACTAAATTTAAATTTCTAATCTTTGGTCTATTTTAGCATAACCTAGTTTCATGACAAATATGTATATATTAGTTAAATCTGCAGGTCTTATTGTTTCCATCATACTGACATGTATCTCCAGTTCATAAAATGAATCAATAATTTAAATAGTTTCCTGAGGCTTAAACTCCTAAAGAAGTTTTAAGGTGCAAGTTTTGTTAAGCAAGAATTAAAATATCTAGGAGCTTATTTTTATTTATTCCAAGATTTGGTCAGAATGCGATGTCAATTAATGCTGGAGGGAATCACATTGCCTCTGATGGATTGTTACAAAGAGAGTCGACGAAGTTAACAGTAGTTTATAATCATATGGCGAATTCTGAGTCATATGTTCTTGTCCACTTGAACACTGACCTGAGGAAACTTGATTTGCACTTTGTTAAGGATAAATGTCCCGTAAATTAACTGGCCACATTATACTATCCACACTGGTAATCTTGATGTGACAGATTTCGGGTGATTTTGCATCATTAGAAATTTCTGTACTTTGCATATTTTCACAAGGAGTAAATATTCATTATGTAATCAAACAAAATAAACATTGTTTCTCAATTTTATCCTTTTATACCATATGTTGAAACATTTTTGTATAATTTCCTAATCATATTTTATCAACTAAAAAGGCAGTTGTACTTGCTTCATATTTCATTTTTGAAATTAAATGAACTTCAAGTCAGACAACCTCACTTGTTCATTATAATGTAATTAATCTGACCTCTCATACTTTTTTATCAGTAAAGGAGAATATCTAAATAGAATTTTCTGAAACTTTTAAAAAAATCTTACCACCAAAGTCAGAAACAGAGAAAGAACAGTTGGGATGCTAACTGTTCTATCTGTTCTTCTGCTTTATAATTTCCTTTAACAGGATAAAAAATATATCTTTGTTAATAGTGTGATTCAATATAAGCTCTTTTTTTCATCACTGAATCATCATTTTCAAGAGAAAATGTTTGGTTTTCTTTTATTGAGTGATTGTATTTAACTTAAAACTTTACTCTAAAAACAAAATTTTACTCTTTATAAATAACATCATATTTAATTGTATTAATGTTCCGGGTGAATAAACAGAATAAAACTTTCTAATCCCTACATAGTAAAACAAATGTGTATTGTGGTTTTACTTAAAGTATCAACTGTTAAATATGTGTAAGCAATCAACATGCTATCAAATTTATCATTATAAAGCATATACATTTTATAAATACTTTATAAATATAAAACATGTAAAATATTGAGGAATACATCATAAGTAACACAAAACGTTCATTCCTAAATGTATTGACAGAATTTTATTACAGTAAATCAATAGTGAATACAGATACACCCTTCTTCACAACAGACAATCAGTTGGCTCTGTGCTTACTTAACAATGACATTCCGTGGCCTTTACAACAATAACCATTTGTGTTAATGTGGCAGCACGTGAGGACAGGGAGCCCGGCAGTCCTGAAATAACGCCCCCAGGATAACAGGGCTGCAGCAGAGATCAGACTGCTCCCTTCCATCTATCTCTGCTTGCTCCTTTCTCAGTGTCCATAACTTGTGAGAAATGTGTTTCTTTTCCCCTTTTCTCTTAATGGTTCTTACTGTGATTAGCCCTAAGATTTTATTCTTTAATGGCTAGCCTTGACTCTTGGATAAAAACTACTTAATTTCATTTTTAAACCCGTTTAGACTCTTAAAAAATGATTGAGAACAGTAAAGAACTTTCTTGGTTTGAGTGAGTTGTCTATTGATAACTAATATATTAGAAATTATAACATAAATTTTTAAATGTATTTATTAATTCACTTTAAAATAATAACACATGTTAACATAAGTAACATAGTCTATGAAAAATAATTATATTTTGACAGAAAAATGGAAGAGTTGCATTGTTTTACATTTTTGCAAATCTCCTTAATGTTTGACTTCAAAAACAACAGCTAGAATATCATGTCTGCTTCTGTATTTCATCTTTTGCCATCTCACACATCTTGTGGTCTGTGGAGAGCACCACTGTCCACTCACGAGAAAACAAGAGTGAAAAGTCTACACAAGATCTGAGTAACATTATGGAAACAGTTTGACCTTGCAAACCTCCTGAAAGAGTCTTGGGCACTCCTCGGCATATCCACACCACATTTGAGAACCACTAGCCTAGACAATTTTGACTCAACAACTGTCAAAGGATCAAATTATACTAAAGGATCAAATTATACTATATTAAACTATAACTACACAAATTAGACTCTTGAAGTTTCAACTCCATAAAATAGACTCATCTGCATTCATAAGCATAACATGAGGACTGAGAGGAAAGAGAAGGCTCTCCAACTCCTCCAGTATTCCCTAGGGTCATTTTTACCACTGTCAAAAGTACATGAAATCAGCTTTTTTACAATAATGTAAACAGGATATGTGAATTAACTGATAAATAAATAATAGCCACTGCTAACTGTTGGATTTGAGAGACAAGGTCCTAAGCACTCTAAAAATAGCAGCTTATTGTCAAGACAACATTTTTAAAGATGAAGAATCTAAGAATCAGAGAGACTCTTACTGAAGGAAATATAGCTAAGTAATGGCAGACCAATTTGATATAACTAACATATTGAACCTCCGATCTGCCTGACTCCAAACCTTGCCTTCCATTTTTATTGTTGTTAGTGTCTCCAGTCCATTCTGACTCCTAGCGCCCCTGTGAACAGCAGAGCAGAACCCTGCCCAGTCTTTTACGCCCTCCTGTCACCTTCCGGTACTATATCAGACAACTCTCCGCTGCTATTCATAGGGTGTTCGTTGCCAATTTTTTTTCAGAAGTAAGTGGCCAGGTCCTTCTTCCTAGTCTGTCTTAGTCTGGAAGCTCTGCTGAGATCTGTCCACCATGAGTGATCCTGCTGGTATTTGACATACCACTGGCATAGTTTTCCGCATCACAGCAACCACTCAGCCACCACAGACTGACAGCCATGGCTGGGGAAACGAACTCGAGCTGCAGTGGTGAGAGCGCAGAACCTTAACCACTAGACCCCCAGAGCTGGCTGCCTTCCATTTGGGGGAGACCTATCCACCATGTAGTCATATTCCAAACAGGACTGTCTGATGCCTGCAAAATGATAGTAATGACATAACTAATGAATATTCACATAATGTAATTATACATTAACAATCAGAGTCTTAAAGAAGAAATGTAACTGTACTTCACAAGTCCTCACACGCTGTCAAAAGTAGCTGACCATCTTTTTTTTTTCTGCCAGAGGATATGTTTCCACATAACATAGTGAAAACCTGTAATCCTTATTCTAGGCTTTGGGGTTTGAAAACTTCCCCTTCTTTCCCGTCAGGTTTTGGGAAAATGGCATAATTACAACATGTTGATGTTTTGCCCAGGCCTTATAAGCCTGGTTTTGTGTAAAATCACATTTAATTGCCTATCTGGAAGTAGAAATTCCATTTTTAATCAGACAAAATACAAGTATCAGGAAAATAGATTAACACAGCTCAGGTAATAGTATGTATATTTAGAAAGTCTAATTCTTGAATTGTAATAATTAAAAAAATTCACAATAGATATTTTTACCTTTTGCAAATAAATTGGAAAGGATAAACTGTGTTCTTTTCTTCATTTCATCTTGAACTCTTTTTTTCTATTTCATATTAATTCTATGACTATAAGTATTTTATAGTATTCGGCAACCTCATAATTTTTTTGAGAAGGTCCAAAAATTTGTTATATACATTTTACAATTATAGCTTTTTCAAAATCTCCATGGAAAATTCAAAACAAGAAAAACACAACAATGTAAAACAAAATACTTCTTTGGTAGCATTATTGCATTTATATTATTCTCCAATGTGCCCAAATTAAACAGTTTTGTAGTTTGTTTTGAGTAATAATCTTTATAACTCGTAACATTAAGGGTATATAGGCTAATTTTTTATTAATATTTATAACTCTGTTTATAAGATCTGTTTGCCTCTGGTCCCCCATCTACCCCTACATACATACTTACCTTATTTCATCACCATTAACATTAGAACAGATATGCGGGGGGCCTGCCCCTTGGCACAGTGGTTAATTTCAGTGTGCTCTGCTTTGGCTTCCAGGGATTCATGGGTTTGGATCCCAGGCAAGGACCTACATCACTTGTCAGCCATACACATACAAAATAGAGGAAGATTGGCACAGATGTTAGCTCAGGGTGAATCTCCCTCACCAAAGAAAAAAAAACACCAGATATGTGTTCCCATGTCTGCTTTATTTTTTCTCCAAAAATAGTTTTTTTAAAAGAAAAACAGTGAAAGTAGTTAAGTCGTGAAGTATTCTATAAGCTTCAAAATGTAAAGATTATGATTCATTATTTTTGTTTTTGAGATTCCCTTTGTTTTGACATTCAAAGCTTGCTTGAAAAGAAATAATTACATATATTAGCTTATTTTTTAAAAAGTATTCCACTTATGGTAGAAAAGCAAATTTCTTTATAAATTCAATTTTACTGGATTAAATTTCTATATTCACTACTTAAAACATTTTAATTGTTTTCTCAATCAGCTAAATATAACCCTACAGCTAAAAACAAATGATAGTTTAAAATGCAAAAAATTTAATAACAGAGTGATTTAAATCCATAGGGAAAAGAAATGATACCCAAATATGAAATATTGGTCTGGCTGGTTGTTATTATAATGCAATATAAAATTAGAAACCATTCATACGATAGCTGTTGAGTAAATCATTACTAATATCTTTTGTCACACAAACTGTTAGATAAAGCAAGTAATCTGCAAATCACCCTTGGAAAAAGGTACAGTTTCTACTAGGTCCAGCACTATTGGAGAATGCAGGCCAAAGACCTAGAGAATGTGGAAGCTGAAACCTGGGATCAGTTCATCCTCAATCGTTTGGTGATCCCTCCCTTCACTAGTGGAATGAGGAATAGTTTCTGGTGATTATGATGACTAAGTCCATATTAATATTAATCATAACACTTGTGAAAAGAGTATGACCAGAAAAATTGAATACACAAAATGTTTTTCCACTGAATCATTACTTGAATTTAAACAACAGGAGATCTTAGTATACAATATTAAATAAGATTTTTACTACACTAGCCTTCTAAACCAATAAATTTAACCAATAAAACAAGGATTATAAGAGAGAAGATAGATATCTTAAAACATACAGTGCAAAGAAAGTTTATGAATCAATGTTAATATCATACAAATTAGACTTCAAGGTGAAAAACAATTATTTAGGATAAAGAATTTTATTGCCTAATGCCCACTTACGAAAAGGATATAAAAATCCTGAATTGTGAATTTAATGATATAGTTCCAAAATATACTTGTTATTGCATTATGACAAAGTAAACATAAGAACATATAAATAATACTACATTTTTATGAAGATATACATATGCCCATATGTATAAATATATTTAAGCATTGAAATCTAATGAAGAAAAAGCAATGTAGCCTGTAGATTTTAGTGAAGACATTAAACTTGATTGAGGTCATGAAACTTAGATCTGGTTGTAATTTTTAAAAAAAGAGCAAGAAGGAAACTCATTTATTAATGTCTACAACATGCAAGGTGGTTAATTTAATCACTAACATTTACAACATGCATTGTCACTGAAAAAATTGTTCAAAGTGTTCTTTATGGATGAGCTGCAATAATCTTCAAAACAATGTTTATCATAATTTTACTGATGAGAAAACTGACATTTAGCTGGGATAAAATGATCATATTTCATACAATCATTACAGCAGATCTTCAGGACAAGTATTATTGGTCAGAGACAATTGGCCAAGGACAAGAGAGACAAGCAAATTGGCCAAGGACACACGGCTGGTAAGTCGTGGAGCCAAAATTTATTTCAGACTTTACTCATTGCAACATCTGGTGCTTTTTTCATTATGTTGTGCTGCACGCATAAGCAATGCAACTCGAGTAAAAACGAGTGTAATGTGTGAGGTTTAGTAAAAGAGTCATCTGTCATAAAAAGCCGCCTTTCCTGGGGGGAGATTTAAGTAACACTATGATTGTGAATAGGAAATAAAAGATTTTGAAACCCAAGCTGAATTTTTGTGTGCATGCTTTCAATTTTATTTTATTAAAAAAAAAATTTTACCTTAGAGCTCTCAAGTTCCATTGTGTATATATACCACATCTATATACACACAATGGAATACTACTCAGCCATAAGAAATGATGAAATCCAGCCATTTGTGACAACATGGATGGACATTGAGGGTATTATACAAAGTGAAATAAGTCAGACGAAGAAGGTCAAATACTGTATGATGTCACTCATTAAGTAGCAGATAATAACAACAAACAGACACATAAAGACAGAGATTGGATTGGTGGTTACCAGAGGAGGAGGGGGGAGAGAAGAGGGTGAAAGGGATGATTAGGCACATGTGTGTAGTGATGGACTGTAACTAGTATTTGGGTGGTGAACGTGAGAACATGATGTAATCCATGCAGAAATAGAAGTATAATGATGTACACCTGAAATTTATACAGTGTTATAAACCAATGTTACCGCAATAACAAAACAAAACAAAAAAGCTCTAAAGTTCCATGTTAAAATTAATATTTAAACAAGGAGTTAAAATAATAATCCTCTATTAAAGAGTATAATTAACCCCTAAATTTTAGTTAATTTATGAGATGACTTAATCTCCAAACAAGATTCAAAGGCAGTGAGTCTCCAATGTTTTAGCTTCAGGACCCCTTTACACTCTTCAAACTTGAGAACCTCAAAGAAGTTTTGTTTACCGGGGATATATATATTCCACATTAGACATTAAAAATTAGAAATCTTGAAAATATTAATTAATAATTATTTAAAATAATAATAATAAATCTATTACATATCAATGTAATACATCTTTATAAAAATAACTTTATTTCCAAAACAAAAAAGGTAATAATAAGAGTGGCATTGTTTTACATTTTGCCAAAACTCTTTAACATTTGGCTTAACAGAAAACAATTCAATTCTCTGCTTCTACTACCAATCTGCTATTATATCAGATACCACGCAGCCTCTGGAAAACTCCATTGTACATTTTTGAGGGTACAAAAGTAAAAAATGACAAATAACGTTTAGTATCATAAAAATCATTTGACTTCATGGACCCCTGAAAGGATCCTGAAGGCTGGGTCACTGAATGGGTGAATTTTGATGAAGAGAGAAAAAGTTTGGTCAGGGGAGGCTTCTGGAGACCAATTGTCTAGATTCAGATCCTGACCTATCAAGTTGCCAGCTGTGTGACTTGGGCAAGGTACATAACTTCTCTGTCTTCAGTTTTCTCACCTGTGATATAGGTGCAATAATAGCAATACCCTCCTTGCAGGGGTAGCATATTGTGTTGATATTTTATTAAATACTTAAAACAGTGTTTGACACAGAGCACTACATGGTGTTTGATAAATAAATGGAAAAGCCTAAAGCAGGGATGGATAGAGTCACTGACTTCTCAGTGGGAAGCAGGTCATACTCTTACATCTAAATATTTAGCTTGGTGAAATTTTTTGGCAAAGAATCAGTGCCAGAAGCCGTTCTGGCATTCGATATTTAAAGAAAATTATTACTTTTTAAAATGCTGTTGACTTATTATCTTTTTTGCATCAGACAAACTCTTACTGAGGCACATGAAAACTGGTAAATTTTTTTCTTAAAAAATCAAAACAAAACACAGATACCTACCTCTGGTTCTTAAGAAACACAGCAGTCCAATACTCTGATAGAGCTGAAAGAAACTGACAAGATCATCATCAAATAGCTAGTGTGAGTGGTACCAAATAGGACCAGTTGTGTGTGATACGCTGGAAATGGGTGTCCTAGAAATGTTTTCAGACCCAATTCATCCTTGGGCCATGTCCTGTGTTAGCAAAATAAGAATTTTATCTTCACTAATCCACTGTAAACACATCTTCACTCACTTGAATTAAATAACATTGACAACAGAAACTGATTTGCATGAGATTTGGTATACTAAGCCATTTTTTTGTTTAATTTCAAAGATTCCCTGACAAATGTTCCATTTCCTAGAAATTTTCTGGCAAAAAATTAAAAGACAAAATTTGGCTTTATTTTTTTATAAATAAGAAACCGTATTTTCTTAACACCCATAGAGATATAAATTAGTAAAACTTCCTATTTGAAGTTTTCTGATGCCCAACCCTCAGCCTTTATCTACCCTCAGTTGAAAGTACCTGTTTGCCCCTTAGTATTCTCACAGAACTTTATCTCACCATTTTTTTGTGTGTCATGCTGACCTTAAACAAATAGGCAGCTAGTTATTTCTCCAGCAAAAATGAGTTTATTTGAGATGGGCAAAGAATTGTAATTTGAGGTCTGCAAACATGGCAAGCCGAGTGCAAGTCCCCCAACAAAGAGGAAGAGAAGCTCTTTCAGCGAGGAGAAGAGGAAGCTTGGAGGGCTGTTGTAAACAAAGAGTTAAGAGATGTGGTGGCTTTTCATTGGCTGAGTTGTGATAGTCTCATTGGCTGAGCTCCTCGCCAGTCAGTAAGAGGAAGTCTTTCTTCTTCCTGTTGGGCTCTACTACCTATGAAGGGCATGAGAGCTCCCCTGTTTGGCCTCATGACTCCAATTTAATGAGGTTTATTAGTTAGACAAGTATTTATTTTCTACCTTGTAATAAAATATTTAACTGTAAAAATGATATATATATTTTTTATCACAATGACTTATGAAGGTGTGGAACAAGCATCCCTTGCAGGCCTCAGGCAGGGCTATGCACAAAGTGGGCACTTAATCTATTTGCAACAAATGAATTAAAATCATTATTTTAAAAATAACATCTACAAAGCTCCCGGATCTAGTATTTGAGCAATAGTCCCCATACTGTTCTCTAAGGAACATTTTGTTGAACAGAGATAAAAAAATCTTGTTTTCAGATAAATGTATTTTTCTCAGTTTTGATGTGATTTTTCTGTTCCTTTTGGAACTTCACATATTGTACATACTGAAAACTAGACGTCATAATTGATAATTAGATTTATTCTTCTAATTTTATTTCATATATGTGGGATCATGTGCATTTTTTTAAATGTATAATCATAAAAACTTTCAATGTGATTTTCTTTTTCCTAGAACATTTTTTCCTACAAAAAAACTAAATCCTATTTAAGAATATAAGCTCACAAAAAGAAGGATTTTATATATCAGCAATAAAATGTGTTTTTTGTTATAAAAATATTAGGTAACAATCTAATCTATGTGAATTATTATACCTAACATATAAAAGAAACATACAAGTAAAAGGTTATACATTATTGAAATTATTTGAAAATATTCTGTTTATTTTTGTTACAGTACTTAAATATCAAGCATCCCAATGAGAAACAGCTTTGCATTTTAATTAGAAAAAAAAAATTTTTAAATGCACATGTTGATATAAAGGATGTATACAACAGCCTGTTTTCTAAACCTGCTTTTTTCATCCCTCCCCTCACCAAAAGCTGTGTTCTTAGAGATAATGTTCTAATTAACCAAAATAAAACTTACATATTGAACTCTGGGTTCAGATGCAAAGTGTCAGGGCAACCAGCTGAAGAGAGTGTGTGGTTTAGTGTGTGTTGAGGTTGGTTAAAAATAAAAACTCATTGAGAAGAAAATAAGACAGTAAATCCTCTTAAAAAGGTAAAGCTTGAAAGCTTGAACTCAATTTTTCTTCTCCCAGAACTTGATGATAAAAAAATAGTTTAGAAAAAGAAGAACAAACAAAGCCCAAAGCCAGCAGAAGTAGAGAAATAATAAAAATCAGAACAGAAATAAATGAAATTGAGACCAAAAAATCAGTAGAAAGGATTAATGAAACAAAGAGTTGGTTCTTCGAGAAGATAAACAAAATCGACAAACCCTTAGCCAGGCTTACTAAGAAAAAAAGAGAAAAGGCTCAAGTAAATAAAATTAGAAATGAAAGAGGAGAAATTACAACGGATACCTTGGAAATACAGAGGATTATAAGAGAATACTATGAGAAATTATATGCCAACAAATTGGACAATCTAGAAGAAATGGATAAATTCTTAGACTCATACAACCTCCCAAAATTGAACCAAGAAGAAATGGAGAATCTGAATAGACCAATAACAGGTAAAGAGATTGAAATAGTAATCAAAAACCTCCCAAAAAATAAAAGTCCAGGACCAGATGGCTTCTCCAGTGAATTTTACCAAACATTCAAAGAAGATTTAATACCCATCCTTCTCAAACTATTCCAAAAAATAGAGGAAGATGGAACACTTCCTAAATCATTCTACGAGGCCAACATCACCCTGATACCAAAACCAGACAAAGACAAAACAAAGAAAGAAAATTACAGGCCAATATCGCTGATGAACATTGATGCAAAAATCCTCAACAAAATATTGGCAAACAGAATACAACAATACATTAAAAAGATCATACACCATGATCAAGTGGGATTTATACCAGGGACGCAGGGATGGTTCAACATCTGCAAATCAATCAACGTGATACATCACATCAACAAAACAAAGAATAAAAACCACATGATCATCTCAGTAGACGCAGAGAAGGCATTTGACAAGATACAACATCCATTTATGATAAAAACTCTCAATAAAATGGGAATAGAAGGAAAGTACCTCAACATAATAAAGGCCATGTATGACAAACCCACAGCCAACATCATACTCAATGGGGAAAGACTGAAAGCCATTCCTCTGAGAACAGGAACGAGGCAGGGCTGCCCACTCTCACCACTCCTGTTCAACATAGTACTGGAGGTTTTGGCCAGAGCAATTAGGCAAGAAAAAGGAATAAAAGGAATCCAAATAGGTAACGAAGAAGTGAAACTCTCACTATTTGCAGATGACATGATTGTATATATAGAAAACCCTAAAGAATCTGTTGGAAAACTATTAGAAACAATCAACAACTACAGCAAAGTTGCAGGGTACAAAATCAATCTACAAAAATCAGTTGCATTTCTGTATGCTAATAATGAACTAAGAGAAAGAGAGCTCAAAAAGATAATACCATTTACAATTGCATCAAAAGAATAAAATACCTAGGAATAAATCTTACCAAGGAGGTGAAGGACAATGAGAACTACAAGATATTATTGAAAGAAATCCATGATGACATAAAGAAATGGAAAGATATCCCATGCACGTGGATTGGAAGAATAAACATAGTTTAAATGTCTATATTACCTAAAGCAATCTACAGATTCAATGCAATCACAATCAGAATCCCAATGACATTCTTCACAGAAATAGAAAAAAGAATACTAAAATTTATATGGGGCAACAAAAGACCCCAAATAGCTAAAGAAATCCTAAAGAAAAAGAACAAAGCAGGAGGCATCACAATCCTTGACTTCAAAACATACTACAAAGCAATAGTAATCAAAACAGCATGGTACTGGTACAAAAACAGACACACAGATCAATGGAACAGAACTGAAAGCCCAGAAATAAAACCACACATATACGGACAGCGAATTTTCGACAAAGGTGCTAAGAACATGCAATGGAGAAAGGAAAGTCTCTTCAATAAATGGTGTTGGGAAAACTGGACAGCCACATGCAAAAGAATGAAAGTGGACCATGTGCTATCGCCATTCACAAAAATTAACTCAAAATGGATCAAAGACCTGAAGGTGAGACCTGAAACTATAAAACTCATAAAAACTATAAAACTCATAGAAGAGAATATAGGCAACACACTATTTGACATTGGTTTTAAAGGAATCTTTTCGGATGACATGCCTACCCAGACTAGGGAAACTAAAGAAAAAATAAACAAGTGGGACTTTATCAGATTAAAGAGCTTTTATAAGACAAATGAAACCAGAATCAAAATGAACAGACAACCAACCAGCTGGGAGAGAATATTTGCAAAACATACATCTGACAAGGGGTTGATCTCCATAATATATAAAGAACTCACACAATTGAACAACAGAAAAACAAACAACCCGATCAAAAAATGGGCAGAGGAAATCAACAGACACTTCTCCAAGGAAGATATACAGATGGCCAATAAGCACATGAAAAGATGCTCAACATCACTAATCATCAGGGAAATGCAAATCAAAACAACACTAAGATACCACCTCACGCCTGTTAGAATGGCTATAATCACCAAGACAAAAAACAACAAATGTTGGAGAGGATGTGGAGAAACAGGAACCCTCATACACAGCTGGTGGGAATGCAAATTGGTGCAGCCTCTATGGAAAACGGTATGGAGATTCCTCAAAGAATTAAAAATAGAGATGCCCTATGATCCAGCCATCCCACTACTGGGAATCTATCCAACGCACCTGAAGTCAACAATCCAAAGAGGCTTATGCACCCCTATGTTCATTGCAGTATTATTCACCATAGCCAAGAAGTGGAAGCAACCTAAGTGTCCCTCGACTGACGATTGGATTAAGAAAATGTGGTATATATATATACAATGGAATACTACTCAGCCATAAAAAAAGACAAAATTGTCCCATTTGCAACAACATGGATGGGCCTGGAGCATATTATGTTAAGTGAAATAAGCCAGAAAGAGAAAGACAAACACTGTATGATCTCACTCATATGTGGGATATAAACAAACACATGGACAGAGAAAACTGGACTGTGGTTACCAGGGGCAGTGGGGGTGGCGGGTGGGCACAAGGGGTGAAGGGAGTCATATATATGGTGATGGACAAACAAAAATGTACAACCCAAAATTTCACAATGTTAGAAACCATTAAAACATCAATAAAAAAAAAAAATGCAAAAAAAAAAAAATATAGTTTAGGGGCCAGCGCCAGTGGCCTAGTGGTTAAGTTCAGTGAGCTGGGCTTCAGTGGCCCAGGTTAGGTTCCCTGGCATGGACCTACACCATTAGTCTGTCATTGGTCATGCCGTGGTGGTGGTTCACATACAAAAACATAAGAAGATTGGCAATGGATATTAACTCAGAGTGAGTCTTCCTCAGCAAAAATAAATAAATAAATAATAGTTTGAACATTTTTATTTCACTCTTGTTAGCATAAGTGATCATAATGATATATCCCATGTGTTTCTTGCTTTCTTTGTCAGAAACAATACTCCTATACATGAGGGATTTACTGTAAATCATTGAATATTATTATATTTTATTTTTGTTGAAGTACACTTTATATGGCTAGCTCATTATTAAAAACAAACATTGTCTTACTCATACATGATTAATAATATATCACTTTAATATTAATAAAAAAGAACTTGTCAAATCCTTTCCCAGCTGACAGTGTAAACAAATTCATCAATTGATAAATAAGAACTAAAAGGAAAGTGCTTAGTGAAACTTTTAATGATAGTTCCTGAAGCAATTTTAAATAAAATATAACTTTGCATTTTAATGAAAACATAATTGGTTGTTTTATGAGTCCCACAAGAATATGACTGAAAATATAACACATTTGTAAATATAAGTATGATGATACTTCTATGTTTATTATAACTTCTACTGTAATAAGCTAAGTAATACTGTAAAAAACATGGCAGCTAAAAATAAGAATAAATTAATTTTCACACCACTTCTGTTTTCCAATATGGGAAAGCACATATTTGTCAAACATAATATCCATTTACCTATGTTTATTCAGGTGAAAAAGTTTGGTTTAAAATATTATTTAAAGTCCTATATGACTAGGGCTTGTTAAATTACAGCCAATGGATATTAGAATTATTTGCTAGGGATGTTTATTCATTGATTTAATATAAAAACTCTCTAAGCTTCCTTCCTGAAGTCATTGACTCTCTATGCCCCTAGGAAAGGAAAGAATAGAAGAAAAGGAGCAAAACACCAAGGCTACCATCAACCTTCTGGGTTGGTGTGGCACCTGGAAGTCACAGTGTTCTCTGTAAAGGCGATAAATAGCAATATATTAACAAAATAACTGCATAACATTTTGTATTAATCACCAACAGTTCGAGTTATCACTAAAAATTTGATGTCTGTTGTCAGTTTGCCTATTTGATTCCTAGCTCATGACTTTTGAGCCATGTAAGAAAAGCCAAAAAGTTTATCCTTCAAAAGCCAAAAAGTTTATCCTTCTAAGTCTCAGCTTTTTCATTCTTAAAGTGAAGACAAGAATAGAACCAACCTCATGGATTTCATGTCACAATTCATGCAAAGCATTTAGCACAGTATCTGTATATTAAAAGCCTGTAAAAAAGGTTAGCTGTGATCATTAATTAGATATCTTATGGAAGCGCAATATAGAAGAAAATGTATAGACAGATTGAGGGGAAAACATAAAGAAAAAAACCTCAAACATGGTTAAAGTCTATCTGATAGTTTCATTTGGCTATGGATTAGAGAAATGCCACTTGTTTTATTTTAGCGGCAAATCTTTTTCAGATAAGCAAGGGTGATTTGAACACAAATATATCCTTCCATTTATGAGTGCCCTCAATATGATGCCTTTACATTTCATAATGGTAAAAAGGATTTATTGCACATTAATATAGAGTACAGGCACGCATCACTTAACAATGGGGATATATTCTGAGAAATGTGTTGTTAGGCAATTTCGTCATTGTGTGAACATCATAGAGTGTATTTACGCAAGCCTACATAGTATAGCCTATTACACACCTGGGCTATATGGTACTAATCTTATGGGACCACCATCCTGTATGTGATCTGTTGCTGACCAAAATGTTGTTATGTAGGGCATGACCGTAAACAGAAAATAAAAGCTAAGGCATATAAAAATTCGGTAGTGATTCCAAGTATTTTCAAAATAATTTTTAGTGCGAAAAACTTTTTGTGAATCCTTGGGTAATAGGATTTTTATTATTCATGAAGACAAAAATCAGTACAATAATGTCAACATTTTAAAATTAAAGCATTATATTAATTACAATAGCATCTACACATGTTTAAAAAATTGGCAATGAAATGTTTGTGAAGCAGCATTAATTAAGACAATATTTGGTACATACAGGAACTTATACATCTCTCTCAGAAATCCACACGACTCTATAGTTTAAAATATAGGAATTTTGATTAAAATTTCAGTTACAGAGGCTCTCTTTTTTGTTATAAATTAACTCATCTCCAAAGGAGCACTACTGAACACCCACATTCTTGTCTATTCTTCCTCTTGGGACAACATACAAATATGCTAGTGCTTCTATGAGAAATAAACCCATTTTAAGACTATTAATTAATTCATTTTAAAACATATTACAGGCAAGAGTTCTTTCAATCAGAAATTAATTTGGTATTCTCTTTGTGGCAGAATTATTGTATCATCGCTTCTTATGAACAATTTGTTCATCTTGATGCACACCCTGAATTGTTATGACAGTCTTCTCCTCTGTCATTTATTATGTCATCTATCCCAGAGGCTCTTTTCTTTATCATCCAATTTACTTTTTTTGTGTGTGTGTGTGAGGAAGATCAGCCCTGAGCTAACATCCATGCTAATCCTCCTCTTTTTTTGCTGAGGAAGACCGGCTCTGAGCTAACATCTATTGCCAATCCTCCTCCTTTTTTTTTCCCCAAAGCCCCAGTAGATAGTTGTATGTCATAGCTGCACATCCTTCTAGTTGCTGTATGTGGGACGTGGCCTCAGCATGGCCGGAGAAGCCGTGCGATGGTGCGCGCCGGGATCCGAATCCGGGCCACCAGTGGCGGAGCGTGTGCACTTAACCGCTAAGCCATGGGGCTGGCCCCATCCAATTTACTTTTTATCTGACTTATTTTTAATAATTAAAAAATTTCCAGAAAATGTTAATGGTTTCATTTCATTTAGAAATTTTGTTATTCATTTGGAATTTTTTTTTTTTGCTTCATTCTGATATTATCAGCAATATCCAGACCAATATAGGTCACTTCTGCCACAAATCATCAACCATCCTTAGGTGTCTAATTGTTATATTCAAAGATGATTTTTTTTACTGCTTCAAATTTTTAAATCTTATATCAAATTTCATGCCCTATTTTCTTGAGCTTTAGATGTCAGTGTTTCCTTTTCTCCTTTTCATCATGTAATTTCTTGAAAAATATAAAATATATTCTTTATTTACCCAGATAACAAGTATTTTACCTCTTGAATTATGTTAATATTAAAATGTTTGTTTATGATGCTTCTCTTTAAAATTAGCTTATACCATTTCCACATATTTTACAGCAAAATATTAGCAACTTCCATTTCTTACACACACACACACACACACACACACATTTTGTACTAGTTGGTAGCCAATTCCTCATTTATTCTCGCTGCAATGATTTTTTTCAGGAATAAAAAAAAAATAAGAAGAAAAACCAGCCTGAATAGTAGAATTTGTGGTGTGTCTTGTCTTCTTTTATAAAGTCTTATGATTATTTCATTGATAACAAGTGTCTTGTGGGAAAGGTAGAAAGGAATGCTTTAAAAAGTAGCAGAAAGAAGCAAAAATCACCACATGGATGGAATAAGTGTTTAGAATTTTTAGGTTTTTGGGGAACAACTTAACTTTTCATGGGAGCACTGGAGGGAGGTAATAAGACCCCAGTAGGGAGAGCCAAAAACTTCAAAACGGAAAGCGAGTCCTAGCAAATACTCCCACTCCCCAGACACACTCTGTACAGCCAGAGCTGCTCAACTGTAAAGACCATGCAGGTTGGAAAACGCGGGTGACTTGGAGGTGGATCACTAAGCAGAAGATCTCTTTTTTTGTAGTTGCAAATACTCTGGACTTTTGCATAGTCCTAGGGCTCAGGACTGTTGTTGCTGCTGCTGCTGCTACTATTAGCTAGAAATTAGATAGACTTAATATTTGCCAGAAACTATTCTAAGCACTCACTATTAATTCATTGTTCTTCATATAACTTATGCAATCCTTAAAATAGCCTTATATGGCAATATGATATATTGTCCAAGATGGAGACCCTGCAAGTTGACTTCATACAAAATTCAATGGGAACTGGCCATTACCAAGTGTTCAAGGTATTCATTGCTGGCAGAGGTGTGTGGTGGCAAATCCAGTCACCCTTTACCATGTTGCGTAAGCTGCAATGGCAAATTTTGGAACCACATCCCCTGATTATGCCAGAAAAAGAGCTTGTGCTCTCCTAACTCTATATGTTGAACTGAAGCCTAGTTTTGTCATTTCATAAAGTTCTTGGAGCAGCAGATGGTGCTTCTTACAGCATTCAATTTAAAAGCTTCAGAGCCTAATGGAATCCATCTCCTAGAGTCTAACATCTGTCCAGGAAGATCCCTGCATGCTGCAATAGAAGTGACAAGAGACATACACACCTGATGTTGCCTCTGTCCCCATGAGTTTCCACAGTTAGCTCAGATGCATCAAGTCTGGTGTGTGCTGCTCAGTTTCCACCCGGTTTGCCCCAGAGGCAGATGCTATTATAACCTCTGTTTTCAGATGAAAAATAAGTTAAATATACAGAAAATTCCAATATATCCTCTCACCTTCCTGTCACTCTTATTTTTCACTATTATTAACATCTTGTATTGGGCGGTAACATTTGTTACTATAGATGAGCCAATATTGACACATTATTAACTAAAGTCCATGGTTTACTTTAAAGTTCACGCTTTGTGTTGTATGTACTATGGATTTTGACAAATGTAGAATGACATGTAACCACCATTACAGTACCGTACCTACTAATTTTACTGTCTTAAAAATCCCTTGGATTTTAAGGAGAGGGGAAGAAAATATCTATTCATCCCCTCTCCTTCCCCAGGACCCCTGAAAACCAGTGATCTTTTTCCTGTCTCCATAGTTTTGCCTTTTCCAGAAGGTCATATGTACCCTTTTCAGATTGACTTCTTTCACTAAATTGCATATGTTTAAAGCACCTTCAATTTTTTGTGTGTGGCTTAATAGCTCCTTTTTTTGTATCATTGAATAAATGCATGGATGAATCGCAATTTGCTTATGTGTTTACCCATATTGAAGGACATCTTCTTTGCTTCCAGATTTTAGCAATTCTGAATAATGCTACCACAAATGTTCACGTGCGGTTTTTTGTGTGGCCATGTTTTCAACTTTTTTGGGTAAACCCCAGGTGCACAATTGCTAGATCATATGGCAAGAGTTTGTTTAGTTTTTTAAGGAACTGCCAAACTGTTTTCAAATGATTGAAAATTTTAAATTATTATTGTGACTTTTCCTTTCCTTTTTTTTTTTTTTTTGTGAGGAAGATTGGCCCTGAGCTAACATCTACCAATCCTCCTCTTTTTTGCTGAGAAAGACTGGCCCTGGGCTAACATCCATGCCCATGTTCCTCCACTTTATATGGGTCGCCGCCACAGCATGGCTTGACAAGCAGTGCGTCTGTGCGCGCCCGGGATCCGAACCGGCAAACCCCGGGCTGCTGCAGCAGAGCGCGTGCACTTAACCGCTTGCGCCACTGGGCCGGCCCCTTCCTTTCCTTTTTTTGTTTAACAAATTTCTATCATCCCCTTTTCTCATTAATCCAAAGGAGACACATATTGTTTATAAAGATAAAACAATTTTTTCCACTAAGATACACTATTTTCTCCCCACAGTGCTCTAATTTCTCCACGTTTCTCTGCTACATTTCTCTCAGTAGTGCAAGACTTTACGGCACTTTAATCTCCCCTACTGCACTCCATTCCTCCCAAACCTAGGTCCTAAATTTTATTGGTGTTTTAGTACTGATTATAATCCCCCCTACAATACTTCTCCTCCGACTCAATAATTCTATTTTGAAATCATATTACACATTCCCATACAGAATGTCTTTAACTGTTGTATAGTTGTATATCAAGGAGTATTTGCTCTGCTATCCATTTCTCCCATCTCTCAAATGTAAGTCAAAAATGTAAGTTTTTGAGTTTGTGCATTTCCTCAGATATCTTCCTTTCACCCTGAACGTTGACGTGTATGGACAGAGGATCCCACTGTGTTCAAGATCTAGTGTTACGTGTCAGATGTCCAAGGCCAGGTGGACATCTTTGTTCCTTCTCCCTGGAAACTTGCAATATTTTCATCTTCTTATTTAGAGTGCAGCAATTTTACCAGAATTTATCCTCTCTGTGTGTTTTCTCATTAATTTACTCTGAATAATGGTGACACTTTTTAATCTGTAGACTCAGATCATTCCTACTAAGGGGAAACTTTCTTCTGTAAATTGTTTAATTATTGCCTCTCTCACACCTGTTCCCTTTTCTCTTTTCAGATCAATTTTTTTTGTTTCCTTCATGATTCCTTCGCTTTAATGTTCTATTTCATGCTTATATTTAGCTCTAGGGAATATTGTTTTTGTTGTAGATGGATCATCTCATGTGTGTGTGTGTATGTGTGTGTGTGTGATCCATTCATGCTTCCTGCAAATGTTGCATTTCATTTGGTGTGTATTTTGATTATAATACTTCTCTCTCTGGTAGTTTGAGCCCTTAGATAGGCTATTATCTCTTTTTGTGAGCTGATTGTGTGGTCTCCATCCGGTCCAATTGTCTAAATGGTGAATTCGTGGGTAGGTGCAGGGGAATACAAGTGAGTGTCTTACCCTATCCAGTGCTCTCTGGAAGTACACAGAAAATGCCTATCTGCTGGTTGGTCTCCTTCTCTATTGCAGCCTCAAAAGTAAAAAAGATTCAGCCCATTAGTTCAATTCTTTCCTCAACTTTAAATGTCTGGAAAAACACACACACCTGTGTGGCATTGATACTGAAGTTCCCCTCAGATCTCTAAGAGGGAGCCAAGCTCTCTCTAGGACTCTCCCACCCTCCTGCTGTCCCGCGTGGTTCAGCTCATCTGTGTGTATGCAGGTACACCGGGGAGGGAGTCGGGGCCAGCAATAGAGCCTGAGGCCTATTTTCACCCATTTGTTCCAGCAGCTGCCTGCCTCAAAAGAGGCTTGGCATTGGAAATGAAAACAGTGTCTCAAAGAGAGTCAGGCATTGGGACATGAATGACACGGGAGATGTGTTTGTTCCTCAGGCTGGTTTGTGCTCTAGGGAGATTTGGTGTGGAGTAAGAAAAAATATTGATTTAGTGGAGTAATTATAGATACGTATTTCATTTTGGATCTATGTAATACCATTATTTTATTTATATGAAATATAAATGTTAGCTATATGATGTACAAAATATTTATGTAGTGGATGCTACTATGCACCCAACACTTCCAAACATGTGTTTTTGGGAAATGTTTTATTATCTCAATTTTACAGATAAATAATTGAGATTAAAAATCTTTAAATAATCCCAAAGTCACACAGGTGATCATTTTCTATGCCCCACCTCTTTATTCACTGACACATTGCCCCATACCTCATACGTGTGAAGGAGCTTAACAAAAATCTAATATAATAGGTACTCAAGAAATATTCTCTTTCTCACACACTTCTATAATGCAAAGTCTACATTCAATTGGTCTCTCTGGTTATTGACTTGCTTAATTTGATTAATGCATGTGAAAATTATTTTCAATGGAAGGAACTAAAGCAATTTAAGCTTGTATTGATTGTCAAAAAAAATTCAGATTCTTGAGGTGATAAGAAATGAGAGTTATCTGCAGACGCTCATATGTGAGAAATGTCTTTTATATCATTCTTGCACTATGGATCCTCAAATAAATGTAATTATTGTAAAAAAAATAAAAAAGTATTTCCCTCCTTGGTCATTGGCACCTATAGCATCCACTAATGAGACTCAAAAGAGGAAGTTTTGCTCAGATTTCAGAAGCATGGTATTTTGCACTTATTTTTGGTAATAATATATTATATATTGACATCTGTGTAAAGATTTTCTTCTTTGTTTGCTTTGAATACAGGTCAGTACTAAATTTTTGTTCTTCTCTGACAAACCTATAGAAACTTAAGCTAAGGGCTGGCCTGGTGGTGGAGTGGTTAATTTCACGCACTCCACTTTGGCAGCTTGGAGCTCACAGGTTCAAATCCCAGGCATGGACCTATGCACTGCTTATCAAGCCATGCTGTGGCGGCGTCCCCCATACAAAACAGAGGAAGACGGGCACAGATGTTAGCTCAGGGCTAATCTTCCTCAGCAAAGAAGGAAGATTGGCAACCAATGTTAACTCAAGGCCAACCTTCCTCACCAAAAAAAAACAAAAACAAAAACTTAAGCTACATCAATACTCCCTTTTCTTCTTCTCATACTAATTTTGATATATTTTGCTTTTGGTATACTGTTGAACTCTATATACTTATATAAGGCTCAAATCAGTTTAGGAAGGAAGCAGACAAAAATCGTAGATAGCTGATTTGCTAGATAAGAAGCAAGGAAAATATACATGACGAGGCCCAACTGGGAGAGAAAACAAAGACTTTCCTCTCTCCTTGGAACTAGTAACTGAAGGACAGTTGTACTTTAAAGAAATCCAGTTGAATTGTTTTGATTTTTTTTTTTTTTTTTTTTTTTTTTAAAGATTTTATTTATTTATTTTTTCCCCCCAAATCCCCAGTAGATAGTTGTATGTCATAGCTGCACATCCTTCTAGTCGCTGTATGTGGGATTCGGCCTCAGGATGGACGGAGAAGTGGTGCCTCGGTGCGCGCCCGGGATCCGAACCCGGGCCACCAGCATCGGAGCGCGTGCACTTAACCACCAAGCCACGGGGCCGGCCCTGATTTTTATTCATTTAGAGATTTCATTATAGAAAAGATATATTTGGGAGTGTGAGCATGAGAGTTGGGGCTGAGAGGTGAGAAGAATGTCCTTCATTCACTCATGAATTTAATAATTCAGGAGTATTTGAATATCTACCATCTTCCAGCCTTTGTTTAGGTGATGAGGATGAAAAGAAGAACAGAAAAACAGCTCCCTGATCTCATACGAGTGAAAAAATCACCCTTATAGTCAGAAATGTGGTCTTTTTTCCCTTCTTTTTCTCTTTCTCTCTTAAATCCTCTTTTTGGTTATTAATGTGTAAATTAGAAATTGTTCATTTGTTTCTCTTTCAAAATATTCAAATGAGAATTTTTCATGGATTCTCATTAACTAAAATCCAAAACAGAAATGTTACAATTTAACAAATGTTAAAATTTAACAAAAATTCAAATAATTAACTTGCAATGCAAATAGATATTAGAATCATCTCATTTGTAGAATTTTATAACACGAGATAAAAAAAATTTTTAAAGATAGTATAAACAGTGAAAGGTAACCTTGGTTACAAAACCAAATCTGATATTTCTCACCTAATTGCAGTAGTTTCTTTGTTGTCTTCATATACTATATACTATTTTTAGTCTTTTGAGTCTTTTCTATTGTTGTAGTTATATGTAGTATTTAAGAAAAAATAATTATTACTATAAAAATACACAAACATACTCTAGCCATCAGAATGTTTAAAAATCCCATCAATTCACACTCATAAATCCTGAATACAGACTTCTGAGATTTAGGAAATTCGAAACAGTCCTTCTAAATCTAAACTGTGGGTAAAAGTTATATTTTAATTAGCCTTTAAATAATAGGTCTTATTAATATAAGTTACATAACCATGTGTACTATTTATTGGTTTCAATTTTTGCTCTATCGTCACCTGGTTAGATTTCATGTTGAAATGGGAAACTTAGAAACAGTACTGTGAAAAAATTGTAGTTTTCTTTAAACACACACACATGTGTTTGCACGGACACACTCAACAGGTAAGAACAATATTAGCAAATTCACCTAACTAAAATAATTTCAGAGATTGAGGATCTCATTTACTACCATACTTTTATATATAAGGTAAACAACACCTCTCCTCGCTTCCTAAGCTTTCTTGCCAAAGTTGTATTTATCAGTCAAATATTCTGTGGAGGTCAGACCAATGGACTCCCAAGGAGACCTTCTTATTGAAACATCTGCACACAGGCTATACATTTTTATCAACGCCAACGTTGCCACAGGGGCATGTAGGATTGCGTGGCAAAACTGCATGATGATTAGAAAAATACTAATTTTTTACCAATTTAACATAAGAAAAATAACTATATTACTAAATCAGAGACTCCTTTGGAATAAAAATACAATAATTGATGTAAATTTTGCAAATGAAGTTTAGCCCGATGTATTAAAAAGTCAATATAAAACTCTCTAAAGATGTATTTTTTTCAGTGTTTGATATCAAAAATGTCCACTGCTATGAAATCATATTTTAACAGTCCTTATTTTTTTAATTAAAAGCATCCGTATTGATTTTTGTTTAAATGGCTGGTCATAAACACATATCATAAAGCAGTTAACAAATTATGATCAGAAAGAGTAAAGCCTGGAATTATAATTAAATATCTTAATTAAAATATGATAGACAGTATATAAATAAGGTGACTAAAATATAATGTATCACGATACTAGAATTTAGATGTCATCCCGCTAAGGAACAGATAATGAATGTGTTTGTAGTGGAGGATTTTTTTTTTTAAAACCTTCTCAGTCAATAATTTTGTAAAGATAAACCCACAATAGCATGAGACCTACAGAATAATATACATTGAACATATTTAATGAGATTAAACGATGTTCAAATAATGAACATTTATTGAGTATGTAGAATCTTGCATTAGAAACTCTAGAGACATAAAAAGAGATAAAAGAATGTGAGCTTCAAGTAGCTCACATTTTAGCAGGAGATTCAGACACAGACATAAGCATACACAAAGCACCTTGAACATAGGAGAACATTAATAAATATCCGCTCGTTAAATGCGACTTGATCAAACACTGACAAAATAGTGTTGTGCAGTTTTTGGTGCCAGTAGGCCTGGTTCTAGTGCCAGTTAGGTGTCAGTTATGGTTCTGCTAGTTATTGGCTGCCGGGATAGATCAAATTAACAACCCCTACAAACCTGGGTTTACTCTTAGCAATATTAGAATAACAATGCCCGGGTCCTAAGATTGTTTTGAGGATTAAATCATATAAGACATGAAAGATTATGTTTGTACAGGTCAATAGTTAGACACTCAAACCGTGGTAGTGATTATTATTATTTTATATAAACCTATGTGAAATATTTTATACAGACTGCATTCCTAAGTGCATAGCAAAGAAGTCATCCATTGGAGAACATCTCTTAAGAGAAATGAGTTTGCATCCAGAGTATTGAAAGGTCCTGAAGGGTATTGAATTTCTCAAAAGGAGGACAATTCAGGTTGGAAAAATGGCATACACTTAGACGTGATAATAAGAAGTTAAGTTTCTGGAATTGTGGGAATTTTATATAAGAAATTTGTTTGGGTTGATGTAGTTTTGTTGTCTCAGTTGCTTGCTTTGGAAATTCCTCTTTCATTACTCCCATATTCATATCATCTCAATGAATCCACATAAGTAATATTTTAAGATCAACACTTTTTGTCACTGTGGCTCAAATGCTTATCTGGAAGAAGTCATCTCATTATAACTGAAAGCCCAATATTTCTCCAATATTTTATCCAGAAATTGAGACTACCTGGTCAACTTTTACTGCAAAAATGGAGCCTGCATGCAATCTCAATACAATGTCCCAGAATTGCATTAAAAACTAAATTCTCTTTAATCCTGAAAAATTTTTTGAGTTTCTCTTTTGTATTGTGACTCTGATGTGATTACATCATCTACTTTAAGTGAATTTTATTTAATTTCAGACTGTCTTGATGATCAGTCTATGAGTTTCCTGGGTTCAGGAAAAGATCTTATTGATTTCTATGTCCCGAGGACGTGTAGCAGGTATAAAAATAATTTAACAAATAAACTAGTTAAAATGATAATGAATGTTATTTTGTTGTTTTCCCCAAATTTAATATCTCTATTCAACTTTTGACTCAAATATGTGTCTTAAAGGCAGACAATCAGACAATCACTTTCCAATTCTCTGTCCATTTTTACTAATTAACGTATAGATATCCACATGGTCTAACATACCGCATATTTTACCTTTATTGTTGAGCTGTGGAAGAGAAAGTTGAAAACAAAATATATTATCTTTCACAGTAAGATAATTGCAGCTGGAAACATAGTTGCTCAAGTGGAGACATTTTTCAGCAACATTTACAATGAGATGTGGTCATGGGACTAAGGCCTTGCTAATAGAATGAAGGAACATGATGGGCGCCACTTCAGGTTTGGGCCTTAAAACATTGCATGACCTTCCTCCATGTTCTCTTTCTTCTTCCTTTACACAAGAAAGTGAATATGCTTGTGAACCACGTGTACGAGCTCAATACTTTAGAAGAAGACAGAACAACCAGAAAAAAAACAGATTCCCAGATTGACCATGTGGAACAAAGTCATTCACCAACCAGGATTGTCATCATAGATTTGTTACATGGTAAGTCAATAAACGTTTATTTTCTTTAAGCCAGTAGATTTTGGAACCTCTGTTAACTCAGTTTAGCGTTTGCCTTAATTAACATAAATGGTTTGCACACACTTGGAAGAAAACAAATATTATCAATTTCTTAGTATTTTACTAACATGTCGTACATCCATGCAACGGCTCATGAAGTAATCTCAAAGAAGATGGGGTGTAGTTAACAGTGAGAACTGTCATTTTTAATCTTGCAAAGGAAAGGTTATATGTTCAGCCTCAGTTAGCAAGTAAACGAACTTTGCTTAAATAAATATAAATTCTTGCTTTTCAGTCTAGCATATAGAATGTGGGTATAATTTTCTGATAAGAATAATCAGGCAACTGATTCTCTGCTTATAGATTAAATTATAGATATTTCAACTAAAAAACTATCTAAATGGACTCATTTTCCTTTTGTATCACCTGCATTAATTCATATACTGCAATAAATGCATGCATATTTGTATCTGTAGATACCAAATATGTTTGCATATTCTGAAATCCTAATTAAGAACATAATTTGGATGGCAAGATGTGGTAGGCTGAATAGTGGCTCCCCAAAAGATATCCATGCCCTAACTTCTGGAGCCTGTGAATGCTACCTTTTATGACAAAAATAACAATAATAATAATGAAAGGACTTTGCACTGTGATTAAATTTAAGGTCTTGAGATGAGAGCTTATTCTGAATTGTCTGAGTGGGTCCTAAACGCAATCACATGTATCCTTACAGAGAGAAAGAAATAGAGATTTGACACACAGAAGGGGGGAAAGCATCGGAACCTCATAGGCAAAGACTGGAGTTATGTGGCCACAAGTCAAAGAATGCTGGCAGCCACAGAAGTTGGAAGATGCAAGGAATTGGTTCTCTGAGAGAGAGTGTGGCTCTGCTGAGTTCTTTCCTCCAGAACTTAAGATAATATTATATCAATACATTTATATATTTATATGTTATATAATTTATACTATGTATTTAATAAAAGTGATACAAGAATACTAATTACATTATAAAATTAGAGATACAATGCCAGCAAATATAGACTGGTCCCAATTAATTTTAGAAGTTATAGTGTTTGTGAATTTTCATAATTTTCCATTACCTTGGAATATTCTTGATATTAGAATTAATATAATTAGGGTAATTATAGGATACTGAAAATTTTCAGGGCATTTGGTGTTAGAATGCAAGAGAAGTGGTGCCTGAAGGATTTAAGTCTCAGAGTCAGTTAGCATAAGTAAAGTATTTGATAAATTTTGGGGTAGCTGAAGTGTTTGTCCTCTATATAAACTATTTTGAATGTGGTACATGCTTACTCAGGTTTATTATATACTGAATAAAAGATTGATTGGATTCCTTCCCCAAGTCAGCAAATTCACTTTTTCAGTCGTCCTTGGGCATGGAATTAATGGTGCTCATTAGTGAATTGTATTTGAATTAATATTTCAGCCCAGTACTTATTTATTGGAGAAGTTTATAAATAAAATATCCTGCTCCACACAAAATTCCTTGTACAGTTTTCATATAAAAAATTAATCTGTAAGGCATTATGCAGAGATCTAAAGAGATAAAATAATTATTTAAAACCAATATCATGGGAAAGATTTTATAATCCATTGGACAAGATGAAACAAATACACAATGTTAATTTAAAGTAACATTGGGTAAGTACTGTGGGAAGTACAACCAAACTGTTTGGAATAGGAACATGATAGGTATGGCTGAGTTGCAGCAATTTTAAGTGACTAGAACTAGGCAGAGTGTAACTAAATTGTAGACAAGGCAAAGAGAAGACCCACCTAGAAAAAGACTTAAGGTACCTGGATAAAAAGAAAAAAAATAAAGTTTCCAAAACAGAAAGAACTTATTACATCAAAGAAAGGATGAAAAGCTAAAAACTTTTCCTCTAAGATGAGGAACAAGGCAAGGATGCCTATTCTTGCCACTTTTATTCAACATAGTATTGGAAGTCCTAGCTAGAGTTATTAGGCAAGAAAAAGAAATAAAATGTATCCAAATTGGAAAGAAAGAAGCAAAACTGTCACAATTGGTAGATGACATATTATATTATAGAAAACCCTAAAGACTCCATCAAAAAACTGTTAGAACTAATAAACACGTTCAGTACCGTTGCAGCATACAAAATCAATATACAAAAATTTGTTGCATGTCTTTACACTAATAATGAACTATCAGAAAGAGAAATTAAGAAAATAATCCCATTTACAATTGCATCCAAATGAATAAAATACCTAAGAATAAATTTAACCAAGGAGTTGAAAGACCTGTATATTGAAAACTATAAGATATTAATGAAAAAAACTGAAGAAGACATAAATAAATAAAAAGATATTACGTGCTCATGGATTGGAAGAATCCATATTGTTAAAATGTCCATATTCCCCAAAGCAATGTACAGATTCAATGCAATCTCTATCAAAATTTCAATGGCATTTTTCATAGAAATAGAATCAATAATCCTAAAATTTGTGTGGAATATATACAGTGTAATATTATTCAACCATAAAAAAGAATGAAATCTTGCCATTTGTGACAACATAGATGGACCTCAAGGGCATTATGCTAAGTGAAATAAGTCAGACAAAGAAAGACAAATACCATGTGATCTCTCTTATATGTGGAACCAAAAAAAAAAAAAACAAGCTCATAGATACAGAGAACAGATTGGTGGTTGCCAGAGACAGGGGGTGAGGGGTAGGAGAAATGGGTGAGGCGGGTCAAAGGGTGAAAACAGAAAGGGAGAAGATTAAAGAAAGAATAGTCTGGTGTAATAAAACTTTTTATCTATAAAACTGGATGCTAGAAACTAAAGAGATAATGAAAGGACAGATATAGAACCTTACTTTAGTTCAATGGTTTTTAAAGCTATTTGTACATTAGAATCATCTCCAAGTTTTAAAAGACAATAGCAATGTGTTCAATCCCAGAATCTCCAAGAGTAGATCTGTGCACAATACTATTTACAATATCTGAGTGACTCCAATGTGCAATTGTTTCAAAATAACTTCCCAGAGACTATTTGAGAAAAAGAACTGCAAACCAACAACTCCATACCCCACTAAGGTACATTTCATAAGAAAGGGTTGTAACTAAACAATGCTTTACAAGCTATTTCCTATAGCAGGGAGAGCTGAAGTGGAGAGGAACCTGGTGAGCAATGAGGCTTAACGTAGATACAGTGGTATACGAGCAGAAGGGATTAGGAATGTGAACTATAATTGGTAAATAATGACTCAGGATAAAAGAGACAGAGTAAGAAAACACTCAATTATATAAAAAAAAGAAAAGGAAATAAAAGTATAAAAGGTCAGAAAAATCTGAAATTTATGCTAGGGAGAATGAAGAAGTAAAATTAAATTTTCTGTCTTACTGGATGTAGGCTAAAGTAGACTGGGAAGCAAGGATGGAGGGCTATGTTTAATGTTTCCTGAATTATTTCAGGAGATAAATAAAGATGAAGTTTCCAGCAACCAAGAAAATAATTTATCAGATATTATATTACAGATTTAAACTTCTGCAACTGACATGATATTACTTTAGATTTTGTAAAAAATATTAAAAGATTCAAGTGATGGTGTGCATGAATATTCTGACAAGAAAGAGTCTTATATCTTAATTTAGTTCTGGGGTTGCTTGTCACAAAATCAAATTTCAATTTTTCTATACACAAGGCTAGAACAAGAGCTTTAAGGATTACTTCCTGCCCCCACCCCCACACGATGCTCAGTGTTTTCTATTATGGAACCAACAGATTAGCAAATAAATATTCCAATCCTTTTTTTCCTTCCTCTTGTTATTATTTTTCTGCAGTGAAATATTTTAGATCTTCTCTCACCTATGTTTGCTACTTAAGATATTCTAATATTTATTGAGTGTTCCCATCTTGTACCAATTCACTTCACAGATATTTCTTATCCAAAGCTCTTGAATATTTCCAAATCAGTTTTCATTATTAAGTAGCTTATAGGTAATATCTTCTATATTGAAATCAAAAAGTACCAAGGGACTCTGATGGAAGACACTTCCTTTTCCTCTCTCTCTCCCTCCCCTCCTTCCTCTCTCTCCCTGGATACCATCTTCCTTCCTTCCTTCATTATTTTATCTCCTTTCTTTCTTAATTTGCTTTCTCTCTTCCTCCTCTTTCTGTTTTTTTCCCCCTCCTTTTCTGCTTCTCTTCCTTCTCCTATCTTATGATTGCCCACCTTCCCTGGGACTAGTTCTAAAAATAAACTAAAAAATTTTAACTCTCTTGATAGGGAAAAACAAGATGGGGAAACAAGACCTTTGTATAGTTTGGGGAACTGTACTGACAAACTAAAAACATCAAACTATTCTAATATTAAAAGCTTCCTGCTGCAAAGAATAATCTCCTACATTATATGGTTAAGTCATTTTGTGAGGCTACCTACTGCTAGCAACTATAGCATAAGGAGGGACAATTCTAGTAAATGAACATGTGACACAGGCCATGTCAAACTTGCAAAATTTTATTGACTATATTTGAAAGTCAACTAAATAAAAATTTAGTAGTATTAAAAGACCCTTTTGACAACCACAACAAAAAATTTACTGTACAACTGGTTTTAAATCATGGGTATTAGCATTTCCCTCTGGGAGTGCTAATTTACTAATCTGTAAAATAAGAAAACTTTCTTTCCAGAGATAATGTTTATGTCAATCTCAACAATTATGAAGCAAAATTGAACTTATCTTCTTAAACAAGAATACTCCTTTTTATATATTGTTTTAATTTTCTTCCCAAGAATCTAAGCTACAATTTGTTTGTTTTTACTTTTGCTTTACTTGTGTAATTAGATAAGGAGCATAAAAAGGAGTCATTATGGGTTTGTTCCATCACAAATCTCATCCAGAGAGAGGTATTACCTAAAGTAGAAAAAATACTACATCATATTTTTTTTCACAAATATGGAGTATAATATGCCTATGGGGCTTATAAGCTATAGTATCAGTAATTAAGATGTTTATTTTTGTTCATCACAAATTTTAATGTGATGTGCATGAACTATATATGTAGACTGTCTGGAATAATGAAAAACAAGCATTGATGTATTGATCACTCATTTCAAGTAATAAGTTATTGCTATTACAGCAGAAGACCCACAAGCGCCCCTTCCTGAACGTGAATCCCGACATTTCCCAGAGGAGCTAGTCTGCTGATTTCTATGGTAATCACACCACGCTTTTAATTCTAAATGTATACATTTATAAACTGTGTATGCATACTGTTGTTTCTTTTCAAGCTTTATATAAATGTAATCATATTGTATTTTTACTAAATATTGTTTGTTTCATGCACGTTGCCTACAGCTGTATTTCATTTATTTTAATTGCTATATTTTATTTGATTTTATACTCTACCCAAATCTATTTATCAATGTTACTGTTGCTTATAATTTGTGTTAAATTTGGGCAATAATAACCAATGTGTCTGTGAACATTCTTGTACATGATCCTGGCACACATGTGCAAGAAATTTTCTAAGAGTGAAATTACTGATCTGTGGAGTTTGTGCATCTTTCATTTTACTGGACAATGCCAAATAGTTTTGCAAAGTTCTTGGACCTATTATACTCCCACAGGCAGTGTTTAAGAGTGCCTGTGCCCCACTCCACTCCTATGCTTAGTGTTTCCATAATTAAAAATTTTTGCCATTATAGAAGGAGTGATATCTAATTGTGGCTTTAGTACACTTGTCTCTTAGGACTAACACACCTTCAGATCTTTATCAGGTATTTGTATTTCTTCTTTGTGATATGATGATATCCCTAAATATTTCAGGTATTTGTATTTCCTCTTTGTGATATGATGATATCCCTGATGGTGTGGTAATTGTATTTTTCCTATTTATTTTGGTTAATTTTTACTAACTTACTATTTTTTTGTTAGTTATATTTCCTGTAAATATATTCTCCCATTTTGTAGCTTGTCTTTTCACTTTCATTATAATGTCATTTGATGAACAGAAGTCCCTTTTTTATATGTAGTTAAATTTATGAATCTATTTTAATGTTTATGCTTTTACTGTATTGTTCAATATATTCTTCCCTATCTCAAGATTTTTTTAAAAAATCACCTACATTTTGTCCTAAAATTTAGTAGATTTTTTTTTCACATTTCTTAATCTATCTGCACTTTTTGTATGATGAGAAGTGGTAGCTGAACTTCATATTTTTCTATTTAGCTACTTGATTTTCCCAGCACTGTTATTAAAACAAAAAAATTTAACTCACTGATCTGAAAAATATTTCTGGTATATCAAATACATGTGTGAGCCTTCTGTTTTTTTTTTTAATTCTGTCAATTTATCTATATATTGATTCTTGCAAAGCAAGCCCCAACCTTTTTTTCTTTTCATCCAGGTAGATTGGGCTAGTCTTCACAAACGCACACACATGTGCACACATGCACCTGACAAAACTTTGAGTTAAATTGTGCTGAAAGATAAAATGGAAATATCAGACATCTGTATTATATTTGATTCTTGCAATCCATGAATATGGTGAATATGGTGTATCTCTCCCCTTAGCCTTCTTTGTTTTTTTTGCTGAGGAAGACCGGCCCTGGGCTAACGTCTGCGCACATCTTCCTCCACTTTATATGGGATGCTGCCACAGCATGGCTTGCCAGGTGGTGTGTTGGTGTGTGCCCGGGATCTGAACCCCAGGCTGCCACAGCGAAGCACACACTTAACTGATTGTGCCACCGGGTGGCCCCTCCCCATAGCCTTCTTTAACGTGTCTCAATAAAGTTATACAATTTTCTTCATTGAGGTCCTTACATTATTTGTTAGATTTATTACTAGTTACTTCATAGTTTTATGCTATTTCCTGGTTGTTTCTGGAATCTAGAAATAAAAGTGAATTTTATTAGAATTAACATTATAATTAGAAGTTATGATAATTTATATGTAGATTCCTTTGAATTATCTATCTAGCTATTTACTCATATCAGCCAATAATAAGGGCTTTGTTTTATACTTTTTTGTGTGTGTGAGGAAGATCAGTCCTGAGCTAACATCCGTTGCCAGTCCTCTTTTTGCTGAGGAAGATTGGTCCTGGGCTAAGCTCCGTGCCCATCTTCCACGGCATGGCTTGACAAGTGGCGTGTCAGTGTGCGCCCGGGATCGGAACCCGTGAACCCTGGGCTGGCGAAGCTGAGCGCGTGCACCTAACTGCTTGCGCTACCATGCCGGCCCCTGTTTTATACTTTTAATCTTGATACTGTTTATTATTTTTCCCTTTTTTATACTATGCGTCCAGAATTGCAGTATCATTTCTGGGTGTTAGTGGGTATTGATGTCTTTTTGCTGTTATCAAAAGGTATGCTTTCAATGATCCACTAAGTCTGCTTGCTTTACTTTTTTGAAGATACTTTTTATTAGATAAACGAGTTTCCCTATATCGATATTTAGCTTGAAGACATTTTTTAATCAAGAAAGGATAATGACTGGAAATTTGTACCTTTTGTACAAACTTTCAGTTATAAAATAAATAATTTATGGAGATGTAATGTATAGCATGGTGACTATGGTTAACAATACTGTATTACATATTTAAAAGTTGCTGGACTGGCTCCGTGGCTTAGTGGTTAAGTGAGCGGGCTCTGCTACTGGCAGCCTGGGTCCGTATCCTGGGTGCGCATCGACGCACCGCTTCTCCGGCCATGCTGAGGCCGCGTCCCACATACAGCAACTAGAAGGATGTGCAACTATGACATACAACTATCTACTGGGGCTTTGGGGAAAAAAAAGGAGGAGGATTGGCAATGGATGTTAGCTCAGAGCCGGTCTTCCTCAGTAAAAAGAAAAAAAAAGAGGAGGATTAGCACGGATGTTAGCTCAGGGCTGATATTCCTCAAAACAAATAAATAAATAAATAAAAGTTGCTAACAGAGTAGATCTTAAAAGTTTTCAGTACAAGAAAAAAAATTTTTGTAACTATGTATGGTGATGGATGTTAACTAGACTTATTTTGGTGATCATTTTACCAATGTATACAATTATTAAATTGTTGTAAACTTGAAACTAATATAATGTTATATGTCAATTATATTTCAATAACCACCAAAAGCCATAAGAAAAATTATCCAATATTTTAATGCCAAATAAGTATGAATTAATAAGTATGCAAATAGCCTTAGTCAGGAAAATGTGCAGACAGTAGAGTCTGTCCAGTTGTCCTATTGTAAGAGTGAATAAAATTGATTTTTGGCACCTTCCTCCACCTAAAAAAAAAGAGATACTGACTTTTATTACACATATTTTCTGCATCTATTGAAATAAATGTATTTTTTCCTGTTTTGATCTATCAATGTGGTGGCTTACATCAATTGATTTTTGTTTTATGTGACCCAATCTTGAATCCTGGGGACAAATCCTATTAGTTGACAATATATTATCCTCTTTATATATTGCTGGGATTGATTTGATACTATTTGTTTAGAATTTTTAGACCTTTGCTCATGAGCAATAATGTCCTATAAGTTTCCTTTCTCTAGCTGTGCAAGACATTAGTATCAAATTTATCTAGTGTCATCAAACGTGCTGAGAAATGTTCTCTCATTATTATTTTATTTAAGAATTTGTTAGATTGGTATTATTTTTCCTTGAATGTTTGGTTTAATTCATTTGTGAAGCCATATGGTTCTGTAATATTGTGTGTGGAGGAAGTGTTATTGCTGTGATATAATTTGGTAAGTTATATTTTCTTTTTTGTGAGGAAGAATGGTCCTGAGCTAACATCTGCCAATCCTCCTCTTTTTTGCTGAGGAAGACTGGCCCTGGGCTAATATCCATGCCCATCTTCCTCCACTTTACATGGGACGCCACCACAGCGTGGCCTGCCAAGCAGTGTGTGCCAGGGATCTGAACCGGCGAACCCCGGGCTGCCGCAGCGGAGTGGGCGCACTTAACTACTTGCGCCACCTGGCAGCCCCCAAGTTATATTTTCTTATACGTGTATTCTAATGTATATCTAATCCTCAAATTAGTTATTCTGTGCTCTGTGCTATTCTCTTTCTTTTCTTTATTATTCTCTTCAGAGTTTTATCAACATTATTAGTATTTTCAAAACTCTTTGGGTTTTGTTGATGCCCTTTACTATTTGATCTTATTATACTAATTTTATTCATATTTGTGCTCCTTCCTTTCTTCTCTTCAAGTTTATTATGCTGCTTTTTATACATTTTCATTGAATAGACATTAAGCTCTTTTATTTTTACCTTTCTTTTCTAACATTTGCATTTGAGGGTAGGTAGATATTTCTCTCCAATAACTTTTAGATATAAACTACAATCTAAGATATGTATTATTTACCATATAAAATGATTCAGATGGAAACTTTTATAATGGGCTTGGCATGTCGTTCCCCATATGCAGAATGCATTTCCCATATGCCTTTACCTCTAGATGTGGCCATGTGATTGCGCTTCGACCACTAGATTGTGATGCTGAGTGATGCACACGGCTTTTGGTGTATTGCTTCAAAGAACTTCCATTCTACATTCTCCAGGTATTTAAGAAAGTCCCTCTATATTCTTGGATGGACACTGGAGGCCAGCTAAATGGTAAAAATGCGATTAAGATGACTACTTTTCCATCCAATCCTGTTTTATGAAATGGTCTTAATCAGCCAAGTGAAAGGATAATGAAAGAGTACAGAAAGCAGTAAACAAAAGGTCAGCATTTTCTAAAAAAAAAAATGAAAATAAACAAACTGTCAAAATGTGACCCTGGCCATGCTTATTAGCATTTGGAACTTCCCGCCAACAAACTTATAGTCTTCTCATATTTCTAGGTAATTTATTACCAGTGGTTGGCTCTTAAAGGATCCCTGCACCCCAAATCTGCCTGCAGGAAAAGATAGGTTGCAATATTGCGCAACCCCAAGACCCGTATTCTCCAAGGCCCACAGTAAATTCCTCCAGAATAGACAATGGGCAAGAAACACCCTTCGGAGGTCAAAGTCAGGGACCACAGAGAACAATGGACCGGGACAAGATTCAGGCTGTCACACAGGCCAACCTATTTTCAAGGTTTAGGGCAAGAAATTCCTGTAATTCGTGTAACTTAATCATTATCATGGACTAATGATTGATTTATAGTTCCCATTATCTCATTTTTAGAGGAAGATTTTAATTGTCATCATCTGTTTGCTAGTTCACCATTTTATATCTGTTTTGGGGGCAGATAATTTCTTCTTTATGTAGAGGATTCCCCAAAAACCAAAAATCCTGACTTTGAGTAGGATAAAGTAACTCACTAGGAAGCGTCATTGTCATTGTCTCAATTAGAAAGTGAGGGAGTGAGAGAGAGTGAGAGAATGAGAAGAAGTATATTTGGGTGACCAAACTGCTAAACAATGGAAGAGACTGCAAGTTCCCTTCCAGTACCCATTTTCCCCTTATTCCTTTAAATATCAGAGCTTCTGTGAGTTTAATCGATTTCTCGTAGTAGCTGAGATAAATACTGCATGTTGCAGCCTCCTTTGCAGGCAAGTGTATCTATATTTTGGCTAATAGAATGTGAGTGACATGTGCATCTTCCTGACTCAGATTTAAGAAAAGGGATTATGATCTCCATTCATTTTCTCTCCTTCCTGCTACCTGGAATATGGGTATAGTAGGAGATATAACATCTATCTTATGCAAAGAGATCAAAACCATACGTGAAGAATGGCAGAGCAACAATATATAAAGTACCTGTGTCCCTTATACAGTACAACCATGATAACAGCCCTGGACTTCCCATGATAAAACTCTTACTTGACAAAGGCAAACTTTTGTCTTGTTTAAGCCGCTGTTGTTTTTGGACCTTTGTTACAGCAACTGAGCTTGTATCATAACTAATAGAGTTTGGTACCTATATATGGGTGCTGCTACAACAAATCCACAATATGTATGCCATTGTCTTAAACTGTATACTAAGTAATACACCCTGGCCAATCAAATTTTCCTCTGTAAACTGCTATTGTACAACAATTGTAAAGTAGTCTCTGTATACCTCCTAACTATCTTTCAATACAAGTCTCCTTGCATCGATGTTATAAAAACTGGGCACTGTGCTAAATCTTTTATATGTATTATTTTAATTAATTTCCACGAGAGACCATTATGAAGATACCATTTCATCCCATTTTACAGGTTAGGTAAAATGTGCAAAAAACTTTCCCAATATCTATAGTTAAAGCTAGTAAGTATAGAGTCAGGATCCACTTGAGATGGTCTGACTCCAAAGTTCACATTGTTAATCAACACTCTATCATATGCCAGGATATGTTGCTTCTTTTCTAAATATTAGATTGTAAGTAAAAAGAAACATATTTAGCTACTAACTCAGAAATAAAGATTTCTTCTTTTCCAGTTGTAAGAAAGAAAGGCAACCCATTGAAGTTGGCTTGTTCTATCCAAAAACTCTCTAGTGAATTGTTATCCTTAGAAGTGTATTGTTAGCTGTACCCATGTATAGTTCCAAGTCACTCACTATAGCATTTTCCTGAAGAAAGACAAAGATAATAAAAATCAATGGATTTTATATAGTATCTCAGCAACTGAGCAATTGGGAAATGAAATGAGCAGTTAATATGTATAGTATGCTGCCTAACAGAAGCAGATGGATCACCATCTGTCAAAAATATTATAAGAAGAATTCCAACACACAGTGATAAATTGGACTACATAATATCTAGGGATCTAGGGTCATTTCAAGCCCTTACATTTTGTGATATCTATATCTATATCCATACCTATCTATCTATCTATCTATCTATCTATCTATCTATCTATCTATATAAAGAGATAGATTTGAGTTTTGGGTTCCTGTGGTGGTGGTAACCATCCTGGTAATCCATAATTTCAGTTTTAACATCTTTGTGAGCATGGTAGATCAAATCCCTGGGCTTTTATGAGGCAGAGATTTCAACTGGAATCCTACTTAAAACTGGAAACCTGAAAGACTGTACCCAGAATAAAACATTAAACTAAGTAAAATATTCCTTATCATTATAAAGAGACAATTTAAAATTATTACTGCCTGATCTCTGTTTGAGCCCTGGGTGAAGAAGATATCTCTCAGAAGTAAATGTAATCAAAACCTGTGCTTCATTTGAGATTTGGTTTGAATTCCCACTGCCTCATAGTCCAGCAACTTCAAAGTTGTCTTAGTTATATAATATAAGGAGGAAATCTAAATAAATAATATTAAAAAAAACAGAAAAATATTATCTGAGATGATATTACTACATCCAAACTAACAAGGGGATCTCAGAGTGAAAATATGCCCTACCAAAAGAAGCTTACAATTATTATTATTTTAATTGAGGAATAATTGACAGACAACATTATATTAGTTTCAGGCATAAACATAATTATTTGATATTTGTATATATTGCAAAATGATCACCACAATAAGTCTAGTTAACATCTGTCACCGTACATAGTTATAAAACAGTCATTAATTATTAAACACCCAAATAATGAATTGACCACAAGTAGTTCCATGTCCTATTGTATTATAAGTTAAGAATGAGGCAAATGCAAATATTTTCATATTATCAAAATTGAAAATATATTATTCACAGCTATTCATTAAAATTCAAATAAAGGGTATATTTCCAAGAAAAAAAACTGGAAACTAAAGGGAGAGATGATGAAAAAAGCATTTTATTTAAAAAAAAAAAAAATTGAGGAGGGACGTGAGCATCATGGCGGAGTGAGCTTTCCTGTGAACTCTTCCCCCGATAAGATACAACAAAAGGAACAGTCACAGACCAACAACGGAATCCCAGATAGTGAAAAGCAAGATTGGAAAGATCCACATTGCCGCATATCTGAGAGTGGACCGTGCTGGGCCCTCGGACAAATTGAGGAGAGGTAAGGAGAACTCCTCTCCCTTCCCATCAGATCAGCCATCCTGGTCCGTGTGGCTCCCAGAGAGGGGGGAGGGGTGGCCCTCTGCAGGGAAACCATAGCTCTTCGGCCTCTCTCAGCCAGCGGGAAACTCCCACACAGAGGACTCAGAACTGCTACGGGGTACCATCAACATCTGAGCACCCCAGAGAGCAGATAACAAGGGGAGAACGAGAAGCCCCCCATGCCAGGGACCCAGCGGGCAAAAGAGAGAGCCCCCCACCCCTCTCCGACCCAGCAAACTGGATCCTGCAGCTCAGCCGACCAGACCAGACCAAGCCACCTGTGCAGATAGCAGCAAAAAACAGCGGCAGAGTGCAGGGGGCTCAGATTACACAGCTCTTTACCACCACACAGTGGCAGCGGGTGGAAATTGCAACCAGAGATTTCCAGGATGAGGAAAAACAAAGCCAACGCAGGAACCACAATGCAAAGATACATGAAATCACCAGACCAGAAGGAAAATGACAAGCACCCAGAAACCAACCATGAAGACACAGAAATCCATAATCTAAACGACAGAGATTTCAAAATAGCTATCATAAAAACACTCAACAAAATACGAGACAACACAGACAAACAATTCAGTGAGATTAGGAGTTTCTTCACAAAAGAGATTGAAATCATAAAGAAAAACCAACTAGTGCTGATGGAGATGAAGAACACAATGGAGGAGATAAAGGAGAATCTGGAATCTTTAAAGAACAGAGCTGACAATATGGAAGAAAGCATTAGCATTTTAGAGGATAGGAATACAGATATGCTCCAGATGGAAGAGGAGAGAGAACTAAGACTAAAAAGAAACGAAGAAAGTCTCTGAGAAATATCTGACTCTATTAGGAAATGTAACATAAGAATTACAGGTATTCCTGAGGGAGAAGAGAGGGAAAGAGGAACAGAGAGCCTATTCAGGGAAATAATAGCTGAGAACTTCCCAAATCTGGGGAAGGAGCAGGAAATACCAGTAAGCGAAGCCAACAGGTCACCTAAATATGTCAACAGGCAAAGGCCCTCTCCACGACACCTAGTGGTAAGGCTAGCCAGAATTATTGACAAAGAAACAATATTAAGGACAGCTAGACAAAAACAAAAAATAACATACAAAGGAACTCCCATCAGGGTCTCAGCATATTTCTCAATAGAAACTTTACAGGCTAGGAGAGACTGGAATGATATATTCAAAATACTGAAAGACAAAAACTTTCATCCAAGAATACTCTATCCAGCAAAAATATCCTTCAAATATGATGGAGAAGTAGTAACTCTCTCAGATAAACAAAAGCTAAGGGAGTTCATCGCCACAAGACCCCCACTACAAGAAATACTCAAGAAGGCCTTCATGCCTGAAAAAAAGAAGAGAAAGGGAATACGAAACTTGGAGTAAGGAGAAAAATAGGTAGATAAACTCAGAAAAATAGTAGATCTTTACAGGAATAGGTTAGCAACCAATTAAATACTAAAATCAAAGATCAAAGGAAGGAATTCACCAAAAACAAATTTAACCTCATCACTGTAAACACACAGCTACAACACAAGATAGAATAAGGTATAACAAGAACAACTTAGAAGGGGAAGAGGAAAGTGATTGAATTGACTTAGTATAAGGAAATAGGAGGCCATCAGATAATGGACTATCTCATACACAAGATTTTTTACACAAACCTCAAGGTAACCACTAAACAAATAATCAAAACAAAATCACATATGATAAACAAAGAGAAAACTAGAAGAGTCATAAGACAGAACAACCAAACTGAATTGGCAGTCTGAAACAAATGGGACAAGAAACAAAAGAAACGCAAAAGAACCAGAAAATAAGTGACAAAACAGCAACATTAAGCCCTCATATATCAATAATTACCCTAAATGTAAAAACTCTCCAATCAAAAGATACAGAGTGGTAGGATGGATTAAAAAGCAAGACCCAACAATATGTTGCCTCCAGGAAACACATCTCAGCACTAAAGACAAGCACAGGCTCAGAGTGAAAGGATGGAAGACAATACTCCAAGCTAATGGCAAACAAAAGAAAGCAGGTGTTGCCATACTCATATCAGACAAAGTAGACTTCAGGATAAAAAAGGTTAAGAAAGACAAAGAAGGGAAATATATAATGATAAAAGGGACACTCCACCAAGAAGACATATCACTTATAAATATATATGCACCCAACATGGGAGCACCAATGTACATAAAGCAACTATTAACAAACCTAAAAGGAGATATTAACAACAACACAATAATAGTAGGGGATCTTAATACCCCATTTACATCAATGGATAGATCATCCAGACAAAAAGCCAATAAAGAAATAGTAGACTTAAATGAAAAACTGGATGAGATGGACCTAGTAGACATATACAGAGCACTCCATCCAAAAACAGCTGACTACACATTCTTCTCAAGCGCGCATGGAACATTCTCAAGGATAGACCATATGTTGAGAAATAAAGCAAGCCTCAATAAACTAAAGAAGATTGAAATCATAACAAGCATCTTTTCAGACCATAATGTTATGAAACTGGAAATGAACCATGAAAAAAAAACCGGGAAAGTGACAAAAATGTGGAGATTAAACAACATGCTACTGAACAACCAATGGATCTTTGATGAAATTAAAGGAGAAATCAAAAACTATCTGGAAACAAACGAAAATGATAATATGCCATACCAAACGATGCAGCAACAGCAGTCCTGAGAGGGAAACTCATAGCAATACAAGCCCACCTTAACAAACAAGAAAAAGCCCAAATAAGCAACCTTAAATTACACCTAACAGAACTAGAAAAAGAAGAACAAACAAAGCCCAAAGTCAGCAGAAGGAGAGAAATAAAAATCAGAGCAGAAATAAATGAAATTGAGACCAAAAAAACAGTAGAAAGGATTAATGAAACAAAGAGTTGGTTCTTTGAGAAGATAAACAAAATCGACAAACCCTTAGCCAGGCTTACTAAGAAAAAAAGAGAAAAGGCTCAAGTAAATAAAATTAGAAGTGAAAGGAGAAATTACAACAGATACCATGGAAATACAGAGGATTATAAGAGAATACTATGAGAAATTATATGCCAACAAATTGGACAATCTAGAAGAAACGGATAAATTCTTAGACTCATACAACCTCCCAAAACTGAACCAAGAAGAAATGGAGACTCTGAATAGACCAATCACAAGTAAAGAGATTGAAATCGTAATCAAAAACCTCCCAAAAAATAAAAGTCGAGGACCAGATGGCTTCTCCAGTGAATTTTACCGAACATTTAAAGAAGATTTAATACTCATCCTTCTCAAACTATTCCAAAAAAGAGAGGAAGATGGAACACTTCCTAAATCATTCTAGGAGGCCAACACCACCCTTATACCAAAGCCAGACAAAGACAATACAACGAAAAAAAATTACAGGCCAATATCGCTGATGAACATAGATTCAAAAATCCTCAACAAAATATTGGCAAAATGAATACAGCAATACATTGAAAAGACCATGCACCATGATCAAGTGGGATTTATACCAGGGACGCAGGGATGGTTCAACATCCACAAATCAATCAATGTGATACATCACATCAACAAAACAAAGAATAAAAACCACATGGTCATCTCAATAGACGCAGAGAAGGCATTTGACAAGATACAACATCCATTTATGATAAAAACTCTCAACAAAGTGGGAATAGAAGGAAAGTAGCTCAACATAATAAAGGCTATTTATGACAAACCCACAGTCAACATCATACTCAATGGGGAAAGACTGAAAGCCATCCTCTGAGAACAGGAACGAGGCAGGGCTGCCCACTCTCATCACTCCTGTTCAACATAGTACTGGAGGTTTTGGCCAGAGCAATTAGGCAAGAAAAAGGAATCCAAATAGGTAACAAAGAAGTGAAACTCTCACTATTTGCAGATGACATGATTTTATATACAGAAAACCCTAAAGAATCCATTGGAAAACTATTAGAAATAATCAACAACTACAGCAAAGTTGCAGGGTACAAAATCAATCTACAAAAATCAGTTGCATTTCTGTATGCTAATAATGAACTAAGAGAAAGAGAGCTCAAAAAGATAATACCAATTACAATTGCATCAAAAAGAATAAAATACCCAGGAATAAATCTTACCAAGGAGGTGAAGGACCTATACAATGAGAACTACAAGACATTATTGAAAGAAATCCATGATGACATAAAGAAATGGACAGATGTCCCATGCACATGGATTAGAAGAATAAACATAGTTAAAATGTCTATATTACCTAAAGCAATCTACAGATTCAATGCAATCCTAATCAGAATCCCAATGACATTCTTCACGGAAATAGAAAAAAGAATACTAAAATTTATATGGGGGCAAAGACCCCGAATAGCTAAAGTCATCCTAAGAAAAAAGAACAGAGGAGGAGGCATCATAATCCCTGACTTCAAAACATACTATAAAGCAATAGTAATCAAAACAGCATGGTACTGGTACAAAAACAGACACACAGATCAATGGAACAGAATTGAAAGCCCAGAGATAAAACCACACATATACGGACAGCGAATTTTCCACCAAAGAGCTAAGAACATACAATGGAGAAAGGAAAGTCTCTTCAATAAATGGTGTTGGGAAAACTGGACAGCCACATGCAAAAGAATGAAAGTGGACCATGTGCTATCGCCATTCACAAAAATTAACTCAAAATGGATCAAAGACTTGAAGGTGAGACCTGAAACTATAAAACTCATAGAAGAAAATATAGGCAACACACTATTGGACATTGGTCATAAACGAATCTTTTCGGATGACATGCCTACCTAGACTAGGGAAACTAAAGAAAAAATAAACAAGTGGGACTGTATCAGATTAAAGAGCTTCTATAAGACAAACAAAACTAGAATCAAGATGAACAGACAACCCACCAGCAGGGAGAGAATATTTGCAAAACATACATCTGACAAGGGGTTGATCTCCATAGTATATAAAGAACTCACACAACTGAAAAACAAAAAAAAAAAAACAACCCGATCAAAAAATGGGCAGAGGAAATGAACAGACACTTCTCCAAAGAAGATATACAGATGGCTAATAGGCACATGAAAAGATGTTCAACATCATTAATCATCAGGGAAATGCAAATCAAAACAACACTAAGATATCACCTCACACCCGTTAGAATGGCTATAATCACCAAGACAAAAAACAACAAATGTTGGAGAGGATGTGGAGAAACAGGAACCCTCATACACAGCTGGTGGGAGTGCAAACTGGTGCAGCCTCTATGGAAAACGGTATGGAGATTCCTCAAAGAATTAAAAATAGAGATGCCCTATGACCCAGCCATCCCACTACTGGGAATCTATCCAACGAACCTGAAATCAACAATCCAAAGAGGCTTATGCACCCCTGTGTTCATTGCAGCATTATTCACCATAGCCAAGAAGTGGAATCAACCTAAGTGTCCCTCGACTGATGATTAGATCAAGAAAATGTGGTGTATATATATACAATGGAATACTACTCAGCCATAAAAAGAGACAAAATCGTCCCATTTGCAACAACATGGATGGGCCTGGAGGGTATTATGTTAAGTGAAGTAAGCCAGAAGGAGAAAACAAACACTGTATGATCTCACTCATATGTGGAATATAAACAAACACATGGACAGAGAAAACTGTATTGTGGTTACCAGGGGCAATAGTGGTGGGGGTTGGGCACAAGGGGTGAAGGGAGTCATAAATGGTGATGGACAAACAAAAATGTACAACCCAAAACTTCACAATGTTAAAATCTATTAAAACATCAATTAAAAAAAAGTAAAAAAAAAGATATAAATATAAAAAGTAAAGCAATAAAAATATTGGAAGAAAAAAATATTAAATGCATTGGCAACTAATTTTTTAGAAATGAAAAAGATTTGAAATCTTAATAAGATTTATTTTTTAGAGTTTAAAAACCTGTTAAAATAAGATAACCACACAATGGCATGTAACTGGAGAGGAGACAATCAATGTTAAAACAGTCTCTTTTATTATTTAGGAGTAAGACAGAACTCTTTATTAACTTCAGACCTTTCTAATGCGATCATGCATGCTATAATATTAAAGGAAACTATTCAAAGTATGTCCTTAAATATATATCTTCTAAAGGGGGGAGCGTAATAAGAACTTTAAAATACAAATAGAAGGAATGAAAGAGAGTACTTTTAGGATATAAACAAAGGATGAAACACAGTAAATACAAATCAAAAATAAATAAAATAAAAAAATAAATTTAACAAATTCATATATAAAAATAACCAGATAATACTTTTGCTTCTCGTTATGATGGCATAGCTTGAAGCAATCCAACTCTCCTACTGAGAACAATTAGAAAAACCAGATAAAAAAATTTAGCATCCGTTTAAGGACACAAGAGAGCTTCTGGAGAAACTGGCACTGGAGCAGCCAAGAATCAGGAGCCAAGAAAATCACGGGGAAGTGAGCTGATATTCTGCAGCCAATTTATCCATCCTGTGTGCAGGACATGAGGCTGAGAATAGCAGCTTTTGATGGGCAGAGGGAGACTACTTAAGGAGAAGAAAGCAGTTGAGCTTCTTTTGGTGGCCTCATTGGTGCCCAGGGAGACAAAATTAAAGACTCTGAAGAACACAGGCTCAGTAAGAAGAGTGAGATGAAGAACTGAGCCTGAGGCATGGCTCATTTTCAAAAAAGACATTTGTTAAATTCTGAAAATGCATGGACAGAAGCTGAAACGTTTAATAACCACATAAAAAATACAATATGAAATATCCTACAGTCTCGCTGTGCTGAGTAGACAAGAATTAGAGTTCAGAATGTGAGAGAGGGAGGAGCCCAGTGAACACACCAGAATCTCGGTTGGACACTCTGAAGTGGGGGAGATTTGGGAGCTGAGATTTATCAAAACTGAAAACAAGATTGACTCCATAATTTATATTCAAAAACAGTCCTAGAGAAATAATTAATCTATATAGGAAAAAAAACCCAGCTCTGATCTCTGCATCACACTATAAAGAAAATAAATTTGAGAGAGATTAAAGTCCACATTGTGAACATAAGAAGAGTAAAACATTTAGCATACAATAGAGGAAAGTATCTAATGATATGGATTTCTTAATAAACTAAAAGGAAAAAGTGTAAAAAGAAAAAATAATAATGTTATCTATTATAAAATTAATACTTATTAATAATAAAAGCCATTAAGCAACCTGTGTAGACAAATGTGCCACTAGGAAAACATATTTGCGGGAAATAACAAACAAATTTAGCAGCCATGATAAGAGGTATTACAAATTAATTAAAAAAATAATAAACAATCAAAAAGAAAACATTCAAAGTGTGTTTACAGATAATTCACAATGAAGAAAACCAAATAATTGACAAAAATTTGAGAAAATGTTTAAATTTCAGTGATCAGGTAAATATAAATTAAAACATGTTACCCTTTCACAACCATCACTGGAACAAAAGATAAATAATAATAAAAATTATGTAAATGTTATTATTTACATAATAAATTAGTAAGATTATTGGGTAAGAGACCATTTAAATTTTTCCAGAGGCAGTTCAGATTGGCACAATTACTTGAGAAAAGCATTTTAGTAATTCCAGAGCTGGTGACAACGTAGCCCAGCATTGCTTGATCTAGGTTTCTACTCTCGAGAGAAGTATCACATGTGCACAAGGAAATATGTACAGCAATACTCATTTTTAGTAATGTAATAAGACATTGGAAATTATATTTTTTCTCAAAAACAATAGTACCTAAACAAGAGAATGAATAAAGTATGTTTTAATCTTGAAATAAACTCTGATATTATAAACGAATGGATTGACATGGATAAATCTCAAAAATACAATGGTGAGCCAAATGCAAACTGAAAATGACAGTTTCAGTATGATTCCATCACTTATGTAAATTATTAAAATGCCAAAAATTATTTATTTATTTGATATATACATATGTAGGAAAAGTACAATTACCATTGTAGGATTGTTATAAAAATAAAAATATATATAATAAGATAATGCATAGGTAATGTATTTAAGTAAAGCATAGTGTACCTCGTTAATGAGGTTATATAGATTTATTTTACTTAATATCCATATATACATGTTATATTATAACAAATACATTTGCATAAAATGTTATAGCAATATATTAACTTTTTATAATTGTTCACATATAAAAATATACACTACATTATAAAATTATACATATTTATATAAATTATATATGTATTATAAATTTATAATTGTGGGTAAAGTTACTTTCTTTCTTATACTCCTCTATGGTGTGCTTGTGTTATTTTTATATCAGACAAAATAATAAACTAGAATAAAGAACCATAGAATTTGTACAAATATCAAGTGCAACAGGGTGTCTAAGTCTTAGATTACTGTACTTTTTTTTTTTTTTGGACAAAGATTTAGTGTTTGCTCTCCATGATTTTTTTTCCAATGGAGTTCTCTTGTCCTTATAACTTATAGATGGGCCATGTGTGAGTCTATAAGATGAATTTAGAGAAGTTAATTTAAGAAGTCAACACAGCATAATGATAGATTTTGCTAAAATGTAGAAGTTTCATGGTCTTGTTTTTCCCTTTGGATGTATACCAGTAGCCTATGACAAAAGAGAAAGAGAGAAAGGGAAAAAAAAGGGAAAGAAAAAGCACTGTGGAATGTTCAAAATATTAGACTGGTAACATATTAAAGTGTTCCTAACTGTATTATGTACAATGCTGTAAGAAATAGAAAAGCTTAAAAATTTTGTGAAACTTATTAACTCAGAACCAACATGGGTGGAGATCCGCCAACATCATTTGAAACAGATCACCAGGTGATTCTACCCCATCGCCAGGTTGTAAACCATTGTACTAGACGGGTCTCAAACTCTAGTGCCTTCAGAACCTCTTGGAGAAGTTAAAACACAACTTGCTGGGCGCTACCCCAACCCCTGAGTTTCTAACTCTCTAGATCTGGGAGGAGGCCTGAGAGTTTGTATTTCTAACAAGTTCCCAGGTGATACTGATGCTGCTGGGTCAAAGACTACACTTTGAAAACCACTGTATTTGAGGTTTCCTTAAAACATTAAAGTGGTTAAGGTAGTTATAGTAAATTTTGTATAACATTTTTACATATGTCTGTTCTACTATGCTTCAATTTATGGTGCATATTTCCCAATCAAAAAAAATTCTTGAGTTAGTGCCATAAATGTTGAAATTCAAAATATGTGATTCCAGTAAAACCAATCCATGCACATAAGCATCCTTTGTTTTCCCCCTTAGATGGAAAGCATATAGACCATATTTAGATTAGAAAAAAAAATTGACTGACTATATTAAATAACTCCAATAAATAGTTATAAAAGGTCTACTGAATGTTGTTCTGGGAAAAATAAATAAATCCCAAACCTAATAGCTTAGATATTTTTCACTTTTCCAACAAATTTAATAATGCCAATGACAGAGAAAAATCACACTATGAAAACAAAATTTATATTTTTATATAGAGGTACTCATGTGCCTTCTAAATCCTGATGACATGTATGTTTCCTTAGCTAATTCTCTTAATCCTGTCATGCTGATGGTGTCTTTGTCAATGTGCTACCATATTTCATGGCACTCTTCAAGATCTTTAATAGTTTCTCAATTCTGAATAGGTATGAAGAATTGTTAACTTATTTTCCTTGTAGTAACTACTTCAGTTAAAATCTAGTCCACGGATTCAATAAGTTAAATGAATATGATTTATTTTATACTATAAAATTGGTACAAAAGTATTTTAGAAGAAACATATACAGATCAATAAATTATATCTATTCAAAAAATCCAATAATATTTTAAAATAAATTATCTTTACATATATATGTATGTATATAAATTAGCAAAAAAAATATAAGAAAATCATTACTTTTTATTTTTAAAAGGCCTGTTTTGAATAAGTTATACAGTTATCAATTATATTTATAAGTTATGTTTATATCTTTTTGTATATAATTTATTCAAAAACTTATTTTGAAAAATATTTTTATTGATTTTCTTATATTTATTATGCTACTTTATCTTTTCTGTACATAATTTCTTGATATCGTCTATACATATTATTGAATCTCTGCATAGATGGTATCATATTTCTTTATACTTAGACAATGATTCCCTTTAAATGAAATGGTACCCTGCTCCCAACTGATATGACCAAAATAATCTATTAAACATCCACCAAATTGGGGTAACACTGCCATCTACTGGATGGGTTTATCAAATTCTTAACGGTTGGTAATGAATGGGAGTATTATTTGCATTTAAAGTTGAATGAAATCATGCAATATCTTACGTTCTTTGATATACACATATCTAGAGTTCCTTCTCAATTAATAAAGTATGAATTCAAATAAAAATCAGGTACATTAATTTCCTTGAGAAAAAGTGATTCTACAACAGACAGGTCTTCTGCCAAAGAAAAAATTCTAAACTGTTTTAGAAATCATTGGACAACAGTGACATCTGACTCACAGGCAACATAAACACGGGTGTTCACCTTTTTTCTCATCCCACCAGACAGCAGATTTATGACCAAATAAATAAAAATTAGGTGAAACTCACATCACTCCTTCAAACTTGAAAGGGTGTCTTGCCAGACTTGTCACCAGGGATTTCTGCTAAATGCACTGAAAAGGGTAACAGACACCTGACAGAGAAGGAAGACACCTGATTTCTTTTGCTTTGAAAATAGAATGTTCTACTTTGAAAAAGAATGCTATGTATTCATGGAGGAATCCTGATAAATCCAAGATCTGGGTTTAAACACTGTATCCTAGCTTACAGCTATATTCCTCCTATTATATAGGACATCACTAATTTTTCAATGAATGATTAAGAAGCGACCGTAGGATGCAGAATATTTGGTCAGTAGGAATTCCTCTTAGACTGGGCAGCCACAACAAATCAAAAGCCCTTTGATGTTTGGCTGTCGCAAACATGAAGAACATGAACGGAGTTTCTTTACAGAGTGAGCAGTTACTACAGGCAGAGAATTATTTTTAGGGCTTTTACCTAAAAAAGTACAAAAATGAAACATGTCAAAGTTATGTAGAGACATAATAGGCCAAAAGCCAGGGTCTTCTATTGTTGATGGGAGGACACGCTGCCACAAAAACATTTTTGCTGCATAAACAGAACAAAATTTTAGATTTTTCATTTTGTCCTCCAGATTGAAGAGAATGTATCTTGGCTATAAAGCCAGAGCAAGTGGTCATAAAGAGAAAACAGTCTGAAAAGATGGAAAGAATTTTTTTTTAAGTTTGATAAACATGATTTTGTCAAGTAAGCATCCAACAACCTATTGGAAATTACAAAAAAATAAATTCATGACAAGTGCCAAGTTAATGCAAAAGATAATTACAAGAAAATATAAAACATTTGACAGATGGAGAAAATCCAATCTATGAACAAGATAAACCAAAACAGGAAATTCAAATTATTTATTAGTCAAATTAATAATAAAAACTCTTTGAAACTGAAGACTAACATGAATCTATGAGCAAAATCAAAAGATGCTAACACCAAGTGTTATTTCATTGAAATATTTTCATTTTAAATATTCAAAAACTCTACAAGCATCCAAATTACCCAGAATGGAGGTGAGGGAAAAACACAGAAAAAACAAAACAGACTGGAAACATTAAAGACATTCATAATGAAGCTACACCTAAAGAGCTTTTGGGTGTTGGTAGGTAGGGAGTTTATACAAAGAAGACTCAAAATTCAAGAATTCTCTACTCAGCCAAAATACCTTTCATGCACGAAGCAAATAGATAGACTTCCTTAAGTTATACTAGGTGCTTACAAATTATTCATTGATTAAAGTCATCAAAGCAAGGCTTCAGGAACTCTATCACTTATACCTTCCTGAATAAATTACATACATATAATCTCTTTTTGAATAAAAAAATGAATCAAAATGCAAACTGAAGAAAGGCGAGGAGAGTACAAAATGCTTAGTGTTGGCAATAAAACCAATTAAATATAGAAGCAAGTCTACATAACTATTATAGTAAGCCTATAAAATTCCAAAAATAAAAAGTAACCAATTAAAAATAATTTTTAAAAGAGAAGATGGACAATATAAAAATAATATTAATATTTACCAGCACCTAAGTATCTCATATTTAATTTAAAAAATCCAGTTGAGTATAGGGGGAAAATTTGTAGAATTTAAGTATTCAACTTTCACAGATGGAGTCAGTGGATTACTCTTTCATTCTCATATTGTCAATAGCAACAAAATAAATTGCTTTATGTGTGTGTTGGGGGGGGTGGGTGTTTATGGTTCGTTGAAAAGGTACAACTCATTGATTGCAATGGTAAATCATTTTGTCCCACTGTCCCCTTGGATGTGTGTTATAGGCTTTGTTTGGTTTTTTTCCCTGCTCCTGGATGGCAAGCAGCACCCCTAACTTTTGATTATTTTTAGGTAATTAAAAATATTACGATCACTTTAGGTCACAAAATATATTCCTAATGCAAGAACTTAAATGTCTAGTACCGGGTAAAAATTGAACAATAACATGATCTAAAGTTGAAACTTTTTTCCTCATTCATATAAGCCATTCTCAAGAAAGTGTTGGCATGGCCAGGTTGCTCTCTTTCCTTTCCCTTACATAATGCTTCTTCTCCTCCTCCAGAAAGATAACTGTGGTTTCTAACAATTTGAGATTGGAGCTAGGGCATTAAGGTGCAGAGAAAGGGCGTCAGGAAAGATCTCTTTTCTTTGAGGAAGATTGGCTCTGAGCTAACATCTGTTGTCAATCTTCCTCCTTTTTCTCTTTTTTCTCCCCAATGCCCCAGTAGATAGCTGTATGTCATAGTTGTACAGCCTTCTAGTTGCTCTATGTGGGACACCGCCTCAGCATGGCCTGATGAGCTGTGTGTAGGTCTGTGCCCAGGATCCGAAGCAGAGCACCGCAAACTCAACCACTATGCTGCCAGGCTGGCCCAGGAAAGATCTTACTTAGGAAATCTCACCATGATGTATCAAACCATCTCAGATTTAGCAGACGACTAAATCAAGTGTGCTGTCTTGAGAAAGGTTTTCTAGAACTGGGGATCTCATACCTGCAGTTTCCTTTTGTAGAGAGCAAATTCCCAAATCCTTTTCGCTTCTCTGCTGAGCTCTGTTTCCCCTGCCTGGAAAAAATCTAACATAGTGCCTTTCTGGCTATTTTTCATAAGCTGATTCATATGACCCAAAAGAAATGCTCTCATATACTTGCCTCGCAAACTGTGCAAATGTGAAATACCAACGAGCCCCCTTTACTCTGCTTTGAGAAACCACTCCATCAGTCTGTCACCCTTTCTTAGTTGTAAACCAGACAGCAGCTCAGGTGTCTCCTAATGTGCAGAGAAATGCAAAGTAACCTCTCTGTGTGGTCTCCTTAGAGCCTCTTTTGGTTCATTTAGGGTTGGAACGACCACCACCACTCACTGCTCCCCATTCCCTCCAAGGGACTCACCGTACGGTGACACAAGCGGCAAAGATACCTGCAAATCCCCAAATCTCAACCCAAGTAGACTCTCTATGCAAGTGGGGCTAGAGAGTCATTTATATTAGGAGCACTACTACTTTTAAAATCATAATCTAACATACCAATCTATAATTTTGCATCTAATTTGTTTCAGCAAATATTTACTTTTAAAACTGAATATATATGCCACTAGATACAATGCAGAAAACACTCGTTGTAGGATGGAATCTTTATGATTCTAGAATTTGTAAATTGAATAAATGGGTTCCAATTCACTAAAGCAAAGAAGGCAACAAAGAAAACCTAAGTCTTAAAGTAGAAAGCAAAAAATAACACTGCATTAACGATGACTAAATAACATAAAAACAAGTGTTGAAAAAAAAGATGCTTGATGTAAGACCAAGCATGCCATGCCTTGCTCCTGCATCTTACTTCATTCTGTCTGGTGGCCTGCTTGCTGATTGCCAGACATATCAGCCGTGCACTAGTGTTCCCTTTGCCTGGAACAACTAAAAGCTGCGCCTTTTCCAAGCCTTTGCTCAAATGCTATCTTTTCATTGAGGCATAGTACCATTCTCTTTGATTCCAATCAGACTTCATCCCCTGTACTCCCAATTCCCTTCACCATAATCTGTTTAATTTACTGTCTTTAGGACTTCCTTTCTCTTGCAAAGTGTATAGTTTACTGATTATTGCGTTAATTCCTTAGGGTGTGATTCTTGCCACTAAAATATAAGAACTGTGTGGCAGAGATTTTTTGTAAATTTGCTCATGGATGTTTTCATTGCAATTAACGCTGTAATTGCCATTTAATAGAGAATATTTCTTTGTTTGTTTTTGAATGGATGTAAAACAGAAAGATATCTGGCAAGCCACTTATGTTATTGTCTCCTTGATATATACTATATAAGCAGTGATCTTTACTAAAATTTAGAGTACATAAAATACATTTTTTAATAGATTTTATATTTTAGAGCAGTTTTAGGTTCACAGCAATACTGAGCAGAAGGTACAGAGAGTTCCCATATACCCCTTGCCCCCACACATGCATAGCTTCCCCCATGTCAATATCTATCACTAGAGCGGTACATTTGTTACTATTGATGAACCTACATTGATTGAAACATAATTATTACCTAAAGTCCATAGTTTACATCAGGGTTTACTCTTGGTGTTGTACATTCTGTAGGTTTGGACAAATGTATAATCACATGTATCCACCATTATAGTATCATACAGAGTAGTTTCACTGCCTTAAAAATCCTCTGTGCTCTTCCTAGTCATCCATCATTCTCCCCTAACCTCTGGTAACCACTGATCTTTTTACTGTCTTTACAGGTTTGCATTTTCCAGAATGTCATTTAGTTGGAATCATAAAGTATGTAGCCTTTTCAGATTGGCTTCTTTCACTTAGTAACATGCATTTAAATTTCCTTCATGTCTTTTCACGGCATGGTAGCTCATTTATTTTAAGCACAGAATAATATTCCATTGTCTGATCTACTACAGCCATAAAATAGCTTTTTATGCAAGTAATAATATCTTTAATATCTACCTTTTGTTCATTCACTCCCTAATTAAATTAATAAGTACGTGCTCATAACACTAAAATGTATATAACACCAAAATGTACACCTGCCACCTAAACCTCTTTTTTTTACAATCTTAATTTTTTTTTAATTCGTGTGGATTTTCAAATAGGTAGTCTAATACATATCTAAAAATTAATTAGAAGTTCTGCACTCTGTGTCAAACCTCTTCCTCTTATTTTCCTAGGTCAACAAAGAGCACACCATACATGCAGTTACCAAAGTTACATGTAAGAGCATCAACCATGACCTTTGTCTCCCACTCTCCCCCTGACAAATAGTTTACTAAGTCACATAAGTTTTGGTTCCTCTCTATTGCTAGCACCTATCTAGCTGGTTCTGGATCCAGTGGCACTTAGTTTTTGTCACTATCATTACAAAACTAGATGAATACTCTAGTTTTCCAACTAATACCTCTTCTCTAGTCACTTCTTTGGAGCTGGAGCAGTCTTGGAAATACACAACATTTATCTTTCTGAATTCCTTTACTGGCTTCTTTTTGTCTATTTCAATTCTTTTAATAAAAAATATAAATTTCTTGGCAAAGTTGACGAGACACTGCAAGAGCTGACTCCTGCTTACTCGTCCAGCCTTATTTGTGAACACTGCCTCCTCCCATAATATACTCAGGCCATACTGAGTGTCTTTCAGTGTCTAGCTCTCCTTTTAGAGTTTTTGCATGTGCTATTTACAATGCCTGGAACATTCTTCCTTCTGCCCACCACAACTTAAACTTGCTAAGAGCTGCTCACCATTCATGTCTTAATGTGGAGGTTATTTCTCCCAAGAGCCTTCCCTGATCTTCTTTTGATTATACTAGATAGTAATTAGCAGTGTTCCAGTGCTGCACATATTAACTTACTCGATCCTCATAAATAAAATTCCCATGGGGTAGACAGGTTGGGTTCATCGACAAGGAAGCTGACTTTGAGATGCAGATTAGCATGCAGGAGGTTCATTAATGATTGCTTCTGTGAACAACACCTGTGAAAGAGCAAAGAAGGAAGTCAGATTGGGCAGAGGGAGGAATCAAGCCATGATGTAATCTCAAGAGACCCCTTAGCCTACCATATGGGGAGTTCTGAAAATAGAATGACTGAGAATTGTCTGAGTTGAGGTGACAGAGATCTGGGACTTTATTCCCTTCTGTTGCTCAGCACTGGATTCCAGACCCCTCCCTACCCCCCCTGCCCAGGGAAGTGAATTGAGAGAGGCGGCTCTCTTCAGCTGAATCCCTCCCTAAAGCAGGCTGACATCTAAGGGCTGTCCGTTGTCACAATCCCAGCAGCTGGTGTGATAAGTAATAGATAGTATTACTATCCCAACTTTACAGATGAAGAGATTTAAGGACAAATATGTTGAGTAACTCACCCTGTTTACACAGCAAAATTAATGGATCGAGGATTCAAACCAAGAAATCTGGTTCTCTCCTTCACAACATACACAAAATCAGTTCCTGATGGATTAGGGGTATAAATACAAAAAGTAAAACAATAATGTTTTAAAATAAAATTTAGGAAAACAACTTAATCTACCTGGGGTATTCCAATATTTTAGAAAACAGGACAGTAAAGCAGTAATCATAAAGGAAATGCTTGCTAATTGGGACTACATTATATAACACATCATCAAAAGCAACATAAAGGGATTGAAAAAACAAGCCACAGAGTGGGACATTAATATTTTCAATAAATAGATTACCAAAGTCCTTGCATCCAGAATACAAAAACATTACTTAAAAGAATACCGAAAAATAAATTTTTAAATAACTGACAGAAGGTTTGAACGTGTACTTCACAAAAAAGGAAATCCAAATGGTCTATAAACATCTGAAAAGGGCTACACCTTCAAGGTCACCAGTAAAATGCAAAATAAAACTGCACTGAAGTGCCATAACATACCCCCCAGAATGGTTAAAATGGAAACCAAACAATGAAAACAAAACAAAACAGAGCAGAAATAAAACAAATAAGCTGTGGTAAGGACGTGGAGCAACTGCGAGTCTCATCCACAGCCGGTAGAGAGGGAAAATCAGTACAACAGCTTGGGAAAACTGGCCAGCACTGTCTCCTAAAGACTGACGTATTAAAATAAGCAGTTTCACTTCAAAGAACCCAAAAGAAATGCACATATGTTCACCAAAAAACATGTACAAGAATGCTTATAGCAGCATTATTAGAAATGGACCCAAATTGAAACCTATCCCACTGCTGAGCAGTCAATTGGATGGATAAATCATGGTGTATTTACACAATGATATACTACTTGTCATGAGAAAGAATGGATTGCTATTATATTCAACAATATGGATTGAGCAATAAAATCCAGGCACAAGAGAGTACATGTTCTTTGATTCCAAAATTATAAAATTTATAAACAGGCAAAACTAATTTATGGGATTAGAAGTAAAGATAGCAGTTACTCTGGGGGATGGGAGAGTAATATTGGGTAAGAACATGGGGAGAGCCCCAGAGATGCTAGTAATGTTCGGGTTCTTGATCTAGGTGCTGGTTATGAAGGTAGGTTCAATTGATGAGAAGTCATCAAGCTGTACACTTATAATTTGTGCACTTTCCTAAGTGTACTTCAATTGTGCACTTCAATTCAAAGGAAAAGCAATCCCGGGCATTCTGGCTCCAGTGTTCGTGATCTTAAGGACAATGTTCATTTGTCATTTTATATATTGCTGGGTAGATCCTCAGGACTTATTCACCTTATAACTGAAAGTTTATACCTTTTTACCAACCTCTCTGTACTTCCCCATCTCCTAGTCCCTGGTAACCAACATTCTACTCTCTATTTCTAAGAGTTCATCAGTGTAACAGATTTTTTTTAAATGCGTAGTATGTGCCAAGAATTATCCTAGATATTAAGAATATCACAGTAAAAAAAAATCATCTGAGGAGCCAGCCAGGTTGGCCAAGTGTCTGGGTGCATGCACTCTGCTGCGGCAGCAGGAGGTTCGCCAGTTCGGGTCCCGGGCGTGCACTGATGCACCGCTTGTCAGGCCATGCTGTGGCGGCGTTCCATATGAGGAGGAAGATGGGCATGGATGTTAGCCCAGGGCCAGTCTTCCTCAGCAAAAAGAGGAGGATTGGCAGATGTTAGCTCAGGGCCGATCTTCCTCACACACACACACACAAAAACCATCTGAGAAGTAGAGAACATGGTCCTATAAACAAAGTTATAATGCTAAAAGTTTTTAAGTTTAACGTTTCTATAACCATGTACATATTCAGATCTATCACAAAAGAGGGAAAGGATAATTTAAAGTCAAATCAGAGAAGCCTGCATGTGGGGCTCAGGAAGAAGGAATGAAATGTGCCTGCCTGGTCCAGGTCAGGTGAGATCCTTAACAGTCCACTCTGATGAACCCAGAAATCTCTCACTGACTATTACTTCCATTCTTTTATAAAAGAATCTCTTATTATTTTATCTTTCTATTGGCTCTTTTATTTAAGCATATAGATGCAGACAAACCTCCTTAAACTCTATTTTCCATTATTTCTTACTTTGTCTCTCTCCTTCCCATCACAGCCAACATGTTTTGGGACACTCTACATTATTTTTTACTTCAATATCTACAAAATATAATATTAAATGTATACAAAAATATAAGAAACATATATGCAAGTTATAACCATAATGTGAAATGAACAATTGTTAATCCATCTCATAACCCATGAACTACAACATTACCAATATTTTCTACCTACCATGTGCTCCTTTCATGTCCTACACCCTTGCCCTCCCCTGCAGGTATAACCTCTCTTTAGAATTACTGTTTATCAGTATCTTGCATTTAAAAAATTAGTTATATTGTATTTATATACATGTCTAAATATTATATTGTTTAGTTTTTATTATTTTGGGATTCATTAAAATTTTACTATACTTTGTATAATCTTCTAAGACTCATTTTTTTTACTCAACATTTTTCTTCTAAAATTATTCCAGGTTGTTGTGGGTGATTGTGGTTTATTTGTATTCACTGATGTATAACATTAAAGTGTGTTAATATGCTACAATTTAGTTACTTGTTGACGATGAATAGTTGGCATATTTTCTGTCTTTCTTTATCTTCTTTTTTAAACAAATAATGCAGATCTGGGCATTCTTGTACTCTCAATATCTAATAAAGCTGAAAAAAATCTGTTAAGTTGATATTGGTTTAACTGATAAGTCTCATGTTATCATTAGGTTAAACCACAAGAAATTATCATGGTCAATAGTTTCTGATCTACATAATGGCAATTTCATATGAATCATCCTATTATTAAGAGAATACCATCTCTTCCCAAAAGAGTTGCATTAGCATCCAAGGCAATGACCTCAAGTTCTATTACAATGAAGATGGGGAGGACTGCTGATAACAGTACTTAACACTAGCAGAGAGTCTGAGGATGAAAATATAAGCTGTATGGTTATATGACATTTTGGAATATTACAAAGTAATCCTTCAAACACAATCTTCAACTCCTAACATTTGACTTATATTGATACTCCTTCTTAGAAGGAAATTTTTTGTTGCAGGCTATAAACAGATTACCCAAAGAAGTCAAGATGAGAAATTAAATAATATAAAAAAAAAGGGAGGTAGTATTTGAAGCATAATTTACTTGAAGAAAATATAGAAACATGAGGTTACTTTATTAATGCATAGGCATAATTTCAGCATACAGAACCCTTGGATTTGGGTTCAACTTTGTACATTTTTACAGTTAAACTGTGAGTAGAAAGATCAATTGATAATCAATCAATCAATAAATATAGTCATGGGTCTTTTATTGCAAAAATGTTTTTAAGTGATATAGGCACTAAAAATAAAATCTCCGTACAAAATGGCATCTATTGTTTTGCATCTCTATAACATTAACTCATAAGGAAAGTGATTGATATAATAGAAAGAAGTGAATACAACTTAATGGGTATCTTCTTTGTTTTAATAAATACAAATTATTATGAAATAGAGTGACTTTATTAAGTATTTTCCTCTTCTTTAGATGCCATTGAATAGTATAATTTCTATTTTGTGTAGAATTCAAATTACCATCCACGGTTTGTGAAAGGAAATTGAAATCTTTTCGTACAGATGTATAGTTTAGTAACAGTACACCAAATTCTGATTAACATTCAACTACTAAGTGAGGGACTCCAGCCACACATTAATTCCAATGTTTTTAATTGCAAGTTTTATACTTAAATAGCTGCTTAATGATCTGCGACACTGGCTTCCAAACAGAAAACATTTCAGTGATAACTGACTAGGGTGCTCATGAAATTTTCATGGATTCCTGAATTATACGACCTTAAATCAAACTTTGCTTATTCTTCTATGAGACTGATGCTACATACGAAGTTTATTCAGAAAGTGTATATAGTGCTGGGAATTCATATTTAAGTAAACTGATCATTTCTTTCTGATTGTATTAACTTGATCCCCTGCTATAACTTCAGGTATTTCACTTTAATTCATGACAGTTGGTAGTAAGATACTCGGTATTTTGCGTTTTTATTACCTTTTCATTACATTAGATAGATTCTTTTCCACTCCTTTTTAAGTAAAGATTTACTCCTGCACAAATCAGTGTTTGAGTGATTGATTTTTTCTATTTTACCTTGTGTCCAAATCAATGACCAATGATCTGGAAGTCTGTCAGGAGTTCTTTTTTAAACTTTAGGACTACATCAAGATCTCTATGGAAATGTGGGACTCAAATGCCAACAAAAATTAGATTCCTCTCTCTCTCTTCCTTTTCTCTTGTCAACGCATGATTATAAAACTAAAGTAGAAACTAACAGCATGAAATTTACTCAAATTTTGTTGATACCATTCCTGTATGTGGGATACGATTCATTAAATGCAATTCAATAAACAATTATATATCACATAACATGCAAAACACTATTTATGTATTCAATAGCTCTTCATGCTCATCAGTAATGTGCCTGACAACTTGCTAAATGGCAAAAAAAAAAAAAGAGAGACAGGTATGGTACCTGTAGGTTTCTTTTATATCGGTGGATCTTACATGTTAGTATGTATCAGAATTACTCAGAAGACTTGTTAAAATGCAGATGGCTGGGACCCACCGCCAAGTTGAGGATTCAGTAGGTCTGGTGTGTCACCAGCTGATGCTGATGCTGCTGGCCTAGGAACAGCACTTGGAAAACCATTGATTTAGACGCATGCCTGCATTCCAAATAAACTTTTCCCCATGGAATCCAGTGGCAAATTTGTCTGTCAAACTATTCATTTCTTCTTCACCCTTATAGCTGCATTACCTGTATTCATACCAGTAATCACACAATTCACTTGTTGAAAAGATAACAAGGTGAGAGAATTCATTCTGGGTCGGAATGTTCAGCACTTGCTTGAGGCATCACCCGTAACCATTTAAGAGTGGGAACCCAGGTAGGAACTTTTTCTATAAAGACAGCCCCATTCCTTTGTTCTCTCGGAGTGTACTTTTCGTTTGCTGCTGAGGGCTACGCTCTCCCTGGTTTGCAAACTGTACAAGCAATAAAGCTTTCCTAATTAAATTCTTGTATTCCAGAGATTTTTGTTGACATTCTTAGGCCTCAGAAGCAGGATCCGAAGAGACTCCTGGACCCTTCCTTGCACCCTCTGGGACCAACGCATTGACACCTGCAGGAGCCCTTGAGCTCAGTTGCTCCTTGGTGGTGTTGAGGGAAGTCCAGCAAGTCCTCTCAGATATAAGACCTCCCACACTTTCAGGAAGAGGTCTCCGAAAGCTTTTTGACTGACGGATCCCTTGCTAAGTAAGCCTTTAGAAAAGAAGGAGGGTTCCTATCCAGTTGACGGATAACCACTCCTGTTTTTTGTCTTGACAAGGTAAGCTTCAAGGAAAGATAAAGTTTGCTCCAGCTCAACATGGGAAATCGGTGCTCAAAGACAGTCTCTGTTCCGGTACCCCAGCTGGGTTTACGTTTAAGAATTATGGCTCTGGTCCTGTAAATATTTTGTTCTCTGGACTAAGATCACCAGGGATGATCTCAAATTGTGCTGGCCACTTTGAGGTTTTTTAGAAATCCCCAAATTAAAGTTTATCTCAGCACACAGTTAGAATCAAGGAAATATAGAACTTCCCAGGACCAATGGGAAGACTATTTGAATTGGTATTTTGAGACTTCTAAATGAAATCAGGAATCTGTTATTGCCCCTTTAAAAGAAAATAATTCCGAACTAAATGAGAGACTTGTCAAATTAGAGAACAACTGTGCCAGCCACCTTGCTAGAAGAATAAAACCCATTCTGCTGCTCCACTCACCACTCAAGCCTCTTGTCCTTCTCCTTCTACTCCTTTATCTCCACCCCCAACCCTTCTCTTGCTGAGCTCCCCTACTTCACCTTCCTGGAAATCCCTGCCCCACCTCCTTTCCTGAACCCAACTCATCGCCCCCCTGATAGCACCCTTCAAGGCTCAAACTAACACTGCAGGAAATAGGGGCCAACAGGTCATTTATTCTCCTTGGACTAAATCTGAATTGCCAGCCTTAAAGATTTCCCCAATCCTAAGGTTGATTCCCCTGAATTTCAACACCACTTTAGCCTTATGGTTAGCACTTACCAATCTGGCTTCTCCGACCTTTACCTGTTGGTTCACATGCTGGTTGGAAATGTCCTTACCCAAGAATGGATAAAAGCAGCCAAATAGAACTCCTTAGACGATTTTAATCCAACCAGGGTCCCAGCCCTCAAATAGGCCCCAAAACAGGCAGCCAAATTGACCAAAGCCATTACTTTAATATTTCCCCCCAGAGTAAACTGGAAGGCCACCCACTGCTGCGTCCAGAAAAAGGATGAACTGGCCCCTGTTTTAAAGCAACATGGACTTAATTGGCTGGCTAACTGTCCATATGAACTTGCTTCGTTGGCAAACCAATTATCTAAGACTTTACAAAAAAAGAGTAAAGAGCCTTATGTGCCCTCGATTGTCAAGAAAAAGCAGCAAAATTAATGGCTTTCTAACTGCCACCACCCAATCAAGAAAAGATTTGTTTTTTGTTTTTTTTTTTGTGAAAGACCAGGGCTTTTCAAAAAGGAGTGCTGGAAATACAAAAGATGGCTCCAACAGAACCACAAGTTCATCTGCCCTTCAGCCTTTACATTACATCAAGATTAGGGGGGCTCAGGCGACCTAAAGGGGGCATTCCCTCTCCCCACTGCCAACTTCCTAGGAGACACCAATCTAAGAATAGGGCAAGACTGGATCACAGCTCTCATAGGTAATGGAGCTACCTTGTCTGTCCTCAACCACGACACTTTATCTATGCCCCCTCCCCGGAGTACTGAGAAAGCCCGAGTGTTCGGGGCCTCAAATCAGCCTATGACAGTTTTTAAGTCCCTACCCTACCTATGCCCTTCCAATTGGGCCCACTCTCCTGACAACACTCATTTCTTTTAGTACCTTCAGTACCGATTCATCTCTTGGGAAGGGACTTCTTCCGAGAGCATCAGGCACATATTTCCTTTTCAGAAAAGAAGGAATTAATGCTTGAAGTCTCCAGCCTTTCTTCCAGTCTAGCTGACCCTTAGATACCCCCACACCCATAAGTAGTCTGATTGATTACACCCCTCCCAGCCCTCCAGAATTGGAGGACCTACCAGATAGTCTTTGGGCCAAATCCAACACAGACGTGGAGCGTATACATTCAGCTCGGTCCGTAACGATTCAGAGAGATAATAACAAGCCTCTCCCAAACGTCAAACAATATCCCTTAAGTCCTGAAGCCCTTAAAGGCAGCCAACCCTTCATGGAGGACTTCATACATAAAGGGGCTAATCATTCCTCACACCAGCCCTAGAAACACCCTCGTCGTTCCCATATGGAAACCGAATGGAAAAAGATGGAGATTTGTCCAAGATCTTCAAGTGGTAACCAATACAGTAATTCTTAGATACCCCATTGTACCTGACCCCCATACCTTTCTCCTTAATGTTTCCCCTGACTCAACTTACTTCTCTGCAATAGACCTTTGCAGCACTTTCTTTAGTATCCCAGTTTCCCCTGAGAGCCGATTTCTTTTCACCTTTACCTGGAAAGGTCAACAACATACCTGGACTATGTTACCCCAAGGGTATAGAGCAAGTCCTACTTATTTTTCCCCAAATCTCTGAGCAGATCTAACCAATATAACTTTCCTTCAAGGTTCCACCCTACTCCAGTATGCAGATGATCTACTTCTCTGCTCTCCCTCTCAGGAAACCTGCTCCACTGACTCCTACACCTTCTTTGAAGTCTAGCCTCTAAGGGCCACAAGATATCTAAAGACAAGTTGCAATTTTGCAAGCCCTCCATTAAATTTCTAGGACATCTTTTGACTCCTGAGGGACTTAACATAGATCCCTCTCGGGTCACGAGAATACTTACCTTCCCCCTCCCCCAAACCGAAAGACGTCTCCGAGTGTTCACGGGACTCCTCACATACTGCCAAAACTGGATACCAAACTTCACGTTACAAACTCAGCCTCTCTACAAATGCTAAAAAATTCCTGGCCCGATCTACTCACTGGGGCCACCCCTAACGAGGAAGCCTTTAAAAAATATTAAAGCTCAACTGATGCAGGCGCCCACCCTAGGATATTCCAATTATGACCTTCCCTTTCAGTTTTCTGTTCACGAACGTGAGGAAAATGCCCTCGGAGTTCTCACCCAGCCGCATGGGAGACTTCGTCGCCCTCTAGGGTACAATAACGCCCAACTAGACCCTGTGGCTCAAGACTTGCCCCCTTGCTTACATGCACTTGCTGCTGCCTCTGCCCTTATCAAAGCCACTGAAAAGATCATATTGGACTCCCCTCTGACTGTTTTTGTTCCTCATTCTGTTAAGGCTTTCCTCGATTGTCACCACACCCAGCATCTTCCAGCTAGTCATCTTACAACCTGTGAACTGCAGTTCCTGTCTTCTCCCCATATCACTGTTGCCTGCTGCAACCCCCTCAATCCCGCTACCCTGTTACCCTGACCCGACCGAGATGACCTACCCTATGACTGCATCTCACTGACCATCTTCTGACACCTTGCACCAACCTACATGAGACCCTCTTGCCTAATGCTGATTTCAACTGGTTTATTGATGGGTCTTATCTCAAGGACTCTGAGTGCTGATACTGTGCAGGCTACGCTGTCATGTCCTTAGAACAAATTATTGAATCTGCCCCCTTACCAGAGGCCACTTCCGCCCAAAGACCAAATTACATGCTCTCACCTGAGCATGTATGCTGGTCACAGGGAAGACCACCAACATTTTCACTGATAATCACTTTACCTTCGGAGTAGCCCATGATTTTGGCATGCTCTGGAAACAAAGAGGGTTCCTGACCTCATCAGGGCAATAAGTTAAAAATAAAGACTGTGCTCTGGCACTCATAGATGCCATACAGGCCCCTAAGGCTTCGTCTATAATTAAAATCCAAGGACATTCTTCTGCTGATACACAAGAGACCAAAGGAAATCAATAGGCAGACATGATGGCAAAGTCAGCCGCCCTCCAAACTCCTCTCCTTGTCATGTCACCAATCCCAGTCCACCTTTTCACAGGGGAATACCTCACAGAGGCACAAACTAATATGTCAGAATCTTAGAGGGAGAAATGTAGTGAACAAAACTGTCAGGTAGACCCCCAAAGCAGCCTTTGGGTAGGGCCAAACTCCTGCCTGGGCCTTCCCGATTGCCCTCAAAGACCATTTTTAACCTTCATCCATGATCTAGCTCACTGGAACTGATAAAATGATTCAGTGGGGACAATAATACTATTGGAAACCCTTCCCAACAGTTGCTCACCAGGTGTACAAACATTGCAGGATTTGTCCTCAGTTTAACACTGGAAAACATACTGCTATGGGAAAATTCTCCCTTCCTGGTGTCCCCTTTGAAGTTTGACAAGTGGATTTTATCTAACTCCCTCCATCACAAGTTTATAAATGTGTTAGCCCTGATCTGTATGTTTTCCCACTGGGTAGAGGCTTTCCCCTGCTGACAGGTGACAGCCATGACTGTGGCTAAATTTCCATTAGAGAGAATCACTCCGACTTGGGGGGTGCCTCTGGGATATCACAGCCATTGAGGAACCTATTTCACAGGATAAATTGTCCAAAATATCTATAAAATTTCTGGCTGCTCTAAATTCTTGCCAACACTTTGTTTAGTTTATTTATTTTGTTTTGCTTTGTTTGTTTTTTACTTCAGCCATTCTGGTGGGTTTGTATGAACTTGAGCTCCTTTCACATGTGTACTGCAACATAGATAATAGATATCCTTATTGGTACAAAGCCTTTCAAAGTCTTTTTCTTTTGATAACTGTGTTCTTTTTCTTATTGATTTGTCCACAGAATCCTTCAAAATATAAAAAAGATATCTTCTCCCACTCTGTGGCTTGTTTTTCTCTCTTCTCTCTTGCGAAATATGAAACTTTTTAATTTTCAATGCATTCTGTATTATTTTATTTTTGTTTTGGTTTACTGCTATCCCGGTATTAGTTAAGAAAGTTTTGCCGGTTTGGATCCTGGGCACACACTGTTGCACCACCTGCCAAGCCATCCTGTGGCGGTGTCCCATATAAAGTAGAGGAAGATGGGCACAGATGTTAGCCCAGGGCCAGTTTTCCTCAGCAAAAAAAAGAGGAGGATTGGCAGATGTTAGCACAGGGCTGATCTTCCTCACACACACACACACACACACACACACACACACAAAAGAAAGTTTTGCGTTGGGCCCAGCCCCGTGCCCAAGTGGTTAAAGTTCCGCACACTCCACTTTGGCGGCCCGGGTTCATGGGTTCAGATCCTGGGTGCAGACCTACTCCACTCACCAGCCATGTTGTGGTGGTGTCCCACATACAAAGTAGAGGAAGACTGGCATGGATGGTAGCTCAGGGTGAATCTTCCTCAGCAAAAAAAAGAGAAAGTTTTGCCTAATCCAAGATCGTAAATCTATTCAGTCAATTTTTTTCTAAAAGATTTATCATTTAACTTTTACATTTAGATCTATGATTCATATATAAAATTTTAGTGTGTAGGTGTGAAGGAGTAAAAGATTTATTATTTTTCCAAAATAACATTTATTAAAAATGCTATCTTTTACCCACCACACTATTGTTTCTTTGGTCATAAATCAGGTGACTACATGTGTGTGATCTGCTTCTGGACATTGCATTCTCTTCTCTGGGTGTATTTTTCTATCCCTGTGCTAGTACCATGCTATTATGATTGCTATAGCTTGGTAATAATCTATATCTACTAGTATAAATCTTCCATCTTGGTTCTCCTTCAAGACTGCCTTGGCAGTTGTAAGCCCATTGAATTTCCATCGGTATTTTAGAATCATCGTATCCTTTTCTACAAAAACAAATACAAACAACAACAAAAACTGCTGTGATTTTGATTGAACGTGCCAAAATGCAATGGGTTTATTTTCAAACATCCTTGTTCAAGTAAATCTTACAAATTTTTTCAAGATTAATAGTTTATCATCAGATTCCCTTGTTCTTTATTTAAATGCAAGCATGTTGTAGTTTTATTTATGTTTATCCCTCAGATATTAATCCTTTTATATATTTTTTGTCTTGTTACACTGGCTAGGAAATACAGTAAAATACTGACATATATGTTCAGAGCAGGCATCGTTTTGCATTTGCTCTTTCAAAGGTAAAATTTCAGTATTTCACTATTAAGTATATTTTAGATACCATTTTTCAGAAGTTAATGATACGACTTCTATTTTAGGGGCTGAAGTTTGTATTATGAGTAAAGTGTTAACACTAATCAACTGCTTTTTCTGCATCTATTGAAATTATCATGAAAATGTAGTACTTTTTTTTCTGCTAATGTCTCAATTTATTTCCAACAGTTTAACCTTGCCTTCTTTTTGTATGTGTATTTTTAGAGATTTTTTCCCCCTGATTTTTCATTATCATACATTTCTTGTCAGTTGTTTCTGTGAAGTGTGTGATAACTCCATAATATCTATTTTATTTAACTTCTCAAATTATGGGTGTAATGTTATTTATAATACAACTATCTTTTCAATGTTTGTAGGACCTATAGTAATGGATTTCTTTTTGTTCCTGATATTGATTTTTTTCTCTTAATCACTCTTGCAAGAAGGTGAACAACGTTATTCATCTTTTCAAATAAGAAATCCAATTGATTCACTTAATTGTACTTTTGTTATTTATTTCATTGACTTCTGTACATCTTTTTTTATTTCCTTCTAATTTTGGAGGAGTCTCATTTGCTGTCTTTTTTCTAGCTTCCTGAGATGGAAACATATACCCTTGGGCTTTCTTCTTTTCTAATGAATGCACTTAAAATTATACATGTCCCTCTAAGACTTTCTTTAGCCCTATCTGATAAGTTTTGACATGTTGCATCTTCAGAATCATTCAGTTAAAATGTTTTCCAATATAATGAATTTTTTCTTTTACCTTGATTTATTTTAAGTTAGAATTGGTAATAATATATATTTTTGTCTTAATTTTGTTCTTTATTTCTGTGTGAACTGAGAGAATACCTTGGATGATTTCAATCTAATTTGTTGAGGCTTTATTTATTATCTAGCATATAACCAATATTATTAAATGTTCTATGAGCACCTGAAAAAAAATATTTCTTCTTTTTTGGGAGATGTAGTATTCTATACATATATCAATTAGGTCAAATTTGTTAATTAATTCATATCTTATATATTCTTGCCGAATTTTTTTCTACTTTTTCTATCAGCTAAACTATAATTGTAATTAGATTATTCTCCACTTTCATCAAATTTTGTTTCATTTATTATGAAACTATGTTATTGGGCACATGCAGATTTATGATTATTATATTTTTTGTAAGATTGCCCAATTATCATCATGAAATATCCTTTTCTATCTCTAGTAATGGTTTTTGCCTTCAAGTCTTCCCTTGTCTGATATTGGTGTCAGTATAGCAGATTCTTCTGTTTGGTGTTACACAGCATGTCGTTTCTTTCCCTTTTTTGTAAACTTTGTATATCTTTAGATATAGTGTGGCTTTGTAAACTGGGTATAGCTGGCTTTTGGTTTTTATCCAATCTAACAATCTGATACATAATTGGGTTTATATTTGCCCCATCAGTTTTATTTTCCTTTGTTTCTCCTATCTCGCCTCATTAGCTTTAATCACATATTTTTAGATATAGGCATATCTCATTTTATTGTGCTTCACTTTATTGTGCTTTGCAGATATTTCCTATTTTAAAAGACTCTCCACCAGCAAAAAGATTAGGACTCACTGAAGGCTCCGATGATGGTTAGCATTTTTTAAAAATAAAGTATTTTTTAATTAAAATATGTTCATTGTTTTTTTTGACATAGTACTATTGCACACTTAATAGACTACAGTATAGTGTAAACATAACTTTTATATGCACTGGGAACCCAAAAAATTTGTGTCTCATTTTATAGATATGTTCACTTTATTGCAGTGGTCTGGAAATGAATCCACAATGTCTCCGAGGTATGCCTATATTACGCTCTCGCACTCTAGTAACTTGCTGATTATTGAGTCTTTCAATATTGTTAGTGGTTACCCTAGAAATTACAACATTCATTCCCGACTTTTTATATTTTAATACATAGTATTATTTATTATTTAAATCACTTTCTTGAAAATATTAGAATCTTAGAACACTTTGACTGTATGCACCATCCTCCTGATTTGTGATACTACCGTCAGATATTTTAATTATACATATATTTTAAATCCCCAAAGTACTATTATTGTTGCTCTGTATAGTCAATAGTGTCTCAGAGTCAGCTTTTGCTAGCTCACAAGAAGAAATTTTGCATATCATTTTTTTTAACTCTGCATTAAGTGATATTACCTTGGTAGCTTAAAGTTGGTCATGATGATAATAATTACACCGGGAAAATTTGCAAATGTGACAAATCAGGATTATTTAGAGAGATTATTGTTAAACATTTACCAGCATACCTTTATGAACAGTCAATATTCAATGAAATTTATCCACATATTTACTTCTCCAATTCTCGTCTTTCATCCCTGCTTACTGTGTTTCTCTGAATTCATTTTCCTACAGCCTGAGAATTCTTTTTATTATTTTAGTAAGGTCATGACAATGAGGCATTCCTGCATTTGTAAGCTATCTTTATTTTGCTTGCATTACTGGATATTATTTTCACTGAGCATAGAATTTTAATATTTTTCTTTTGGCAATTTAAAGACATCATTCTGGGGGCCAGCCCTGTGGCATAATGGTTAAGTCTAGCATCTTCCACTTCAGTGGCCCGGGTTCAAGGGTTCACAGGTTTTCAGGTTCACATCTCGGGTGTGGACCTACACCATGTGTCAGCCATGCTGTGGCAATGACCCACATATAAAGTGGAGGAAGATTGGCACAGATGTTAGCTTAGGGCTAATCTTCCTCAGGCACAAAAAAGCAGGAAGATTGGCAACAGATGTCAGCTCAGAGCGAATCTTCCTCACCAAAAAAAAAAAAAAATGATGTCATTCTGGTGAATTCTTGCTTTCTTCTTTGTTAGCGAGAAAGCAGTTGTCTACTTTTGTGTTTGTTTTTTTTTGGGGGGGGGCTTCTTTCTTTTCCATTTTTTTTTATTGAAACCACTTTACTGAGGTATGATTGACATACAATAAGCTGTACATATTTAATGAACATAACTTGATGAGTTTGGAGATGACCATACACCTGTGAAACCATCACCACAATCTATGTCATAAACATACCCATCACTTCCAACAGTTTCTTTTTGCCCTCTTTATTTATTATATTTTTTGTGATAAGAACACAAATATAAGATCTACCCTCTTAGAAAATTTTAAAGTATATAATACAGTATTGTTAACTATAGGCACTATGCTGTACAGTAGATCTCTAGGACTTCCTCAAGTTGTATAATTGAAACTTTGTACTCCTTGACTATCACTTTCCTGTTTCTCTCTCTCTTCCAGCCCCTGGCAACCACCATTTTACTCTCTGCTTCTGATTTTGACTAATTTAGATTCTTCATGTAAGTGGTGTCATGTAGTATGTGTCCTTCTGTGTCTGGCTTATTCCACCTAGCTTAATGTCCTCCAGGTTCATCCACATTGCCACAAAGAGCGTGATTTCCTTCTTTTTAAATGCTGAATAATATTCCATTGTATGTATATACCATATTTTCTTTATCCATTCATCCATAGATAGACACGTAAATTGCTTCCATGTCTTGGCTATTGTGAATAACGCTCTAATGAACATGACAGTGCAGATATCTTTTCAAGATCCTGATTTCAATTCCTTTGGGTATATATGCAGAACTGAGATTGCTGGATTGTATGGTAGTTCTCTTTGCAAATTGTATACCTGATAAAACGTTAATATCCAAAATATATAAAGAACTTCTCAATTCAATACGAAAAACACAATTAACTTTATTAATAAATGGGCAAAGGAACTGAATAGGCATTTCTCCAAAGACAATATACAACATAGGAAAAGTTGCTCAATAGCATTCATCAGCAGGAAAATGCAAATCAAAACCATAATGAAATACCACTCCACACCTGTTAGGATGGCTATTATCAAAAGAAAAGAAAAGAAATGAAGACAGAAAACAAGAATTGGCAAGGCAAGGATATGGAGTAAAGGGGACTCTTGTACACTTTGGCGGGAATATAAATTAATTCAGATACTACGAAAAACAGTATGCAAGTTCTTCAAAAAGTCTTTTTATTTTTTTGTTCCTTTTTTTCATTGTTGCTTAAATCTCAAAATCTTAAAATATTTTCTCATTGTCTTTGTTTTCACAAGAGCTTTATTATAACGTGCCTAGTTTTTTCCTCTACTTATGTGCTTGATTTTCACTTTACTTCTTAAATATGGGGTGTGATTTTTCATGGGCTTTAGAAATGTTTGGTTATATCTTCAAATATTATTCTTCCATCTCACTCTCATCTCCCTCTGGAAAACCAATTAAATTGTTTAAAGTTATTACCTGTATCTCCCATGTTTCTTTTACTCTATTCTCTATTTTCTATTTATTTTTATCTGTGTGCTTCAGTTTAGATGTTTCTATTGACCTAGCTTCCCATTCACTAATCCTGTCCTCTGTTGGTAAGCCTATCTATTGAACTGTTAATTTTAGTTATTATGTTTCATGTCTAGAATTTCTATTTGACCCTTTTTTATGGAATCCAATATTCTGATGGAATTTTCCATCTTTTTATCTATTTTCTTAATTTTTAAAATTTCATTAAATAAAGCACTTTTAATTTAAGTTTTTGTCAGTTGACCTCAATATCTAAAGAGCCTATGTTCCTTTTGGTTTGTATGTCTGGTTTTTCGTTTTTGTTTTGTTTTATTTTTGGTCAAATAGCCTTGTCCCTGGCCTTGACAATCCATTTTTAACTAAATGTTGGAAATTGTGTATTAAAAAAATTGTAGAAGTTACAGATTACGTAATTGTATTTCAAAGAGTTTATCCTTTCTTCAGGTAGTCATATAGAAGGGAGACTGATCATCCTAATTTAATCAGGAATAAAACTAAATCAAGTCTTGTTTCAGTTGTGATTGGTCACTAATCATCCCTCCTCAATCTAAGGTCCAACCCTTCAGGGCTTTTAGCTTAGAGCACGGCACACTCACAAAGATCCCGCTCTCTGGGAGTTCAGACTCCTGGTCCTTATCTCCTCAGCTCCACAAGGTGCCAGAAATCTCTCCTCTCCTCTTTATTGGCTTTCTGATTCACTTTTTCAGCCTCTACTCCACACAGCTTCATAATTCAGTGAAAAAATTTTTAAGGGAAAATATGCTTGTGAATTCTGAACTCCTGAATTCTGAACTCCTAAAAATTCTGAAGGCCTAAATTTCTGGTTTACCTCAACAATTTTACAGCAAGGTAATATATTGAAGCAGAAGAAGAAGAAGAAGCAACAGCATGTGGTTTCTGTCCACCAGCCTCAGTCCCTGGCCCAGGCTAAGCAAGTGTTCTTGGACTCTTGCCTGTCTTAAGAATCAGCAAATGCCCCAGGGGGAAAGTGGCTTACCATTGTCAGCACTTATCTCTGTTTTCCAAAATCTTGGACTCTCTTCTTCAAGCAGTGTCCTAATGTCTTTAAACTGATGATTTTTAGTGTTTATACAACTTTTCTAATTGGTCTTGGTGAGAGAGTTGGTTTTGGTTTTCCGTGAGAGACTGCAATCATTTTAACCTACATACTTCTCCAACTTTCTTGGAAAATAAAATCTCACAGTACTTTTGTTTTTACAAATTAATGTCCTATACTCAGTAAAAATATAAAGAAGATAGTGAATAAAGAAGACTTGAATCTGTTAGAATGATATTTATGTCATGGTATTAAGATAAAAATATTATTTCAATATTATTATTATTAAGTATATTTCTAAGTCTTATGATTTTTCTGTCAGATTACAACAACAATAAACTAATCCAAAAATAGTAAAAAAGTAGTAATTAGCAATGAATTACTTCAAGTGGTAAACAAATATTTATAAATAATACCAATATAATATACAAACTAATTCAAATTATAAACTACACAGCTAGGTATTTGAATCTTCTGTATTAGCTTAGAAAATAATGGCCATTGCTAACATAATCTTCCTTCTGGGAGTAATTTCTAGAAGCCACAAAAGACGAAATTATTAATTTTTCTTTTGGTCAATGAAATCCTATCATTTTCACATCTTCTCTGTTTGATTTAATGTAACTATTTACAATTACATAAAAATTGGAAAGAGAAGAAATCACATTTTAAAGTTAGATGTATGAATTCAAAAGGAAAATATAAATGTTTCAGTATACTTGCTCAGATATAACGCCATTTTTGGAAGATTCACAATGAGTCTTAGCATATATTTTGAATTATATATTATCTTTTTGTTCAGTATGATTTTCATAATACCTAATAAAATATTTGGCTTAGTGTATGGTACTCAGAGATACAATAATTTTTGCTTTTAATCTGAATAAGTGTTAATACGGATATTTTTTTTTTCTAAATAATTCTTAGACTGTAGCACTTTATTGGGTTCATCATATTTTAAAAATCTGTTTTATTGGAAAGAAGAGTTATTGAATTTTTCCTGTTATAAAGTTTTATGGCCCATTTTTGAACATGAAAATGTATCATTATTGAACCATAGTAGAAAAGAAGACTTTATAAGTTAAATTACCTGTGACTAGGTGTTGCTTTTTTTCCCTCCAAATTAGTTTTTGGCCTGCATTTTAAAATAATTTTCCTACTACAAAAGCAGCCACAGAAACTTTACTCTGTTTTTTAAAAAAAGGAACTTTGTATAAAAAGGGAAAGTTTTTCAAATTTTCTAAGATCATTTCATTAATTGCTAAATGTTCAATATTAGTTTCATGTCCTGAATTACTTATAGTTTCCATTCTATAATTTAAGTTAATGCCTTAATTTTGCATGTTTTATTATTTAATAATTAGCTTTTAAATTTCATTAAGCACTAACATTTCTTTAAGAGAAAATGTTTTAAAGTTACACTGATTTTTAAAAATTATCTATGATAAAGGTTAGTGAAGCAAAGTTATTGCACTATTTTATGCAAAATGAAGACAAAGTCTACATTTCTAAAATCTAGTGTTTCAGAAAAATTATGAGAGAAGAAATTATTCAATTCCACTCCCCTGAATAACGGGTACCAGAAAATAAGGTAAAGTTATTTTCTGTTATCCTTACCACTCAGATGTTTACTACTTTCTTTTAATGGGTTATATAGTTCTATAGAAGAGTCACATTTTTGAATATTTTTAAAAGAGTGGTCACTGTGCAGAGTAAAGTGACTGACAATATATTTCTCAGGATGACAATTTACATTATGAGATCAGAAATGCATCATGAATGTTTAAATATGGACCTGTGTATACTAAGTTTATGAACACTTGGGTACACAAAATGAATTAATAACAGTTTTGATTTGTTATGCAAAAAAAGAACTTGTAATCAGGAATATATTTATTCAGATGTGTTTATATGTAAGTATGTAGGGCAAGTATATAAGTATGTGGGAGGAGAACTTTACTCCAGTATGAAAGTGATATGGTTCACCAGTTTCTTCACTGTTGTTTAAATAAAACATTTAAATAATTGTAAACATAGAGTGCGTAATAAATTCATAGCTTAATCAGGTATCATCAGATAAGAAAGAAGCCAGGAAAACCGTGCTTTCATAGTAAAGAAAAACATTGGCATGATTGAGAACTCAGTTTATATTATCTCTATTCCATGTTATATATGGGGTGCTTTAATTTCAAAAGCTCCAGATTTCTGGAATTTTCTTCTGAAACTCCTTCTGGAACTCTCCTCTTTATTTTGACTAGAAGAGAGTGTTGAATTTGAAAGTAAAAAAAGCTTATTTAATGAGGAGTTATACTGTTTCCTAAAATATATGTGTGGTTTTGATTTCAGTTGGTGTCAAGTAAATATACTTCTTTTTTTACTCAAAGTTCCATTGAAATCACATTCAAATTAGAAAGTTCAACATTAATGATTTTAATACTCTATGAAAAATATTTGGGTACAAATATAAATTCATAAGATCTGGTTGAAGAAGTAAAGATAATGTGTTCTATTGTGTTCTTTCCAACTGCTTCCTGTGAAATACTTAATAACGAAATGTATTAGCATTCTCCAGAAACAGAACCAATAGGATATATATGTATATACATATACATATATATGTATGTATGTATGTATATAGGATATATGTATGTATATACATATATATCAAATAGGAGATTTAGTATGGGAATTATCTCACCTGATTATAGAGGCCAAGAAGTCCCATGATTTATTTTCTGCACACTGGAGAACCAGGAAAGCCGGTGGTGTAATTCAGCACGAGTCTGAAGACTGAGAACCAGCAACACTGCTGTTGAGGGTTGAAGATGGATGTTTCAGCTCAAGCAGAGAGAGCAAATGCACCCTTCCTCCACCATTTTGTTCTACTCTGCCCTCAGTTGATTGGAAGATGCCTATTTGCATCGGTGAGAGCAATCTTTACGCAGTTTACTGATTCAAAAGCTAATCTCTTTCATAGACACCCTCACAAACACACCCAGCAATAATGTTTCCCCAGCTATCTGGGCATCCCTTAGCTCAGTCAAGTTGACACATAAAATTAATCATCACATCAAATAAAATTCTGAAAAAAATTAAACCCACTTTATCTTAAATGCATTTACAAGTAAGCTTGTGAGATTTATATAAGAAGTTAAGAAAATATGTAATAGTCAAATCAAAACCTTGAAACTTCAAATAAGACTAAATTCCTTGGTCACTTTTTGGTTCCACAATTATGCATGAAGATAGTTTCCACACGACTTGCAGACTCTGCAAGTTTCAGTGGCATATCAGGTATATACGTATACTACTTTATTCAGAGCACCATAACACAGTGACATGGTGCTTCCTTGTGTGTCATTTCACAGGCAAGTGTGGCTTTCCCCAATTTAAGTTGAGTTGATACTTTTTGCTTTGGGTTTGATTTTAACTTGCAAATTAATATTTTCCCCCTTTTTTATCCAAGCTAGGTTAATGGCTTCTAGTAAATATCAAATCTCCTTTGACTCCCTCTTTTCTTATTTTTCTGGACACAGTGAGCAAAAGGGAAAAAGGAAGGAGGACAAACCACTGCCATCCCTTTGCTGTGCTCTTCTGGCTTCTTACCTTGACTCTTGACCTGGCTTAGTGATGGAAAAACCCCACTACGGATAGTGGGACAGTCCTTGTTCATGCTCCCTTTACTCTCAAGGGATCTGAATTTGGATAATACATTCTGTGGTCACTTTACCTATGGACAGAACTTGTGCTCAGGTAATTTCTTGAATTCTTGATAAATGGATAAGAGTAGATATGTCTCTTCTGTGTTTTGTAGTCAATCTTTTTCCCACTGCAGATTGAAACCCATTAAGCGGTTATAAAGTCAAGTTAGTGGGTCACAATTAGAAGCTATATTTATTTACTTATTATTAATTTTAAGAAATAAAGTTAGAAAAGCGAGAAGCAAAAGCTTGGATTATTGTTTCCAGCTACTGGACAGCCAGAGTAAGTGTCCTAAATCCTTGACTGCCTGAATGACACTATCTTTTTTCCATAATTTAGAACCTTGTCTTGGATAAATGTTTAAAGTTTGGTACTAAATGTCACCACTGTCAACAAGAAGTAATTATATTACAAAGTGTTCTGTATATTTATGACAGAGTAGAGAATCTCATAAGCGAAAATTATCTCTCTAAGAACTTTCCTAAAGTTATCTTTTTTCTGACATTTTAGTCTTTCTTCAGGATTTGCCCTAGGCTGAAAGATGTTGCCTTGAACAATGTTACACCCACTCCCTAGGCAGCCTATATCCAATGACTGACTAATAAAGGGGTATAAAGTTCCACCAACTTTGTCTCTCTTGTGACAATTTTCGAGGTACATTCCAACTCCCTGTAGGATTAATTGAGTCCTTTATTGGAACTACATCACAATTCAACTACCCCTATTCCTAGTTCTGCTTCTCTAGAAGTATTTCCCAATAAACCTTCTTTTATGCAGATCTTAGAGTCTGTTTCCCAGGCAACTAGAATAGAGTAGTTCTTTTTCTCTCCATGATTTGTGCAAAAATGGGCCTTAAAGAGACAAGAATATGTAGAAAATCAAACATGCAAAGATCATTTCTATGATATGAATTCAGTATCTTTTAGGAGGATTTCAAGCACTTTTAAATTTGTTCATCAGATCTTTAATGTTGACTTCCTATGTGCTAGGTGCCTCACTAGACTTTGGAGAATGTGCTAACTGATGTCACATTAAATTCAAGTCCACACACCTTAAGTGAATCCTGGGTTTTCCTTGCAATTATAGTATATTACGGTATATATTACTTGTTCACTCATTCCTCCACTTTCTTGATCATATTGCATTGTCTCCTGTGTCATCAAATCTCCAACATATCCCTCCCCACTTCATCACTCTTCTCTTATGACCATTTCCTATTTTACTGAGAAAATAAAAACAATCAAATGAGAACTTTGCAAACTTGCACCACCACATACATATATAGAGGCATTTGAACCCATAAAGAGTACTCTACGTTCCCTCTTGTTGTAAATGGACTCATAGAACTCCTACCTGAGGCAAATCCCTTCACTTACGCATTAGATCCCATTGTTTCTAATCCTGTTGAAGTCCTCACTCTGAATATCTCTCTCAGTCCCACATCATAACATTTTTTTCTTACACATTTCCCATCACATACAAATATGATGTAATTTTTTCTCCCATCAAAAAAAAATCTCCCTTGCATTGTATCCCCATTTTGTGTCCAAATACTTTCCTACCATTTTCTCTCAAACTCATTCCATACAGGTTTTCACCCATCAAGATACATGCACCCCTGTGTTCATTGCAGCGTTATTCACAATAGCCAAGACTTGGAAGCAACCTAAGTGCCCATCAAGGGACGAATGGATAAAGAAGATGTGGTATATATACACAATGAAATACTACTCAGTCATAAGAAACGATGAAATCCAGCCATTTGTCACAACATGGATGGACATTGAGGGTATTATGCAAAGTGAAATAAGTCAGAGGGATAAGGTCAAATACCATATGATTTCCTTCATTAAGTAGTAGATAACAACAACAATAAACAAACACATAGAGACAGAGTTTGGATTGGTGGTTACCGGAGGGGAAGGGGGGAGGGAGGAGGGCGAAAGGGATAATTCGGCACATGTGTGTGGTGATGGGTTGTAATCAGTATTTGGGTGGTGAACATGATGTAATCTATGCAGAAATAGAAGTATAATGATGTACACATAAAATTTATACAATGTCATAAACCAATGTTACTGCAATAAACAAAAAATTTAAAAAAAAATCATCTAAACCAGTCTTGTTAAGCTCATCAATGTAGTCCATGTTGCTATATCCAGTATTCAGTTCTCAGTCACTATGGAACTATCATTGGTATTTGCATACATTTTCACTCCCTTCCACTGAAAGTAAAATATTAAATAAAATAAAATAAGATAAAATAAAATAAAATAAAGAAAATGAAATAATTCATTTGGCTCCCAGGACACCATACTCTCTCTCTTGCTTTTATTCCTACCCTAGTCACACTTTCTCAGTCTCATGGTGGTTCTTCTTCATCCCTCTAACCTTTTAATGTTGGACTTCTGAGGCTTAGTCTTTTGCCTTTCTTTTAAAAAAAAAAAAAAAATCTTTGATACTACACTTATTTCCTTGGAAAATGTACACTCTCTTATGACTTTAAACACATCTAAATACATCTAATGGCTCCAGCCCAGATGTATCTCACAAGTTCCAGATTAGAATGCCTAACTGCTTTGTGACTTTCCACCTAGATATTTAAAAGCCATCTCAAACTGAACATATACAAAATTAGACTTCTGACCGACCCTCTCAAATTTGTTCCAGCTGAAGTTCACTCCATCTCAGTTGGTGACAATTCCATACTTCCACTTTATCAGACCAAAACCCTTACACTCATTCCTGATTCTTCTTTCCTATCACATTCAATCAATAAGGAAACTCCTCCCTTCAAAACATATACCGAATCCCACTACTTTTCACTATCACCACTTTTACCAACTAGATTTGAGATGTCGTCACCTCTTATCTGAATTATTGCAATCTCAAATGTAGTCCATTCTCAAAAATGCAGTCAGAGTAATTCTTTTTTTTTTTTTTTTTTTTTTTTAAAGATTTTATTTATTTTATTTTTCCCCCCAAAGCCCCAGTGGATAGTTGTATGTCGTAGCTGCACATCCTTCCAGTTGCTGTATGTGGGACTCGGCCTCAGGATGAACGGAGAAGTGGTGCCTCGATGCGCACCCGGGATCCGAACCCGGGCCACCAGCATCGCAGCGCACGCACTTAACCACCAAGCCACAGGGCCGGCCCTCAGAGTAATTCTATTAAAAGTAATTCAGACATATCATTCTTCTGCTCCAAAAACTCCACTGAATCCCTATTTTAATAAAGGGCATGCCAAATTCCTTAAAATGCCTATAGGCCCCATGTGATCTTCTTCCTTATCCCCCCACCATCACTACCCCTCTCAAACTTCATTTCTTACCACCATTTCTTATTTCACTCTACACGTGAGGCCCTCCTTGATTTTCCATGAATAGGCCAGGGTCATTCTCACCTTAGGAATTTTATACCAGTTTTTCCTGCAATGTACATTCCCTGGGAATCTACATGGTAACTTCCTCCCAGACCTCACTTTCCAGCCTACTCTGTTTGTTTTCTCCTGGTACTCACTACCTTCTAACATATTACAACATTTTAGAATTATGTTTATGTGTATAGGCTGTCTCCTCTACAAAGGATTACCTTTTCTAGGAAATTTCTGTAATTTTTACTCACAGATGCATCCCAAGAACCTAGAATAGTGCCTATAACTTAGTAGGCAGTCAATAAATACTATGAAATAAATTATTGAAACAAAGAAATAATTATCTTACAGAAAGTAAGTTTACCACAAAGTCTCTCTATTCTCAAGTTTATCACATAATAAGTAATACCTTGCCTATGACATAACAGGATGTGTTATTTACTAAATATGCTACAATTGAACATATTAGAATATTCTTGATTATTGTAACCTATTACATTATACTACACATGAATATAAGACTGTCACAGCATTTAAACAGAATACATTTTTGTTAATGTCTTTAGATTAAAGGTCAAGGTATTGAATGATCGAAAGAAAATTTCCAAGATTAGAATAAACATGAGTAAGTGATATTACAAAGATTTATGCAATTTAAAGTTATAGAATGAAGATAAACAAACCTAAAAAATGTCAACATATAAAAGAACTTTTCCCTGAGTAGAAGATAGTTTTCATTCAAAATTTTAAAATTAACTTTTATTTGAATGTTATTAAGAAAGAAGAACACTTTTCTTTTAAAGAGTTCCTATAAGACATATGGATTATTTAAATTGAGTTCCCATTTCCTACATAAATCTGTTTTCCAGGAGGTCTAATGAAGCCACTAAGGCTAAGACCCCCAAAAGATGTTAAACCAGCTGGGTAAATGTAAACTTTCAGTAAGAACAGATCTCATGCATATTTCATATGTAGAAGAAAACTATGCGAGATAATCACTTGCCCTTTCCCTGATATTTCATGCAGCAGAAAACAAAAAAGGAAAAGCATAAAAGAAGGGCCTAAACAGCCCTTTGAAAGCACATCTGGTGAGGCTGGAAGAATGCTGCTGTTTTTGAATCTTGTTTACATATTTATAAGCTGAATGTTTCTCAAGATGGTACAAGTCACAAGACTTCACTTTTTTATTATTCAGATATTCAGTCTTTGGGGTCTAAACATTTCACACCTTATAAAATAAATCAATTTTAAAGCAAAACCAAAATGCCTTGCAACCTCTTGAAACCAAGCTGTGAATGTTTCCATGGCAAACTATCACCACTGTCAATCTTGGTGAATGTACCCCCAAGCTTCAAATACCATTATCCAAAATATACTCAGGAGTAAGCAAAGTACCTAAACGTTAAATCTATTAAAGATCATTTTTGTCACCCAGGTACATATCACATATATATTTTTCTTTCGGGAGGGGCAGGTGGAGGATTTGCTCTCCAAATAACTAGATGAGTTCTGTGTACTTGGTAAATATATGTTTAATTGAATTAAATTGGAAATATGCATTTGGCATAAGCTTGGTGACCAAAATGGAGTGATATTCTCTGCGAAAATAGTGAGAGAGAATCACTCTAAGCAAGGGATTCAGACCAGTAAGCTGAGTTTCACTCAGACTAGTAGCACTAATTGCCATAAACCTAGGAGGCAGCAGTTTTGCATTTTGTAATATCTTTAGATCCCATTTCATTTCTTAAGAAGAGGGTCAGTTTTGAGTGAAAAGCTCATAAACCAAGAACAAAAGCCTAATTTTTCTTTCAGTTATCATATCAATGAGAACCCTTAAAAATAGACCAGCAATCCAGGCTATAAGAAATTTGAACAATTTGTAACATTTTTAGTTATCTCTTGTCTTAAATGCAAACATGAAACTCTCCAAAGTAATGTTGCTTTTAACTTTTTCTGACAGCTAAAATGGGATTGGAGAGTTGGGGAAACACCATCTTGTACAAATTCAGATTGGTGTTGGAAAAGAGAGAAGAATCGTAAGGCATAAAATGAGTGGTGACAAATACCAAGAGGACAATGTAGACTGAGCTCCATGCTCTTGCTATAAAAAAAAAAAAAATTCTGAGTATGAAAAAGGGTAATGAAGCTAAACAGTAGAAAGAGCTACCAGTATTTCTCTCAATACATCCAAGCCCTTTATCACATTTATGACAAGATCAATCAATGGCAGTACGCACTTCTGTTGACGGGCAGGCCTCAGTTGTCAGCGAGGTGAGGTTACCTGGTTTTGTAGCACTTGTTTTTAGGTAATTGCATTAGTTTCCTATTGTTGCTACAAATTACCACAAATTCAGCGGCTTAAAACAACATGGATATGTGATCTAATTGTTCTGGAAGTCGGAAGTCTAAAAGGGGTGGGCAAGGCTAAATTCCTATGGATGCTCTAGGGATGAAACCATTTCTTTGTTTTTTATGGCTTCTAGAGGCCACCACATTCTTTTTTTGTGTGTGTGTGAGGAAGATCAGCCTTGAGCTAACATCTATGCTAATCTTCCTCTTTTCGCTGAGGAAGACCGGCTCTGAGCTAACACCTATTGCCAATCCTCCTCCTTTTTTTCCCCAAAGCCCCAGTAGATAGTTGTATGTCATAGTTGCACATCCTTCTAGTTGCTGTATGTGGGACACGGCCTCAGCGTGGCCGGAGAAGCGGTACCTCGGTGCACGCCCGGGATCCGAACCTGGGCTGCCAGCAGCGGAGCGCGCGCACTTAACCGCTAAGCCACGGGGCCGGCCCAAGGCCACCATATTCTTTGACTCTTGTTCCTTTTATCACTCCAACTTTTGCTTTCATCATCACATCTCCTTAGCTGACTTTGACTCCCCTGCCTCTTGCTTATAGTTGCATAACCCACCGGAATAATCCTGGATAGTCTCTTCATTTCAAAATCCTTAATTTAATGACATCTGTAATGTCCCTTTTGACATGTAAGGTAACATATTCAGTTTTCTGTGATTAGGACATGATGTCTTTAGGGGACCATTATTCTGCCTCCTATAACCATAATGTTAATTGTGCTTTTCTTCCTTTCTCTTCACCAACCTCTTATTTATATGCACTATATTTACTACTACCATGTTGCGATCCTCTGTACAGTAAACTCCAGCAGGGGAGGGATCTTTGCCTCCTTTTGGCCCCCAGTGAATTCCAAGAACCTGAAACAGTTCCTGACACACAGCAATGCTTGTATTTGTTATAATGCCTTATTTGAAACCCCCAAATATTAGTGCTTTAATACAACAAAAGTTTATTTCTTGTTCATGCAATAGGTCCTACAAATGTGCTCAGGTCAGGGTTGTACTCTGCTCTACACAGTAACTTTTAGCTGTACCAACTGAAGCCACGGCCTCCTCCATTCCTGAAGTAAAGAATAGGATCCTGGATGATTGCGAAGTATATTTTCACAATCTTGGCATAGAAGTGGATTTTTCACTGTTTTTCTTATTTGACCAGAACTGGCCAATGACCCTGATTGATTGCAAAGAAGCTGCAAAATGTATTCTCCTCCTAGCCCCAAGAGGAAAAAATAAATGGATATTGTAAGCACTAGCACATTCTATCAATATTTGTTGAATATTGAACGTGATGAGAACAGGGAACAGTAAAGAGAATACAGTTATGCCTTGAAAAACTCTTCTTCCCTAAAGAGATAAATCCCAAACACACAAGTCAACATTCTGCTTCTCAAACTGGAACTTTAGGGAGCTTGGGAGCACAGATAATATTTCTTTGATATTATAAGATTTGTCTTAAAAATACATTGGGTTTTTCCAGAATCAAGATGAACAGACAACCCACCAACTGGGAGAGAATATTTGCAAAACATACATCTGACAAGGGGTTGATCTCCATAATATATAAAGAACTCACACAACTGAACAACAAAAAAGCAAACAACCTGATCAAAAAATGGGCAGAGGAAATGAACAGACACTTCTCCAAAGAAGATATACAGATGGCCAATAGGCACATGAAAAGATGTTCAGCATCACTAATCATCAGGGAAATGCAAATCAAAACAACACTAAGATATCACCTCACGCCCGTTAGAATGGCTGTAATCACCAAGACAAAAAACAACAAATGTTAGAGAGGATGTGGAGAAACAGGAACCCTCATACACAGCTGGTGGGAGTGCAAACTGGTGCAGCCTCTATGGAAAACGGTATGGAGATTCCTCGAAGAATTAAAAATAGAGATGCCCTATGACCCAGCCATCCCACTACTGGGAATCTATCCAACGAACCTGAAATCAACAATCCAAAGAGGCTTATGCACTCCTATGTTCATTACAGCATTATTCACCATGGCCAAGAAGTGGAAGCAACCTAAATGTCCCTCGATTGATGATTACATCAAGAAAATGTGGTATATATATACAATGGAATACTACTCAGCCATAAAAAAAAGACAAAATCGTCCCATTTGCAGCAACATGGACGGGCCTGGAGGGTATTATGTTAAGTGAAATAAGCCAGAAAGAGAAAGACAAACACTGTATGATCTCACTCATATGTGGAATATAAACCAACACATGGACAGAGAAAACTGTATTGTGGTTACCAGGGGCAATGGGGGTGGTGGGTGGGCACAAGGGGTGAAGGGAGTCATATATATGGTGATGGACAAACAAAAATGTAGAACCCAAAATTTCACAATGTTAAAAACTATTAAAATGTCAATAAAAGAAAAATACATTGGGTTTTTGAGGCCTACTCCATAACCTACTGATGTCTGATTCTGTATAAAACTACGGCTCTTTTTAAATTCAAATCCCCAGGAAATGCTTTATACTTGCTCTACCCTTTGTGTGAGTACCAAGTTTAAGAAGTGCAGACATCAAGTGAAAAGGAAAAATGGGCAATTATGCATTATGGGCATAGACTGAATTTCCAGTCTAAACAATTCAGGACTCAGAGTTCAGAAGTGATAGATGAATTTTATCTAGAATGAGTTTTATTTGGTTTAAACTCACTAGAGATGCAATTTCATTTTTGCCTTGACCTCTCTCTCTCTATAGGTAACAGCCTACAGGTATCCCATTATTAAATCTTACTGATTATTTATTATCAGTATTTATTATTTATCTATAAATTGTACTTATGTATACATTCACTTGTTCATTACTGTTGTCTCAATAGTCTCAAATAAATACTTATAAAATCTTAGTCATTTCTTTTTCTCTCTCTCTGTCACAAGCTTCCATTTACTGTTTTCAAAATGTGAGAGCTGAAAGGACTTTTGAGGTCATGTAAAACATCTACTCTTATCCTAGAAAGTATTTAGTATTCAATGAGTATTACCAGTATTACTACCACTACTACCAAAATGAATTGTTCAAATTCATATTAGGGGTTAGAAAACTAGGATGAGACTGCACGTAAATTATTCTCACATCCTAGTTTTTTCTCCCAGGCCAGATCTAACTTTTCTACTTATTTCAGTCAATTTTATTGTAATAGATATCAATCTGTTTGTTAGTGCCTTTATAGTGGTCTTACACTCCTAGTAAAATTTCAAAGTGAATTTTACCTGTGTGCATTTAATTCAGTTCAGTCCTACACTTCCCATAAATACATTTCCTTCTTATTTTCTAGGGTAATTGAAGTTATTCTCTACATCCCAGCTCCAGACCACTTCTTAAACTCTCCTATATTCACACTATATTTCTAAATAAAATCTTCTTGTGGCATCATCTCCCATCTTTCATCTCCTCTAAGACGTCTCCCCACACAATAAGATGAAGTGTCATTCAAGGAGAAAATGGTCATTGATGCAACTAGGCTGAGATGGATTTTAGCATATATTCTGTCTTAGAAAAGACAGAAAGCTGACGCTCAATTTGAAATGAGAAGGCAAACATTTGACACGATGCCCAGTTTGGTTATGGAGCAAACTGTCAGCATAGATCGAATTCTTGTTGTATTTCCATGAGCTGAAGACAGCAGCAATACATGTCAGTTTAATCTATGTCATTAAGCCATAATTGTAAATGTGTACACATATATACTTATGACTGAGGAAACACATTGACACAGAAGTCAAATATATAAAATATATGGTTTAAGATTTTATCTTGTTTATCGAAATTTAACCTCACAAACAAATTAGAATATATATGTGTATGTATATATATATATATATTTGTATATATCAAAGTCTTTATAAATAAACATGATAAAGATGTATAGTATAAGTGACCTGAATTATATATTTGTGAATACTCTATTTTTAAAATAAATTATTAGAAAAGAAAATGGAAAAAATTATTATTAACTCACATATAATGCTTAGCAATCAAGTTAACATATTACAAGGAGAATGGCAATAGTATCTCTTCTCTGAATCCATATAACAGGTATAATTTATCTAAATTATGATATTTATGTCTTCAAGTGATTTAATTAAGAAAATCATAACTAAAGCAATTTCTCTCTAACTATTTTCAACTGCTATCTCTGCTATTCTAGGGATTCTTTCCAAAAATAAATCCAAAATAATAATCAAGTAATAACTAAGACCTGAAATCTGTGTGCTCAACCACTAACAACAAGTAAATACAATTGCTTTCCTTTTAGCAATAGAAAAATGCAGTGAAATAAGGTAAATTGATGTACCTATATATACGTTGGTGTGCATAAACTTTGTCAATTATTAGATATTCTTTCATGTGGGTTATTAATAGTCACTGTAAAAGGAAGATAGCTTCAAATCAAACCTTCTTTAACCCTTTATCTCTTTTCTTACAACAACTTCTCTGGAAATCCATTAAATCTGCACCAAAGCTGATTTTCATCAACCTTGGATTTCTCTTAGATTACTTGTCCTGAAAGCCAGCATTGTCTGGAAACACAAGGTATTTCTGACAATGGGTTTCAGTTATGAAGTGATTGGTATTAATTTTTATATAATATACAGAGTCAATATGTCACTTTTCTGAATAAATCACTTGAAATTATTTTAAAATTTTATCTAGCATTCTTCTTGCCCTTCTATTTATTGCTACAAAAATTCAAATTTTCAAAATACAAGTGTTAAGAACTTTGGCTATCCTATTATAATCCTTTGTATACAAATAACCTCCCAAAGTTCATCTATAGGCATGAATGCTTTCAGGTTTTAATGTAATCTAGAATCTGGAATCTCACTATAGTAACCTTGATTTATCATCTGGCTTTATATACGGTCCATAGAAATGCAGGGAGACTTGGAATTTATTATAAAATAATACTTGATATCTTTGGTGAGTCAGTGTCTCAAAGCTATATATTAACTTGCATCATTAGCCAGAATGATACATGGTGCTCACTTCCTCCCATTCGTGCACCATTTTCAGTGTTGCACAAGTTAATGACCACTCTCGTTTCTGTCTCATCAATAAAAAGCACCCTAGAGATTCTTAGGAGATCAAGAAATCATCTAAATCTTCAGGCCAAAACTCATAGTTCTGCAGTATTTCTGAAATATAATTCATGTTTCTTTATATATGTGTCTTTTCCACTTTTATGTAGCAAACTACGGTTAAAATTTTTTTGCTTGGGGCCAGCCTGGTGACGCAGCAGTTAAGTTTGCATGTTCCACTTCAGCAGCCTGGGGTTCGCAGGTTCGGATCCCAGGCACGGATCATCACACTGCTTGTCAAGCCATGCTGTGGCGGCGTCCCATATAAAGTAGAGGAAGATGGGCATGGATGTTAGCCCAGGGCCAATCTTGCTCAGCAAAAAGAGGAGGATTGGCATCGGATGTTAGCTCAGGGCTAATCTTCCTCACACACACAAAAAGATTGTTTTTTGCTCAAATTCCTACTAATACTCTTTCCACAGGCATGGACTCTGGCCACTAAGCTATATTTCATGCTCTTGACCCCATGGAAACAGAGAAGAACAGAGCTATAAATCAAGAATCACTATACATTAATACATTTAAATGACTACATTTTTTTCCCTCCTTCTGGAAGGTATATTGGTCTGCTGACTGGAGCAATGACATCCTAGAAATGGAACTGACCATATCTGGAAACAGCCGGGTTGTGTTATGAACCCTCAACTCTTCAGTCTCTCTGAAACACTTCCAGTTGCGTTTCTCCTTTGTGAAAGTAATTGAAGATGACTGTAATTTTATAGTTCATTCCACCGTTAGAAATAAACTGCAGAACAGACACAGAAGCATTTTTTTAAATATTTGAATTAATACTCTATAGGCAGTTCAGAACGGCAGCAAATTAGGTACAAATCAGGAAATAGAGTTCAGATTTTCTTTTCTACACATTCCGAGGAAGTCATATTTATTGTAAAAGAATGTTTTAAGTTTAAAAAGGTTTTTCATTTATTTTTCTAGCCTTGAATCAAATGTGTAATCAAAAGGTAATACACTTGAAGTGTATGGTTTTTGCTGCTTCAAACTCATCTTTGATTAATTGTATTTTGCATCAATGATCTCATCTATTAGCACAGAGTGCTATGAGAAGTAAATGTTAATCTTGATTCCATGGAGTTAACTCAGATTCGGAAACATCAAATTCTTAATTTCTACTAAATGTGGTGAGAGTTACCCAAATCTGATTTGAGAAGAATAGTTGTAGAAGAGAAATTCCACGAAATATCAAAAACTATAATAATGAAAACTAACATATACTGAATATTGGCTATTTGATATTTATTCTGTCAAGTTATTTTCATATAATATTGATTTTTTTCAGTTGAGCATACAAGTTCAGACAGCTTCTATCAACTGAGGCCTCAACTCAGTTATCAGATCTTCTGCGTGGAAAATTAAATCCAAGAAGTTATACAGAAAATAAAAAGCTCAGAAAATAATTACTTCAGAATAACAGCTTAATAATTTTTATCACTTCTATTTCTTCCTAGTAGACATTACAGGCCCTAGTTTCACACACACATACATGCACACAAAGACACTTTAGCCAACAGCAATTTAATTGAAATAAATTGTAATAAATACAATACTATTCTTAATAGTGGGTGATACAGTACTTATTTTAAGACTCACTTATATTGTGTGCCGACCACTCACTTATTAACTCATGGTGTTCACAACTCACTGGTACACTCAGTGGCGCACCAATGGTGGGACAGTAGCAACAGAAGTCGCCTTATGCAGGCAATAAAGGAGTGTATTGTCAGTAGAGAAAATAAAAACAACAATAAAACCAACAAAAGATAGTTTGCATTTTGTCACTATACACTGGTGACTCTAAACACTATCAGTGAAAAGATACTCCTCCTTGCAGAAGCAAACTTCCTACTGCCGCCCAACCCATCCTTCACATGCTCCATCTTAAAAATAAATTGGAGAAGAGTGACGTCAGCATTGCAGCAACATAAGAGGTCCCTTGTTTTTGTTCCCCCCTTAACATCTGAAATGTATTTGTATTTAACATTCCTTACAGCTTCTGTCAAATGCTGCTACTCTCCCAGTTGGTACGTAAATTAATAACTGACTAAGCTGGGTGAAAGCCCTTATACAGTCATGTGTCACTTAACGACAGGGATACATTTTGAGAAATGCACCATTAGGCAATTGTGGGAACATCATAGAGTGTACTTACACAAACCTGGATGGTATTGCCGACTACACACCTAGGCTATACAGTACTAATCTTATGGGATCACTGTCTATCCCATGCAGGTCCTTGACCAAAACGTTGTTATGCCACTCATTAGTGTACATAATTGTTTCTGGAGACAGTCATTGGAACGGAGAAGCACGTTGTGGATTCTCAAAAGATACATCGTTACCTTGTTACCTGTTATAATGAAAAAGGATTATTAAAATGGAGTGTAACATTTGCTTCCAAATTATTTTATTATACTTGAAAGGATATATGGAAAAAAAGATTCTATCTACAGCAAAGTCAGCTTTACTGTTGAGGGGGAAGGTAAATATGGGTTATCACCACAATTATTTTTCTGATGGTAGACTGAGGTCATTTTTTAAATTTTACTGACTGAATCTATTTAACATTTGGCTGTATTTCAACGCCTCCAGCATGTACAACTCATTTCCAGCTCACTTTCTCAGCCCCATCACGAATGATCTCCCCTTGGATCTTCACAGGCTCACTTCTCTTCCTTCAGCTCTCAGCTCTCATGTCACCTCCTAAGAAATACATTCCCTTGAGCCATTCCCTGTACCAATACTGTGCCTCCTGCAGCCCCTCTGTATTCTATTAGCTGATTTTATTGACTCCAGAATACTTATTAAGATCTAAAATTATCTCATTTCAGTTTCTAGTCACCATATTTGTAATGTAAGCTCCTTGAGGGCAGGGAGTTGACTGCTGTATTTACAGCAGTTAGAACGATGCTTAGCATATAGTAGAGTTTAACAAATATTTGTGAATGAATGAATGAACTGAGGAGAATTATCTACAAGCCTCACCTCTATAGGAATAGAAAGCTTTTCACATTGACCCAGGATGCCCACAATCCTCAAATTCTTATGATATAAATACAGCCGAAAGAGTACATTTGGGAGAACACTAGATAAATTCACATTATCAAAAAAGTACATTTAATTATTATAAGAAAATTAGATTAGCTCTTAATTTAGATTAGAAAATTAGCTCCTAAAAGATGAGTCTTCTTACTCCATAAACCAATGTTCATAAAATTCTGTTGAGAAAATTTTAAATTTTATATTAACATTCACCTTAAGCTTAACAAAGTAAAGATAAATTTTCTCATATTTCTTTCTAAATCCTTTCCTCTGCTTACCTTCTTAATGATAATACCAAAGAAACTAAAAATAGTCTTTCACATTTTTTCTCTTTTTGTCACGATATTTTTTTCTTCCTAAACAATACTGTTCATTCTATTGTAGCTCATCTCATATCTCAAGTTTTCCATTAAGTTCCTAGAACAATCTCTTCTTTACTCTGAAAGCATTTGGTACATTGTAAATGTCTGTTCACAATGGTGTCTGCAGATGCTTGAAAAGTATCCGAATATGAAAAAATCTTGCACAATAAATCTAATTAAAATTTCCCCAATTCACAATCCTGACCCTCTGTGCCTCTGATGTTTACTCACTGAAAGGTATATAATATTTGTGCACAGTGAACTGCCATCAAAAAGAAGTTATAAGAAGCTTAAAACTGTGGTTCACTCCTAGGTCTCTGCTGTCCTTTTAAAGCACTGCATCATATTATCTGCTTACTTCACTAGACAATGACATTGTTCTACCATTAAAAACTACAAGTGATGGGGCCGGCCCGTGGCTTAGCGGTTAAGTGAGCGGGCTCCGCTACTGGCGGCCCGGGTTTGGATCCCGGGCGCGCAGCGACGCACTGCTTCTCCGGCCATGCTGAGGCCGCGTCCCACATACAGCAACTAGAAGGATGTGCAACTACGATGTACAACTATCTACTGGGGCTTTGGGGGGAAAAAAAAAAAAAGGAAGAGGATTGGCAACAGATGTTAGCTCAGAGCCCGTCTTCCACAGCAAAAAGAGAAGGATTAGCACGGATGTTAGCTCAGGGCTGACCTTCCTCACAAAAAAAAAAAAAAAAACTACAAGTGATGGAAATATATCTTTTCTCTTAAATATTCACATACGTGAATTATGTGACGTCATTCCCCCTATCTAAAGAACTCTTTCAAATGTCAATGCAATACACCAGTTTTTGTCTTAGGAATATTTAAGAATCACCAAATTGTGCAGTTAGCCAAATATAAATAGGAAAAAATATATATAAATTAAATCAGGAATTAATGTTCAAAATCATTAAGTAAAGATTTCATTTTAATCACTAATTAGCATCTGAATTAAATCTATAAAGAGAAACATTCATGTTTTGGTATAGCAAAACTACTAGATATACAAATCACTTCTGATACAAACTTAATACTATAGGTTTTGGTTTACATTTTTTATTTAAGACAAATATTGCTGAAAGTAAGGATATAAAATAGGAATTATTATAACCACTGTCGAGTGGAAGAGATTCTATGCTAATTAAATTGATCATATGTGATACTGGTACTCCAAAATATAAATTATAGATGATTTTCTGAGGTAGAGTAAATAACAAAGGCAAAACTACATCCACCAAAACTGTGGAGCAAATTCGAACTCATATTTCTTTTTTACCAAAATTACCTTATCTTTAAATAGTCTAATAGGACTGTTAATACTTGAACCAACAATACAAGTATTCATTTACTGTTTAGCTAATGGTCACAAAAGGTGATTTATATGTTGTCTCTGAAAATATCTTCCAGAAGTCTATTTTTGTCAATAATAAAATGCCTTTTCCTTACCACAAAAGCATACCAAAGCATTTCACTATTAGTTTTTTCTCTAGAGTTTACTCAGCAACCATTAGCTTCATAGTTTCCTTCAATCTGGTGAAAGAAAACAAATCTTAGTTACAATAGTTTTTTTATTGCCAATGCTCATCTCTCTAGAATTGTAAATAAGAATATTTGGCACTTATATAGAGCTTTACAATTTCCCAAAATCCTGTAGAGAAAAATATGAGCTGTTCTAGGATTTAATAAGGAAACTAAGATTATAACAGAAAATGAAACTGAGTTTTGTGGCCACAAACAAGAAATAAAAAGAAAATTTAAAGAAAAATCTGACCTTTTTGGTTGAAGAATGAGTTTTCAAATGGTGGCATTATCTTCAAGAAACAGAAGAAATAACCTAGAATAAAAGTTAAGAAAATTTGTCCTTATTCTGTTAAGCTTTTAATGAATGTTTAAAGTTACCCAAGAGCTAATCAAACACTCATGGAGTGATAGTACAGAATCACATTTTAAGAACTAAATGCATTCTTTTTGGAGTGATAACTGGTGGATTAAGGAAATTATTGAGTTTCCTATAATAACTTTTCTATGTAGCCCCTGAAGTTTTTGTTTATTAGAATTGTAACTAAATTAACAACAAAACTCAAATCATATTTCCATAATATTTTAATTATAACAAAAATTGGTACATGTTTGCCCAGGAAATATTTAAAATTATTATTAAAGTTGATTAAAATGGGTAAATTATTATACTAATTCAGATTAATATTTTAAACAAGCACTCATTTTATTTGAAGATAGGGTTACCATTAATGAAGTAGTATCTTATTAGATATTTTTTATAGGTTTGTTGCCCATATTGGTTCATCTGGAAGTTGGATTTCAGTTACTTTACAATTCATTTTCTTATTTGGTTTTATAGTTATTACAGCAACAACATCGGGAAACCATTCATTCTTATTAGATCAGATCAAAACATTTATACAACAAATTTAATGACTTGGAAGACACTCCACTAACTCTGATGTAATTACAAAATAACGCATCAAATTTAAATTCTGCAATCTTCTGTAATTCAAGGTTGTTTTGGTAAACGATATGTGCTATAGAAACCAAGACTTGCATCTGAAAAGCTGATGTTAAATTCAATGATAGTGATATTCCTGGCCAGTTTTTCAAGGAAATAATTTATCTCCCAGGAGAATAAAATACCAATCCAAAGGCAGAGTCATTAAGATCAAGAGATATAGCATTTTTACATGCTTGCAATATTTGTGAATTGTGCTAAAATTTGAGATAACTGAATAAGATCCTGGTTGGTTCGGCTAGTCCTTCTACTTAAATATTAATACTTTATCTGGGTCTCCTAATACTAGATATTAAAGATGAATGTTCCAAACTTCCATTTCTGGATATGATGGAGTATCTGTTAGCAAACAATTGGCTTCTGAGAACTAGAAAAGTTGGATAATATAAAAACACAACCACTGTGAGTGCACCAGTGAACTTCCAAGCCAGCCACGACTTGAGGGGCCAAGATTCCAGAGAAAAGGGAGCCTCACTGAAAGTGAGTCAATAGTATGTGCATCACTTTTGTCCTTGGATTATTATAAAGCACTATAAATTTTAGCTACACCTCACAAATTTTGTGTTTTATTTTCATTAACATTTACTTTGAAATATTTTTAAATTTCCCTTGAGATTCTTCTTTGATTTATGGGTTATTTAGAAGTATGTTGTTGTACTTCTAGATAGTTGAGATTTTCCTTGATAAACATTGTTATTAGTCTATATCTATCTCTATCTATCTATCTAATTTGTTTCTAATAAGTGTTGTTATGGTTCTAATTCAACGCCCTTCTTGTGTGAGGTCATATTTTGTATGATTTAAATCATTTAATATATATTAAGGCTTATTTTTGTTTTATGGCCCAGAATATGGTCTATCACGGTGAATATACTGTGTGAATTTGAAAAGAATGTACATTCTGCAATGGGGTGAAGTGTTCTCAAGTATCTATTAGATCAAGGTGGTTGATAGCATTATTCAGATCATCTAAGAAAACTGACTTTTTTTCTCTAGTTGTTTAATCAATTGCTAAGAGATATATTCAAACTTAATAGTTGACTTTTTTTGTCTGTCTAGTATTAATACATCTAACATTTATTTATGTAATAAGCTTGAGTATCATGGGTTAAGGGAAGGGAAAACAAGGAAACAGATAAATAGCCAAGTTGGCAAATACAAATATATTGGATTAATAGTAGTTGTGCCTCACAATCCCTCCCACCAATGGAAGAAAGACCATAATCCTACAGAAAAAACTCATCCTATGTAAAACGCCTGTAGGTTATAACGATAACAACCCTATTTTATATAAAATTAGAAAATAAGAGTTTAGAAGATATATTCTACAATTCAATTTTAGGAGACATAAAAAAAGAACTAAACATTTTATAGAGTTTTCGTGTTGTATTGTTTTACTTCTGTTGAGGGAGAGGAAAAATGTTAAAGGAAATAAGAAACTGGTTACTTAAGTCTGTGTATTGGTTCAAGGATTTGAAGAAAGCCCCTTTGGCAGTAATAGTTCACTTGAATTACAACAAATTCAACTATATGATAAAGTTTTTGCTATATAATAAACATCTTCTCCTTTGAGGGAAATCAAACACTTTAAGGTACTATTGTTCTGTTTACTATGACTTCTCAGAGTGCTGAGCTAAGAGAATAGAACTGCTTTTAAATGAGTATGTGCCTAACACTTTTTTTTAACTCATTAATGAAGGAACCAGTCACATGGTAGAATTGATTCAATGTGAGTTTGAGAAGCTGAGTATATGTGGCGACTGAAAGAGTCCTAGGGTAAAATTTCTAGGTTAGATACTAAACTGGTAAAGAAGAGTAGAACTTTTGATGGGCCACTGGGCACCTTTAAGTGGGGGAAATGAAAATGAATTCTCATTCACGTTTATCTCTTCTATTTAACTTGCTACCTTCTGATAATCTTTCCTTCTGGGGAAACTGCTGTTTCCTGTTAGCCTTTGCATACCTGGAGCAAAGTCTTTCCAGTAATGCTCACTCCCTTCTAGGGGATAGAGGGGTCTGGTCTTCTATAAGCTCATACAAAAGTTCTTAATTAGAACTTTTATTTGAAAGGCACTGATAAACTACTTCATAACATGGTGTACATATGTCATAATGACTCTTAAGTGTTATCCTTGGTATAATCTTAAAAATTAATACAATTTTCAGCCTTCTTATCTATGTATAAGGTGTTCCATTTAGCAACAATTAATTTTCTAACTTATGAAGACCAGCACAGTATAAATAAGGATTATTATAGTTGTATGAATTATGTGTGTATGCACACACATACACACGCACATTCACATATATATACACACATCTAAAGTTTCTTAATAGCTAAAAATTACAAAAATTGCAGACCTAAGACTGTTTAAATTATATAACCACTATCTGGAAAGAAGTTATTGCAGTAGGCACACCGATTGGCTTAAATGATGGAAATAACGCCACCAACACCGACTAGGTATGCTGCGTGAAACTGTGGCGATTTGCACCATTATTATTCTCAGATGCATTTTATTTTCAATAAAGCCACACACAAAGATGCAATTTATGAAGTTGGATGAGCTCCACTTAATATGAACTCTGACATATTGAGTCTTAGTCAGGGAGGTTAATTTTTTGTAATCAGTATCATCTGTGTTTCATCACCAGCATGCTCTGTAGCAGACTTTAAGCTGTTGAGTTGCAAGATGTAGTGCAAAAGCTCATATGCCAGGAACTAAAAGCAGAAGAACCCATTTAAAGTCGTTCCTAGCTCATCTGCAGGGAAGATGGGAACAGAAATATCTGCTTTTATCCAACTTTCTTTTTAACACATTTTGGAGCCTGATGATTCCATCTGCTAAAAGGCATACTATTTTCAAAATTACCTTCTAATTTAAACTTACTTTGTGGCTATTTTTATGATAGTAAGCTTCCACCTATTCTTTTATAACAGTATATTCACTTCTGAAATAGCAGGTCACACTTGATGTGAATGTTCACAGTGATGACCTTCCCAGCGAGGTCACTGACAGGCCTCACTGCGGTAATTGGCAGCACATCTTATAGCGAGATTTGGAATATTTTGCCCTGTAATCCTCCACAGATGTTTATTCGAATAGAGATTTCTCCAGAAGTGGGTAACATCTGGAAAATAGAAGATATGACAAACATGATAGTTCTTGAAATATCATTCAGTGTGAGCAAATAGTATGAGCAAATAGTGTGGCTCTGGAGAGTCAAACTAGGATTATGGGTTAGAAATTACTGTGAAGAGGATTCAGTTCTAAATTAACGGAACTTATTGGCAATTAGATTAGTCGACAACTGTGAAATAGCATGTCTGCAATGGCTGCCACAGGGGGAGCCCTGCATTGCCAGTGCTTGCTGGCGTTGGTAATGCACAGACAGGATTGAGACCTGAAATTTGGATTCAAGATTTAGGTCTGCCTTTTGCGAGTTGTCCCATCTTTAGGAAGTCTCTTAGTGACTCTTAGATATGATGTTCTCAGATAGTAAATGATTACCAATATATGTCTCTCTACATCAAAGGAATTATCATGTAATAATAATTTTTATAAAAGATTGTGAAAACAGGATTTTATTACTCGACTCCCCAATTCTATTTCAAATCTTGGACACTAGGCCTCTAAGATGCTTATCTTCAAGTAACCAGGAAATGGTTTGTACTAACGAATTCTCGTGAATTATCTTAAATTAATCTCCTCTATAATACTGTAACCAATTCACTGCCATCTTCATTTGGACATTTGGAAAGAGAAGTTCACAGAAATTTCACCATTTGCCCAACATTGCTTAGTTAGCAAATGATTGAACTGGAATTCGAATCTAGTCCTGTTTGATATCAAAGTTCATGCCTATATTACTTTGCAGGGTAACTCTTTTAAAGTTAAAAGTAGGGGATGGAAGAGGGCGCATGCTTTTTTTTTTTTTTCCCTGAGGAAGATTCACCCCAAGCTAACCTCTATACCAATCTTCCCCTATTTTGTGTGTGGGTCACTGCCACAGCATGGCCCCTGATGAGTGGTGTAGGTCATTCCCTGGGAACCGAACCCAGGCCACCAAAGCAGAGGGCACCAAACTTAACCACTAGGCCAGGGGGCCGGCCCTGGCATATGCTATTTTGTTGAAGGAAATGTGTTTATTGCTCTGAAAAACTTATGCCCATTAGAGATGGGAAACTCACAGTGAAGTATGAAATTTCAGAGTGTGTTTATAATAAAGCCATTGTAATGGCAAACACAGTTCTCTCAGTGGCCTTCCCATCATTTCATGGCTTCTAAGCACTGATCACAGATAATTATAGCATTGCAAAATGTTGGTGAAGAAATGGATAAGGTACAGGAGGAATAGCAGCCGGAACTGTAGTCATTAATTTCATCATATTAGGTAAAACTAGATTTTTCAGTCATTAGATAGTTCAGTTAATTATGGCATAGAGATAGCAAAGTGGATTTATATTAGTGATATTTGCAAATAATACAAGAAAATGAGAATCATCATGTGATTAATTATGTTTTACTTTTTACCTCAAATAAAATTAACTCATATTCACTAGTCAATAATATTTAACACTTTCCAAAACTTAAATCCACACCTAAATATCACCATTTTGCAAATGACTTTACAAATTAAGATTCAAGGAACACACATATAAAACCTGTGCTCTTGGCAATAACAGAGACATTGAGAAAGCTGAATTGGACACAGGCAAGACAGGAACTCAGGAAACCAGTGAAAAATCTACTGTGGGAGTTTAGACAGGAGCTAATGAAGCCTCGAACTGAAGCGTTGGTAGCGAGAGTAGAGAGGAGGAAATATTTAGTGGAAGAAACAATAGAAATCAATGATCTATCAGGTAAAAGGGGGGATCAAGTTAATAATAAATGTTAGGTTTGAGAATTTGATGTTTTAATGAAAAAGAAAAATTGCGCCATTAGCAAAAAAATAAAAAGAGGGAGATAGAGAGAGAGAGAGAGCACATTGTAAAGAGGGAATTTGTATGTGTATGTGAGGAGGTGTTGATGAAATAACGGTATCCAAATTGCATATGGTATATTTGAGATACTTAGGAGAAATCCAGATAGAAATTAAAAATTGTGTGTTTGTGTGTGTGTGTGTGTGTGTGTGTTTTCAGGCGCTCAGGAGACAAGCATTGACTGGAGATATATTTTTGAAGTAATAGCATCTAAACTAGCTTCCAAGTATTTTTAAATAATAGATGCCTCATTAGAATTAGGATATAATCTAATAAAGTCACTATTTTAAATTGGTAGCAAACATTTAGTTCTGAGTGCCCTGATTTTTTTTATTAAAATATGATTCTGTGGGCTGGCCCAGTGGCATAGTGGTTAAGTTCACACGCTCTGCTTCGGCAGGTTCGGATCCTGAGCGCAGACATACACACCACTCGTCAAGCCATGCTGTGGCAGCGTCCCATATAAAATAGAGGAAGATTGGCACAGATGTTAACTCAGGGCTAATCTTCCTCAGCAAAAAGAGGAAGATTGGCAATGGATGTGAGCTTAGGGATGATCTTCCTCACCAAAAATAAAAAAATAAATATATATATATGATTGTGATGACATTACATTCTTATTTAATATTTGGGAGACAGATATACATTTTCTCTACACTTGTCCCCAAAATGTTTTTCTATCCCCTCATCTTATATACGTTTTTTATTTTTATATTTTAATGTTCTTAAAAGATAATATAAATTAAATTAAAAGAAAACACTTCATATTAGTATCAAAAAATAATCTAAAAGTAAATATAACAAGATAATTTCAAGAGCTCTATAGAAAAAACTTTTTATGAGATATAAAGAAGATTTAAATAAAAGGAGATTAATTGCATGATGAGATATAGGAAAACTATACCATAAGATAGTATAGTTTTTCCCAAATTAAACCACAGATTCGAAGAATTACAATCAAAATATCAACAGAGATTTATGGCAATTGATAAAATGATTCTAATTGTTTTGTGGGAGGGTAAAGTATCAAGAATAGCCACAAATCTTTGGAAAGAAGGGGAACGATGAGGGAAGACACGCCCTTCCAGGTATCAGAATTTATTAAACTATGATAAACGTAACTACGTAGGATTCAACCAATGACCAATGAAATGGACAAGGGTGACCGGAAACACAATCATATATGTTTGGAACTTTCCCAGATGACAGAGTTGGTGGTTTTGATTGGCAGCCAAAAATAAAAACTTCAGTAAATGCAGATGCAAAAATGGTTCTCCATAAAGTAAAGGGTAAAATAAAATCTTTTTTTTACAACAAGTGTAAAAATAGACATCAAGTAGATTAGCATTGAAATGTCTACTGGAGGAAAGAACAATGACCTACATAAGATACTGAAAACATTGACTCTAAAAGAAAATATTTATAAATTTAACTATTAAAATTAGGAAACTTTGTTTATCAAAAGACAGGAAAGAAAGTGAAAAGATATTAAAAATTGGAAGAAGATATTTGCACCATACAAAACTGACAGAATTTATAGCAAGAATATACAAAGCACTCCTGCAAATTAATATCACAAAACAACCCAATAAAAAAAGATCAAGAGACATGAACCTGCATTTCATAGAAAAGAATATGCATGGCCAATACTATTTTAAAAGATATTTGACTTCAACAGTGACCATGGAAGTGTAAATCAAGACCAAAATGAAATGTCATTTTGAACGCAATTGATTGGCAAAAAATAAATACTCTGACAATACCAACAATTGGAGATGTTGAATCCTCAGGATCTTTAATACATTGTTGGTGGGAGTACAAACTGTTACAATTCCTTTGAAATATTGTTAGGCATTGTTATGAACTGAATATTTGTGTCCCCCCAAAATTCACATGTTGAAATCTAATGCCCAATGTGATGGTATTAGGAGGTAGGTCCTGTGGGAGATAATTAGGTCATGATGGTGGAGCCCTCATAAATGAGATTAGTCCTCATATAAGAAGAAATGAGAAAACTAACTTATCCTCTTTTTGACATATGAGGATACAATGAGAAGTCAGCAGTCTGTAACCTGGAAGAGGGCCTTCACCAGAACCTGACCATGCTGGCTCTCTGATCTTGGACTTGTAACCTCCAGAGCTGTAAGAAATAAATTTCTGTTGTTTATAATCTACACAGTCTATGGAACTGTGTTATAGCAGCTTAAACTGATGAGGACAGACATTTTCTTTATAGTTGAACATTTATATCCTTGATGACACCTAACTTCTACCCTAAATATATATCAAAGAAAAACTCTTATACTTTTCCCAGAAATAACACGTACAATAATTTTTACTGCAGCTGATATTTATCACATTAACAAAAGAATAGGCAGCAGCCCAAATACCTAATAACATAGCTGAACAAAGTTGCTGACCACGCTAGACGGGAATATGACTGAATTCCTGGGCTGCCTTTGGGACAGTCCCACTGTGAGTTTTCATGCAGTGGAAAGAGAGACAATAAATTTGGGGTCAGGTTCCTGATGGATCAACAGATGTTCTTCAACTGCTCAATGAAGGGAAGAGGGTGGTGGTGTTTTCTTTTCTCCAGAAATTTACCCTGTTTAACAGGAGCCAGGTGGGAAACAGTCCACTTTCTAGAAGGCTTCTGCTTGGGTCCTCCAAAATGCAGGGTTGATGGATCATTTTCATTGAAGGCAGATCCAATTTTCCCTCTTCTTTCCCACTCCATACAACCTTCCCCTCCCTAGAAAGCCCAGGTGACCATAGCTGTGGGTTGTGGTGCCTTGTGGAAACACTGGAGATGGAAAAGTGTTAGCTTTTATTAATCTTTCAGTGTTAGGGAAAGCCCTATTCTTTTTATTGTTCTGGGCCTCAATAAAGAATAAACCTCCTTTTACTGACAAAAAAAAAATTAGATACAACATTACATACAAAATGTGGCATATTTACACAATAATTATTGAATAGCAGTCAAAATAAATGAATCACACTGTTATATGATAGTATAGTACTATGCAACCTGGAGTCAAGTTTTGACATTTTACAACATAAAGTTATTCTTTATAAGAATGTACGTAAATGGAACTAAATCATGTAAAAAAGGAAAGCAAGTAAACGACAAACAATGTTCAAGGATGGTGGTTAACTCTGGCAAAAGAGTTAATTGGTGGGGAAATTGTGTCGTCAGATAAGGTTATTGTTACATAACTCAATAGTAGATGGCCACGTATGGAACAATGATTAGAACCGATGATTATGCATAGACTCATTCTGTGCATCTAAGATCTAAAGAGGAAAAATAAAAGAGCTGTTTCTTTATGTGAAAATATAAACATGCTCAAAAATTAGTGTAAGTCATTAGACATAATTGAGTATCCATGAGCACAGTGGCTTTGACTATGATGGTGACTGCATTTGTAATTTTGGTCAGAGTCATGCGAGAAAAGTGCTGTTAGCTAAAATATTACAAGTAATTATTTGCTTTCACTTCTTCTTACAAACTATTGAGCAAAAAACAAAGTAGGTACTCAATAACTGTCTAATGAATGAATACATGAATAAATGAAAGTTTACTTACTCATGATATGGCAATTAAAATCCAAAGAGTTGACTTCTAACACCTAATGACAGATTTTTTTAAAAATTGAATCTTAAATAGTATTTTTAAATAATATTTCTTAACGGAAAAGGAGAGTTTCATTGAAAGGTTGAAGATACAGCATTTTTTCTTTTCTGTTTCAATGAAGACTTCAAGGTAAGCACAAGCATACCTTGACTTGTTATAGCCAAATTCACAGGATCTTGCATTTTCCCCAATAGTATCATGTTGTTTTTCTGGATGGATTTCTTAATAACAAAAGATTTCATTTCATGAATATTAATAACACATGCATCCAAGAATCAAATATATGGATTATTAATTGTCCTGTTTCAAAGCACAAAAGTATATAAAGTTATATTTAACAAATAACCTCCTTTATATATGCACAGTTATGAGATATTTGTAGTGCTTCGAACAAAAACACAGGTTAAAGCAAAATGGTAATGAACTAAAAAAAATTCTAGAAAAGATCTCTAGGAAACATGGAGAGGTAGGATTTAATATGATCTGGTTCCTGAAGAATTTCAAAAGCCACTGATTAGGACAGTGGGGTCAGAAACGGGAATGTAGAACCATTCCAGGAGGTGAGTAGAGTGGGAGCAAAGTGCAAGTTAGTTGTGGGAATTTGACAGTCTCGATTTGACTAAAAGCTAGGTTGTATGTGCAAATTAAGGTAAGAAAACAGGAAACACCATGGAGAGGTAAAGCTGGAGAGGTAAAATCTGGAGTCATATTGTGACTTGAACGTCACATCAAAGACTATGTACCTTATCATATTGCCAATGAAAACCCGGTGAAATTTGTTGACCGTGGGAGTGATGTTATCAGATACGAATCTGAAAATTCCTTTGGATTATACCTATTTCTATTAAAAATAATAAAATATAGACTTAGATAGTAGGTTTAATATAAGAACTATTTTTAAAAACATGCATTACTTTGGAAAAGAAAATTTTAATTTTTTAAAAGGTTCTTCACTGAATGGATATAAATGATTTTCTTTTCTCTTAGTTGACAACAAAAATCTAATCTACATAAAAAGAAGCTGCTATATGGTTCCATCTTAGTTTCTCTTTTACTCAAAAACTATCAAAATAGCACCCAAAGATGATCTAGAAGTACATAAAATCCTCATTTCAGAGTAGTAGTTGCTATGATGTACCACCAGATCTCCTCTTCATGATTGAAGCACTCATTCCTCCAGCAGCCAAAAATATTGGTTGCTGATGGCTTTCAGTTAAGTCCCTCTGGGAATTGCCACCAGTCAGAAGAAACTGCCTAGGCCAAGGTTATGTCTCATACTTGGAGGAAGCAATATCCAATGACTGGGCATGGCAGGAATATAAATGCTTGCCTAGTCTTAGTCATTTCAGGCTCCTATAACAAAAATAGACTGAGTAGCTTAAACAGCAAACATTTATTTCTCAGAGTTCTGGAGGCTGGAAAGTCCAAGATCAAGGTGCAGGTAGATCCAATGTCTGGTGAGAGACCGCTTCCTGGCTTGTAAAAAGCATCCCTCTCCCTATATTCTCACACGGCTGAGAGAGCAAACTCTCATCTATTTCTCTTCTTATAAGGACACTAATGCCATCATGGGCACTTCACCCTCATGACCTAATCTAAATTTAATTACCTCCCAAAGGCCCCATATCCTAATACTATCCCATTGGGAGTTAGGGTTACAACATGAATTTTGGGGTAACACCAACAAAAAAATGTAGGTAAGCCCCTAAATTCTGTTTAGAGCTATTCAGAAGGACCACCTCCTCCAGCTCGAGCTTCCTGTACGATTGGATGAGATCTCTGTTACAATTATAACATACTTTAACTTCTCTCTCTGCCCAAGCCTACTTTCCTTATTCCCTTAACATATAGAGTTTGTGTGAGAAGGGTCCAAGTGCAACCCAACGCATCCCTTGTGCTCCCAAGACGAACATTGTGCTCAGTACAGGACATGCTGGCAAGCTCACAAATACAGTGCATGCAAAGAGCTCAGAGAACAGTCAGTATGCACCGTTCCCTCTGTATATAGTATGTGTAAAAACTTCTCTAGGCACTCTTAACTATGCGTGCATCACTAACCTTCAGGCATCCCTCCAGCTTTCTGTATTTCAGATCCTAAGAAGCAAGGATGGGGTCCTTCTACTGCAGCATGAAGTAGGGCACGTGCAGTCACCCTGCCTGCATGTGAACTGCAGAAGGGATCCGATAGCCACGGGGACCGACACACTGCAGTGGCGGGATCCTGTGCACTCTCTCTTTCCTCTTGTTGTGAGTAAATGTGGTCCCACTCGAGCCTGATATGCATGTTGTCTTGTCTCAGTGACCTTGAATCCTGCACTGGTCTCTCCCCTGGTGGGTACTTATCTGTCTTTTGACCTTGGCCACACTCATGTTATATTCTATCCCATGGCACAGCCCGATCACCTAGTGAAAGGGTGTTCCTAGGAGCATTCCTCAAACAACCTCCTATATGGAAATATCCATCACAGGGCCACTTTTTAAGAAAATTAACCTAAAGCAGTTATTGTCACAAGTAGTTGTAGGAAGTAGATTCTAAAATGGGATTGTGGAGCTGGATTACCTCTCAGCTGGATGAAAACGTGGAACACTTCACTAGGTGTCAGATAAAGCACTTAGGGTTTTGAGCAAGGTCATTTCACCTACAAACATCAAAAAATGGAGTCAGTGCACCGTTTGAAACAGAGCTCCTGGTACACTACTGGGCCGCATAAATCAAATGGCCATAGAGTCAAACTTTCCACCGTCACCTGTGTAATAAGGAGTCTAACTCCATTTTTTGATGTATGCTGACAGCTTTTAAGCTTCAACCCCTCCCTCTTCCCCAGGTGTCCCGCATCTGGACAAGCTGAAACAAAAGCCCAGACGCTCCCTCCTTTGACACCAGCAGGAACACTCATCCTGGCCCCACCGCTTAACCACAATAAAAACCCCAAGCCAGCCTCCTTACTCTCTTTCTCAATCCATTTTTGAACCTGCTAGGAAGCCTCTCTGTCTCCACAAAAAACCTCATTCTGTGAGTCATAAACTTTTCATACTCTTGCTGTGTACATACACTCTTGGTGTGTATGTATGCATGACATCATCAGTCTGGACATTCAGACCAAATTTTGAGTGAGAGTCCCATTACGTTTCTGAAGAGTGTCCACAACAGCCTGGGTTCTGCTAGATTTATTCATCACGTCATATGGGCCCAGTAACATAGTCAGATGGATCCAGTAACAATACATAATAAAATAGAAAGAATACATTTATGATCAGGTAAAAACAGGGTCAAAGGGCAGATTCCAATCTCTTCCACTACTGCTGCACAGATTGCTCACCCTCAGTTCACAACTAGGACTGCATGGCGCTGCCCTTGTGATTAGCTGACAGAGGTGGAAAAAGGCTGAGTTTGTTTCAAGGATGAGTTAATTTTGTATGTAGGTGTGTGCTAAAAATGGACTGCTACCGGCAATAGAGCCCACTTCACCATGGCTGTGGTGATGAGGGGATATTCTCCCAAAGGCAGATCTTCGGGTGGGAAACCAGGTTACCTACTTTTTTTGTGCACGTGGAGGTAACGTCAAATGAAGTAACTAGTTGGTCAGTGGCCTGGAAATTAAAAAAACTAGAAGCTAGGGGACAAAGAAGTCTTTGGAATAAGCACGTGGATGGGCCTGTGGGAGTGAGTGCAAAGTGTGAAGAGCTTTGTTTTGTATGGCAGGGCCCAGCAGAGACCATCTACAGTGTTATCTGAACTAAATACTAGGTATACAGAATGGCTGAGCCAATCATCATCATCCAGCCGTTGTTACCAGCTATCACAGTACTACTCAGTGGGCACAGGGATAGAGTAGCCATGGTGGGAGGGACACTGACTATGCACGGGCCCAACAACATGGGCTCCCACTCACCAAAGTTGAACCAGCTACTGTTGTTGCTTTAAGTCCAAACTGCTAGCTGCAGATTGCCATGTTGAGTCCCCAACACAGCATCATCCACTGTGGAGAGCAACTATCCATATGGTATGATACTGATTACATTAGACCCTTCCCATCCTGGAATGGCAATGATCCACCTTGACCTGACCTGATACATATTCCGGGTATACATGGTCATACCTTTCCTGCTTGCAGCACTTTGTCCAGCGCCACTATCTGAGGCTGTAGGGTGTTTGATTCACCAGGACAGGATTCTATACAGTATTACATTACACCAGGTAACCCACTTTACCACAAAGGAGGGAGACAGTGTGTACTTATACATGGAACCCATTGCCTGTATCACACACTGTAACACCCAGAAGCTGCTGGCCCCTTAGAGTACCTGAGTTAAAAAATAAGGGGTGAATGTACAGGTGTGCCCAACACTGACTCACTTAAAGAATCTTGGTTCCTTTACACACAATTTTAGGCACTATAAATGTGGAGATCCTGGTTCCCAGAGGGAGAGTGGTTCCACAAGGGACAGAGTAAGTGTCTCATTCAGCTTTAAACTATGGCAAACCACCTAGTAACTTCTAGGATCCTCTTGCCAGGAGATGAGGAGGCAATGGAAGGTGTTATCATACTGGCAGGAATAATTAACTCTGATCAGCAGGATGAAGTTGGGTAGCTATTATTCCATGGGGGCAGGAAGGAATACATTTGAAACACAGGTGATCTGCTGGTGTATCACTTGGTATTTCTCTGCTCACTGTTAATGGCAAATATGTTAAAAAAATAATCTCCATTGGCTCACTCACACAAATTCATCCATTACTGTGTTCTTTGTACACCCTGTGTGTGTGTGTATATATATATATATATATATATATATATATATATATTTATGAATGAACCCATTGGGCAGTAAAAAATAATCTTAAGGCTTAAGGCACTGGGTGGGGACAGGAAGCTGTGAGAAGAGAAGCTATTATACTCATATGTATGTTTTCCCTTTCACAAAAATATTAGTATGTGTGAGAACCAGTGAAAGTCTTTCCATTTTGATATCTGAAGAAATCTAAGCAGGGAGAGAAATGGTTTTGTGTACCCAAGCAGTGTCCAGACACTAATTCAGTGTGAATTCTTGATATGTCTTCTTCTGTGTCAGCACAGAGGATTGACAAGGAGTCTGGCAGCTTCATCTAAGCTCAGTAAGTAGCTGGCTACTCCCTTTGAGAGGAGGACTGCCTCAGCCAACCGTCTGTCAGAGAACAGTGATTGTACCGCCAGGGAATTTTGGAGTCAGTGTTAGCAGATGGAGCCATCCAAGACGGAATCTGCAAACAAGGGCATTGCTGAGCAGCAGTGCCCTCACAGTGGGGAAGGATCATTGTCACACTGGGCTTGATGGGCTAGTGGGATACGGTGGCATCTGGAGAAAATGATTTTATATTTTAGTAGTCACATTTTAATGTTGAAATTATATTCTGGTCATTATTCAATTACTGCTGTACAAAACTCTAAGAAATATTTTATTTAAAAATCAAATGCCCTTTCAAGGCTAGCCCGTGGCTTAGCGGTTAAGTGCACATGCTCCGCCCCTGGCGGCCCAGGTTTGGATCCCAGGCACGCACCGACGCTCCGTTTCTCTGGCCATGCTGAGGCCGCGCCCCATATGCAGCAACTAGAGGGATGTGCAGCTATGACATACAACTATCTACTAGGGCTTTGGGGGGAAAAATAAATAAATAAATAAAATTTTAAAAAAAAATGCGCTTTCAAAAACTCTTTCTGAAAGTAAAATAGCTTCCATGCCAGGAAGATCAGACAAGTTTCTTACACATGCTTGGTGAAATTTACATCGTGCAGCATAGTTACTACATTGATCATCATATCTTGATCTATACATTTTTTCAGCTTCTCTATTAAAATAAACATTTGAAAAATCACATTTGGGATGTGGGTTGAATACTGAAAATCAGTATCTTTTATTTGATATTTGGACATCTTGGATTGTCTTCTATAACTTCACACTCATGTGTCCTGCCTTCTATTGTCCCGGTTCATTCACAGCAGCACGTGAGAAGAGAAAAAGTCCTGGGATCTAACGAAGGACCCATGCACGATGAGGGGCCAGGACTGAGTATAAACGGGTTCCATCAGCTACAGAGGTGAAACCTAGGAATACTGATAGACAACAAAGGATGAGCAAACAACAAAAATACTTTAGGGTGGTAGAAAGATAATTTCACATAATGGGGATGCACATGTGCTGTTGATTAAGAAAGAATTAGGTTCAAGTTATTTTAAACATGACGTGTACGAGGTAGGCAGATTACATAACCCCTCCAATCCTCCTCGTGTGCAAAATGAGGATTATGATAAAACCTCTCTATGGCTTATTGTGAGTGTAAATGAGATGACGCAGGTATAAATGTTTGAATAGTGCCTAAAGATAAGAAAAACACAATAAAAGTTATAACGTTACTGCATGTCAATATTTCTATTTGAGAATTAAGCATCCTGGACTTTGCTTTACAACTTGACACTTAAGACCCCTTTCTTGAATTGTCTAAGTTCATTCAAAGCAGAATTTGACAGGGAAAAAACAAAGCTGAAAAATAACACAGAGCACGTATAGACATGTAAACCTCTCCCATTCTAATAGCTATTTTGAAGGTGATTCCTCAAGAAGAACATAGTTTTGCTTTAATTGATCAAGGTGTATCTGTTAAAGGAGACTAGTGTGCATGTGGAAATGAGGTTTAACCCTAGACCCTAAGATTATGTCTACTATTTCCCTCTGCTTCCATTTTTAATTAGAAAAGCAATCAAATGGGAAGGGTAGAAACCTCCCTTTCAATATTCAACAAAATTGATCTTTGAAATTGATTATACATGTGGAAAAAGATAAAAAATGGATCGGTTTCTAATACTATAGACAAAAGTTAAGCCAGATGGATTAAGGACAGATGACAAAAACAAAACTTTAGAACTTTTCTTTTTCTTTTTTGTGAGGAAGACTAGCCCTGAGCTAACAGCCAATACCAATCCTCCTCTTCTTTTTGCTGAGGAAGATTGGCCTTGGGCTAACATCCATGCTCTCTTCCTTTACTTTATATGGGACACCGCCGCAGCATGGCTTGACAAAGCGTTGGATCCAAACCTGTGAACCCCAGGCCGCCGAAGGAGAGTGGGCGCACTTAACTGCCTTGCCACCAGGCGGCCCCAAAAACTTTAGAACTTTTACTATAAAACATAGGTAAATATCTTTTTAAACTTTTGGGTATGGAAAGAGTTCTTAATAAGACACAAAAAAGATTGACTCTAAAAGATATGTTTTACTATATTAAAGAATTTTTTCAACAAAAATCACTTTTAGAAAGTGACAATAGCAAATTACAAACTAAAGGAAGCATATTTACAATTTACATGTCAAAACCATATAAATAACACAAATCAATAAGAAGTGAATAACGTACCCAATACAAAAATGGACAAGATACATAAATAAGCATTTTACAGAAAAGAAAATGTATATGATGAACAAATACGTGAAAAGATATTCAACATCAATGGTGATCAGAAAAATGCATGTCAAGACAATAATGAAATATTATTTACACCTAATTAATTGGAAAAAAATTGAATGTGTGAAAATAGCTAAGTATTGAGGATGTCAGTCACAGGGTCTCTGCTACACTGCTGGTGGGAATGTAAACTTGTTCAACTGCACTGGAAAACAGACACTTTCTCCTGTGGCTGAATACTCCATGCCTAAGAACATATCAACAGCAGAAAACATGTGCAAGAATGCTTACATGAGCAGTTCATAACAGTGCAAACTTAGAAACAGCTCTACTGCCGATCAGCAGGAGAATAGATTAATATACTGTAGTATATTCACAAAATGGAATATTCAGCAAAGTTAAAAATTAAACTATAGCAATGTTCCAAAATATGAATGAACATTAGGAATGTAATATGAAGTTTAAAATTAAGTTCCCACATTTTTTATAACTCGATACCCTTTTTATAATATTAAAAAACATATTTTAGAAATACATATGTAGAGACAAGAAGATTATATAAAGAGACGAACAAGAAAATGATAAACATAGGATTTAGCGTAGCAGTTATTTCTGGTGGAGGAAGGTAGATAGTATATGGTTTGTGTTGGGACCATATAGACAAGTGTTGCTTGTTGTCAAGGTTTTAGCCTTGGTTTGGGGTTTTTAACTTATGGGTGCCCATTGTATTGTTAAAAATAACTGATCAACTAATTAGAGCAGACTCTGCATGACCAGTAATTACTATGTGTCATGAACTAAGGTGAACCTAAGAAACACTAAGGATAAAAAAACATAAAGAGCAATAAAAAAAAAACCCTAAAAACACTAAAGGGTATACGGGTATAAGTAAATAAATAGATAAAAGCATTGATGAAAACACATTGAGACTGAAGTTGCTCCCTGAAGACTCGTCACTCCACTCGTGCATCCTGGGTTTAGCACGGAAATGATCATTCTTAATAATTTCCTCATAATTCCTAGCAATGCTTATGAATATATGTCTCTACACAGAGACTATATAAATTCATACATATACAGATATAGAATATATATATGAAATCTATATTATTTTCATGCAAATGATAATTGTTGGGCCAAAAAATACATGCATTTTATATTTTACAATATGTTCCAAATTGTGCTCCACAACTATTTCACCAACTTATAGTCCTAGAAATAATTTATGGATGTGTTTTCCTCTCAAACAATAAATACTGTTATAATCAACATTATCAAATTATCAATACTATACATAAATATTATAAATTATAATTATCAAATACTATCAATATTATCAATTATTTATATTATTAATATTGCATTATCAATTTTATAAATTGATTATCAATATTATAAAATCATATGCTCATCATATCTGATACATTTTCTTCATTTAATTTGCTTTTCTTTTTTATTGTGAAAAGAACATCATCTTAGATGTCTATAAGTTTGTGTGTGTGTGTGTGTGTGTGTGTGTGTTTCTGTGAATTATCTTTTGGCAACAGAGTTTTTCTTTGTCTTTTGGTTTTTAAGGATTCTTTGTTTTCTGTGCTTTAATTTTCTACCTAGTAAAATGTTATAAAATATACTCAAAACAATGAATCTTTTGTGAGATTTATCATCTTCTTGAATATGTTGCTATGTCTAAAAATGCCATCTCCATTCCAAGTTTAGCATTTTAAAATCCGTGATTCTTCTGGTAATAACCTTCTGGTCTCATTTTGACATTTAAATATTTGATCCATCTGGAATTAGTTCTGATACAAGCAGTCAAGTTCCAGGTTATTTTTCTACAAATGGCTGACCACTTGTCATAATGAATTTTTTTCCCCAAATGATTTGAAATGTCTTTTTTTGCAACTATGGAATGATCATATGTATTTGGTTCTATTTTTGACCTTCCAGTTATATATAATTAGTATATTTATACCTGCATATACTGGTTTCAACCTAGATGAATTGCTATAACATTGCATTTAAATAAACAGGATTAATTTTTCCTCCTTGCTCTACTTTTTAAAAATTTTCTGCATATTGTCAATTATATTTCAAAATAATTATTTGCATCATTATTTTTCCACAGGAATTTTGCATTATTTTGTTAAAAGAAGCCCCCAGAGGAAGGGGCTGTAATTGCCGTTGCAATGTCATTTCTGTATAAATGTGTTTCCTAAATATTGAAATATACCATAGGGAGTCTTCATATGAAAGAAAAAAGTAGCATGAGTTTCCATTTATTCATATCTTTTTTATGTTTCAGATTAAAGTAGTTTTATGCTTTAGAGATCCAAATAATTTTTGTTGAATACATATGTAGGTTTTTTGTTGTGATTACTGTTAATGGGAAATATTAGCCATTATATTTGTTATTTTTGATGCATGAAAAAGCATTTGTTTTGCCTTTTTATTTTAAAATTAGTAAATTTGCTGAATTATCTGTTTACAGTACTTTTATAGTTGATTATTTTGTTTTTTAAGTAATTAATCTTGAAATACAATAAGATATTTTTTACCTCCCTCCTAGCTAATATTTATAACTCTAATTTTTCCCCCTTGTATAAGTACTCTGAGGCAATGTTAATTTGTTAAATGATAATGATTACTTAATTCACATTAAAGATGGTGCTGGTCATATGGCTGAAATTATACATATTTTACTATATACAGAATATCTATCTGATTCACCTTGAATTTTCTCAAAATTTATAAGAAAAATTCATTTTCATTTTCTGACATTTAAAATGATAAATTATAATAAGTAATTTTATAGCTTCATTTTTCTTATATACTTAAAATCAATGCCATTTTTGTATTATAATATGATATGTATTAACATATTTCTTGATTTTATTTTCCAATATTTAATTTTTTGTTGCTTTTAAATTCATTAGTGAAGTTTTTTTTTTTTTTTGTCAGGAAGATCGGCCCTGAGCTAACATCTGCCAATCCTCCTCCTTTTGCTGAGGAAGACTGGCCCTAGGCTAACATCTATGCCCATCTTCCTCCACTTTATATGGGATGCCGCCACAGCAAGGCTTGACAAGCGGTCCGTTGGTGCGTTCCTGGGATCCGAACTGGCGAACCCCGAGCCGCGCAGCGGAGCGTGCACACTTAACCACTTGCGCCACTGGGCCAGCCCCTAGATAGTTTTTTTACTGCTATTTTTGTCATGTGAAGCAGTCTTAAGTTAGCATCAAAAATGAATTTGGGAAAGTTTCCTTAACCTACTGTGCACTGTTGCATTTTAAATTATGCTAGAATTATCACATTCCCAGAATGATAATTCAATGATATAATTCACTGATGAGAATTTCTTGTCCTGGTACTTGAGGAATGTCATTCCTTGAAATTTCACAATATTTTCAGACACTAGGACTGTGAATATTTTCTGTCTTTTATGATAGAGTTTGGAAATTTATGCATTCCTACAAAGTAATACATCATCAGATCATTCAAGCTTCTTTGCATAGCATTGAGCAAATGATACTTTATATCTATTTTAATTTTATCTGTATCTATATATATTTACCAATTTTATGGCTCATTTCAATATTCTTGTCTCTTACTTTTTTTCTAGAATGGAAACACTGGAGCTTATATATTATTTTTCTTCAAATTATTGCTTTATTCATTCATCCATCTATTTAACAAATCTATTGCCCAGTTGCTATGATACTATTCTATGTGCTTGAGATATAACAACAAACAAAACACACAAAGATCCCTGCTCAGTGTCAATTACATTTTAGTGGGGCCAGGGAGATGGGGGCAAAAACATAATAAATACGTAGATAATACAGCATGTTTGAATATAATAATTGCTATGGAAACAAGAAGAAATAGAGTGGGGAAAGGCATGCATGAAGGCGGTGTGGGGGAAATTTGCAGCATTAAATAGGGCGGCAGTGTGGTCTCCATGAGAAGCTGACAATAAGCAAAACCTGGGAGGAAGTGAAGGAGGTGCAGATGCAACCGCCCTGGAAAGGCAGGAGGAACCTGCAGTGTGATGCCCCAGGGGAAGGCTTGGTGGAATATCAAAGAACATCAGAAGGCCAGTGTGGCTAGAACTGAGCGAGCAAGGAGAAAAGTAGAAGAGGACTGGGTCAGAGAATTAATAAGAGGCCAAATGATGTCAGGCTTTGTAGGTCATTCCAAAGATTTTATATTTTTCTTAGAGTGAACTGGAGAGCCAAGGGAAAGTTTGAATAGAAGAGTGACATAATCTTATCTGCTTTTTTTTTTTTAAGAAAGTTCATATTCACATTAATTTTGGGAAAACATGGAAAACTATGTGTCCATGTTTCTTTTCTAATGAGAAATTTTTCTATTGAGGAATATTTTAATGTTTCTTTTGCTTTTGATATTTTGTCACTAGTTTTAAAATTTCAGTAATTTGGTTTAAGAACCACGCTACTTCTTGATGGCCTGTGATGGCTAATTTTATGTATCAGCTTGGCTGGGCCATGATGTTCAGATATCTGGTCAAACATTATTCTGGATGTTTCTGTGAAGGTACTTTTTTGCATGAGATTAACATTTAAATTGGTGAAGTTTGAGCAAAGCCAAGGTCCTTCATAATGTGGGTGGGCATCATGCAATCAGTTGAAGGCCTTAATAAAACAAAGACTGACCTCCCCTGAGCAAGAGGGAATTCTTTGGACTGGAATTCTTCCCTGAGTCTCCAACCTGCTGGTCTACCCCATCAGATTTTTGGACTCTTCAAGTCTCTACAACTGTGTAAGCCAATTCCTTAAAATAAATCTCTCTTTCTGTATTCACATCCTGTTGGTTCTATTTCTCTGGAGAACCCTCACCAATACACTGCCTTAGTAGCTTTCAAATGAGATCAGTTCTAGGTGGTTCAGCAATTTGTTTAAGCATTTTGTGAGGAGAAGCAAAGGGAATGATCTAGAGCAGTTAGCAACTCAGGAACATTGTTTAAAACACTTGCTCTACTGATCTTGCCTTGGACATGCATCTCCCTGGGTTTTCAGCATTCCTCCCTCTCAGTTCTCTATGAGGTATTTTAGCAAGGTTTCCTTCGAGGCTTTAGCATTTACTATTTTAAACCTCCGATCCCCTGACTCTGGTCAGCAGTTGCCAAGTCAAAAGTCTTATTATCCTTCCCTCTACCCTGTCTCATCTCGAAGCCATTTCTCAAAATGAGGTTGGGTAACAGAAAATAAAAATGTCTCGTCTCCTGCTGTTTAGTCCCTTTTGGATGCCCTGCACTTCTCCACCATAGTCTTGAACCTTGTAACTCAAAAGTGAATAGTTGCTGAATGGTTCTTTCATTTCCTTTACTTTCTTGGGAAGGCAGAAAAGCCAACACGCCTACATACACATGCTCTTGTAATCATCTTTCAGTTTCATCCAAACTTGACTGTATTTGGTAGAGATGTATCATAATATCTGGTTTGACTTGTGTAGTTATCCTAGTTTCACTGGAAAAATGTGTTTAGTCTTTAAGTTGTTTTTAGTTGGTTTTAGAGAATAATTAAAGTACTTTTGTAAGGCTGCCTGTGAAAAAATTTCACACTGGGATATAGTTCTTGCCTCTAAATAACAAAATACCTAATGATCACTTTTCTATAAAAACTTAATTTTTTAGTTTAGACATTAATTTTTCAGAAATTAACTCATTGCATATTAGGAATACTTAAGAATTATATGTTATTATCTCCACTTACCAGGCAACTGAACATGATAAAGTTATGTTACACAGCTTTCTATCAGAATCAAGATTTGAAACTGGGTATTTAAATTCCAAATCCAGTGCTTTTTCTGTGCTACTGTGCTGAATCCCTCTGTTTACTTGTTCCGTGTTGGATATTCTTAATCCTGAGCTGATCCAGATTTTTCACTGAACCCTCAGGGGTAGTTCATGAATATCTGAGCCCTACATTCATCATGACAACACTGATTACCTCCAAGTCTTATTTCTGTTCAAACCAATAATTAGGATCAAAAACAGAAGTTAACACAAAAATAAAAACAACACAATAGACCTTACTAAATTACTAAAAGTATTTTTCTGCTTAAAATATTGCATGGAATTTGTTTCTAGTTCTGGCATTGCTTGTATTTGAAGTATTAGAAAATAGCTTGTTGCTTAAAATGAAATTCAGGGCATTTATTATAATTATTCATTGAATTCTTCTTTCTCAGTACCATAGATAATACTAAGAAAATAGCTAAAATTTTTCAGCACTTACTTTGCACCAGGTAGTTTTCTAAGTGCTTTGCATACATTAAGTAATTTAATCTCCAAAAAAATAGCATGGGCTGGCCCCCTGGCTTAGCAGTTAAGTGCAGGCGCTCCGCTACTGGCGGCCCGGGTTCGGATCTCAGGCGCACACCAACGCACTGCTTCTCTGGCCATGCTGAGGCCGCGTCCCACATACAGCAACTAGAAGGATGTGCAACTATGACATACAACTATCTACTGGGGCTTTGGCGGGGGGAAGGAGGAGGATTGGCAATAGGTGTTAGCTCAGAGTCGGTCTTCCTCAGCAAAAAGAGGAGAATTAGCATGGATGTTAGCTCAGGGTTGATCTTCCTCACAAAAAACAAACAAACAAAAAATAGCATGAAGTAGCTACTATTATTGTGCCTGTTTTACAGGGGAATTACAGCACGGGGGTGTTAAACAACTCATCCAAGGTCAGTGGTTGGTAAGAGTTGGAAATGAAATTACAGCTTAGACAGTCTGGCTCTAAAATGGTAAAATATTAGGGACTCATTTTATTTCTGGATTTTCTAAATAGGTCATAAAATAAATGAAAGATCATATTTAAATATATGCAACTTCAACCAGAAAGCAGAGTCCTTTAGAAAAGTTGGTATTAATACCTCAATATAATTTTGCAAGTTAAATTTAGGTATGGATATACTTTCAACAGATTAATTTAATTCTAAAGGCAAAGTCAACCACAGGTATTCCTACTGATTACAGAAAATAAACTGAACCAAACTTGTTACTACCAATAATGTCCAGTGAAACAATCTAATCTAAAGTTTCACAATGAAAAGGGTGGAAATAAACTAATTAGCCACAAATTTTAAAAACGATATCCTAAATGTGTGAATTTTTTTAAATGTCTGTTCTTATACACTTGTAAGATTTGTGTTAACATGGTTAGCCAGTTTTATTCTTTTTAGCCTCTCTTAAAAATCAGAAAAACAGGTTGCTAGAAAAAAAGTTGCCCTTGTATTACTTTATAAATTTGTATAGCATATTTGCAAACCACTATTACAACAATTATAAGAAATTCCACCACACATTTCCTCCCATATATGCAATATTTTATCCTATTTCCCCTAATTTTCTCAATAAATTTCTGTGATTCTCTGGCATTTTTACCAAAAGACGACAGTTAAAGAAAATGCTTTATAATTGGACATTGTGTTATACCATCCTGAGACAAAATTTATCTGTACATTCATCATAGAGGAAAAAAGAAAAAGAAATTACAATGAACACTAACTCACCTTTTTTTAAGGGTATACCCAATTGTCCCCACCACAAGTTTTAATCAGCCCACAGTCTTGTTTTGGGCGGTCTTTTTTGGACTGTCCACTATCTCTTTACTTTTGTATCACCATGTTTACAGAGGTGAAAAAGTCAATCCGGGCATTTTTTAAAATATGGAGATTTTCTTAGTAAATAATCTATTTTATTGAGATACAGAATATACAAATGGACAATAGCCAGACCATATATGAAAACAGAACTCTGACCCACAGTCTACAGTAACCAGTCCAGGAAATGAAGCCATTTTTTACAGTAACCAGCGCAGGAAGCCGGCTCGCTCTCTGAAAGTCAGTCTTATAGGAAGTCAGGCTGCTATCTCTAGCAACTGGTCCAAAAGCCAAACAATAACCTCTGTAAAAATTGGCTCCAAATGGCGAGAACTTGAAAATAAATGACGGCTTCCCTAAGTTGTGACCCTGCTATAAACTGGGGGCCAAAAAGAGAAAGACAAATCCGTACCCCTAACCAATCACATAGGATGGCCCACTTCTCCTTAGCCCACCTCCAGCTTCCCCGTACCAACAGCCTCCAAACAGGCTAAAGCCTGAAGCCTTCCCATTTTCTACTATAAAGCTTTCCCACTCTTCTGCCTGCCTTTGAGTCTGTCAAAATGCAAGTGATGGTGACTGGCTCCCCTGCTATATAGTGAGCTCTGAATAAATATGCGTCGTGTGTTCTTCTTTGGTTGATTTTAATTTATTTCCACATTATATATCCAAATTCATATAATATCAAACCACTCTACTGAACCAAAAATATCCCTGTTTATATTTACAAAAATATATATTGGACAATATGGACCATTTTTATTCATCCAAAAATATGTTGGGCCATATAGGGAGTAAAAATTGCATTCTGGAAGATTAGAGACAGCCACTTCCCAATTAACAAGGGACTTGAAAGAAAGGGAATAAACGGATGGGTAATCCTTGATTAAAGCTTAGTAAGCATGATAAATTTTTGTACAGAGGAATTTTTTTCTTTTGAAAGATAGAATTTAAAAGAGTGAATAACAAAAATAATTCTAACCAATATCTATTGAATACTTATGTTAGTCAATGTTTCAAGCTCTTAACATATATTATCTATCTATTGTAATCCTTACAGTAACACAGTAAGTTAAATATTTTTATAAGTGTGAAGACTGAGGTTCAAAGAAATTAATTTTTTCCTAGGTCACATGCTAGAATATATAAGAAGTGAGACCTGAATAGAGATCTGCTTGACCCCCAAACTCTTGCCTTTAATCACTCTCTTATAGTGTTACTGTTAACTGAGTACTATTGTGTACCATCCACTCAGAGGTCAGTGATGTGTTCACGGCCAAGAACAAGTGAAATATGGAGCCAGAACCCAAAGTTAGTTCTACTAGAGCCACAACCTGTGCTCTTTTCGCTATATTAAGCTTCTTCCCACCACATGAAAATATTCACTCATCTCTGGCTTATTGTTTTTGTGAAATACAGGAAATTGTATACTTATAGTTGCTAAAATTACCTAATGAAAGCAACCATGTTAAGATAATGTAGAAAATAATTCTAATTCAGTGTTTCTCAAAGTGTGTTCCCTGCTCAGCATTATTGGTATTATCTGGGAATTTCTTAGAACTGAAGTCTTGGGCACCAAGACCTACTGAACTAGATAATTTGGTAGTGAGGCACAGCAATCTGTGTTTTGATAAGGGAATTCTGATGTACGCTAAACCATGGGAACCAGTTGCCGAATATGTGAACACCTAAAGAAAGCATTTCTCAAATAACTTGAAATAATTATGGTGTCTTAAGTTCTGACTGTCCTTCACTACTTGTTCTTTAACGTTAATGCCTCCTTCATTATCCTACATAAGCTCCAACTTCAGCCACTACCCTTGTATACATTCAGCAAATCCTTTTCTCTTCTCTCATCTTTCTCCCAGGAATAATCTCCCACGTGCTCCCTGCTAATTTAATTCCTACCTGTCAAAATGGATCCATGATAAGTCCAAAAACTGTCCTTCTCTGATCTTAATGTTCCATGCTCTACATCATTTTCTGGTCTTATCTTTTGTCACATCTCCCTTACACTTCCTATTCTATGGCCTCAATTATTATTTTTTTAAACTTCAGAAGATTCATTCATATTATTCCCTAGCCATGAATGACCTTTGTCATAACACAACTTATAAGTAGCATACCCAATTTTCAAGGCACAATGGAAATCACTGAGATATTATGATCTATAAGAAATATACAGTTGGTCATTCGAATGATCAAAATATGTTTCTCATATATATGTTTTCATCCACAGTTCCTGGCTCACAGCTCTCAAAACCCTTGGAATTTCTTGTTTACATTAATGAAGGTGACTTTCGGGCTCTATTCAAGAGTGGGCGTTGGTTGCCAGGAGAACCAGCCATGTGATCAGAGGATCAGAACTTTCAGTCCCACCCACTGATTTCTGGGAAAGGGAGGGGGCTTGAGGTTGAATCAATTGCCAGTGGCCAATGACTTAGTCGATCATGACTATGTAATAAAGCCTCTAAAAAACACAAAAAGACAACCCATCAGCCCTTTTTGCAGAGAGCTTCTGGGTTGGTGAACACAGGGAGGTGCTGGGAGAGTAGTGTGGCCCAGAGAGGGCATAAAAGCTCAGTGCCCCTTCCCTCATACCCTGTGCATCTCTTCTATCTGGATGTTCATCTGCATCCTTCATCATATCCTCTAATAAACTGGTAAACGTAAGTAAGTGTTTCCCTGAGTTTTGTAAGCTGTTTTAGCAAATTAATGAATCTGAGGGGGAGATTGTGGAAACTTCTGATTTATAACCCATCCATCAGAAGCACAGGTAACAACCTGGGACCTGTGGCTGGCATCTGAAGTGGGGGTGGGGGGCAGTTTTGTAGGACTGAGCCCTCAGCCTATGGAATCTGATGCTATCTCCTTGTAGATAGTGTCAGAATTGAGTTGAATTCTCAGACACCCAGCTGGTGTTCGAGATTTGCTTGTTGGAAGTGTGGGGGAACTCCCTCCACACACACGTTGGAATTGTGTTCAGGAACCCTTTGCAATCATCTTTTCCATGAAGCCTCCTTGTCAGGAAGAATCCTCCCCCAGAAGTTCCCCCAGCACTTATGACTTCTAATACACATATAAAATCAATCATATATTAGGTTTAAAGTGTGTGGTAGATTTATGTACAGAACTCATCTCCTGTACTAAATGGTAAACTCCCAGAAGTCCAGCTTGAGTTTTATATGTCTTTAAACTCTTTATATCACCTAGCATTGTTTCTTGCATATGGATAAGTTATGAAAACTTTTAATAATTACTCATGTCACTCTGAAAACTTAACATCTTTCCTTTGACTCTTTTTAAAAGGGTAATATTGCTTCTGATTACAAGAAAATATGTATTTGTAGAAATATGAATACAGAAAACAATAAAAATAAAATGATCACACGCAATTCCACCAGCAAAAGACGAAACTAGTTAATATTTTGATGTATCTCCTTCCAATTTTATTTTCTATGCTTCTATATACTCAGGTCTGTGGGTTATCCTATCCATTTTCACATAAACTTTGGTATTAAATTTTTTTAGCACATTAATAAATATCCATTGGGAGCAAAGTTGTTATGCACTTTCCTCAATGCATCTTTTTCTCCTTATTTGTACAGATTTTTTTTCCCCCATTTTCATTGGGTGTATATTGAGTAAAATGATGTTGTCTCCTGCATTTTTTTATATCTCTCATTGTGACAAGAAGAGTTAATTATACTAAGACTTGATGGATCTGATTTATTGACAAAGGCTTATCAAAGGCTTTATATGGATGAATTGAAATCAAGTTTATTATTGGAGGAGAAAGTCACCATTTTTTAGGAACTTTATTGAGATATAGTTCACACACCATAAAATTCATCCATTTAAAGTAACTTTTTTTGTAGTTATTCACGATGTTGTGCACCCATCACTGAAATCTAAGTTTAAAACATTTTCATTACCCCTAAAAGGAAAAGTCACTTCCCATCTCCCCTCCACCAGCCTTTGGTAACCACTAATCTCCTCTTTGTCTCTATGGATTTGCCTATTCTGAACATTTCATATAAATGGAATGTTATCATATGTGTTCTTTTGTGGCTGACATCTTATAATTAGCATAATGTTTTCAATGTTGTAGCATGTACCAGTATTTCATTCTATTTAATGCCTGAATAATATTCTATTGTATGGATATACTATATTTTCTTTATTGATTCATCAGTTGATGGACATTTGGGGTGTTTAAACTTTTGGACTGTTATGAGCAATGATGCTATGAACATTTATGTAAACATTTTAGGAATGGACATGTTTTCATGACTCTGGGTAGAACCTCTGAGCCACTACTCTGCAGTGGTGGGTGTGGACAGTGGCTTGCTTCTCTCAGAGTGATACCTGCTTTAAAAGCAGGGCTCTGATAGAAGCAATAGCCTCTGGTCTTCTTAGCTTACCTTTCTTGACTTAAAAATCTCTGCCCTAAGAGTGAGCTGGGATGAGGATACTTGGGGGCCCTTAGGTTCTTGGCCTGTCTTACCTGAATAGAACTTCTTCCCTATGAGTGGAGGCTGAGTGGATGAAGACAGCCCCAGATCTCTCAGCCCTTCTTGCCTGGAGTAAAACTTCCCCAACACGGAACTGGGGAAATGCTCAATTAAGAGCTGAGGGAAGAGGGAACTGTGTGTTTGGCTTCCTCTGCCTGTAGTAGAGCTTCCATCATGCTGAGCTCAGAGGGTGGGAGGAAGGAGGTTGCCACAAACTCTCACTGTTCTTACGACAATTTAGTACATTTTCTAAAATAATTGTTTTCCCATTTTCTTTATGCCCTTAGGACAATTTCCAGAGACTTTAAGTGATTGCTGTATTTTATAATATTCACCAGTTACAGTTGTTTCTATGGGGAGATGACTTGCAGAGCTCCTCATGTCATTAGTCCTGACATGCTTCTACAGAGTCACCATTTTTTTGAGTATTTACTCTTTCTGGACACTATTTTAAGCTCTTTACATAAATAAGTACATGAAACTCTTCTGATATAACTACTAATACACTTATTTTACAGAGAGAAAACCTGAGACTTGTTCAATGACACATAACTCATAAGCATTAATGTTGGAATTTAAATCCAATTTTGTCTCAATCCAAAGCTCATGCTTGTAAACACTATGTTAATATAGAGAAGAAAGTGATGTCTAGTTTAGGACCTGGACAGCCTTCAAAACACCGACCTCAAGAATATTGGGCAACTGGGGAATGGTATAACCAGGTAGAGAGAGAAGAAATTGATTCTTGCTAAGTAACCAAGAAAACTAACTCATTTTTAGATTTTGGTCAGGGTTGCCTGCTTCTAGCAATTGCTTTGGGCTTACTGAAGTGGAATAAAAAATACGCAAAGGCATGTAACTGATTATATAACAATTTCCAGATTCAGCAAAGCACTTCAAATTGCCAACCAGCCTGAAAATGACTATGAGTATATTATAATCTGTGCAGAAGAAGCCCTTAATGCAGCCAAAACTTTTCACTAGTAATGCAGCAATTAAACCCATCAGCCAATTACTGTTATTTCTTCATGTTATATCAAATGATATACAAGGATTTAGGGGGAAAGAATCGGGGAAGCTATAAACACCACAGAAGGATTAATTCACAGATTAGGGTATACATTCTTCAGTATTAGCTCTAGATTAAATTAGCATATAAACACTTTGAGACCTGGTGCTCACCCACTTGCTATACCAAGTCCAAGGACAGAGTTGGTATCTGAAACTGGATCCTGAAATAAAGAGTATCCATTGATGAGACAGATTCAACAGTGACTCATTATATTTCATGCTACGCTGTTACTTTTGAATTCTGTTCAAACCAAATTTTCCAATAGGGCTGTCTTCTAATCACTCCCTTAGAACACTTTCACCAACTACTATCCAGGTCCCACTTCTTTTTTCAGGGTCTGAAATCGTATATAAAAAATATCAGTAGTAATTTTGCCTAAAATATAGTCAACAAAGTATGCAGAAAGGAAACCTATATGTTGGTTTGCTTGTTTATTTGCTTTGCATCATTGCGACATTATAGTATTAAAATTATAACAAGACTAAAGTATAATGCCAACTATTTAATCCATGCCCCTGGAGAAACTTCTATTCTAGAGTGTAATCCTAAAATGATACTCTGATACAGAATAATATTACTAAGGGAGGATTAACAGTAATCTTTATTGTCTTTATCATGTGCAAGCTCCTGTATTATGGACATGATGTCTACTCCTCAAAACAATTTCATGAAGTTGACACAATGATATTCTCCTTTTGCACATGTGAAACTGAGATATCCAAATGAGCGGGCAGTAGAGCCAAGCCTCAGAGCTCCATCTCCAAAATCCACTACTATTATCGCTATCCATGTGCCTGGTTCATGGTAGCAGATGACATAGTGGACTACTTTGAAGTGACTTAGAGTCCTTATTTCTATTCCTTCTAACATACCCATATTGTTATGTCAGATTAAGCACTCTTTAACACCAGGTAGTTAAAATAGGGAAAAGGTGACTTAATTCTAGGGAAAAGAATGAAAAAAAGAAATTGTACCAGGCACCCTATCCCAACCTCTTCACACACAGGAAGCATGTGCCTTATTACAAAGGTGATATCTAGAGGTCTTTGCTTGGCTAACTAGGTCCTCATACTAACATTCTCCTGAAAGCCAGAGGACCAGGAGTGGTTCTAAGGATGTTCACCTAACAGGATGGGTGTAATGCTGTAGAGCCAGTCTGTGACTAGGAGTCAGATTGTTTATGAGGCCCCCCTCAATTGTTTGTTGTCATAAGAGCAAACTGGATTATCACTTCCCTAATGCAATTAGATCAGAAATCACCGGGGCTATCGTTGACTCTACTAGGTTGTCTGACTTAAGGAGACACATTTGATGACTCAGAACATATTTTTTTTTCTATTTGGATCTTGTTTAGTAGTCCAGCATTAACTTGGTTTACAACAGATTTTTGACAGCAATGTATTTGGTAATTCAGGATTGGCAAATTGATGGCTGTCATGAACTGAAATGTGTCCCCTCAAAGTTCGTATGTTGAAGCCCTAACCCCCAATGTGACTGTGTTTGGATATAGAGCCTTTAGGAGATAATTAAGGTTAAATGAAGTCATAAGGGTGGGCTCTAATCCAATAAGACTGGTACCCTTATAAGAAGAGGAAGAGATACCAAAGATCTCTCTCTCTCCACGAGTGAGGACGCAGCGAAAAGGCGGCTGTCTACAAACGAAGGAGAGAAATTTCACCAGAAACCAACCCTACTGGCACCTTGATCTTGGACTTCCAGCTCCAGAACTGTGAGAAAATAAATTTCTGTTGTTTAAGCTGGCCAGTCCTTGGTATTTTGTTATGGTCACCCTAGCTGACTAATACAATGGCTAAGGACAGTTTCAAGCTCACAGAAATTTGTCATTGTTGTTGTTATTTGGCTAGCATCTATTTAAGCAATAATAATAATATTTTGCACTTAAATACCTTTAGACTCAGAGCTCAATACAAATTCTGTTTATTAAAACACTTCAGCTTCTTCTTACCCATCAGTCTAGGAAGTCATTTGAATTTACTAAATGCAAAATGCTGTGTTACTTTCAAAGGGAAAAAACGGTTTACAAATCTTTATTTATTTTATCTTTGTATCTGTCTGGTGTCAATGAAAGAACAATAAAAATTTTGAGTATTTGAAAGAAATAATTTTAAAATGTGAGAGAGAGAGAAAGAGACAGACTAATGTAGACATACTTTTCAGAAAAAACTTCATAGAAATGGTGTGTCTTCAGGTAACTGTCAAAGTATGAAGGAGAAATTGGGATGATTCACAGTCATCCATAAGGCATGATGCTCACCTAAGAAAAATAAAGAGAATTCCCTTTACCCATTAGAAACTTCAGTATAAATAAAAACAATATTGATACAGTTGGAATAAAGATATATTTTACACACATGCATAAACCTTAAAAAAATTGCACTTTTGAACTTCTTTTGGACTGCAATCACCTAAGAATAGAACTTAGACCACTAACATAGACATCCTTTAATAGAGGCAATCTACAACCATCAAAACCACAGGCACAGTACAGTATGATTAAAAGAACCATCTAGGCATTAGAACTTAAATTTTTTTTTAACTTCTACTTGAATGTGGACTTCCTCAAGGCATAGGCTGCTACCACCATCAACAGATCTGCCTCTCTTTCTTTGATAGATCTATTATTAACAGAAATGCGTGATGTGTTACATAGTGCTTGAGATTTCCTCTTGAAAGTGTCTTACTACATTTAAGAAATTAGAACTCAATTATGAGTATTCCATGATAAGAGGGGTGCACGCTCTTTTCATTCATCCTTTATGTTGTACTATCATCAGAACAAATATATCTACATTGGAATGTGAAGATAGCCAAGATAAACGTGGAAGTATGTGTGCTAAAATTGTAATAAATGCAGTCTTACAGTAGTTATCCCAATACTGCTGGCTGTTATCCTATGACAGAGCACGTTCCCCACTGACTCTTAGGAGCTCTGTGTCTCAAGTTCCCAGGAGAGAAAGAAAGTTTAAGGAAAACTTATGGGAGGTGAGAGTATAGTTCAGGACAAAAGCTAATCAGAAGAACATCTTTCCTCAGATATATACTGATTACTGGCAGAACAAATATTCTTGTCAGAGGTAAAAGGTTAGTTGTCCTAAATTAAGTGTTGAAACCAACAGTATTCTCAATAGGTTTGCCAATCATGAGGTGGCTCAGAGCTTAGAGAAAAATTAAAATCGGGAGTTATATGTCTACAATTTGGACTACGTAAAACAATATGTACAATGTTAAAATTAGTAAGACTAATCCTACAATTATAATTAAAAGTTGAGAAATTAATTCACATAGAAGAGAATGCAAGTGGTTTGTGTAAGTATAACTACACAGAAACACGCATCTGACCCTAGGTAGGAAAGTGTAATGCTAATCGTTGTACTGAAAATAGCGTCAAGAATCTCTGGTTATTCGTTTTCTTTTAATCTGAATTGACCAATCTAATAATACAAGATCATTTTTACTTATTATTATTTTGATATAAAAATGAAAATATAGAGACAAGGATTTAAAAATTCTGCAACTTCCCCTCTCCTAAGCTCCCAAATTATGAATATTAAAATAAACATCTACAAAAATGAAAAAAATGTTTTTCTTAAATATAAAATAAGGAAACCTTTAATTAGTACATTTTAATAGAGAGAGAGACGCTATAGGTGTTTGTCCCATTTCACTAACTATTTATCCAAAAACTGCATTATAACCAAGGCAATAGGAATTTCCATATGTAGTGTGCTCATATGTTCCTGCTTATCCTCCTCTAACTGTTTATGATTGCTTAATTCTTATTTCCTTTTTCTTCCTCATTCTAGTTTTCTTTCTTTCCCTTCCCTTCTTTCTCTCTCTTTTTCTTTTTCTTTCTTTCTTCCTTCCTTTGTTTCTTTTTCTTTCTTTCTTTCAGAAACACTGAGTCGCTATATTCCATTCTTAAAAGACTTAATATGTTGATGAAACAGCATTGAGCTTGCATCACATACCTCGAGAACCATGTTACTGGAAACTGAAAATGTTTAATAACTTATATTGTATCTTTCAAATAGTCAATAAAAAACTAAATAATTTCACCCCAGGTAAAGCACACCACAAAAAAATGTTTATAATTTGCTGAGCAGCAATATGTTTAGACATATCTAATAGTCTCTATTTGACAACTGATGCTACAACAGCTACGAGATAGAAACTGCTTTTGTATCCAACTTAAAAAGGTGAGTGTTCTTCCCTTCACTCTAGAGCTTAAAGATGGTTTACAGAAGTAGGCCATTATGAAGTATTGCCACAATAAACTGTTGTTTAGTTCCCTTTGGTAGCAAAATTAGGAAAAGACCGCAATGCTGTTGGGTCATAAAATATGTTAGCAATAAAACAAATACAAGCCATCGAGTTTATTTAACTTCTACTGTTACTATTATTATTCAGAGACCTCTTTCAAGTTTTTCATATATTTGAAAGTAATTTATTTTGAAAAAATATACCAAAGTTGGAATCACAGATTTTTCTTCAAAATGCTGGTTTATGAACAAAATAATCCTTCATAAAGCAAAATATAAGAAAGTTATTTTACTTGTTTCACTGCAGAAAAGATTATTTGAAAATAATTTTATTTCAGAAATGTTAATCCCCATGGACATGCCTTGACAATATACTTGGCATCTTTTTTGAAACAATAAGCAGCTTTCATTTGCCCCCATCAGATCATGACCAATTACATGGAGCAAATCTGTGTTAAGCGATGAAATGTGTGGAAACAAAATCTTCACTACACTTTCCTCCATTCAAAATACACAGTTACTAGAACACAGAAAACTAAACTTCTTTAAAACAGGCTTTAAATAGGTGTTCTGTTCCTTTCTCTCTTTCTTCTCCTTTTGGGATCCTGATAATGCAAATGTTACTTTAAATGAAAAGAAAGTACACCTGAAGTTGAACCAGAGGTCCCTTAAACTATCTCCATTTTTTAAAATTCTTTTTTCTTTTTGCTGTTCTTATTGGGTGATTTCCACTACCTGTCTTTCAGCTCACTGATCTGTACTTCTGTATCATCTAATCTGCTGTTGATTCCCTCTAGTGTATTTTGCATTTCAGTTATTGCATTTTTCAGCTCTGATTGGTTCTTTTTTATATTTTCTAACTGTTTGTTGAAATTCTCACTGTGTTCATCCATTCTTCTCCTGAGTTCTGTGAGCATCCTTATGATCATTACTTTGAATTCTTTATCGGGTAGATTACTTATCTCCATATCATCAAGGTCTTTTTCTGAGGTTTTGTCTTGTTCCTTCATTTGGAGCATGTTTCTTTGTTTTGTCATTTTGCTTAGCTCTCCGTGTTTGTTTCTATGCAGTGGGGGAAACTGTTATATCTCTCAGTCTTCAAGGTGGCCTTGCATAAATGATGATCCTTCCTGTTCAACCCTGTCCTAGTTCTTAGTTGTCTCTCAAAACTTTGTGGTTGTCTAAAGTGCCTGATTTATTCTTGATATGTCCCTGTTGTTGAAGGTGTGCCAAGAGCTGTCAGTGTTCCAAGAGGAGGAATATCATTCAGCACTTAGTTTCAGGCTGATTGGAAGCCAGACCCTAAGGCAGCAGTTTTTAAAGTATGCAAATATATGCAGTCCTGTGGGGCTGAAATCATAACGCCTGCTGGCCTCCAGACCAGGAGATCTGGAAGTGTACCCCGGGTGATAGTTGTAAATATCAGGGCCCCTGATGAGTATATCAGCTCCTTTTTGGGGAGTCTCCATTAAGCTGTAGTGAGGCAAAGAAGATGTGCAAGAATGGTGTCTTCCTAGGAGTGCTTCCTTAGCCTCTAGATGCATGAGAAACCTGAAGCCTGTCCCTCAGGGTGAAGCTCCATGCTAAGTAAATATGCCTTTTTCACAGGAAGATTGTGGTTACATTTCAATCTGCTGTCTATGCAGTGCACAGGGGGTGGTGGCCTGCCAAGAATTGTCTTTCTGATTGTTACAGTCCCCTGGAGCTCAGGAATGCCAGCCCCCTTGGCCAGGGCAGGGCAATCAAGGGGCATCTCCTGTGGCACCTGCTGGCTTTAGCTAGGGATCTGGAGAGTGTAGGGGGCGGGACTTACTCTTTGGCCGTCAGAAAAGGCAGAGGGGCTGGAGGAATGACTTGAATGCGTGCATCTGCAGGATTCAGCAGTGCAACAGGCGAGTGCTTTGTGTGTGCTCTGGCCTCAGTTTTAGGTAGGGAGTGAGAGAATGTCCCGACTGTGCTCCGTAGCTTCAGCCTGGGGGCAGGGGAGTGTTGCCACCGCTTAAGGCTGGGAGTGGGGTAATGCCTTAATGCTTACACTCTCCAGCCCCAGCCAAAGCGGGGAGGAGGAGTGTGGCAGCCACATGTGCTCACAGACTTTAGCTATGGAGCAGAAGAATGCCACCCTCTTTTGTACCTCCTGCCCTGGCCAGAGGGGGGTGGGGGCAGAAAATGCACTTTCTGACCACATGTGAGCCCTTTAAAAGGGGAATCTCAGTTTCCTATAGCACTTGGGGACTCTTGGCCATCAGTCCCGTTGGTTTTCTAAGCCATATGTTTTGGGGCCTCATCTCTCTGATGTAGATATCCAGGGGCTGGGATGCCTAATGTGGGTCACCAACCCCTCTCTTCTCCAGGAGAAGCACCCATCTGGTGAGATCCCTCTCTATGGTGTGCCACCATGCTGGGGGGAGGACATTTGGTGACAGCTTTTCTCTGCCTCTCCTACGCTTCTTGATGTGGTCCTTTTTCTCCTTTGTTGGGGAACAAGTGTTCTGCTGGCTCTCCATTTTTTTTTTTCCAGAGGGAATTGATCCATATATAGTGTATATTTGTTGTGTCTGTGGGAGAAGATAAGTTCAGGCTCTTCCTACACCGCCATCTTGAACCCCCAACAATAAATCCACAGTAATGTATTTTGAGTAATGTCAAAGAAAAACTTAACCCGGCAAAGTTAAACAGGCAAGGAAGACTTTACCCAAGAGTATTGCAATGGGAAAGAGAGACTACTCGACTTCACTGAAACAAAGGGCTGGAGAGTTTTAAGAGCTGAGTTAGAGGAAAATCTTAGGCCACCTGTGTTTGCTGACTGGCCTTACTCAAAGGAAAATTAAACTTTCTCACATCTTCCAAACAGGAGTTATTTTTATAACTTGGAGGGAGGTACCCATTTAAATTGGGTTTCTAGCCTCCCACAAAAACGGGGAGATAGGAGCACTATCTTCCTTGATGATTACATTTCAAAGAGATGGTTCCCAGGTTCTCGAGAAAGACATTCTCTGTGTCATAAAACTGTCAAGAGACTTTTATGGGGATTTATGTACATTTCAAAGGGGACAGAGGAAAAATTTGCAATTACAAGTTTTCTAAAGTAAATGCTCTAAGAAAAGAGAACTATAGTCAAGAATAAATCTGTTTAAAGTTTAGCCAAGCTGAGGGGAACACTAAGGCCATCATGATCCATAATATATTTATTCATAACCTTTGTAACAGAAAACTAAAGTGTCTATTATTCTATTTTATCTAATAAAGAAAATATCTGTGTGTGTTTGTGCCCTATATGTGTGAAATGAGAAAAATATAAGGAGGGGATTTCATTGAACTAAAGAGTTTTGCAGCTGTAACAAGGCTGGCTTGATTTTAATTAAGGACCATCTGTATTTGGAATACAAGCCCATTGGAAACTTAACTGCTGTAATAATGGTACAGATACTCTGAAAGTTTTGAATCCTTTAAGAGCAATTAAACCTCATATTTGTTGGTCAGTGAGCTGATGGATCAGAATACAGAAATTTTAAAGCTTTTTTATGTAGTTGAAACTACATTTAATGCCAATTCATAATGACTATGGTTTTCCTTTTGGGTTTTTTTGGCTGTTAAAAAAGGGGATTCTTAATGCCACGGATTCTCCAGAGCCTCTCTTGCCCCACTCTATGCACTTATAATTCAGAATAAAGCATTTCTTCTTAATGGCTAATTAGGTCTATTATCTATGGAACTCACAGGAGGGCAAAGGACAAGCCAGTAGTTTAATTCCTACTAAACATTTCAGTAGATCCGTAGACAAAATTTCTTAAATTAATTGAGTTCTCTGTCCTATCCCCTTGCTGATAAAAGTGCTAAAGGACAGAGGCTTGGGTAAAAAAATGAGCAGAAGATATGTAGGGTAGAATAAATGCAAAAATAAAAGTATTTAAGATACCTGTATTTAAAAATCTGAACTTTGTAAAGAAAGAGTTGTCAATAAACAGGCTTCTTTCAATGCATGGGCTCAGAATAATTGTTAAATATAAAATTACTTATGAATTTTCATTTCTACCCATCTACTCACTTTCTGAAATCTCACACTCTGGAATCTTCCATTCTCTATTTGAAATATTTTGATTTACCTTTGATATCATCTAAAATTGGGTGATTTTTAAAGAAATTTGCACATAACTTTTCCATTGGTTTACCTCTCCTCCTCTTGAGCAAAACTGTATACTCACCCAATATTATGTAATATTCTAACTCTGCAATCAGTACAATATTCTTTGTAATATGAATATACCAATTACATTGAGAGGCATTCTTGCATCATTGTTATGACTAAGGAATTGAAGAGAAAAAACTCAGTGTAATTGCCACCTCAACGGTTATTCTTCGTGTCACCTTTGTAAATTAATTGATGTCCTTGAGAAATTCAATTTCTTCATCTGTAAAATGGTAAAAACACTAGCCTCTACCTTATAGAGCCATTGTGAAGACTGTAGTTAGTAATACATAAGAAACATTTGTTACGGGTTCCGGAATATAGCACATCTCGAAAAAGATTAGCTATTACAACTGCAAAGACTCATAGGACTTAGAGCAGATGGATTTTGTGGGAGATCAAGATTTGACCACCCTGAAATATATCTCTTTACCTTGATTGTTTTCTCTGAGGATACATTTGACCTCCTGACTAACTGCCTAAAGAATTTGACATGGTGGCTCCTTCCTGGAACAGATCTCCTATCATGATGGCTGTAAAGATAATGTAGGATAGAGGTTACAATAGGAAAGGCACCAAGCTCTTTTTTATCAAAAACTCTGTCTCTCCCTGACCACATTATCTATAGATGACCCTGGGGGGCGGAGTCAAGATGGCGGTGTAGGCAGACTCGGAACTCACCTCCTCCCGTGGACGCAGCCAATTTACAACTACTCGTGGAAAAATTACCCCTGAGACAGAACTGAAAACTGGATAACAGGAACTCCTGCAACAACGGACAATCCTAACTGGGGTAGAAGAGGCAGAGACTCCCTTCCGGAGAGGAAAAACGCCGCCTTCACAAGCCGCCAGCTTCACGGCCGCAGGGAGCAGCTCACAGGTACCCACCCTCCCTGGAGGCGCGGCGCCCTGAGCCGGGGAGCACCCCCACTGTGGGCATTTTGTGGACCCAGCACAATCGAGACCAGCGGCATAATATCTGACTGTGCCTGCTACTAAAGCATTGGGGAGCACCCCCAGAAAACCCGGTTCACAAAGAAACTAAAACTGGCTCTTAAAGGGCCCACGCACAAACTCACCCGTTCCAGAAAGCATCCTAAAATCACCAGGAAGAAAGGTGCACAGTGCTTTGGTGACAAGAGACTCACCTAATAGGCCCTGAATGCATCTCAGTGAGGGGTGAGACCTCTCCAGGGACTGGGACATTGGCGGCGGCCATTGTTGTGGCCTGGTGTGAGCGTGCTGACACAGACGCCATTAGAGTTCTCCCTGAGGCCTGCTAGCCCAGGGTCTGCTCCACCCGCTAGAGCACCGATTTAATCCAGCTCAGCCAGGGCAGGCAGCCCACCCTAGAGACTGGCCCCACCCAACAACAAGCCCTCAGGCAACTTGTGGGCCTGCACAGATTGGTGACTGGATTCTCTGCAGCCTGGCAACTGAGCTGACTTGAGCGGGGCAGGGTGTGCACAAGGAGCGGGTGGAGAGTGTGGGGCGGTGGCAGAGTGTGTGGGGCTCCCGCCGTGGAGAGACTGGGTCCACTTGGGGAGGTCGGGGCGCTCACACGGGGCAGGACTGTGTTGACTATGTGTGTGGACCTGTGGGCAACAGGGCTTGTCAGCTGCAGAAGACTTGTGCTTCTCAAAGACCCACATAGGAGGTTTGCCCCACCTTCCAAAGCCTGAAACAATTGGGTGCTCCTGTGCCTGAGGGCAGCCCCACCCAGCTGCAATCCTCAGAGAGCTGACAAGAGACCTAATAGGCTAGAGGCTTACAGCAATGGTAAGGCCCTGAGCCTAACAACCTGCCACGGTGGGGGCCTACTCACTTAAAAGAAATACTGCAACACAAATGTGGTATTAGAACTTGCAGCCAACTGTGCTGGGGCTCCCCACACCTGATAAAGAGACTGAAGGGCCCACAACAACTATAAGCAGCTGAGCATTACAACAGCTGGCCAGGAGCATAACTCAGCCTCCCTGGGCACCTATAGGGAGAGCTAACAGGCCACAATAGAAGGACACACGTAGCCCACATAGGGGCCACCCCTGGAACATTGAGAACTGAGGGAAGCACACTGGAAGCCTCCTAAGGCATCACTTACATAAGGTCACCTATCCAAGAGCAGGAGACATAGCTGACCTACCTAATACGTAGACACAAGCACAGGGAAAGAGGCAAAATGAGGAGGCAAAAGAATACATTCCAAGTAAGGGAACAGGACAAAACCCCAGAAAAGGAACTAAGTGAAACAGAAATGAGCAACCTACGTGACAGAGAGTTCAAACTAAGAGTGTTAAGGATGCTCACTGATCTGGGGAGAAGAATAGATGAACTCAGTGAGAATGTCAACAAAGAAATGGAAGATATAAAAAAGAACCAATCAGAAACGACGAATACAATACTGGAAATGAAAAATTCATTAGAGGGACTCAAAAGCAGAGTAGAGGATACAGAAGAACGGATCTGTGAGCTGGAAGAAAGACTAGAAGAAATTACCCAAGGTGAACAGGTAAAAGAGAAAAGAATTAAAAAGAGTGAGGACAGTCTAAGGGACCTCTGGGACAACATCAAGTGCACTAACATCCGTGTTATAGGTGTCCCGGAAGGAGAAGAGCGAGACAAGGGGGCAGAGAATCTATTTCAAGAAATAATAGATGAAAACTTCCCTAACCTAAGGAAGGAAACAGACATCCAGGTACAGGAAGCACAGAGAGCCCCAAACAAGATAAACCCAAAGAGGCCCACACCAAGACACATCATAATCAAAATGTCCAAAATTAAAGATAAAGAGAGAATCCTAAAAGCCGCAAGAGAATGTCAAGTTACATACAAAGGAAACCCCATAAGGCTATCAGCTGACTTCTCAGCAGAAACCTTACAGGCTAGAAGAGAATGACACGATATATTTAAAGTGCTAAAAGGAAAAAACTTACAGCCAAGAATACTCTACCCAGCAAGGTTATCATTCAAAATGGAAGGAGAGATCAAAATTTTCCCAGATAAGCAAAAATTAAAGGAGTATGTCACCAAGAAACCAGTGCTACAAGAAATGTTAAAGGGACTGATTTAAGGGGAAAAGAGAAGACCACAAATAGGAAAAATTATCTATTTCCATGATAAGAGGGAAATGGATACAAATGCACAAAAAAGAGGTTAGATATGATATCAAAAACAAAAAGGAGGGAGGAGGGGAGTTAAAGAGTACAGCTTTCATACAGAGGTCAAACTAAAGTGACCATCAATTCTGTATAGAAGAAGTAAGGAACAGAGAAGGACTACTAAAACACTGAGAAAAAAAAAAAGTTAAAAAATGGCAGTAAGTACATACTTATCAATAGCTACTTTAAACATCAATGGACTAAATGCTCCAATTAATAGGCATAGGGTGGCTGACTGGATAAAAAAACAAGACCCATATATATGCTGCATACAAGAGACACACTTCAGACCTAAAGACACTCACAAACTGAAAGTGAAGGGATGGAAAAAGATACTCCACGCAAATGGCAATGAAAAGAAAGTTGGGGTAGCAGTACTCATATCAGACAAAATAGACTTTAAAACAAAAACTGTAAAAAGAGACAAAGAAGGGCATTACATAATGATCAAGGGAACAATCCAACAAGAGGATATAACACTTGTAAATATCTACACACCCAATGTAGGTGCACCTAAATATATAAAGCAATTATTAACAGACATAAAAACAGAAATAGACAGTAACACAATAATAGTAGGGGACTTTAACAATCCACTTACACCAACAGATAGATCATCCAAACAGAAGATCAATAAGGAAACATTGGCCTTAAACGACACACTAGAACAGATGGACCTAGTAGATATATACAGAGCATTCCATCCAAAAACCGAAGAATACACATTATTTTCAAATGCACATGGAACATTCTCCAGGATTGATCACATATTAGGCCACAAAACAAGTCTCCATAAATTTAAGAAGATTGAAATAATACCAAGCATCTTTTCTGACCACAACGGTTTCAAACTAGAAATCAACTATAGGAAGAAAATCAGAAAAGCCACAAATACATGGAGATTAAACAAAATGCTACTGAACAACGACTGTGTTAACGAAGAAATCAAAGAAGAAATCAAAAAATACCTGGAGACAAATGAAAATGAAAATACGACATGCCAGAATTTATGGGATACAGCAAAAGCGGTTCTAAGAGGGAAGTTTATAGCGATACAGGCCTATCTCAACAAACAAGAAAAATCTCAAATAAACAATCTAACATTGCACCTAAAGGAACTAGAAAAAGAAGAACAAACAAAGCCCAAAATCAGTAGAAGAAGGGAAATAATAAAAATCAGAGCAGAAATAAATGAAATAGAGACCAAAAAACAATAGAAAAAATTATTAAAACCAAGATCTGGTTCTTTGAAAAGGTCAACAAAATTGACAAACCTTTAGCTAGACTCACCAAGAAAAAAAGAGAGAAGGCACAAATAAGTAAAATCAGAAATGAAAGAGGAGAGGTTACAACAGACACCTCAGAAATACAAAAGATTATGAGAGAATACTATGAAAAGCTATATGCCAACCAATTCGACAATCTGGAAGAAATGGATAAATTCTTAGAATCATACAACCTTCCAAAGCTGGATCAAGAAGAAGTAGAGAATTTGAATAGACCAATCACCAGTAAGGAAATCGAAACAGTAATCAAAAACCTCCCCAAAAATAAAAGTCCAGGACCAGACGGCTTCCCTGGTGAATTCTAACAAACATTCAAAGAAGACTTAATACCTATCCTTGTCAAGCTCTTCCAAAAAATTGAGGAGGGGGGGAAGCTCCCTAACTCATTCTATGAAGCTGACATTACCCTGATACCAAAACCAGACAAGGACAACACAAAAAAAGAAAATTACAGGCCAATATCACTGATGAACGTCAATGCGAAAATCCTCAACAAAATACTAGCAAATCGCATACAACATTACGTTAAAAAGATTATACACCACGATCAAGTGGGATTTATTCCAGGTATGCAGGGATGGTTTAACATTCGCAAATCAATCAACGTAATACACCACATTAATAAAATGAAGAACAAAAATCACATGATCATCTCAATAGATGCAGAGAAAGCATTTGACAAGATACAGCATCCATTTATGATAAAAACTCTGAATAAAATGGGGATAGAAGGAAAGTACCTCAACATAATAAAGACCATATATGAGAAACCCACAGCTAATATCATCCTCAATGGTGAAAAACTGAAAGCTATCCCTCTAAGAACAGGAACCAGACAAGGATGCCACTGTCACCACTCTTATTTAACATAGTATTGGAAGTCCTAGCCAGAGCAATCAGGCAAGAGAAAGAAATAAAAGGGATCCAAATTGGAAAGGAAGAAGTGAAACTGTCACTATTTGCAGATGACATGATTTTATATATAGAAAACCCTAAAGAATCCACCAGAAAACTTTTAGAAGTAATAAACGAATATGGTAAAGTTGCAGGATACAAAATCAACATACAAAAATCAGTTGCATTTCTGTACACTAACAACGAAGTAGCAGAAAGAGAAATTAAGAATACCATCCCATTTACAATTGCCACAAAAAGAATAAAATACCTAGGAATAAACTTAACCAAAGAGGTGAAAGATCTGTACATCGAAAACTATAAAATATTGCTGAAAGAAATTGAAGAAGACACAAAGAAATGGAAAGATATTCCGTGCTCTTGGATTGGAAGAATTAACATAGTTAAGATGTCCATACTTCCTAAAGCCATCTATAGATTCAATGGAATCCCTATCAAAGTTCCAGCAACATTTTTCACAGAAATAGAACAAAGAATCCTAAAATTTATATGGAACAACAAAAGACCCCGAATAGCTAAAGGAATCCTGAGAAAAAAGAACAAAGCTGGGGGTATCACACTCCCTGATTTCAAAATATACTACAAAGCTATAGTAACCAAAACAGCATGGTACTGGCACAAAAACAGACACACAGATCAATGGAATAGAATCGAAAGCCCAGAAATAAACCCACACATCTATGGACAGCTAATCTTTGACAAAGGAGCCAAGAACATACAATGGGGAAAAGAAAGTCTCTTCAACAAATGGTGTTGGGAAAACTGGATAGCCACATGCAAAAAAATGAAAGTAGACCCTTACCTTACACCATGCACAAAAATTAACTCCAAATGGATTAAAGACTTGAATGTAAGACCTGAAACTATGAAACTTCTAGAAGAAAACATAGGCGGTTCGCTCTTCCACATCAGTCTTAGCAACATCTTTTCAAACACCACGTCTGACCGGGCAAGAGAAACAATAGAAAAAATAAACAAATGGGACTACATCAAACTAAAAAGCTTCTGCACAGCAAAGGAAACCATCAACAAAACGAAAAGACAACCTAACAATTGGGAGAAGATATTTGCAAACCATACATCTGATAAGGGCTTAATCTCCAAAATATATAAAGAACTCATGCATCTCAACAACAAAAAAACTACCAACCCAATTAAAAAATGGGCAAAAGACCTGAACAGACATTTCTCCAAAGAAGATATACAGATGGCCAACAGACACATGAAAAGATGTTCAAAATCACTAACTATCAGGGAAATGCAAATCAAAACTACAATGAGATATCACCTCATGCCCGTCAGAATGGCTATAATTAACAAGACAGGAAACAATATGTGTTGGAGAGGATGTGGAGAGAAGGGAACTCTCATACACTGCTGGTGGGAGTGCAAACTGGTGCAGCCACTATGGAAAACAGTATGGAGATTCCTCAAAAAATCAAGGATAGAACTACCATATGATCCAGCTATTCCACTGCTGGGTATTTATCCAAAGAACTTGAAAACACCAATTTGCAAAGGTACATGCACCCCTGTGTTCATTGCAGCGTTACTCACAATAGCCAAGACTTGGAAGCAACCTAAGTGCCCATCAAGGGACGAATGGATAAAGAAGCTGTGGTATATATACACAATGGAATACTACTCAGCCATAAGAAATGATGAAATCCAGCCATTTGTGACAACATGGATGGACATTGAGGGTATAATGCAAAGTGAAATAAGTCAGAGGGAGAAGGTCAAATACCATATGATTTCCTTCATTAAGCAGTAGATAATAACAACAATAAACAAACACATAGGGACAGAGATTGGATTGGTGGTTACCAGAGGTGAAGGGGGGAGGGAGGAGGGTGAAAGGGATAATTCGGCACATGTGTGTGGTGATGGGTTGTAATTAGTATTTTGGTGGTGAACATGATGTAGTCCATGCAGAAATAAAAGTACAATGATGTACACCTGAAATATTTTTACAATGTTATAAACCAATGTTACTGCAATAAACAAAAAATAAAAAAAAAAAAAAGATGACCCTGAAAAGAATTGTCTTCCTGCCCTCTGAAGTCCCAGACCACTACCCACCCCCAACACGTTCCTCGCCTTTAGCTGCAATACTTAAGCTAACAGCTTAGACAGAGGGACGAGTTGCTCATTTCTGAGTTTCTCCCATGTATACATGTTATTAAACTTGGTATTATTTTCTCCTGCTAACCTGTCTTGTTAATTATTTGGCCCGCCAGAAGAACCTTAAGGAAAAGGGCAGAGGGGGATTCTCCCTCTTCCCCCGACAGTTTTGGCGTAGTCAGCAGGATCCACACTGGCTGGCAAGTTGCCTTCTCTGGCTGGAAGACCTGCCTTCTCCCTGGACTACTGCAGATGGTGAGATACGGGAACGCCTGACGAAAGCCGGCAAAAGGTATGACTTCTTACCATGTCAGCCTCCCGGAATCTCTATCTGTGGGCTCTGGCGGAAGGAAGTGGTGAGAATTTTTTCTCTTTCTAAATTTAGATTGGCAGGAGAAAATATTTGGGAAACTAGTTTCTTGTGCTTTTAGTGACTCTTGGTTTAAATTTGATAGAGTACTTTTGGTTTTGATCTTGATCCCTTTTCCTCCCAGAGTAGTCTCTGTCTTGTTCTGTGTCCTGAGAACTTGGCTTTGTGACCAGTGAGAATATTCTCCTTGTTCTCCACCATACGGAAGGTGCATTTACCGGGGTGCACCTTGGTGGCCAGTCGAGTAGACTGGGGTTCCGAACTGTCTCTTTGTCCGGCTGTGCCAAGCTCTCAGGGGAGTTTGTCATAAAGGGCCCAGTCCATAAGGGCTTTTGTCGTCTTAACCTTTGTTGCTTGTTAGTGCTGGAAAAATCCCATCCCAGTATCACCTGCCTGGTGTCACAGATTAGCGGGTCTGTGACTGGAGGCGTCCCACACTATTGTGGGAGACCGGAGACACCATCCTTACCGCCTGTGCAACGAAGGTCTTTACTTTCTCTGAATATCTTTGGGAGTCAATTCTGCGGATCATGGGGGCTACATCATCTGCGCCCTCACCAGGGATGCCTCTTGCTTCCATGGTAAAGATTTATTCTAAGCGTGGAAAGTTACCTCCGGGTCTTTCCTTAAAAAGGCTTATTGGATTGAGTCACTATTGGAATAAATATACAAATGAAGATCCTACTCATCAATGGCCAGATGACGGATCCTTTGAATTGGAAAAACTTCTAAATTGGGGGAAAAAAATGTTTTGAGAGCTCTCACATAATTATTTATTTGGTACCTAAGAAAAGGCCAGAAAAAGGAAGGGAAAAATTTGACTAGCCTTAAGACCTTGACTCAGGTTTCAATTGAATTGAGAACATGTAAAAGTGTAAGTGTTGATAAGATTATAAAGGTTGGAATGTTTGAGCTAATTTTATATAAAGAGGTTACATCAACTTTGCCTGAGTATGTTTTAAAATGTCTGACTGGGAATGCTTCCCTTGTCCAAAATTATAAGACCAAGACCTATTGATAAAAATCTTAATGAAAACTACGTCTAAAGGTATAAGAGGTGATGAAATTTACATGAAATTTTGTAGGAAAAAAAACTGATGTTATTTCTATTACAGAACTGGTTAGCAAAAATAATAACTTAAATGATGGCTAATTTTATCTGATGTCTTATGAAGTCTTATAGGCAATTTAAATAATTATTGGGAACAAGTAAATAGTTGTGAAAAAGATGAATGTTGGGGGGCCGAACCGGTGGCGCAAGTGGTTAGGTGCGCGTGCTCTGCTGCGGCGGCCCGGGGTTCACTGGTTCGGATCCTGGGCTGACACATCGCTTGTTAAGCCATGCTGTGGCGGCGTCCCGTATAAAGTGGAGGAAGATGGGCACGGATGTTAGCCCAGGGCCAGTCTTCCTCAGCAAAAAAAGAGGAGGATTAGCATTGGATGTTAGCTCAGGGCTGGTCTTCCTCACAAAAAAAAAAAAAAAGATGAATGTTGGGTGAACTTTAAACAATAATTATGTGTTATGGTGGTTACAGCTTCCAAACTCTTTTTGGTAACTTAAAACTTTAGAGTTTTGCTAAATTTTATGATAAAAATTCAATTGAGTATCTAGATCATTTCCAAATAACATAAGATATTAAACATTGATTGCTAAATGTACGTTTGTCTACTTTTGGCTTTTCATTACAGGAAAACTAAAAGGTGTTTTGGGTCTATTGGTAAACATGTGTTTTATTAAAAGATTGTACTATAAAGTAATATATTTCTAGAAGTTATGAAGTGTTTATAAATTTTCCAAGCCACAAGATACTAATGTAAAAGAAAGTTTATAATTGTTTACTTAGTTTTTACTTACAAATTGGGGTTTCTAAGAGTTAAAATTTCTAATTAGTATATGTGATTGAAGCTACTAAATATTAAGAAAAATATGTCTGTGTACAAGGAAAGTAAGATGTATAAAAAAGATACAAAGAATGAAAATATTTTGTTTGATTGATTAAGAAAGATAAATTTGTCCTCAAGTACTAGGAGGGAAAAGAAAGACATGGGACAAATTCTGAATGTAAAAAGAAAGTTACAGAAGGTTTGTGGAAGAGGAATTCTGGAAAAGGCGTTTTTGCATGGTCAAGTTGGCTAAGATTAAAATGAATTTAATTAAGTAAATGAGTTTTAATACCAGAAGTAAGCTGGTACAAAATTATAATTTGGTCTTATTTCTCTTAAAAGGATGATTTTCTTGAACTTGATAAAGAGGTTATAAAAGATTTTTCTTTACCTTTGAGTAAGTCTACCTAAAAAAAAAAAAAAACCTATTAAAATAATTTCCTGTGTTCAAAATACTGAGGTCTCTCTATTAAGGCTTTTTGGACTGTTAATGCTCTGTTTGCTTTGACTTTTTATATTTTTGACAAGCTCCCCAAATTTTATATCCTAAATAAAGTCTTTTTTTTTACTTTTTTTCTCTGAGAATTTTCAAAGGGCCCTGGAACTTCTCAAAGACATTTGCTCTCTTCCTATAAGGAGAAAGATACTTAACTTATTAGGCTTATTCAGTATGTTAAATTACATGGAAAGCATTGTCAGACAAGTGATGATAAGCCTGCTTAGGTGGTATTATGCGGGCAAATGTTATTGACATAGGTGTTTTAAAATTGTATAACATTACTGAAATTCTGATCTATCCTGGTTATCAGTCATAATTCTGGTTATTATTATTTTAAAGTGTGTATGTCACAAAATTAACCAAATTTCTCTGTCAGTTGCCATTTTGAGGTCTTGTTTACAGAGTTATTTCTTTTCTCTAATGCTTTTGCAAAATGTTTCAACTTCAAAAAAATCATGGAAAGGACTCTGACATTTACACTGGAGTACAGGCTTCTGATAAACTTTCTGATCATAAAACTGAACTTGGTAAAAAAATTACAGAAATCCAATGAGAAAATGATGACTTCATGAAGCCGCTAACAAAAAGAGAGGGATCAAGAATGGATTACACAGGACTGAATGAACTGATAAGGATGATTATAATTTTTATGATTTTTCATTTGAAGTATTGCTGAATTTTTAATGTTTTGTTTTTTTCAGATTTAAGGAAAACTTTTTCTCTTTTCTCCTGAGCTAGCTATGATTTATAGCAATTTAGTAAATGATACTTTTGTAAGCAAAATTGAAATATTTCTCTTTTTCGCTCTACCTGATCCCTCCAGAATTTAAAAACTCTTAGTGAGTGAGTATTGTTTTCATGGTAATATAGTTATTTGCATAAGTTCAATAAGAATCTGTTCTCCTTATAACAGGACACAATTGGAAACACTGTTTATATTACCAAGGCTGTGACTGGAACATCATATTTGCGATATAACCATACAGCTTTTGAGGAATGAAGATTGGACTTTATGGAATAAAGCCACGTGGATATATTGGCCTGGTACCTTATGTTCCAAGCAGCACTTACCAGGATAAGTAAAGAATGTCACTTATCTGGCAGGCACAAGGAACCTCGAAATATTGTGGGGGAACCTCAGAAGAGAGGAATTCACCCAAATCTGTAGGTATTACAGGCAAAGTCGGATGACAAAATCCTTGGCTTGGCTTTCCTGGCCTGGAGAGGCCTTTAAAGTTAAATCTGAGATTCCTTATAAAAAGTTCCTGCAAAGCAGATTTAAAAGAGCCTATGTGATCAATTGCTATTCTTGCTGTACTTATGTAAATAATTGGGCCAACTCTATTGGAACTAGACTTATTTTGCAAACTAGTTAGTTTTAATTTGGCTATCTTAATAAAAATGAGGGTGATTTTAGAGAGAAAAATTATATTTCAGTAAAAACTATAGTATACATTTGCGGATATTAGATCCTAGTTTTGTTAATTGTCTTTTGAGGTTTTTGTTTTATATCTGTTGACTGTACTGGATCTTGATTTCTTCTAGTCTCCTGAAATATCTGGCTACAGATATCCAAGCTAACGTTTTTGATTTTTTCCATCATTTTCATTTGAAATCACTGAAAACTGAACCTGCCCTTTTTCCTGAAGCCTTACAAACTGAAGCTGATGGACTTGATATAAACTTAAGAGATGACCTGACAACGCCATCAGAGACATTTTAAACTGCAAAAGATGCTTTTACGCTGACATCTAAAACCTTAACTGGCTGTCCTCTAAACTCAGAAACTGCTTCACAACTTGCTCCAACCATTAACCTTGTTTTTCTTTCGTTTATACAGAAATGCTTCTATTAAATACTTGATTGCTTGCTTCCATAATATAGGCCTAACCTTGAGAGCCCACCTGCATCACCACCTTCCAAAAGGAACTTAATTGAACTGATCTATTATCAGGACTAAGAAATGTGTTCAGTGAGATGAAACAATCTACCAACTCAGCTTCTAGACTATGAAACTTCTTTAAGTTTCAAAAGGACTGTGAAACATTTGGTTTCAAAGGCGGGACTGTGGGAGATCAAGATTTGGCCACCCTGAAATATATCTCTTTATCTTGATTGTTTTCTCTGAGGGACATTTGACCTCCTCCACTAACTGCCTAAAGAATTTGACATGGTGGCTCCTTCCTGGAACAGATCTTCTATCATGATGGCTGTAAAGATAATGTAGGATAGAGGTTACAATAGGAAAGGCACCAAGCCCCTTTTATCAAAAACTCTGTCTCTCCCTGACCACATTATCTATAGATGACCCTGAAAAGAATTGTCTTCCTGCCCTCTGAAGTCCCAGACCACTACCCACCCCCAACACGCTCCTCGCCTTTAGCTGCAATACTTAAGCAAGCAGCTTAGACAGAGGGAGGAGTTGCTCATTTCTGAGTTTCTCCCGTGTATACATGTTATTAAACTTGGTATTATTTTCTCCTGCTAACCTGTCTTGTTGATTATTTGGCCAGCCAGAAGAACCTTAAGGGAAAGGGCAGAGGGGGATTCTCCCTCTTCCCCTTACAATTTCAACTTATTTTTATGTCATTTTATTAAACTACATGTCATTTTCCAAACTATGTCTGTATATGTTGGCTCTTCTAAAAGTTATTTTCCTTTTGGAAATTAGAAGGCTTTGTAAAAGTAAACAGGTATTACCAGACGTCGCAAATCAATTCTTCCTCTACCAATGACAAACTTGTTCCTGTGCTGCTTATTGTACACAACTTAATGTTTAATGGGAGTAACTGCAGCATAAAATTGATACAATAGCATAAAATCACTAAAAGCAGAATGAAAGAAAGATATTTTCATGAAATCATCCTAAGTATGTATAATTTGTGTTAAATATAATCATAATATTTATACAATTTTACATTATTTTCCACCTACATTTTTATCAAAATCCTTTTCCATATTATTTTTATAAAAATGCCTCTCTAGGAAAAACTTTTGGTAACAAAAAAAACAGATTACTTATGGTTCCAGTAATTTAATGAGACATATGCATAAAAATGAAATACCTAAAATTTGGTTTCAAGAATTCTTTACATTTTCTAATAACAAATATATGCAAGTGCCTATTTAAAATAATAGTCATTTATTTTTGTCTCTTTCATTTTTTAACTAATCATACATGTGTTTTGTTCTTGTATGCTTTTTTTTCTATTCAGTAAAGTGAAATATGCAAATGTTCTATGAATCAAAGTGGTACAGAATGGCTTAGGATGAAAAGGACAATCTCCCACCTCATGTTTATTCTCTTCTAATACCACTCCCCAAAGAGGTTACCATTTCATTGTTTCTGGTTTTAGGTTCTCTGTTACTTACACTGCAGTAAATAGAATTATTGACCCCAAATCTGCATCCTCATCTTTAACATACGCTTTTCCATTTCTTACCATTTTGGCTTGGCCATTAGACTTGCTGTGGCCAATGGACTATATAAGAATCAGGGTTTTTGTGCTATTTTCAAACCAAGACGTTAAGAGCTTTGTGTGTTTTCCCCATGCCCTCTGTTTCACCATGAAAAGAATTTGCACCAACCAGTGTGCTGGTCCAAGGAGAATAAGAGACATGAGAAACAGACATAAGGCAAATCCACAGCAGGAGCCAAGCCCAAGCTGACATGCAGCTTGAAATACTTCCATTAAAAAAAGCAGTGGTGGTGGAGTGACATCAGCATCATGGCAGAGTAAGCTCTTCCCTTAGTCTCTCCTCTCTAAGAAACAATGAAAAGGACACTCATAAACCAACAGAGGACATTCACACAACAAAAGAGACATCTGAAAGATCCACACAGCCATACGTCTGAAGGTGGAGGTGCTGGACCCCCTGGGAGGCAGTGGAAGGAGGTAAGGGGATCTCCTCTCCCCCTGCACTGAATAGCAGTGATCTAAGGTGCGGGACCATGCATGGCTCTGAGAGGAGGGGGACGTGACTCTCTGTGGGAACGCCTTCACTCTTGGAGTTGCCTCCCAAACTGTGGGAAAGCTCCACACCGAGGATGCTGAGCAATCATGGGGGTGTCTTCACCAAGCTGAACAAACCAGTGAGGTTTGCTGAGGGCAGACAGTGAGTGCAGAGTGGGATCACCCCAAAGATCAAGCATGAAAAAAAAAGAGCTCCTCCTCCACCTAGCACACCAGCTTGGCCAGTGAGCCAGAGCAAGGGACCCCTATGAGAGCTCCTGCACATACGTGTGTAAAGCAGCAGTGGCCAGTGGGCAAATGCAGATGGGTCCTGTCAACATAGCTTCCAAAGGACAGGCACAGCTGCCAGGATTTGCAGCGGGCTCAGATTACACAGCTCCTGCCCCCAACCCAGTGGCAGCTGGTAGAATCTGCAACCAGATACTACCACTATGCGACGGCACAAATCTACCCTATAAAATAGTATGAAGAGATATATTAACACTCCAGACCAGAAGGAAAATGACAAGCACCCAGAAATCAATCCTGTAGGCACAGAAGTTTACAAGCTAAATGAAAGAGAATTCAAAATAGCTATCATAAAAAACTCAATGAGTTACAAGAAAACTCAGAAAGATGGTTCAATGAAATCAGAAATAAAATTAATGAACAGAGGAAATTCTTCACAAAAGACATTGAAACTATAAAAAAAAATCAGAAATGTTGGGGATGAAAAGCACAATGTATGAAATAAAAATATGGAGCCCTTAATTAACAGAGCTGATATTATAGAGGACAGAATTAGCAATTTAGAAGACACAAATATAGAAATGCTTCAGATGGAGGAGGAGAGAGAACTAAGAGTAAAAAATGAAGAAATTCTCTGAGAAATACCTGACTCCATTAGGAAATGCAACAGAAGTATTATAAGTATTTCAGAGGGAGAAGTGAAGGAGAAAGGAGCAGAGACCTTGTTCAAAGAAAAAATAGCTGAGACCTTCCCGAGCCTGGGGAAGGAGCTGGAATTACAAGTAAAAGAAGCTAATAGAACTCCCAAATACATCAATATAAAAAGACCTTCTGCAAGGCATATATTAGTAAAACTGGCAAAAGTCAATGACAAAGAAAAAATATAAAGTGCAGCAAGGCAGAAGAAAATAACCTACAAAGGAACCCCTATCAGGCTTCCAGCAGATTTCTCAACAGAAACTTTACAGGCTAGGAGACAGTGGAATGATATATTCAAAATCCTGGAAGACAAAAACTTTCAGCCAAGAATACTCTATCTAGTGAAAATATCCTTTAGATATGATGGAGAAATAAAAACTTTCCCAGATAAACAAAAGCTGAGGGAGTTCATTGCCACAAGATCCCCCACTACAAGAAATGATCAAGAAGGCTGTTATACCTGAAAAAAAAAAAAAAAAAAAGAAACAAAACCTTGAGCAAGGAGATAAACAGGCAGACAAAATAAGAAAATTGCACCTATCTGTCAGAACAGGTCAGCAAACACTTAATTATAACACTAAAGATAAAGGGAAGGAAAATATCAAAAATAACTATAATCACTTCTTTTAACCACAAACTCAAAATACAGTATGGAATAACTTGTGACAACAATAACTTAGATGGGGAAGAGGAAAGAGACAGAACCTGCTTAGACTAAGGAAATAAGAGGCTATCAGAAAATGTACTATCTCATCTATGCAATCTTTTATACAAGCCTCACAGTAACCACTAAACAAAAAATCAAAACAAAGACACAAGTGATAAATGAAGATAAAACTGAGAAAAATAGAATAGAGAACTCCCAAACTGAATTGGCAGTTAGAAATACACAGGAAGAGAAACAAGGGAAATACAGAACAACTGAAAACAAATGATAAAATGGCAGTATTAAGACCTCATAGATCAATAATCACTCTAAATGTAAATGGATTGACAAACCATTAGCTAGACTCACTAATAAAAAAGAGAGAAGGCTCAAATAAATAAAATTAGAAATAAAAAAGGAGAAATTACAACAGATACCACAGAAATACAAAGGATTGTAAGGGAATTCTACGAAAAACTATATGTCAACAAATTGAACAATCCAGAAGAAATGGATAAATTCTTAGACTCACACAAACTCCCAAAACTGAATCAAGAAGAAAAAGAGACTCTGAACAGACCAATCACATGAAAAGAGATTGAAACAGTAATCAAAAACCTTCCAAAAATAAAAGTCCAGGACCAGAAGGCTTCTCTGGTGGATTTCACCAAACATTCAAAGAAGATTTAATACCTCTCTTTCTCAAACTATTCCAAAAAATTGAAGAAGATGGAGTACTTCCTAACACATTCTACAAGGTCAACATCAGCCTGATCTCAAAGCCAGACAAGGACAACACAAAGAAGGAAAATTATAGGCCAATATCGCTGATGAACATAGATGCAAAATCCTCAATGAAATATTGGCAAACTGAATACAGCAATACACTGAAATGATCATACACCACAATCAAGTCGGATTTATACCAGGGACACAGGGGTGGTTCAACATCTGCAAGTCAATGTGATACATCACATTAACAAAATGAGGAATAAAAACCACATGATCATCTCGATAGATGCAGAGAAAGCATTTGACAAGATCTAACATCTATTTATGATAAAAACTCTCAATAAAATGGGTGTAGAAAGAAAGTACCTCAACACAATAAAGAGTAAATATGACAAACCCACAGCCAACATCATACTCAATGGGGAAAAACTGAAAGCCATTCCTCTGAGAACAGGAACAAGACAAGTGTGCCTACTCTCACCACTCTTATTCAACATAGTACCGGAAGTTTTGGCCAGAGCAATTAGGCAAGAAAAAGAAATAAAAGGTATCCAAATTGGCAATGAAGAAGTGAATCTCTTGCTGATGCAGACAACATGATTTTATATCTAGAAAACCCTAAAGAATCCATCAGAAAACTATTTGAAATAATCAACAACTACAGCAAAGTTGCAGGGTACAAAATCAACTTACAAAAATCAGTTGCATTTCAATATTCTAATAACAAATTAACAGAAAGAGAACTCAAGAATACAATTCCATATATAATTTCAACAAAATGAATAAAATATCTAGGAATAAATTTAACAGATGAGGTGAAAGACCTATACAATTAAAACTATAAGACATTATTGAAAGAAATTGATGATGACATAAAGAATTGGAAAGATATTCCATGCACATGGATTGGAAAAACAAATATAGTTAAAATGTCCATACTACCTAAAGCAATCTACAGATTCAATGCAATCCCAGTCAGAATCTCAATGACATTCTTCATGGAAATAGAACAAAGATCCTAAAATTCATATGGGGTAACAAAAGACCCCAAATAGCTAAAGCAATCCTGAGAAAAAAGAACAAAGCTGGAGGCATCACAATCCCTGACTTCAAAATATACTGCAAAGTTATAGTAATCAAAACAGCATGATACTGGTACAAAAACAGACACACAGATCAATGGAACAGATTCGAAAGCCCAGAAATAAAACTACACATCTACGGGCAGTTAATCTTCAACAAAGGAGCTAAGAACATACAGTGGAGAAAGGAAAGTCTCTTCAATAAATGGTGTTGGGAAAACTGGAAAGCCACATGCAAAAGAATGAAAGTAGATCATCATCTTTTGCCATACACAAAAATTAACTTAAAATGGATCAATAACTTGAAGGTAAGATGTGAAACTATAAAACTCTTATAAGAAAATATAGGCAGTACACTCCTTGACATTGGTCTTAGAAGGATCTTTTCAAATACCATGTCTACTTGTGCAAGGAAAACAAAAGAAAAAGTGAACAAATGAGACTTCATCAGCCTAATGAGTTTCTGCAAGTCAAAGGAAACCAGGAATAAAACGAAAAGACAACCCACCAACTGGGAGAAAATATTTGCAAATAACATATCCGACAAGGGGTTAATCTCCAAAATACATCAAGAGCTCATACTACTCAACAACAACAAAAAAACAAATGACCCAATCAAAAAATGGACAGAGGATATGGAAATTTTTCCAAAGAATATATACAGATGGCCAACAGGCACATGAAAAGATATTCAAGATCACTAATCTTTAGGGAAATGTAAATCAAAACCACAATGAGCTATCACCTGACACCTGTTAGAATGGCTATAACTACCAAGATAAAAAAACAAGAAATGTTGGAGAGGATGTGGAGAAAAGGGAATCCTTATACACTGCTGGTGAGAATGCAAACTGGTGCAGCCACAATGAAAACAGTATGCAAATTTCTCAAAAAATTAAAAATAGAATATCATATGACTCAGCTATCCCACTACTGGGTTTTTTATCCAAAGAACTTGAAATCAACAATTCAAAGAAACTTATGCACCCCTATGTTCATTGCAGCATTATTCACAATAGCCAGAGGGGGGAATCAACCCAAGCGCCTATAAACTGATGATTGGATAAAGAAGATATGGTGTGTATATATACAATGGAATACTACTCATCTGTAAAAAAAGACAAAATCGTCCCATTTGCAGCAACATAGATGGACCTTGAGGGTATTATGTTAAGTGAAATAAGCCACATAGGGAAAGACAAATACCACATGATTTCACTCATATGTGGAAGATAAACACATGGACAAAGAGAACAGATTAATGGTTATCAGAGGGTAAGAGGGTTGGGGAGTGGGTAAAAGGGGTAAAGAGACACATGCATAGTGTGACTGACAAATAATATTGTACAACTGAAATTTCACAATGTTATAAACTATTATGACCTCAATAAAAAATAAAGCCACCTTAAAAAATAAAAGAGCAGTGGTGGGAAATTTGCTTTCTCTCTTTTTTTCATTCTCTGCCACTTAAATGTATTGCTAAATTTGGCAATCTATTTCTGTGTAGATCTTGATGGAAGGACAAGATCTGATTCATACTACAGAGGTCATACTAGATATTAATTTCCCAGAATCCTGGAAGCTAACAGGCAGGCAAGAGAGGCAATTTTAGTCAATAAGGAGATTCTACTCAAAAATTTGAATTTGGAAAACAAGTGATGCAAAGAAGGAGAGGCAGTTGAGACTGGCTTCCAGATGTTTCCTGAATTCAGTATTCACTGGAGTAAATATCAAGAAAACATTCAAACAAGCCTTCTCCTGGTCAGACAGGTTGAATTCTTGATTACCTATCTTGTAATAAATCTCATTTCTATTACATTAAAGAGAACTGGTTTCTCGTGCTGGCAATTAGCTTCTTTGACTAGTAAGTATACTACTCAAAGTATTTTACTCTTAAAATCTTGGTTGTTTAATCTATGAATAGGATATAAATTTTATTATGTAATCTCTATATTTTGATCTCTACATTAAGCATGATATCAGCTATATAACTCAAACAATTCTGATAATTATTAGTTTTCAGCAAAAGAAAAATGAATCATTTTAGCATTTGATAAATACCTAAAATTTGATATAAAAAGGAACTGAATTAGAGACTTACAATTATTATTTGTTTTTATTATTTTTATTTTATCATATATTTATTATTATTTACTTATTAATTAAAAATTTTAAGGAAAAATAAAATAGCAGTTATCTCACCAATTTTCAGTGGCCATTCTTAGATTTACAATTACCATCAAACCCTCTCTCAAGAATTTTCAGTTTTTTCTGTTTCCATGAGTAATTTAGGAAAACACATGCATTATAATTCCCCAGTAAATATACTCAAATTATAAGGTCATACAAGTGATGACCTTAGAAGTTTTAAATCAATTAACAATGTAGTTCAAAATATCTAAAAAATATTGCTAATAGAGTTTAATTTTTAGACAAACCTACTAGAATTCTGTAAGTCACATTTATGAGACAATAAAGTTATTCCAGTATTATTGTTATTTTTCTGGAAATCTTAGAAATTTCTTTCTTGGGATTTAGTTCAAGGTCAGTTTTGTGAGCTGACCATGAAGTTCAGTCTTTTTAGCTATACTGTTTTTCTTTTACTTAAACAGTATCTTCCAATTTAATCACTCTCTTATTCAGCAAACTTGGTTCAAAATTGGTTGTGTGGTTTCCAAAAATTGAATCTACCTTTAAATAATAAATATTTTCCATGACAGAGAATATTGAAAAGACTGTGCTGTAGCCTCTGAGAACAATCCCAAAAGAGAAGATCCAGAAATATTTTGAACAATGTCAGCATATTTAGGAAAAATGTATGGCCTTGCATTGTCACTATTCACTATTGTCTGTACTATGTGTATGTTTGATTATTTTAAGGATAAATCTTATACACCCTTCACAATCACTACATAGAAAAGACAAATTTTCTCAGCCTTAATTTACCTTTAATACTAATTTTTAAAGGAATTTTTAACCTTTGTAAATTCCATAAAATTACCAAAGATGTACCTTATATTTTTTTTAGCAATTTGCACTTATGGAAAAAAGAATATGTTATTTAAAAAATAACAGTGAATTTGATTTATTTTGAGTCTGAGGTGACAGTTTGCTATTTGTTTGCTTACTTATTTGTTTATTATTCTTCTTATGGATTCCCAGGAAATTAACCCTCATGACTTTGTTTCTTTATGTTATGTTTTCAATCTACAATTATTTATTCTATGATTTTTAATATCAATAATTCTGAAAGGTGAATATAATAGACATGATCTTTTTCCTTATTAGAGCATGTATTTTAGTGTAGAAGAGAGACAAAAAAATTAAACAAAATAATCCCTCATGCTGATGAGTGCTCTGAAGGAAATAAGCAGGATTGAAAATGAGGTTACTATCTTAGAAATTCTAGTGATCAAGGAGGGAACCTACCTGATTCTTGGAGAACAAGAAGTCAATCAAGCATTCCAGGCAACAAGAGAAGAATGGTACTCGAGTATTTGAGAAAAGGGCAGTATGGATTGATCACAGAGAGCTGGTGGGTGGGAAGTAAAATGGGGTGATTCTGTAATAAGCATAATCTAAACCATGCAGGAAATAAAAGACCTGTAGGAAAGCAAAGAATTGAGATGATTCATAGTGTTCTGTCTTATACAATTTAAAGTATTTTGGTGGCTTTTAGTAAAATTGCCAAGAAAGGTGAAGAAAGACATTGTGCAGAGAGGCAAAAATAACTTGTTTTATTTTGGACCTGTTAAATTTTTGAGATTAATATCTTGACATCCTTTATATATATATGTATAACATATCTTTTGTGTGAGTGAATGTGTATATGTGTGTGTAGACAGATACAAATACATATGTATATACATACATTCTAATGACTCAATAACAGAATCTGAAAATATTCATTTGAAAAAGAATTCAACAGTAAGATCACAACATTCTAGTAGATATCAGTTACCTTGATGAAAACTATAAAGTCATTTGCAGCTTGGCGCACAAATAATTGAATAATTTTGTTTGATGCTGTATACTTTCCACATGGAGATCTTATCAATTCCCCACGCTTAAACTCTTAATTCTTTATATGGCTCCAATTCATATCTTGCATGGCATCTTTTTGAGACAAATAAGAAAAAAATCAATAGCTCATTTCCCTATAACGAATCCATATGGGTCTCTCATAGATGAGTAAAATTTAAAATATCTTCCTGAAATATACATGAATGCCCATTAATTCTTCAAATTTCAGCACAATCCATGAAAAGCAGAAGGAATTTATTTACTTTTTTAAAATATGGAGGAAAAAAGGAATCCAATAAATGTTCTAAGATCTGTTCTTGTTGAATTTCTAAACTAATATCATTACTATGACCTCATAAAAAATGACATTTGATACAATTCCATTCTTGGGTATATATACAAGAAAAAGGAAAAGATACATCCATACAAAAACTAGTACATGAATATTCACAGCAGCATTATTTGTAATAACCAAAAAGTGTAAACAACTCAAATATTCATTTATGGATGAACGGATAAGCAAAATTTGGTATATCCATATGATGAAATATTATTTAGCCAAAAAAAGGAATAAAATACTGATGCACGCTACGACAAAGATAAACCTTGAAAATATGATACTAAATTTAAACAGCCAGATGCAAAAGGCCACAAATTATACTACTCCATTTATATGAAATATCCATAAGATGCAAATCTAGAGAGATAAAAAATAGATTAGAGGTTGACTAGGCCTGGGGGTGAGGAGAGAAATGGAGAGTGACTGCTAATTTGTACGGGGTTTTCTTTTGGAGTGATGAAAATGTTCCAAAATTAGACTGTGGTGGTGGTTGTACAACTATGTGAGTATACTAAAAACCATTGAATAATGCACTTTAAATAGAAGAATTGTATAGTATGTTAATTCTATCTCAGTCAAGTTGTTAAAGGGTTGAAATTTAAACACACAAAAGGGAAATAAAAGAACTCAGACAAATATAATTTCATACAATATTATAAAATAAATTTTTATATTTAGATAAAATGCTAGTTTCCTAGGAAAATATGAATTTCCAAAATTAACTTTAGAAGGTTTAGAAAACCTGAAAATATAATAAGTTCTAAATAAAATCAGCATATTGTTAAAAATTTCACTCCATTTAAATACACTGTGCAAAATTATTTCATTGGCAAGTTCTTTCAAATTGAAAGAATAAAAAAATATATATGCTATTCAAAATGTTCTACTACATAAGGAAAGAAAATAAGCAAGATGTAAAAAGCAAAACAAAGGAAGGGGATGATGAATATAGAATAAACAAACACTCATTTATGACTAGTGACACAAATTATAAAGTATTATTAAATTTGATCTACCAGTATATTAAGAATACTAATATACTATGACTGTTTTACACTGAGGATGCAAGGATAGCTCCATAGTATATTTAACAAATAAGTAAATCCAATGGATCCATGGGGGAAAAAGCTTATAATCTATATAATAAAAGATAAGAGCAGTGACATCAGCATCATGGCAGAGTGAGTTGTTTCCTTTGTCTCTCCCCTCTAAGTTACAATCAGTAGGACATCCATAGACTAATAAAGGATCCTCTGCACAGCATACCCAAACACCAGAGAGAACCATACATCTGTCCATCTGCAGGTGGGTGGACTAGACCTCGTGGAGGTAGCATAACCAGGGGAGCAGTGTGGTGGCTCCCAAGACTGGAGGCTCCAGGAACCAAGGTGGTGCATTCTGCCAAAGGCTGCGGCAACTGCAGCAACACCTGCAAATGAAGGCTTCAGGAACTGAGGCGGTGCCCATGAACAGGCCCCAGCAGCTACCACAGCACCCACAAACAGAGGCTCCAGGAACTGCAGAGGTTCCTGAACCTGGAGGCTCCAGAAACTGTGGCGGTGTCTATGACCCAGTCTCTTCTCCCTCCCCTGGCAGTGGCAGCAGTGCCTGTGGCCCTAGCCCTCCCAACAGTGGGGGAAGCATCCAAGACCCTGGTGTCCCTGACAGTGGCAGCAGAGCCCACAACCTGTGGTTCCGGGAACCGTAGCAGTGTCCAAGGCCAGAGGCTCCAGGAAGCACCAGGGTGTCCACAATCAGAGGCCCCAGGAACCAAAGGAGCAGTTGAGACCCAGACCCTCCCTATCCCCCAGCAGTGGTGGCAGCACCCAAGACCTGAGGCTCTGGGAATTGCCATGGTGCATGAGACCAGAAGTGCCAGGAACCACAATGGCACCCGTGACTGGAGGCTCAAGGAACCACAGCAGCACCCACAACCCCAGTATCCGTCCTATGGCAGTAGTGGCAGCTCCTATGACCCTAGCCTGCCCAGCAGCAGCAGCAATGTCTGAAAACCCACACTCTGGCAGCGGCAGTGCCAGCACCCCCAGAAATTTTGGAATCAGTAGTGGACACAGCACACACGACTCCAGGCCCCTGGCTGCAATAGCACTCAAGGCCACAGAAAATTGTGTTGCAGTGGTGGTGGAGCCCACAAACCTGGTCCTCCCAAGCCATGGTGGCACCCACTACCCTGGCCCACCCACCCATTCTGGCAGCACCTGTGAACCTGACAACTCTGGACATGGACTTGGCACTCATGGTGCTGGCTCCCACCCCACTTTCCCACTCCCTCCACTGCAGTAGGAGAACCCATGACCCAGGCAGTCCCAGAAGCAGCAGAGGTGCTCACCAGCCCAGTGACCCCAGTGGCATCAACTGTGACTATAGCAACACTGGTAGCAACAAGACATCAGCAATCTCAAAAGCATAAGCAGCAAAATGAGAGCACCAATGAAACCTCTGGCAGAGACAGTGGAGGGTAGAAACCACTAGCTCTAATATAACCAGAAGCAGCTCAGAATCAAAATAAACAAAGCCTTACCTAAACAACAAAGGTGTTGCCTCCCACAAATATGCTTGCTGAGGATCAACTAATCGAGCACCATACAAAATTATGGTAACACAGCATCACAAAAAGAAAATTACAATTTTCCAGAAACCAAACTTGAAGTCATGAAAGGATGCAATCTAACTGATAGAGAATTCAAAATGGCTGTCATGAAAAAACTCAAGGAGCTACAAGAAAACTCTGAAAAACAGTTCAATGAGCTCAGGAATAAAATTTATGAACAGAAAGAGTACTTTACCAAAGAAATTGAAACTGTAAAAAAGAACCAAACAGATATTCTGGAGCTGAAGAACTCAATAAATGAGATGAAGAAAACAATAGAAAGCATTGGAAATAGAGCAGACCACATGGAAGAGAGAATTAGCAAGCTTGAAGCTGGAAATCTGGAAATAATTCAGGTGGAAGAGGAGAGAGAACTAAGATTTTTTAAAAAATGAAGAAATTCTACAAGAAATATGCAACTCAATAAGAAAAACTCAATTAGAAAAAATATAAGGATAATGAGTATCTCAGAAGAAGAAAAGAGAGAGAAGGGAGCAGATAGCTTATTTAAAGAAATATTAGCTGAGAATTTCCCAAACCTGGGGAAGGGACTGGATATACAAATCCATGAAGCTAATAGACTACCTAATTATCTCAAAGCAAAAAGACTTTTTCCAAGACAAATTATTGAAAATGGCCAGAAGCTGGCCCGGTGGCATGGTGATTAAGTTCACGCACTCCACTTCAGTGGCCCAGGGTTCACAGGTTCGGATCCCGGGTGTGGACCTGAACACCACTCATCAACCCACATTGTGGCAGTGTCCCACATACAAAATAGAGGAAGATTGGCACAGATGTTAGCTTAGCAACAATCTTCCTCAGGCAAAAAGAGGAAGATTGGCAACAGATGTTAGCTCAAGGCCAATCTTCCTCACACACAAAATAAATAATAAAAATGGCAAAATTCAATGACAAAGAAAGAATTGTAAAGGCAGCTGGGGGAAAAAGATAGTAACCTACAAATGAATCCCCATTAGGCTATCAGCAGATTTCTCAGCAGAAACTCTACAGGCCACGAGAGAGTGGAATGACATATTCAAAGTATTGAAAGATAAAAACTGCCAGCCAAGAATACTCTATTCAGCAAACTTATTCTTCAGATATGAGAGAGAAATAAAGGGTTTCATGGACAAACAAAAGCTGAGGGAGTTCACCACCACTTGACCGGCCTTACAAGAAATGTTGAAAGGCAGTCTTCTACCAGAAATGAAAAAGCAAAAGTACGCAAAACTTTGAGTGAGGTGATAAATAGAATCAGAAAATTGCAAAGCTTTTACAAAATAGGGTGTTCAACACTTAATTATAGCATTAAGGTTAAAGGGGGACAAAAGCATTAAAATGACCTAAGCTACTTCAATATGGTAATGAAATCATGACATAAAAAGGGAAACTTGTGATAACAAAAACATAAAAGAGGAGGAGGAATAGGATGAACTCATATAGGCAAATGAAGATAAGATACAGCAGAAAAGGGACTATGTTATCTGTGAGACATTGTATATAAACCTTATGGTAACCACTAAACAAAAATATAGAGTGGAAACACAAAACATAAAAAGAGAGGAAACTGAGAAAAACATCATAGAAAGCCACCAAACTAAAATGGCGGACAGAAACACAAGGGAAAAGAAATAATGGCGATATAGAACAATCAGAAAACAAAAGATAAAATGGAAGTAGTAAGTCCTCATATATCAATAATCACCCTAAACGTAAATGGACTGAACTCATCAATCAAAAGGCACAGAGTGGCCAGATAGATTAAAAATAAGATCCAACTAAATGCATCCTACCAGAGACTCTTCTCAGCTCTAAAGACAAACATAGGCTCAAAGTGAAGGGGTAGAATGTGATACTCCAAGAAAACAGTTGCCAAAAGAAAGCAGGTGTAGTCATACTAATATGAACAAAATAGACTTCAAGCCTAAAAAGGTAACAAGAGACAAAGATGAACTGTATCATGATAAAAGTGAGAATTCATCAAGAAGACATAATATTTATTAATATATATGCACCTAACATAGGAGCACCAAAACATATAAAGCAACTATTAATGGACCTAAGGGAAGAAACTGACAGCAATACAATAATAGTAGGAGACTTCAACACTCTACTTACATCAATGGATAGATCATCCAGACAGAAAGTCAACAAGGAAACATTTGCCTTAAATGACACATTAGACCAGATGGACTTTATAGATATATACAGAACATTTTATCCAAAAGCAGCAGAAAATACCTTGTTCTTAAGTGCACATAGAATGTTCTCAAGGATAGATCATATGTTGGGACACAAAATAAGTTTCAATAAATTTCAGAAGATGGAAATCATACTAAGCATCTCTTCCAACAACAATATGAAACTAGAAATCAACTATAAGAATAAAACTGAAAAAATCACAAATATGTGGATATTAAACAACATGCTACTGAACAACTGTTGGGTCAATGAAGAAATCAAAGGAGAAATAAAAAAATACAGGGAGACAAACGAAAATGAAAATATAACATACCAAAATCTACGGGATGCAGCAAAAGAGATAGTAACAGGGAAGTTTACAGCAAAACAGGCCTTCCTCGAGAAACAAGAAAAATCTCAAATAAACAATATAACTTTACACCTAAAAGAACTAGAAAAAGAAGAACAAATGAAGCCTAAAGTCAGTAGAAGGAAAGATGTAATAAAAATCAGAGCAAAAATAAATGAAATAAAGACTAAAAAGATAATAGAAAAGATCAATGAAATTAAGGGCTGGTTCTTTGAAACAAAATTGATAAACCTTTAGCTAGACTCACCAAGAAAAAAAGAGAGAAGGCTCAAATAAGTAAAATCAGAAATGAAAGAGAAGAAGTTACAACAGATACCACAGAAATGCAAAGGATTATAAGAGACTACTACAAACAGCTATATGCCAACAAATTAGAAAATCGAGAGAAAATGGATAAATTCTTAGAACCATACGATTTTCCAAGACTGAACCATAAAGAATTAGAAAATCTGAATAGACCAATCACTCATAAGGAGATTGAAACAGCAATCAAAACTTCCCAAAAAACAAAAGTCAAGGACCAGGAGACTAAACTGGTGAATTCTACCAAACATTCGAAGAAGATTTATATCTATCCTTCTCAAATTCTTCCCAAAAATTGAAGAGGAGGTTGTGCTTCCTAACTTATTTTATGAGGCCAACATTAACCTGATACCAAAATTAGACAAGGACAACACAAAAAAAGAAAATTACAGCCAATATCTCTGATGAACATAGATGTAAAATCCTTAACAAAATATTAGCACACCAAATACAACAATACATTAAAAGGATATAAACCAAGATTAAGTGGGATTTATTCCAGAGATGCAAAGATGGTTCAACATCCACAAATCAGTCAATGTGATATACTGCATTAACAAACGGAAGGGTAAAAATCATATGATCATCTCAATAGATGCAGAAAAAGCATTTGACAAGATTCAACATCCATTTATGATAAAAACTCTTTAAGAAAATGGATATAGAAGGAAAGTACCTCAACATATATGACAAACCCACAGATAAGATCATACTCAGCAGTGAAAAACTGAAAGCTTTTTCTCTAAGATTGGGAACAAGACAAGGATGCTCACTCTCGTGACTTTTAGTCAACATAGTACTGGAAGTCCTAGCCAGAGAAATTAAGTAAGGAAAAGAAATAAAAGCCATCCAAATTAGAAAGGAGCAAGTAAAGCTGTCACTGTTTGTGAACGACATGATTTTATATATAGAAAACCCTAAAGACTCTACCAAAAAACTATTAGAGATAGTAAAATAAAACGTGCAGGGTAAAAAATCAATACTCAAAAATCTATTGTGCTTCTATACACTAACAACAAACTAGCAGAAAGAGAAATTAAGAAAACAATCTCATTTACAACTGCAACAAAAGAATAAAATACCTAGGAATGAATTTAACCAAGGAGGTGAAAGACCTGTACACTGAAAACTATAAGACATTACTGAAAGAAATTGAAGATGACATACAGAAATGGGAAGATATTCCATGCTCATGGATTGGAAGAGTTAACACTGTTAAAATGTCCTTACCACCTAAAGAAATCTACAGACTCAATGCAATCTCTATTAAAATCCAAATGACATTTTTCACAGAAATAGAATGAAAAATCCTAAAATTTATATGGAACTACAAAAGACCCTGATTGTAAAAAGCAATCTTGAGAAAAAAAAAAAAAAAACAAAGCTGGAAATACCAAAATCCCTGATTTCAAACTATACTACAAAGCTGTAATAATCAAAATAGTATGGTACTGGCAGAAAAACAGACACACAGATCAAGGGAACAGACTTGAGAGCCCAGAAATAAACCCACACATCTATGGACAACTAATTTATGACAAAGGAACCAATAACATACAATAGAAAGGAAAGTCTTTTCAATAAATGGTGTTGTGAAAACTGGACAGCTAAATGCAAAAGAATGAAAGTAGACCACTATCTTACACCACACACAAAAATTAACTCAAAATGGAATAAAAACTTACATGTAAGACATGACACCATAAAATTCCTAGAAAAAACATAAGCAATATGCCCTTTGACATTAGTCTTAACAATATCTTCTTGGATATATCTCTTCAGGCAAGGTAAATAAGAACAAAAATAAGCAAATGAGACTATAACAAACTAAAACCTTCTGCACAGCAAATCAAACCATCAACAAAATGAAAAGACAACTTACAAATTGGGAGAAAATATTTGCAAATCATATATCTAAGGGGTGAATATCCAAAATATATAAAGAACTCATACAATTCAACAACAAAAAAACAACCTGATTACAAAATGGGCAGAGGATCTGAATAGATATTTTTCTAAAGAAGACATACAGATGGCCGACAGGCACATGAAAAGATGTTCAACATCACTTATTATTAGGGAAATGCAAATCAAAATCACAATGAGATATCACCTTATGCCTGTCAGCATGGCTATTATCAAAAAGACAAGAAATAACAAGTGTCAAAGAGAATATGGGGAAAAGGGAACCCTCATAACACTGTTAGTGGGAATGTAAATTGGTGCAGCCATTATGGAAAACAGTATAGAGATTCCTCAAAAACCAAAGAGTAGAACTACCAGAATAGATCCAGCTATTCCACTCCTGGGTATTTATATGAAGACTATGAAAGCACTAATTCAGGGCCGGCCCCGTGGCTTAGCGGTTAAGTGCATGCGCTCCACTGCTAGCGGCAACTAGAAGGATATGAAGCTATGACATAGAACTATCTACTGGGGCTTTGGGGGGAAAAAACATAAATAAATAAAATCTTTAAAAAAATATATTAAAAAAAAAAAGCACTAATTCAAAAAGATATCTGCCCCCCTATGTTCACTGCAGCATTATTTACAGTAACCAAGACATGGCAACAAACTAAGTGCCCATCAACAGATGAATGGATAAAAAAGATGTGGTATATACACACAATGGAATATTACTTAGCCATAAAAATGATGAAATCTTGCTATCTGCAACAACATGGTTGGACCTTGAGGGTATTACGCTAAGTGAAATAAGATGGAGAAAGACAAATATCATATGATTTCACTCCTGTGAAATATAAAAAACAAAACAAAATAAAACAAAAATAAACTCATGGAAGCAAACAACAGATTGGTGGTTATCAGAGGGGAAAAAGGGTGGAGGAGGGGTAAAATGGGTAAAGGGTGTCAATTATACGGTGATGGATGGAAACTACACTTTTGGTGGTGATCAGGTTTTAGTATATACAGATGTTGAATAATAATGTACACCTGTACCCTATACAATATTATTAATCAATGTTACCTCAATAAAAAATAAATAAATAAATAAAAGATGAAATTACAGATAAATACAAATAACCAATTTTTATAAACCTTCTCTAAATATCTAAGAAAACAAGTAATATTTGTTACTATGTTGTCCTTTTTTTTTTTTGTGAGGAAGATCAGCCCTGAGCTAACATCCATGCCAATCCTCCTATTTTTGCTGAGGAAGACCGGCCCTGAGCTAACATCTATTGCCAGTCCTCCTCCCTTTTATCCCCAAAGCCCCAGTAGATAGTTGTATGTCATAGTTGCACATCCTTCTAGTTGCTGTATGTGGGACGCTGCCTCAGCATGGCCGGACAAGCAGTGCGTCGGTACGTGCCCGGTCTCCGAACCTGGGCCGCCAGTAGCGGCTGCGCACTTAACTGCTAAGGCACGGGGCCAGCCCCTGTTACTATGATTATATCTGTATCTATATATAACTTTATATCAATATTAATTCAAATCAGCAGCCAACATCAGGCTCAATAAGGAAAAATCATTGAAAACATTCACAATAAAAACAAGACATTTTGACAACAAATTTTCACAAGAGTGTGAAATATAAGTTATAAGTGTTACAAATAGAGAAGAAAAATAGGAGTAGTAGTTAAAAACACTGGCTCAGGAGTCATATTTTCTGTATTAGAATCCTAACTTCTGCTTTATCTCATCAAATGCTGGTTGAAAACGTGTGACATTTATGTTTTAGAAGACATAAATATTTGCACACACAGAGGGAAGGGAAAGGGGAGGATAACAGAAAAATGTCAAGCTGGTGTTTCAATCTGGTGAATGCCTGCTTCAGTTTTCTCAATGTGTCTTAGTTCAGAAATGTTTTCTCTGTGAGCTGATCGTTCTCGCTGCTTTAGAGATCCACGTACGTAATGTAAGCATGAGATAGGACAAATGACGCCTGTGTCTCCAAACATTTTTGATACATATTCCTATCAGTTAAAGACTTGAATGTACATCTTAGTGAATGTGTATGTATTTATTTGAGAATTATATCTATGTATTATTGCATCAACACAAAAATGAAAATATTACAAGGAAGAAAAAAGATGAAATAAATATTTAAGAGATTTTATTTAACATCACAACAACTATCTTGTTTCAGAGAAACTATTATTTTTTTAGTGAAATTCAACATGACCTAACGTACTTGGTTTAACATTTTGTGATGCAGTGATGCGAAGTTTTGCCCTAAATTTGTTTAGTTTGATACCCATTGTCATATCTGAAAAAAATAGCTCACAAACATACACAGATGTGAATTAATGAAGATCACCATTGTCTGTTCTTAATAAATGTTATTTTTTCTCTCAAACTTGTCTATCAACTTTGCCAAGATTTTGGTGAAATTCAACTGGTTGCTTTTCATCTTCCCTTTGGTTGTTTTCGTAAACTAATCAAAAGATGTTATATTTTTACAATTCAACAAACAGATTCAAATCACACTGAAACTTCATTTGAAAGATTTTAAGCAGGTAAGAAAAGTTATGCTTTCAAGTTTTAATGTGCAAATATGAGTGTTTCTATAGATGAATATTACGTAATTTTAAAGAGTGGAATAACAGTAATGAGAACATTTCCAGACATTTATTTTCAAAATGTTTTCTCCATAGCACGTCACTTTGAAAAGTAGTAGTTTTCTCATGTATTGTTGAAATTAATCTCTTCTCTTGAAGAGTATTTGGTTATTTCTTAATATCTTCCTAGTAAACTACTATAGACAACATTTTAGCTATCAAGGAAATTGTCAGAAAATTTGGAACATTTTAGTTTTTGTTACCAAAAACTATGTAACACATTATGATTTGAAAACTTTTTTTGAGTATTTCATTATGAGATAACATGGAAATCTCTGAGTGATAAAAAAATAGTTTTGGTTATTCCACATTCCCTTCCACAGTATTATAAATATTCTACTATTAAAAGACTTGTTCATATAAAATTAACTATCCATGGCTTTGGGTAGACAGTGAACTAAACCAGGTTAAAATATACTAAAAGGGAATGAGTGAAAATGGGTACTCTGTGGTGTTACTTGAAGATACTTCATATACTGCACTGTCACATGGCTGCCCATTTAAGAAAGGATTTTTAAATAAAAAATTAGAAATTAGAATATACACACTCCAACTTTCAGGACCACTGACCTTAGCAGTCTTTCTAATGGCTGAATTTCTATTGAGTCTCCTTATGAATGTGTCTAATGCAGACAGCTGTCCATTGAGCAGAATCCTCTTTTCTGTACTCAAGTTCCACTCAGGTATAAAATGAACTGAGCTCATAGAAAAGAGGATAATAACTGACTATACAAACTTTTAAGTCATCTACTCCCTTCCTCACAGTGAAAGTTTGTTTAAAAACTTTGCTTCTGCAAAAGATTTCTGCAAGTACTCATTCAGATACACATTGCTATAACTTCCTTTGCACAATCTCAAATATGCATTCACTAACTGATGCAGCAAACACTTACTGAGTAACTCCCTTACAAGCATCACTATTTTAGACATTGTATAATTACAACACGTGATCATCAGACAAAGTTCAATAACTGACGAAGCTTATAGCCTCTGGCATTTTTCAACGATTTATAATTTCATTCTTCAATCCTGTCAGCCAAGTCCTAAAAGTGCCTAAGCTATCTTGATGATCAGGTTTTTGTAAATGATCTTCATTCATTCATTCATTTAGAGATGAGTGAGCAATGGTAAAAATAGTTACAACTCTTTATTATTACAAAAGTTGTCTTTTTACCGTGTAGTTCTTCGAATAGCGTATTTCCTGTGCAAGTTTGTGGAAACTCTAAATCCAGTTTTAGAGGATGAGACGGAATGAACTTTTCTCAGCACCATATTAACCACCCTATTCATTGCTATTTGTCTTGATAAGGCACCAGAGTTCAGTTCCAGGGCTCAGTGGAGTCTCTCTGGGAACATCATTAAGACCCTGACAACAGCAATCTCACGTTGGTTAATTGGTTTTTTTGTATATCAGAAACGGTGGGGATGAGGTGGAGGTTATAGTCCCCAATGCATCAGATGAGAAGCCCTGAGATTCTCTACTTATTGATTCTTTTTCAGCTCCTTCTTTCATAGGACAACCTCCCTCTCAGGTACATTGTACAACACAAAATCATAAGTAGTATGAAACCTTTGGTTTTGCTAATACAAGCTATGCCAACACAAAATTATATAATGGGCCATGTGAAAATAATCGAAGAGAACAATTCAACTGATCTAAGGACATTGTATTTCACATGTCATGAAGTGGGCAGTCTCCACTCTCAAGAGTCCAGAGGACTGCAGAGCAAGGCAGAGGGCTGCAGCTTCATAGAGAAAGACAATAGAGAATTAAAAAGGTGTTTGGCTTAAGTTGATTAGCTGGGGTCGCATATCTGACCTTATTTAGAACAAGGAAATCATTACGGCTTCTTGTCAGTTGGGGATTGGATGGCTGTGTTTCTAGTCAAGTGGAGCATTTACAGGAACATGAAAGTTATCTAAGTTTCAGTTCGCTGACATGGTGCCTCGGCTAGAAGCTGCTCCATCTTGGGCCTAGAAATCTATTTCAACAGCTATTTGAATTTCCCTAACACTGTTTGACATTTATGTCAAAGGCAACTGATGTTTCCATTGCAGAGGGTGAGGGAGACACTAGTAGAGAACAAAGATCATACAGTCTATTAAAGATATCTCAGTGAGAAAATTAATTTTACCCCATAACATAACAGGACATACAAAAGGTGGCAGACAATTTCTGACCCTGAGGTGCTTATGATCTAGAAGGGTACATGACTCTTAGTCATACATAACTAATAAAAAAAGTAGAAAAAATAAATTCCACGTGAGAGGACTTTGTGAGTTCATATACACTGCTTCAGAATTATCTTTGGCACTTTTGTGTTAATTAAAAAGAATAGCTGTCAAGTTAAACTATTAAGTCTTCTGCATTGGATTCTATATGAGAAAAAGATCATCTGCTAATATTAATGCTACAAAATAGGATCGTAGTTCTACCTAAAACACTAATACACAGTTAAGAGGTGGGACCATAGAAATGAAATCATATGTGCAGCTTACTGAATTCCCTAAATCCCAGATACACTCACATTCCATAAATACAAAGTAAATTACAAACACAATTTCTTTTCCAGTAACAATATTATTATCCTATTCTTGGGTTAATATCACTCTTATATTGGACTGGCTTAGATCACATGCCTACAGCTAATCTTTATTCCTAGGGAAAAGAGATACACTGATTTGTTAGGACTGCGGTATAGACTCTATCCATTAATCAGTCCATCCCTATGGATGTAGAGTGTGAGAAGATGAATCACCAAATGAGGCAATTGCAGGAAGAATGGATAATGGATGCTCAGACAAAAACAACAAATACAATATGGTAGTAAAGGAATAACTGCAGGAAGTCGATTTGCTACCTATTATCATTTCAACAGTCCTTTCAGTTAATGTTCAGTCTCTCTAGAAAAAAATGTTAAGTCTCTCAAATAGCCTTGCTCTTCTCTACTTTCCTCCTAAGAAGATATCTGAGAGAAGTCGTGTTCAAACACAGGTTGGCAGGAAAAGTTGGGAGAACTTGGTGCTTTGTCTATGGGAATGCTCTGGTCTCTATCAGCTTATGTGCCTGCCTCCATCTCATTTTCCATCCCAAAATTCTTTTTATCATCCCCTAATATCACCTACACTTCACCCATAGTAAAGCAAACCTTATGGTCTCAAGAACTGAGGCAGAAGTATCTTCACTATCACACCACAGGGAGAAATCTATGTTGTGTCTCCTCTGGTAATACATACTAATGATAGTAGTAACTAACATTTATAAAGTACTATATGTCAGACACTTCTAAGCACTTTATAATTATTAACTCATGTAATTAAATTAATCACCATATTAAATCATGACCTCATACTCCTTTCACTCATTCTGTAAAGAATGTGAGACTGTTCCCTGGTAGATGTGTTCTTCAGGCCAACTAGGATGAAGATCCTATAATCAAAAGGGTCAAAGTGAAAATCACATTAATAATTCCCCCAGAGTTTCTCCTTTATTGCTTCCCCTCCTTTGTAGCCATACAACTACACAGTTGTTTTAGTTACAAAGTATTTGCATAGACATTAATAATATATATTGCAGAATATAGTAATATGAACTCTGCTTTGCTTGACCTTCTCAGGAGCTAAGAACATGATCACAGAGCAGAGAGAAGAAAAAGAGAGAGAGAGACTTGAAAAGGCAAGCAGACAAAAGAAGAAAGAAGCAGGAACATACAACAATAATATATCTAAATCCATCATCTCAAAACAGAATTATGGATTTACTTTGATCTACTTCCTCTTCCTCAGCATGATCTCTCAAATCTGCAACATAATCCCCACTGTTCTTGTGTCCGAGAGCAAAGGGAGAAGCAGAGATTTTGAAGGGAAGGGGGTAGAAATGGAGAAGAGATGGATTGCTGGCCTGGGGTAAATGAGAAGGAAATCCAGCTTAAATGGCTTTTCCTGGCTCATCATGTGATATATATAAGAGACCTAAAGGACCATGTGTATAAGTTTAATTGGTTTGAAGCTACCTGTAATGGGAAGCTGCACAGCATTATGAAAAGATCAAGAAAAAGAAACTGAAAGACTTGGCTTTGGGTTCCAGCTGCTACCAGCTCTTTAATCTTGGGCATGTCAAAATTCTTTGGGCTTTATTTTCCTCTTAATGGTCTGAAGTCTAAATACTAATCATAATCACGTGATCTCTTTTAAAATATAATGTTTCTGTGCCTCACCTAAGACCTATGAAATAAGAATGTCTAGAAAATCTATATGATACAGAAACTTCTTCATGTAATTTCAATAATCAGCCAGTTTGGAAATCACTGGGCCAGAAGGTATCTTAATTCTATTCCAGTTTAAGTGTTCTGATTTTAATTCCTTTTTTAAACAAATATATAATCCACAAACTGTAAAATTCACTCCATAAAAGTGTGTAATTTAGTGGATTTTTGTATATTCACAAGGTTAAACAGTCATTACCACTATCTAACTCCAGAATATTTTCATCACCCCAAAGAGAAACTCTCTACCTATTAACAGTCACTTTCTTTTCTCACAGAGTAAGAACATTCAAAATGTGTGAAATCCATCCCATTTCTGGAACAAATAAATTAAAAGAAAAAAATTAAAGAGACTCATTAGTCAAATACAATGTATAAAACTTGTTGGAATCTGATCTGAACAACCACGTAAAACTAAGTTAAATTTTTTATTTCCTGTAGATATACATATTTAAACATTACAGGAAAATGATTTTATGTCTAGTATTTACTTTAAAACAATCTTATTGTGAAGACAAGGGGAGAGATAGAGATAAAATAAGATTGGACATATGTCGATAATTGTTAAAGCTCTTTGATAAGTACATGGCAATTTATTATACTATTCATTCAAACTCTTAAGTATGTTTGACAATTTCTACAATACAAAACTAAAACAACGAAGCAAAAAAGCTCTATCTTTCATAATGCCATCCACTAAAGAATTACTAATGCATCTTTAGTTATTTTTATATGTGTCTTGGTATTATTGAGAGATAACCCATTTTCTCTTTTTAGGCAACTGAATAAAACTAATAATGATTTCTTGCGTCTAGTTCCCAATTCAAGGCTACATTCCTATCGACACAATCAAGAACAAAATTCCTATTTTTTAAGCTAAGCTTCTTTTGAAAACGTTAAAGCCTGTCTACAACTTCCACATGGTGAAAAATTTGCCAAAAAAAATTGAGCAGAATAAAAATAGTTGGTTCTAAACATTGATGAAACACTTGAGAGGCTTAGTTTGTCTGATTTCAGAAGAAGGTAGCCACACAGTGTGGTATTCCTTTCTGTATGGCATCCATTAGCATTAAAATTTATTTCAACATGTAATGGGTGACATCAATGAAAGTATCTTCCCAGTTGTCCCCTAATCCTGTTGGAGGAAGTATCTTATCCATCTTGTTATTCTGGAAGCTTCTAAGTTGTTATATGACCTTATGCTCTGGCCATGTTGATCAGAAAAGAACCACAGAATACGTCAGAATAGAACCAGAATAGATCATCAGAACCAAGCTAGATTAATGAGTCTGTGGAAGCTGAGATTCTAGATAAATTCTTCCCCAGTGAATGTAATAATACTTAAAATCTGGGAGGTATCAACCGTGAATATGGAAAGCCATGTTTCTTGGAATATGGAAAAATAAAAGTGAGGGAAAAAAACATAACTAATACACTGAGAAAAGCAGAGATAAGAACTGAAGAGTCCGTGTGGGTTTTGAGTCCCTACTTTCAGTAGTGACTGAGGTCCAGCTGCGTTTCTATCCTTCCTGTAATTCGGTTATTTAAATCACCTTTGGATTCCATAACTCAATTATTTCTTTTTATGTTCACCTGGTTTTCATTTCATTTTAGTTATTTGGAAACAGACAAATATACTTGCCTAATGCTATGAATATTATCAACTTCATTGGAAGAAAGGATTTAGCACTTGGATCAAGAAATCAAAACAGACTGTGAAGTTTTACATACACAGAATACCAAAGGCTCTCACAAGGGTACGACTGAAGAGTTTGATTCCACTATCGGTGGAAGTTTCACTGTTACTATGAATAGAAGAAAGCCACTCTCAGAACTATTTGACAAGAAAGTGCTCAGTAAAGACTTGGAAGATCATTTTGGCCTTACAAATAAGATGAATCTTCAATTCAAAATCCTCCAGTCACTATAATGGATGCTGCTGAAAAACTGCATTTTCTTTAGGCCAAAATGGCACCAGAACTGTAGATTAGAGGCAGATAGCTATACAAATTTCTCAATGCTGGAGGAATTGATTTTCTAGGTTGGAGTCAAAAATCATAAACCTTGTTTCTTTTCACATAAGCCAAAACTTAGAGACCTAGGAACTGTTAATACTCTCTTCATTCATACTTTTGTTAAACTGGCCTTAAAATTGAAGTCAGGTTCATTTTTGCCAATACATCATCCATTATTCAGCCTGATCCAAATGTAATCTCATTAACTTGAAGAAAAAGAAAGCAAGATATATTCTAACACAAAAATTCTTTGAGAATCTAGTGATTCTTAACACAAGGATATGTTTATCTGGAAAAATAAATGATAGGAGTTCTGATACTGATTGCTACTATGAGTAACTTTGAGTGAGAGATTTTATTACTTATAAAAGTGAAAAATCAAAATCAGCTGGATATAAATGATCACTTGTAACTTGCCATGTAAAAGACTACTTGACATTTCAATTTCTTATGCAAACCAAACTATGGCTGTTTCCTCTTGAAATTTACTTCTGTGCAGAAATAGAGTTTACTTTTGATTTTATTGAGAAGTTTTTTTTGTATTTACTTCTCCAAAAGTGGGATTCATTTTTGCATGAAAGACAAAACTGAGAGAGACATAATTCTTTGTAAGGATTGTTTTTCTATTCTGTTTATGTGAGGGAAATAAATTTTCAATGCAATAAATTTTATGAAAAATGTCTAATGAATAAAATTATTCATTTCTGGGGAGAAAATTTCACATTTATTAGTTACTCAAAGGAATCTATGACCAATTATATATTAAGTACTACAGATTTTTAAAAAATTATATATATAGTCATATGTATTAAGAATTGTAGTGGAGCAGAATTTGCTACCCCAAAATGTGTCTCTTTGACTCGAGGATTATTTTGGGCTAATTATTTTTAAGAAAAAAACTAAAGAAGAAACTTGGACCTTCCCCCTAACTGCCAGGAAGGAGCAATCACTATAGATAAGTATAGTGTAATATGAACAGTGTGGTAGACAGGGAGGAACCCAGCAAGGCCCATTTGATCAAAGTCTTCTCTGTGTCCCATTATCTCTAGATGGCCCAGCAAACATACGGTTATCAAACATTAACTCTTTTCATCCTCCTGTAAATTGCCTCCTTTCCCTTTGAAGGCACAGACTCCTGCCCCCTTCTCCTTAGTCCAGAATGACATATATACCTCATTTTGCCTGACTGTCTTTGGAATTTTTTATCTTATGTGAATTCCTCATGTGGACATAATAAACTTTGTTTGATTTTCCCCTGTTTCCCTGCCTATGTCATTTTAATTATTCAACCAGCCATGAGAACCAAGAGGGGAAGGGGGTAATTTCCCCCTCCCCCATAGGGTTATCTCTGCTTTTGAGAAATTCTAAGTATTTGGATTTTATTTACTGTGAAAATAGTAGGTTTGAATAATTTTCTGGCTTATAAGAGAAAACCTAATTGGCATCTTTCTCAAGGAATGAAAAAAAAGAATGGTATTGAAAATAAACCTAGAATATCTGTTTATATAAATACAAATAAGATTTACCTTTTAGGATTGAAATAAAAGTGATTCTTAGGTATTGTTATAGTCAAATTGAATAAAGATGTACTTAGAAATAAATGATTTTTAGATATTCTCTGGCATCAAAGAAAAGATTAGGTAAAGATTAATAGATTAATAGAGGAAAAATTTTGTACAAGAAAGAAAGAAAGGACTTAGAGAAAATGAAAAGGTATATGAGCGCAATATTCAACAGTATATTTAGGGAATCACAGGCTCTAAGACCCTTTCTTTATTTTTTTCTCCTGTGTTCTTGGGGTTGCAAATCATGACAAACGTCTCCAGGTCCCTCATTTTGAATGCTTTCAAAGAAGAATAACAAGGCCCATTTTGATCGAAGGACTTGTTAAATTGCCAATCAACTGAATATAAAGTAGTGAAGAAAGATAATAAAATAACATTAGAATATTTCTTTTATAATACTGACAAATGATATTTTGAAAATATAATTATTTCACTGCACTGCTAAAAAGAAAAATCTAACTCCGTTACTTCACTTCATTTAGGTCTTAGTTTTTTGCCTCAGGCTCATCGCTAAATACCGCACACTTCTCATCCTTTTCTTCGACAATATGAAATGATTTTCATTTCTCCAAACATGGTACCTGCACCCTTCTTGTTAGTATTTCCTTCAAAACGTGGAAAATATTTTCTCTGTTTCTCACTTGCTCTACCACAGGCTACTAGGGAACTTCCTATATTAGCTCATAAAATCATGTGATCGCACCTATAGTAATATTTTTCATAATATAATACACATAATATATTATAATTGAATCCATATGTGATCTTTTCTAGGGAAAGCACTGTGACTTTTATCTCTGAATTCCCAAAACCCAACAAGTACTACTCACAAAATAGGCACTCACAGTTTGGTTAAATGAGAATGAAACCATATCCATTACCTACAGTATATTTTAATGGTGTGTCCACTTCTCTCGTGCTCTAGGTTAGGCTGTGCCTCTGTGTATAACTTTTTACTGGAGAATAGTAGCTCAAGTTCTTAGTCACTGCCCCAAGTACCAACCATGGAAAATAAGAAGTAATAATTATGCATAATAATTGCTATTAATAATTAATTTAAAATAATTAATAATATAATAATCTCTTCTGGACCAAGGAGGGTGAATGCCAACAATGCAATATTAGGAAGCATTTGTACATGACAGCCTCTTTAATTTTGGGTTAAAACCCAACTCTAAGTTTGCTTTAAGGTTTTCTTCTTCAATGATGGCCAAAATCATTATTTAAGGTTCTATGGATTACCTACCAAGTACTGAAAAGCCCAATAAACTACCCCTTTACCTCATTTAGGTTTAGTCTAGTGCAAGGGAAAAGTCTTCATGGCTTTGCAGAGGAGTCTGAAATTTTCAGCATGAATTACTATTTCCCTTCTGCACACTTGCTCATTGTTGTGTGTCCTCTGGGAAGAAAACACCAAGACAGAGTTAATAGTGCAAAATATTTATTAGGGGTAATGACTGTGAAAGACAAGGGAGACTGGAGTAGGAGTGGATAAGGAAGCATTCAGACCATGCTGCAAATCTGATAGCTATAAGAGAAGATGGAGAAAGAAGGAAGACTAGGTGGGAAAACTTCTGATGCTGATGTAGCTCTAAGAAAGTGGTAGCTAGTCCAAAGAGATGATCTGGCTCAGCGATTGACCAATAGAGGAGTTCCCATTTAGGCAAAGAAAATGGAAGCTGATCAGCAGGAGGAGACAGAGCTGCTGTTAAATCATTGGGGCAGAGGAAGTATGTGGGGAACTCACATAATTAACTTGGGTACCTCTTGGTATTCCCTTGCCCAGTTGTAACTGTAAATGGATAAATGCAGCAACCCTGGTTTGAGAAGCATATGGATGCCAGGGGCTCAGGTTTCTTGGGAATAAAGGTTTGGATCACATCAGCAGGTAAACCACCAAGACTTGTAGAAGCAATCAATGAGGGTGAGGGAGCTGTAGGATGGATGGTGGAGGGGAAAAATGAGGAATACAAGTCATGGCCCTGGGCTGTCTTGTGTACTCCCAACCTTTTTCTTCTAAATTTACCTTCAAAAGAAGGAGGCTCCTGAGAATGATGGATGAGATACTTTCTTAATGATGGAGAAATAGACAGCCTTAGCACAAGTGGTAGACTGTGGCAATTGTGGAAATATACCATTCAGATCTCCCTTCAAGGTGTGAAGTTTAGCTGGTCATCTCCAGTAGAGTGCCTTTGGGATCTGCCACAGTACTTGAGTTGAAGTCATGTTCTTCCAAGGCATCCCCAGTCAGTGACTACATATAGCAACAGTACAATAGCCCAGCCATTTTCGTCCCAACTTGGAACTCACTTAGGGGCCACATCTTTTTTGTGCCACATCTTCTGTACAATAAAAACTTTCTTAAAGCTGCATCACAGTCTGAATCTTTTCCTACCCAATTTGTCTTTCTTTCCCTCTCTTCACAAGTGTAATACTTGCATCTGTGGGACATTAGAACTGGCCACCTCAAAATATGTCTCTTTACCTTGATTATTTTCTCTAAAAGAAACTTTGACCTCCCCCCAAACAACTGCCAAAAAGAATTTAACTCTGGGTACGGATAGACTGGGAAGGTACTTGCTAAGCCCATTCCAAGTAAATGTAGAAGTTATCCTTTGTAAGAGACACTTACATTTATCTGGGAAATCTGCATTTGTAAAGGTATCTCCTTCTCTGTACCAGGAAGAAGGGAGGATGACCTTATCTCTAGAAACTCTTATCACTGGGGAAGACAAGGACTTAAATCTGCATACTCTTATTTACTGTGCTTTTCTGGTAATCTCCCATAGCTGACTTCCCCTACCCCCAACATCCTCCTTTGTTTTTCTATTTAAGAGGAGAACCTCCACCATTTTGTCAAGATACTCAGTTTCCCTGGGTGTCTCCCACGTATACGTGTTATAAAGCTTTGTTTGATTTTCTCCTGCTATTCGCTCTCATGTCAATTTAATTTGTAGCCCAGCCAGAGAGGACCCAGAGTGGGTAGAGAATAGTCTTCCTCCCCTTCATATCATAGTTTAAAAGCCTTTCTTACCTACTCTTGCTTCCTTTCCTCTATATCTTTTATAAGAATTTTTCCCCAAAAATATCTGGGACATATAACAACATTTTGGCATCTGCTTCTTAAAGGATCTGAATGGACACAATCATTCTCTCAATCATCTTGGATAGCCCAAAAGATATGGTCATGTTTCCTTGACAAGTAGATCTTATACCTTGATCTTCTTTAAAATGATCTGACTTTATTCCTAGAGTAGTTTTGATGATCTTTGAATGAAGATGGAATTTCTAATGAATTTTGAAACTACATAATGCTAGAGATGCTTCTCTCTTTTTCCCTGTTGATAGTGAGCATATATATAAGGAGAATTTTTGATGTAGAGTACCTGGAAAGTCACCATATACATTTATTTTTTTCCCCAAAACAATTTGGTTACCTATTTAAGATCCATCAATTCTAAGTCATAACTTTGTTATAATCTTAAATTCAATAATAAGAAAATGAACAACCCAGTTAATAAATGGGCAAAATATCTGAACAGACACTTCACCTAAGAAGACATAAAGAAAACAAATAAGCATATGAAAAGATGTTCAAAATCATATGTCATTAAGGAATTGCCAATTAAAACCACAATGAGATATCACAACATGCCTATTAGAATGGCAAATATGCAGAACCTTGGCAACACCAAATGCTGGCAAGGATGTGAAGCAATAGGAACTCTCATTTATTGCTGGTGGGAATGCAAAATGGTACAGCCACTTGGGAAGACAATGTGGTGGTTTCTTACAAAACTAAACATACCCTTAACATACTATCACACTCCTTGGTATTTACTCAAAAGGGTTAAAAACTTATGTCCACACAGAAACCAGAACATGGATGTTTATAGCAGCTTTATTCATAATTGCCAAAACTTGGAAGCAACCAAGAAGTCCTTCAGTAGATGAATGGATAAATAAACTGTGGTACATCCAGTGATAAAGAGAAGTGAGCTATAAAGCCATGAAAAGACATGAAAGAAACTTAAATACATATTGCTACGTCAAAGAAGCCAATCTGAAAAGATTACATACTGTACGATTCCAACTACATGACATTGGGGAAAAGGAAAAACTATGGAGACAGTAAAAATATCAGTGGTTGCCAGGGGTTACGGAGGAGGGAGGAATGAATAGGCAGAGCACAGAGGATTTTTAGGGCAGTGAAACTATTCTGTATGGTACTCAATATGGTAGATATATGTCAGTATATAAAGGTAGATACATGTTATTAGCCAAACTCATAGAATGTACAACGCTAAGAGTGAACTGTGATGTAAACTATGGACTTTGTATGATAATAATGTAAGTTCATCGATTTTAAAAAAATGCACCACTCAGGTGAAGGATGTTGATAGTGAGGTAGGCAGTGCTTGTGCGCAGTCAGGGAGACTTCCTACTAAATTTTGTTATGCATCTAAAATCATTTTTAAAAATAAAGTCTATTAAAAAAAAGTTACAAACTAAGTAAAAACTAACAAAGTAAGTAAAACAAATTAAGTTACAAGCTTCATGATAGGCAGATCCCGGCTAGTAGAAAATAGTAGGCCTCTTCAGGGTACCTCTAAGTCCCTCCGATTAGGTATCTTTGTGTATAGTGACAATCTCAGTAGTGTCATTGAGTGCAAGGTCAAAATATTTTTCTAAAATCACCACTAAAGCCCTAAACACTTTATCACAGGTGTCTCTTCAATGTCAAATCTTTCAAAAGCATGTAGAATCTGGTTTCATTTCTTTTAGGACTGTCTCAACCTTCATGTTACCCTAATATTGACCTAAATAAATCCAAGCTAAGAGACTTAGTTGTGTGCGTGGAAAGTCTTTAAGTACTTTCAAATCAGAAACAGGACCAATAGCCTATGGCTGTTAGATTAGATGTTATGCCTTCCCTATGTCGAAATTAGTTTAAGCCAGTCCTATTTCATCTAGGTCCAGCAGAAACTTACCAAAAGAAAATTTCAAGTCTAATTCCTTCTCGCAGTCCAGAACCTAAAGATTTCATAGTCCTCTGAGGCTCCATTAAAACCAGTTTTGTCATCCAATTAATTAACAACTGTGTTAAATCTCAAAGAAAGGTTATCTCTTTATCTACGTTATCATCATTGTTCCATACAACGCCCTGTCTTGTTTATTATTTACTAGTTTATCTTTTACCTCCATACACAACTTCCATTTTCCTTCCCAACCCATAAATAACCATTTTTAAACATATTTAACATGGAACTTTTTGTTTATGGGTTTCCCTGTCAGGAAATTACCTGTTCATAATCCATTTTTGAACTGGGATCTTGCATTTTCTTGTTAATTTGCAGAAGCTCCTTATATATGCTAAATATCCCCTTTTGGTTTTGAAAATTATAAATAAAATTCTCATGTTCTGTCAGCCATATATTAACTTTTTCTATGTTATCTTCCACTAAGAAGAAATAATATAATCAGATTCACAAGGTTTTGCTCTCTGTTTTGTGCTTTTGAAAATTTTAGGAAGTTCTTTCTTGCCTCTAAATTATTAAAGATATTCTCCTATATTAAGTTTATTGTTTTATCTTTCAAATTTAGGTTTATAATCAAGGTAGAGTTCACCTTAGTACAGGGCTTTGGGATCTATTTGAGTTTTTATGTCCTTACATTAGCCTGGTTTTCTATACTATCTGAGAATCTGCCTTTTCCTCCATTTATTTGTGCACCTTCAAAATGTACTAAATACCTCATAGATAAAATATTTCCAAGCTCTCTTTCCTCTTTCTGCTGCTTTTCTATTATTATGGCTTTGTAGCATGTCTTATGCTAGCCCAAGTAACTTCTCTTTCTTCCTTTTTTAAAAATTGACCTAAGTATTCTGGTATAATTTTTCCTCCATATAAATTTTAGAATGAATTTATCAAGTTTCTGAAAAAAAATCAAGTTGAATTCTGATGGTAATTGAGTTGAATTTATAGATTAACTTGGAAAGAATTGAACTTTTTTATGTTATTATGTCATTCCCTCCAGGAACATGGACTATGTCTCTATTTATTTAGATAACTTTTAATGTCCTTATCATATTTACAAACCTTTTTCTAAAGGGGTCTTTTATATTTTTGGAAAAGTAGTTACTAGATACATTAAAGCTTTGTGACATTATTTAAAAATCAACTGTTAGAAGCATAATTTAAGTTCAATAAGATTTATGCTTTTAATGTATAAGGTTCAGACATTTGACAATGGTATAGTTGATAACTATCATTATATGTATGGTCCGCAAGCTAACACCAGTTTTTACAACTTCTAACAGTTAAGAAAAATCAAAATAATAATAATATTTTGTGACGTGAAATGACATGAAATTCAAATGTCAGTTTCCATAAATATTTATTGGAACATAACCACATTCATTCTTTTACTATTGACTACGGTAGCTTTTGCACTACGAGGACAGAGTTCAATAGTTGCAAAACAGACCATACAACCTGCAAAATCTAAAGTATTTACTGTTTGCTCCTCAGAAAAAGTTTGCCAATCTCTGCTCTGGTTGATTCCTGCCTCCATTCTACTATACCACAATTAATCACCATCACCTTTTCTCTCAAACCAACAAATGCCTCTTAATATGTTTACTCCCAGCTCATGGTATTACATTCTAGTTTACTAAGAAAAGTTTAACAATCAGAAGAGAACCTCCACTTTTTATTAAAATTTCATCAATAAATTTACTTGTCTATAAGCATCTCAACCTACACAATATGTCTGCTCATATTTTTACCAGAGATGAACTCCTAACTAGAAGCTCTTAGCTCAAAGCCAATCTCTCTCCTTGTGCACTAAATTTTATGTAGTTTCCACCATCTTTTTCCTACAGTATCAACTTTTCACTTTCTTCTGGATCAATAAATAACATGCTATTATGTCTCCCATTCGTAAAAAATAAAAACTTCAACTATATTTGTCATAAAATACCACTACTCACCTATTAGAATGGTTCTAAAAGTAGAAAGAAAAAAATATCTGACAATACCAAGTGCTGACAAGGATGCAGAGCAACTGGAATGCTCATACATTGCTAGTAGGAATGCAAAAATATTACTGGCACTTTGGATAACAGTTTGGCAGTCTCTTTCAAAAGTAAACATACACTTAACACACAACCCAACAACCTCACTGCTAGATTTCATTCAAGTGAAATGAAAACTCATACTCACACAAAAATCTGTACATAAATGATTTTAACAGCTTTTTAAATAATTAGCAACAACCGTAAACAACACAAAATCTTTCACTTGGGGAGACACACAAAGTCTTTCTTGGATAAACAGACTGTGGTACATCCATACAATAGAATACTCAGCAACAAAGAGAAATAAACTACTCATATATGAAGCAACATGTATATATTATAATTTAATTATGCTAAATCCAAGAAGCCATATCCAAAGGCTTACATACTGTATGATTCCATTTATGTGACATTCCAGAAAAAACAAAACAATAGAGACAAAAAGCACAACAATAATTGTTAGAGATTGGGAATGGGGAGTGTCATCCATGAAGGGGCACATGAGAAATTGGGGGGTGATGGAACTTTCTACATCTTGATTGAGGTGGTTGTTACACAACTACATGCATTTATTAAAACTTATAAAATTTTACACTAGGAGGGACAATTTACTACATGTAGATTAAAACTTAATGACAATATTTTTTTAAATGAACAATGTTTTCAACTCAAAAAATTGTTTTAAATGGGCCAGAGTATATCACAAGAAGCAATAAGAAATTAAACAATAAACAATGGCAGAAATCAATGAAACAGTGAACAAGAAACATACTATAAAAAATTAAACTGGGGGCCTGCCCAGTGGTATACCAGTTAAGTTCACACGCTCCGCTTTGGCAGCCCAGGGTTTGCAGGTTCAGATCCTGCGTGCAGACCGATGCAGCACTTGTCAAGCCATGCTGTGGTAGCATCCTATATAAAGTAGTGGAAGATGGGCACAGATATTAGCCCCAGGCCAATCTTCCTCAGCAAAAAAAAGGAGGATTGGCAATGGATGCTGGCTCAGGGCTGATCTTCATCACCAAAAAAAAAATTAAACCAAAAGCTGGATCTTTGAAAAGGCTAATTAAACACCCTAGCAAATTAAACCAAGAAAAATAGAGAAAAGATATAAATAAAATATTGAATGAAGCAGGAGAAACTACTGATTCAAGAAAAATATCACAACAGAGAGCATTATAAGCTAATATACAATAATAAATTTGAAAACCTACATGAACTAGCCTTCCAGGTAAATCACGTTCCCAATGAGTTTTCCTGTGGAGGTGAAGTAACAGTACCCTTGAAATCCCCGAGGCTGGCGCTGCCCAGTCAGCGTGCCAGCGCAGGCTGGTGTGCAGGGAAAGGTTAAGAAGTGCTGGAGGACATTATGCTAAGTGAAATAAGCCAGACACAGACGGACAAATACTGCACGATCCCACTTTTCTGAGGAACATAAAATAGTCCCCTCATAGACCCAGAGAGTAGAATAGTGGTTACCAGGGGCTGTGGGGAGGGGGAAACGGGGAGACGTCAGTCAAAGGGCACAAAGTTTCAGTTACACAAGATGAATAAGTTCTGGAGATCTACTGTACAAAATAGGGCCTATAGCTAACAATACTGTGTCCTATACTTAAAAATTTGCTGAGAAGGTAGATCTTATGTTAAGCACTCTTACCACAGAAGAAAAAAAAGTTAAGAAAAAAAAACAGGTGGCAGGAGGAAATTTTTGGAGGTGATGGGTAAGTTTATGGCCTTGATTATAACGATGGTTTCACAGGTGTACTCTTATTGCTAAACCTGTCAGGTCATATGTATGAAATATGTTCAGCTTTTGTATCTCAATTTTACCTCAATAAAGTGTTGTTTTTTTTAAGTGCTGCTGTATTCATCCTTGTCACTAAGTGGTGGGCCTGTAGCTTCTGGAGTCACCTGACCTGGTAACCCTCTCGCCCTAACTATTCTTCTCAATTATTCTTGTGTCTTCATACCAATATTATTATTTTCTATGCATACCATGCTGTGGAAAAGATTGGGAAGCACTGCCTTCAAGAATCCTGTGAAAATAATAATAAAACCCTTTGAGACAACAAAGGCATTTTTCTATATTCTCATTAGCCATTAAGTATTTAATTATATCTGCTCTTCAAATCCTGTGCTGAAAACCAACAGATTCCTTGTAAACACCCCAGAGCATTTTGAATTCAGGATATATTGTGACAATTTATTAATAATGTCCCTATTCAGACTACCATGGTCTACCCACAGCCATATAATTTTTTTAAAATTCACTTCCATGATGAGAAGGCATAGGGCCGTGGAACTCAGAGCATGTGCAGTATATCAGCATGTTTCCTGTGTTCCCACAAATTATTGATTTCAGCAAGCAAAATATTTCCGTAAAGAGTCAAACACCTTGTAGCCCTATTTTATATCACTTTCTCTGAGCACAACTCAAGATATGACAAAGCTTTCTGTGACCTCTCCCTCTCAGGTATCCTGGAAATAAAGTTTTTCTGGATTGGGGACTTTGGGGATGATCACTTGGTAGAAACCTGGGAGAAGAGCAGGGATAGTGTCATTTTTCTTTGTTACCCTTCTACTTTCTGACATCTTCTATCCATCGAATGTAGATGGGAACAACCTCTAGTGATTCAATAGCCATTCGCTGTCTGAAGTCTTGGGATTGTACTTAAAAGTCGGAGCATATCCTAATCATGTCTAGCGTTCTCTGCTAGCTAGCCCTTTGTCTGGACATAGTAAGGGCAGGAGCTGACTGCTCAGAGCCCCCGTGTACCTGAGGTGAGGATGCGTCAGTGTTTGAGCTTCCCAGCAACGATCCAATCAATAACTGTCATAGGAAATGCTTTTCACAAAATAAGGTGCACATATGGCCACGTGCAACCCCCTCCTCACTATCATCAGATTCCCTGGTGCTTCTATGTGCACTGAGCTTTTCAACTGTGTTCTTTTCCTACAGCCACTGTCAGCATCTTGGGAGGAGCAATTCCTGTGAATCTTTCAGTCTCTATAGTGACTGACTACTCTGTCCTCTTATTCCTTTGTTACAAACTTCAGGATGAGGTATAAGTTACAAAAAAACACATTTAATAAGTACTTCAAATGAATCCCTGGCTAAAAGGGAAGTCCCTTCTCAGTATGTCTCAGGGAACAAAAAAAAAGGAACCATAAAAGTGATCTCTAGAAAGGCGCGCTTTTGCATATACTTCTTAATACTTTTTTTTAGACGATATCTGGAAACTAAAACCTCCTCTTGTACTCCTCTTTTATTCCAGAAGCAACTTCTCAAATCCTTACCTTTCTGTCTTTATGCTGCACTGATTTGTCCAAGGAGACCACTCTTCCCAGGATTTAATCTTTAAAGTTTATTAGGGTGAAAAAAAACAGCGAACTAGAATTCATCCAAATGAAGACTATAAGCGGCTATACAATTTTCAGCTCGGAATGTCCGTTCTACAGCATGGCCATAGTCCGAAAACATATGTGAATGTAGATAACAAAATATCAGTCACTATTATATTATAATACATAATGTGGCCAATGACGTTACATGATACGGTCACTGTGTTGTCCCTTATTATCAATGCATAATACAATGCACCGTGCAAAATTCCAATAAACTCAGTGCATTCACACTACATTCCCTTCAGTCTCTGGGTTACCTCAGATGATTTGTGTCTCTGATTGTCACCTAAATAAATGTGTGCCTTTAGCATACCACTCAAGGGATTAGATCTGTTAAAAAGAAAAACATAAATAATATCTATGTGTTTGGGCTTTAAGGCCAGCTATATAATTAATTCTATAAATCATGTATTGATGAACACTTGTCATAAGCACTGGAGTGCAGTTGAGAATAAGACAGAGAGTGGCTGTCCTCATGGAGTAGATTATCTAGACAGAATAATTGCATGTGTGATGTACAGAGAAGAACACTGTGACGTAAGAGCACATATCGGGAGACTTAAACCTAGTCTGCGGAGTTAGGGAAGACTTTCTGATAAAATGACATTATGCTCCCATTATAAGGAAAAGTAGACATTATTGAAGTGAAACTAAAGAATTGGATGGGTCAGCTTGATCTAAACAGAGGATATGGCATATGGAAAGCCCTGGACTAGAATGAAAATGGGGCATGTTGAGGCACTGTAAAGAAGTCTAGAATATCTGGGTGTGGAGTATGGTGAAATGGGTCTGGGAAGGAAGTTAAAGCTTCATGTGGAAACCGTTATAAGCTGTATTAAATGTTTTGGATTCTATAACATGAGCAATGGGAATTCATTGGAAAATTTTAAGCAGAACTGACACAGCTGGATTTTTATTTGAAAATAATGTTTTGGAGTAGAACAAGTGGATGCAGGGAAACAAACAGGAGATTATTGCAGTGGTCAGGACAAAGATGTGGTGCCCCACACTAGCGGCAGTATGCTGAGACATCAGTATACAGTTTAAGAGACATTGAATAAGGAGAATCAATCAACTGGATTTGATGATTGTTGAATGCAGGGGGGACAGAATAAAAAAATCAAAGGTATTTCTAAGGTTGAGTAATTATGGGTTATTTAATGAGATAGAGAAACCTGGAGAAGGGGCAAGTTTGTGAGAAAAATGAATAATTCTATTCTAGACATTCTGAGTTTAAGGTATATGAGCTGTCCATCAAGCATACAGAGGATGAATTTAGGGAATAATCTATTTATAGATGATAATTGAACCTTTGGATTGAATGCATGCATATGGGTGTGGATTCAAATGTTTGATTGTTTGTTT